>NC_092336.1:568124583-568746875 GCF_046630445.1 Rutidosis leptorrhynchoides
CACCCGAATCAAATAAAACGTAAGCAGATTTATTGTCAATAAGAAACGTACCCGTAACAAGCTCCGGGTCTTCCTGTGCCTCTACCGCATTAATATTGAAAACTCTTCCACGGCCTTGTCCATTCGTGTTCTCCTGGTTCGGGCAATTTCTAATAATGTGGCCTGGTTTTCCACATTTATAACAAACTACATTGGCATAACTTGCTCCGACACTACTTGCTCCGCCATTACTCGTTCCGACACCATTTGTTCCTTTCGTTCTATTAACCCCTGGTCCGTAGACCTCACACTTCGCCGCGCTATGACCATTTCTTTTACACTTGTTGCAAAATTTGGTGCAGAACCCCGAGTGATTCTTTTCACACCTTTGGCATAGCTGCTTCTGATTGTTGTTGTTGTTGCGGTTATTATTGTTGTTGGGATGATTGTTGTAGTTGCTGTTGTTGTTGTTGTTGTTGTTGTTGGGCCGTTTGTTGTAGTTGCGATTGATGTTGCGATTGTTGGGATAATTGTTGCGATTATTGTTGTAATTGCTGTTGTTGTTGTATTGGTGATTCTTATCACCGTTTTCCTCCCACTTTCTTTTGACTTGCTTCACATTGGCCTCTTCAGCAGTCTGTTCTTTAATTCTTTCTTCAATCTGGTTCACTAGTTTGTGAGCCATTCTACATGCCTGTTGTATGGAGGCGGGCTCGTGTGAACTTATATCTTCTTGGATTCTTTCCGGTAATCCTTTCACAAACGCGTCGATCTTCTCTTCCTCATCTTCGAATGCTCCCGGACACAATAGGCACAATTCTGTGAATCGTCTTTCGTACGTGGTAATATCAAATCCTTGGGTTCGTAACCCTCTAAGTTCTGTCTTGAGCTTATTGACCTCGGTTCTGGGACGGTACTTCTCGTTCATCAAGTGCTTGAATGCTGACCACGGTAGTGCGTACGCATCATCTTGTCCCACTTGCTCTAGATAGGTATTCCACCATGTTAACGCAGAACCTGTGAAGGTATGCGTAGCGTACTTCACTTTGTCCTCTTCAGTACACTTACTTATGGCAAACACCGATTCAACCTTCTCGGTCCACCGTTTCAATCCGATCGGTCCTTCGGTTCCATCAAATTCCAAAGGTTTGCAGGCAGTGAATTCTTTGTAGGTGCATCCTACACGATTTCCTGTACTGCTAGATCCAAGGTTATTGTTGGTATGTAGCGCAGCCTGTACTGCGGCTATGTTTGAAGCTAGAAAAGTACGGAATTCCTCTTCATTCATATTCACGGTGTGTCGAGTAGTCGGTGCCATTTCCTTCAAAATAGTTAAATGGAACAAGTTAATCATACAGAATATTAAGAGTAGTTAATAGTATTTTGTAGCATAATATGAACTCATTTATAAAAGCTTTTTCTTCATATTAGCGTTTTATAAGTTTAAATTCGGGTAGTACCTACCCGTTAAGTTCATACTTAGTAGCTAATATACAATTCAACTACTACAATTCTATATGAAAAACTGATTATAATAATATTTCGCGTTCAAACTTTTATACAATATTTTACAAACTTACAATACCGCTTATTTTACATAAAGCATGAAATATAGCACACAATAACTTTGATACAAGATAGTTGTGAAGACAATTCTAGCTAGTACACAAGTCGTTCAGCAAAGGCAATAAAGACACGTAATTCATACGTCCAGAAACAAGTCATGCATTCTGGTTTTACTAGGACTACTTCCCATCCTTGGTCTTGTGCAACATAACCGTTATGGCCGTTGATAAGACAGCGTGTTGTAACGTCATCAAAGGGACGAGGGTTACGTAATGTCCAACAGTCCCGTAATAATCTAAAAACCTCATTTCTTACCCCAATTACCGACTCCGTCACTTGTGGAAACGTTTTGTTTAATAGTTGTAGCCCGATGTTCTTGTTCTCACTTTGGTGAGAAGCGAACATTACTAATCCGTAAGCATAACATGCTTCTTTATGTTGCATGTTAGCCGCTTTTTCTAAATCACGAAGTCCAATATTCGGATATATTGAGTCAAAATAATTTCTTAACCCGTTGCGTAAAATAGCATTTGGGTTCCCCGCAATATATGCGTCAAAGTAAACACATCGTAACTTATGGGTTTCCCAATGTGATATCCCCCATCTTTCAAACGAAAGTCTCTTATAAACCAAGACATTCTTGGAACGTTCTTCGAATGTCTTACAAACTGATCTCGCCTTAAATAGTTGTGCCGAAGAATTCTGGCCGACTCTAGACAAGATTTCATCAATCATGTCTCCGGGTAGGTCTCTTAAAATATTGGGTTGTCTATCCATTTTGTGTTTTTAAACTGTAAAATAGACAAGAGTTAGATTCATAAAAAAAATACTTATTAATACAAGCAATTTTTCCATATATCATAAAGCATAAGAACACTATATTACATATATTACACCACACAAATACAACTATCTTATTCCGACTCGCTCGTTTCTTCTTCTTCGGTTTTGGTTCGTTTTGCCAAGTTTCTAGGGATATATGATGTTCTCCTAATACGAGCCGTCGTTGTCCACATTGGTTTAGAAAAACCTGGTGGTTTAGAGGTTCCCGGGTCATTGTTACAACTTAAGGACCTCGGGGGTTGACGATACATATAAAGTTCATCGGGGTTGGAATTAGATTTCTCTATTTTTATGCCCTTTCCCTTATTATTTTCTTTTGCCTTTTTAAATTCAGTTGGGGTAATTTCTATAACATCATCGGAATTCTCGTCGGAATCCGATTCATCGGAGAATTGGTAATCCTCCCAATATTTTGCTTCCTTGGCGGAAACACCATTGACCATAATTAACTTTGGTCGGTTGGTTGAGGATTTTCTTTTACTTAACCGTTTTATTATTTTTCCCACCGGTTCTATTTCTTCATCCGGTTCCGATTCTTCTTCCGGTTCCGATTCTTCTTCCGGTTCCGACTCTTCTTCCGGTTCCTCTTCGGGAACTTGTGAATCAGTCCACAAATCATTCCAATTTACATTTGACTCTTCATTATTATTAGGTGAGTCAATGGGACTTGTTCTAGAGGTAGACATCTATCACATAATATCAAACACGTTAAGAGATTAATATATCACATAATATTCATATGTTAAAAATATATAGTTTCCAACAAAAATGTTAAGCAATCATTTTTAAAGAAAACACGGTCGAAGTCCAGACTCACTAATGCATCCTAACAAACTCGATAAGACACACTAATGCAAATTTTCTGGTTCTCTAAGACCAACGCTCGGATACCAACTGAAATGTCCCGTTCTTATTGATTAAAAACGTTCCATATTAATTGATTTCGTTGCGAGGTTTTGACCTCTATATGAGACGTTTTTCAAAGACTGCATTCATTTTAAGACAAACCATAACCTTTATTTCATCAATAAAGGTTTAAAAAGCTTTACGTAGATTATCAACTAATGATAATCTAAAATATCCTGTTTACACACGACCATTACATAATGGTTTACAATACAAATATGTTACAACAAAATAAGTTTCTTGAATGCAGTTTTTACACAATATCATACAAGCATGGACTCCAAATCTCGTCCTTATTTAAGTATGCGACAGCGGAAGCTCTTAATATTCACCTGAGAATAAACATGCTTTAAAACGTCAACAAAAATGTTGGTGAGTTATAGGTTTAACCTATATATATCAAATCATAATAATAGACCACAAGATTTCATATTTCAATACACATCCCATACATAGAGATAAAAGTCATTCATATGGTGAACACCTGGTAACCGACATTAACAAGATGCATATATAAGAATATCCCCATCATTCCGGGACACCCTTCGGATATGATATAAATTTCGAAGTACTAAAGCATCCGGTACTTTGGATGGGGCTTGTTGGGCCCGATAGATCTATCTTTAGGATTCGCGTCAATTAGGGTGTCTGTTCCCTAATTCTTAGATTACCAGACTTAAATAAAAGGGGCATATTCGATTTCGATAATTCAACCATAGAATGTAGTTTTACGTACTTGTGTCTATTTTGTAAATCATTTATAAAACCTGCATGTATTCTCATCCCAAAAATATTAGATTTTAAAAGTGGGACTATAACTCACTTTCACAGATTTTTACTTCGTCAGGAAGTAAGACTTGGCCACTGGTTGATTCACGAACCTATAACAATATATACATATATATCAAAGTATGTTCAAAATATATTTACAACACTTTTAATATATTTTGATGTTTTAAGTTTATTAAGTCAGCTGTCCTCGTTAGTAACCTATAACTAGTTGTCCACAATTAGATGTACAGAAATAAATCGATAAATATTATCTTGAATCAATCCACGACCCAGTGTATACGTATCTCAGTATTGATCACAACTCAAACTATATATATTTTGGAATCAACCTCAACCCTGTATAGCTAACTCCAACATTCACATATAGAGTGTCTATGGTTGTTCCGAAATATATATAGATGTGTCGACATGATAGGTCGAAACATTGTATACGTGTCTATGGTATCTCAAGATTACATAATATACAATACAAGTTGATTAAGTTATGGTTGGAATAGATTTGTTACCAATTTTCACGTAGCTAAAATGAGAAAAATTATCCAATCTTGTTTTACCCATAACTTCTTCATTTTAAATCCGTTTTGAGTGAATCAAATTGCTATGGTTTCATATTGAACTCTATTTTATGAATCTAAACAGAAAAAGTATAGTTTTATAGTCGGAAAAATAAGTTACAAGTCGTTTTTGTAAAGGTAGTCATTTCAGTCGAAAGAACGACGTCTAGATGACCATTTTAGAAAACATACTTCCACTTTGAGTTTAACCATAATTTTTGGATATAGTTTCATGTTCATAATAAAAATCATTTTCTCAGAATAACAACTTTTAAATCAAAGTTTATCATAGTTTTTAATTAACTAACCCAAAACAGCCCGCGGTGTTACTACGACGGCGTAAATCCGGTTTTACGGTGTTTTTCGTGTTTCCAGGTTTTAAATCATTAAGTTAGCATATCATATAGATATAGAACATGTGTTTAGTTGATTTTAAAAGTCAAGTTAGAAGGATTAACTTTTGTTTGCGAACAAGTTTAGAATTAACTAAACTATGTTCTAGTGATTACAAGTTTAAACCTTCGAATAAGATAGCTTTATATGTATGAATCGAATGATGTTATGAACATCATTACTACCTTAATTTCCTTGGATAAACCTACTGGAAAAGAGAAAAATGGATCTAGCTTCAATGGATCCTTGGATGGCTCGAAGTTCTTGAAGCAGAATCATGACACGAAAACAAGTTCAAGTAAGATCATCACTTGAAATAAGATTGTTATAGTTATAGAAATTGAACCAAAGTTTGAATATGATTATTACCTTGTATTAGAATGATAACCTACTGTAAGAAACAAAGATTTCTTGAGGTTGGATGATCACCTTACAAGATTGGAAGTGAGCCAGCAAACTTGAAAGTATTCTTGATTTTATGTAACTAGAACTTGTAAAATATATGAAGAACACTTAGAACTTGAAGATAGAACTTGAGAGAGATCAATTAGATGAAGTAAATTGAAGAATGAAAGTGTTTGTAGGTGTTTTTGGTCGTTGGTGTATGGATTAGATATAAAGGATATGTAATTTTGTTTTCATGTAAATAAGTCATGAATGATTACTCATATTTTTGTAATTTTATGAGATATTTCATGCTAGTTGCCAAATGATGGTTCCCACATGTGTTAGGTGACTCACATGGGCTGCTAAGAGCTGATCATTGGAGTGTATATACCAATAGTACATACATCTAAAAGCTGTGTATTGTACGAGTATGAATACGAGTGCATACGAGTAGAATTGTTGATGAAACTGAACGAGGATGTAATTGTAAGCATTTTTGTTAAGTAGAAGTATTTTGATAAGTGTCTTGAAGTCTTTCAAAAGTGTATGAATACATATTAAAAGACTACATGTATATACATTTTAACTGAGTCGTTAAGTCATCGTTAGTCGTTACATGTAAATGTTGTTTTGAAACCTTTAGGTTAACGATCTTGTTGAATGTTGTTAACCCATTGTTTATTATAACAAATGAGATGTTAAATTATTATATTATCATGATATTATGATATATAATATATCTTAGTATGATGTATATACAGTTAAATGTCGTTACAACGATAATCGTTACATATATGTCTCGTTTCAAAATCATTAAGTTAGTAGTCTTATTTTTACATATGTATTTCATTGTTAATACACTTAATAATATATTTACTTATCATTTAACATAATTAACCAAGTGTATCAATATCTTAATATGATTCATATGTACCTAGTAAGACGTTGTTATAACGATAATTGTTATATATATCGTTTTCGAGTTTCTTAAATTAATAGTCTCATTTTTATGTATATAACTCATTGTTAAAATACCTAATGAGATACATACTTATAATAAAAACATGTTAACTATATATATAACCATATATATGTCATCGTATAGTTTTTACAAGTTTTAACGTTCGTGAATCACCGGTCAACTTGGGTGGTCAATTGTCTATATGAAACATATTTCAATTAATCAAGTCTTAACAAGTTTGATTGCTTAACATGTTGGAAACATTTAATCATGTAAATATCAATCTCAATTAATATATATAAACATGGAAAAGTTCGGGTCACTACACAGCATAACCAGTACCACCATCAACAACATCAACAGTACCATTACCACCACCAACAACAACTGCATCGCAAACCTCAACTTCACAATCTGTCCCACGAGCATCGACGTCATACGCCATGTAGATACCAAGGAATACCACAACGATTAAGTATTGATTCATAACTTCATTGGGGAAACATTCTACGGCGATTATGTAATTTCTAAAGTTTAGAAATTATCTATCCTAGCCTTAACCATAAATCAAATGAGTTTAATTTAATATTAACTCATTAAATCTATATTACATCTGAAGAAATATACACATATATATTTCCATAAAGACTGTAATAAAATTCTTTTGTACAAAATATTAATTGTGAATTTTTTTTAACGGGTAGGTATACCCGAGAGATATATAAATTCACAATTAATATGTTACATTCTTCGAATCTGATTCAGCAAGTCATCCATTATACTCCCTACTTTCACAACAATATACATTCTTTTATAGAAATCAAAACAACCATACTCATTCAAAATCTAATTACATATTCTGATTTTAAAATCTCAGAATTCGATTCAAGATATAACCGAAATCATCACTCTTAGATTCCTACATCTTTCAAAACTATACTTTGACTTCAAAACTGTCCTAGAACCTCATTTCTATTCATGGAACTCACAAAAATATTTGTATCATTCAAAATTTTAGAACATCATATGTATATTAACAATTGCAATATGTGTTCAAACACTTCAAAATTCCTAAAGACATGCGAGATGATTATCCAACCACACAGAGGCGAAGCCAGGATTTGAGAATAAGGGAGGCGACCGATAATTAAATTTCAATAAGAAATATTTTATACGCACATCGTAACAGTTTATTAATATTAAATAACTAAAGCGAAATAATATGAAATAATATACATACGAGTTATGTAATACTTCACCAATCAGTTTTTTCCAAAGCTAATCTTCAAGAAAATAGATTAATTTCTCCCACGTCTATATGTCGTCTCATTGAGTAACCTATGAGTAATAATTTGGTTAAAACTATTGCATAAGTTAAATATTTATAAATCAAAAACTAAAAGTAAATTATTTTAAAATACCTTGGGCATTTGAAGTCGAACACGTCTAGGTTTATTGAAAGAGAAATCATCTATTATCTCGTCTATAGAAAATGTTTCTGCAATATCCCTTTCAATGTAAAGAATCAGACAATGTTTAAGAAAATCATCACTCATGCTGCTACGAAGTCTTGTTTTAACAATTTTCATTGATGAGAAAGCTCTTTCACTTGTCGCGGTTGATACTGGAAGAGTTAATATAAGACGAATCAATCTATCAAGCAAAGGATACACTTCTGATCTATTAGTTTCTTGTAGCCCTCTACATAACTCAGCAATCGTTTGAACCTTTTTTAACTCAGGATGATTAGGAACATCTAGCTCATAATGTTGCAATTCATGTTTTAGCTGAATAATTTCTTGCTCCGTAAAGTCTAAAGGATAGAAGGTTTTTACTAATTTGTAAATATCATTTTTGTTGAAAGATTTTCTCGGGTCCAAAGCAACACTGAGTTGAAGAAGTTCTGTTACGGACTCACTGAATCTAGAGTTCAACTCTTGCAATTGACTATCAACAGCAGCAATGAACACATCAACTCGATAATGATGTTCAACAGTTACATCATCTTTTTTTGAACGAGATCGAACTATGTCTTTGTATGTTTTTGTCATTTTAGGAACTCGAATGCTATTCGACTCACAAAAACCAACAACTTTATTCAAAAGTGACTGCCAACTCTGATCCCTCAGTTTTTGAATCAACATCTTAGTGGTGGAAATCAAACTCAAAGCATTAACTATATCCTGAGACTTACGTTGAAAAGCTTGACAAAGCTTATCAGTTCTTTTCATTATCTTCTTCATCAAATGCATAATAAAAACAAAATCAAATGACAATAATTCTGTAAGAGCAAAAGAAGCATCACCTTTTTGTGATGGAGTAGACCCATTCGTAGCAATTTCACGTAGCACTACAATGGCGGGACCATACAACTTCAACAAACTACATATCGATCGATAATGTGAACTCCATCTTGTATCTCCAGGTCTTTGTAAACTTTTAATTTGGTTTGCTCCTTTGCCACTCTCAAGCTCTCCAATTTCGGCCAAATGTGCAAGTTCACTAATCTGTGCATCTTGTAATTGATCGTGACGTTTGGAAGAAGAATCAAGGACATTAATAATAAAGTTCATATTCTTAAAAAATTTATGCACTTCAACCACCTCTTTAGATGCCGAAACTAAAGCTAGTTGTAACTGATGAGCAAAACAATGAATGTAATATGCATACGGGCATTCCTTCAAGATTAAAGCTTGCAAACCCTTCCATTCTCCGCGCATGTTACTAGCTCCATCATATCCTTGTCCTCGAATATCCTGAACGTCAAGCTTATGAAAAGATAAAGAAGCCAAAATTTCATTTTTTAAAGTTAATGCACTTGTATCTTTTACATGAACCAAGTCTAAAAACCTCTCTTTAATATACCCATCTTGATCAACAAATCTCACAACAATTGCCATTTGTTCTTTTTTAGATTCATCTCGACACTCGTCAACTATTAAACAAAATTTGGCGTTCCCAATTTCATCACGAATCTTTTGTTATACATTTGTAGCAAAAATTTGCAAAATTTCTTTTTGCACATCCGGTGAAGTATACGTGGCATTTTTAGGAGCATTTTCTAGCACAACCTTATCAACTTCCTTGTTATAAGAAGCAATTAACTTCATTAATTCAAGAAAATTTCCTCGATTTGTTGAATCGGGTAGCTCATCATGACCTCTAAGAGCACAAGCTTGCATTGTGAGCCATTTAATTATCTCAACGGAAGTTCTAACACGGAGCCTGTTATCAATGATCTCTTGAGTTGATTGTTTCTCTATCACATTCTCGATACTACCTAATTGGTTTTTTAAATCTTCATAACATTTCACTGAATAATTATGAGCTGAAGCTGGAGTTTTACCTTCGTGTTTGATAAAAGAACAATCTTGGCCACAATTTACTTTTTTCCAATTTCGGAACCCTTGCTTGATGAATGTATCGGAACCTGCTCGTCCAATAGGCTTCTTATAAAATAAGTAACATGGAAAACAATATGCAGCATCAGTTACCTCGGAATATTCTAACCACCAAAATTTACTAAACCAAGCTTGTTGAAAGCTTCGATTACCACTATTTGAGCCAAACGAACTTTGAACATACTTTGACTTATGAAGTTGATAAGGCCCATGTTTAATATACGCTCTTCTGATCTCGCCGTGTTGATTGATTGGATAATCCATGAAAGAAGGTCGCAAACCTGGATCTCGAACCAATGAATCCAAATTGAAATCCCCTAACTTGGATGTGTTATTTTTCTCAATTTCAACTCTAGGAGATTCTTCCATAATATTATCATCATTCAAACGTGATTGTGGGTTACTAGCAATATCTTCCATAATATTATTTACTTCTTGTTGCGACTGATGATTATCAACATTTGTCGGCTTGAAAAAATCAAACATTGTTCTTTTTTGACCCATGTTTAACCTAAGATCATTAAATAAACTCATAGTAAGTAATTGTGTAACTTAAAGAGAATTAATGTTCAAATCAAAACAATATAGTAAAATCAATAGTATTAACCCTTAATAGAAAATAATAATAGCATTCATAATTGCATAAACACAATAGTCAGATACCGACATACTAAAGCTCGATTTCTTTATCTATATGAAAGATATATATTAATTAAATATGAATAACACTTAGAAAACAATAAATATTTAATGAATTTACAAGAAATAAAATAGAAATTCAACTCACAAGATTCAATACAGAGCAATGTTCTTGTCTTCTTCCGTCGTCAGTCGCAATCACATTTAGGGCTATTTTTTTATTTTACAAGAAATAAAATAGAAACTGATATGCTCATTTGGGAGTAATTGTTGACTTGGGCTATTTTTTAGTTTTAATTTAGTATATGGCCCTTTATTTTTATTGGGCCCAAATATTAATAGAAGAAAAAGGGAACAAGTGTACGTATGTGAATTTTTATTAGAGGAGGCAAGTAATAAAAAAGTCAAATTGTATACTACTAATTCAACATAAGTGGCTCACTTGGGGTAGGCAAAACACCCCCAAGCCCCCATATTCCCTCCGCCACTGCAACCACACATTACCCACTGTCATGCACCTGAAAAGCTCTCGAAACCAAAGTTATAGTTTAACATGTATCAATGTCAGATCCTTTGATATTTATTACCAAATATAATTTTTCAATCTCTTTCCAAAATAGACAGTTTTGTCACAGCTCCAGCAAATCACCTTCATTTGTTTATACGAATAAACCCTTCATCATGGTTACCGGGGAACCTTTCATATCTCGTCACATTAGCAGTAAACTTATCAACAACTTCATTAACCTTCGACTTAAGCCTCTCCGAAAATCCACTATACTTATTCATTAAAACCCCATCATGTACTCACCTACATCCTGTAACAATAATTGTCATACCAACTACTGGGAATCAGTAATCAGTATTTTGAAATTCGCAGCGATTCTACGCTAACAGTTATATGTATACATATAACGCCTAACGCCAATACTTACATACTTTGAATGTGAAGTTTCTGAAAAACACCCTGAATTACGAATTAGTTCTCAAAATGCTGATGAAGCAGCAAAAACTGTAAACGACTTTAACAGTCAAAAATTTGATGATAAAGAATAGTATGGTGGTAAAGCTGAGAAAAAGAGAAGGTTTGAAACTGGAAAATGGATTGAGCAGACCATGAAGGAGGCTGTGGACAAATCACAAAGACTAAACCTGCCTTCAAAGGATCCAAATGTTTCAGTGTCTACTGAAATCGTTAGCAAACACCTTACTTCTTATTCTAAACCTTCAAAGACAAATCTTCTTCATCATCCATCTATGTTAAGAATTCTAAGAAATTATCGTATCTTTTATTATAAATATCTTCGATATTCCTGAAGATATTTTCACAATATTATTATCCGAAATCTTTTATCTCTTTGCAATATCTGCGTTACAACATAAAAAGAAACTGTGTTAGTTTCTAAATTCTGAAGAAAAAAAATCGAATTTAAAATAGGAATGTTTTTAAAGCAGTGTTGGGAACTGAAACATGAGTTAGTATAATATAATGACACTTGATCAACGTGATTATATTACAGTAAGTCATGCTGAGTTTCTAATGGAACGTGATGATTCATAGAACATACCGTCATCATGTACTATTTACACGACTCTTACATTCTACCCAATTTCCAAACATATTAAGAACATATCATCTTGATAGCTCTATATTTTCAGATATTCTGGTAAGTTGCCAAATTAAGATCGTGCCATTACGATTTTCTTCTTGGAACATCAACTATGTTCATCCAAAAATTCATATCTACGAATTCTGGACCATTATCCGCTTGACTTAAGGCTGGGAAGAGAAAACGAAAGCATGAAGCTCCGAAATATAATGGAGAATATAAAGCCCGATAACAACCTCGAAATTACAAACCGTGTATATCAATGCGTATAGCAATATAAAGACACGGGAGAATGAAAAACACAATAACCCCAAGGTAATGATAGAAGAAAATAACTTCCTCCGGTGGTAGATGAAAAAGAAGAATGACAGATATGAAAGTTAAGAGTATATCAAGAATCAATACTGGATGAAGCATATTAACGAATGCTTTAAAGTATGAATTGGGGAGAAAGACTAGAAGGTGTGAGCTGTGGAAATAAAGAAACGAAGGGGGTGGATTTATAGTAAAATATCAGACAGAGAAATCGAGACAGATTATCGCATTTAATCAAAGAAGGTCATGATTTTCTTAACCGCCGAAGAACCAAATCTTATTGCAAAGATTTTCTTTAAATCCAATGAATTCTGGAAATCAATCATAACTACGTCATCGGTTAAAATAAATATACGTTTACTCATTTCACTCTCTTGCGATAGCTTCACTTATACTCTTCGCGTAATCAAATTGTTTTATCTATATTACTCAATGATGATAAAACTCTATTTATCAACTCATATTCGTCATGAAAACATTTTTATAGTTAGCCATGACGACCTCGATCAAATTTTGGGACGAAATTTCTTTAACGGGTAGGTACTGTGACGACCCGAAAATTTCTGACCAAATTTAAACTTAACCTTTATATGTTTCCAACACGATAAGCAGAATTTGTAGTGTTGAATCTCAAAAAGTTTGGAACTACATTCATGTAATCAATTATCCTTTGACCGTGTTCGACGATTCACGAACAATTATGTGTATATAGATATGTATATATAATATATAATATTAACTGAAAACATTAACAAAGTATTAGATATATGATACTTTACATGAACGTATTTGTTTCGATATATTTATTGACAGAATTAAGAGATAATATCAAATGATTGAATTATCAAATACATTATGATATGATTACGGGCCTATGTTATGAGGTCCACTGTGATTTAAGAAATCTATTCTTTTTGACCACTCATTACTTAACTAGTATGATAAAATAACGATATTTATATTTTATTTTATCAAATATATATAACGATTTAAATTAATATTATATATATTTATACGCGTATTATACGTACATAGTTTTATACTTTTACTATACTTTAACTTTACCTTTACTTTACTTTTACTTTACTTTAACTTTAATAATTCATACTTTAATAATTCATTTTAATAATTCATACTTTAATAATTCATTTTAATAATTCATACTTTAATAATTCATTTTAATAATTCACTTTAATAATTCATACTTTAATAATTCACTTTAATAATTCATACTTTAATAATTCACTTTAATAATTCATACTTTAATAATTCACTTTAATAATTCACTTTAATAATTCATACTTTAATAATTCACTTTAATAATTCATACTTTAATAATTCACTTTAATAATTCATACTTTAATAATTCACTTTAATAATTCATACTTTAATAATTCAAAAATCTATTATAAATAGAATTCAATAGGTTTTATTATTTTATAGAAACTTGAAAATATATTTCTCTAAACTCTCTCAATCGAATTACACATATATATTTTCTTTGTATTATTTCAAGATATTATTAGTATACATAAAATACTACGACGGAGTTATATTCAGACGATTTTAAAATAAGTTTTCAAACGGGATAGAGCTAAGGAAATTATGGGTTATAGCTATGGAGGTTATGGGTATTGATCGAGGGTATTGCTCGTGAGGTCAACCTAACGTTTATCATTTTTGTTTCGTCTACGTACTTTCCTGCAATATTGAATCTCAATATTGATACGTGAGCACTAATAACTTAACTTTTATATTTCAATAGTGTATCCCTGACTAGTGCTCGAGTATATAGGATTATGCATGCTTGTACATTCGATATTGTCCTTAGATAGGTTTGTTGAATCCTGAATTAGATACATATGCTACTGAGATAAGGTATATGATATGCATGTCATTGGAAAGCTAGCGAAAAATTAAGAACTTTTCATTTAGATATCGAATGGTTTCGATGAACGGATTAGAAGTTATAGTCAACTGAATTTTAGTATTATTATTAAAATGATTATTATTACTATCGTCGTTATTATTTTAATAGAAATATCATTGTTATTATAAAATATCATTATTACTATTATGTTAGTATTATCATTTTATCATAATAACATTTTTAGTAAATATAAATATTGTTATTTTTTTATAGAATAATAATAATTATTATTACAAAATAATACAACTTTTACTTATTATTATTATGATCAATATTATTTTATCAAATAAATAGGGGATACAAAGATATTTTTCACCACGCGTAATATAATTACATTAATAATACTTACCACTATAGTTTTACGATATTAAGTGAACTTTATAAATTTTACTACTTAAGATATATAAAAGTATATTTTATCATATATAAACGTTAATATAAATTTTTATTAATAAATGACTTTTATTATTATAAAATCTAATAAATATATTTAAATATATAAAATGACTATAGTTAAGTTATATAATAAACACGTATAAATTTTAGAAGTCATTTTGGGTTAAGTTGACTTTTGTTGACTTTTGCATGTCGGTCTCGAGCATTAGGATTGTGATACACTACGACTTGACCTAAATTGTTAGACAGATATTGACCAACATATAAATATATATACTTAATATAGGTTCGTGAATCCGAGACAAACACTGCACTTGTTCAGTGCCGTCATATACATAATTGCTACGAAATACAGTATTGTGAGTTTCATTTGCTCCCTTTTTATATATATTTTTGGGCTGAGGATACATGCGCTATTTTATAAATGTTTTACGAAATAGGCACAAGTACTAAAACTAATTCTATGTGGGTTTAAACCAGAAATATACCCTTAGCTTGGTAACATTAAACTACTTGTCTATGTACGGTAGGCGCGAATCCTAAAGATAGATCTATTGGGCCTGACAAACCCCATCCTGACTATGGGATGCTTTAGTACTTCGAGGTTATTTTAAACACACCTGGTCTGGTGTACTTCAGAGGGTAAAACATGAACGTTAAGTCTTGTTACCGGGTGCCTACAACTTATAGAATACTTTTATACACTTGCGAGTGTACGGATATTTATGGAAACTGAAATCTTGTGGTCTATTACTATTACAGAAATGATTGATTATGATAAACTAATGAACTCACCAACCTTTTGGTTGACACTTTAAAGCATGTTTATTCTCAGGTATTAAAGAAATCTTCCGCTGTGCATTAGCTCATTTTAAGGATATTACTTGGAGTCATTCATGACATACTTTGAAAGACGTTGCATTCGAGTTGTTGAGTTCATCAAGATTAATATTAAGTCAATTATAGTTGGATGTAATATGAAATGGCATGCATGCCGTCAATTTTTGATGTAAAGAAAGTTTGTCTTTTAAAAACGAATGCAATGTTTGTAAAACGTATCATATAGAGGTCAAATACCTCGCGATGTAATCAACTATTGTGAATCGTTTATAATGTATATGAACGGGTCCTTTCAAAAACACATTAAACACAAAATTTTGTGCATCCAAATATGCATTAGTGTTAGCAAAATAACAAATTAAAACAATTACAATAACATGTTTAATCAAGATTAAACTTATACACATTTTCATATTTTTATCATTCTACAATTTTTCAAATAAGCATATATGAAAATGTATACAACGTTCATAAGCATTCAACTCAAATAATATGTTAAAATAACCATTACTAGCAATTAAACAAGTTTCAAATGGCATTTATATCAAAATAATCAAGTTCATGAATTTTAGACTTAAAAAGTCCACTTTGATGCTCAAAAATCATGTTTAGGATCAAAGTTTTGATCATTTAGTAACCTAAACATGTTACACTACTTAATTTAGCAATAATTCATAACAAAAATCGGCTATAACTTGTTTATATCAAAAAGCCCCAAATTGCTCAAGAACACAAACCCTAGATTTCTAAAAAAAATTGAAGTTTAAAGCTTCAAATTATGACAAATAGCATCAATCTAAGTTATACAAGCATAATATACTAAAAATTTAACTCTAATTAAGCTAGAAATCATCAAAATTAAATTAGGACAATTAATTATAATTATCACAAAAATTAGAAAATTTATGAGTTTAGTGGTGAAATTTTTACTTTTTGCTCCCCCATCTGAAGAAAGGCATGATTATAGCGGATTATAGCAAGAAATTTCATTAAATTTGGTTGAAAAATGATGATTTTCGGGAGAGTTTGGGAGTGGTGTTCGTGTATGTGTGTATTTTGTGGAGACAGAACCCAGTCGACTGGCTTTATCAATCTGCCCAGTTTTTGCTTCCCATGCGATCGCATGGTATTCAAGGGTAAACCCCATGCGATCGCATGGGGTCTGTTTTTTTTTTATATAAGACCTTTGACTTATAAAACAATTAATTAATAAATTTAAATTTTGTTTCTTTTTTAGATTGAGATCTTTTCGGTACGTTTACCTAGTTCGTCCCTCGACAAAATTTTAAAATTTTTCCATTTTTAAAGCGTTGTTTTAAAAGCAAAGATCTTTAGGATTTTTAATGTTTTTGGCATACTTTAAATCAATAAGATAAAAATAATAATGATAACAAAATTTCTCGTCCCGCCCTCTGGTAAAGCAATTTCGGTTCAACGACCTAGTCTTCAACTCACGACGAATTTTAGAAATCAATTTTTTTAACTTAATGAAATAAAGTACATTTTTGTTTTTAAATTCACACCAAACTTAAATTTAAAATGCATATTAATAAAATTTCATATTATTAATATTTATATATTTTAGTTTTACAAAACTTACATTTAAAATAAAATAGTTATATATTAATCTTTTAAAAACAAGGTAAAATGAAAATAAAAATCTTTTTGGTCTTTTATCCCACTTTAATCAATCAAATATTAACAAAAATATACGTCCCTATTTTGGGTAAAGTAAATTCGGCTATATTACCTAGTTTTACTCCTGACGAATTTCTGAAATATTTTGAATTGATTGATTAAAGATATTTATACCTTATGAATAAACGGTAAATTTCACAGTGATGAATTAAATTTTTGTATGATATCAATAATTTTGGTTTATTATACCTAATTTTATTGAATATCAATTTAATACTTTATAGCGAACGATTCAGCGTTTATTATCAAAAGGTTAAAAGCAATAAATAAAAATAAAAATAAAAATAAAAACTGTACATACTTACCTATGAGAAAGAATTCTCAGAGACCTGCTTTAGTCGACTCATAGGAGAGTCGTTCGATTTGGTTTTCCATAGCTACGTAAGCGTAACAACGAATTTTCAATAACTTTTCTTCTAAACATATGAACGGTCCTTCTCTGCATAAAGTAACGAATTCAGAATTGGAATGTGTTTGATTGTTCAAACATTTCCCTTCATGTGACCATTTTCCACATTTATGACATCTTTCAAGGTGTCGTGCTCTTCTTTTTGTTGCGGATTTCGATTTTCCTTTACCAAAATGTATCTTATTATGATTGTTCCTGAGTTCTTTTCTTACTTCGTCCATTTTGCCTCTTATGAATGATACCAGTTCACTCGGGAAAGTGTTATTATTACGTTTAGTAATCATAGCGTGTAGTAGTAGACCATGGTTCAGATCAAAGGAATTCTTCATCTCGTAAAATCTAAAAGAAACAAAAAATTCAGAATGGAGGGAGAAGACTAGTTCTTTAGGGTCTGCTAGGGAAAGACCATTCGGATTCCATTTTCAAGAACTACACGAAAACAGAAAATCTAACTCTAGACAGCATTATATTATCCTTTAAAACATTTGAATCTCCCCACACTTAGTTAGCTGTGGTATCGAAATTTTAATTAACTTCATTATTAACTTCAATTGGACCATCAACAACTTTCATATCTCTGACTTTTGCTTCAAGCCATTTGTTGATTTCCTCTGCAACTTTCACAAATTCAACTAACATTGCCTTTTCTTTAGGCAACAAATTAGATACTAATCGGTTAAATAACTTAAAGTTCCCCTTAATCCTAGCATCTTGAATCCGTTTATAAAGTTTCTTCGTTGAACTGTTAAAAACGGGTTCATCTAATTTCGTATCAACAACGGGGTTCTTTGTAATCGGGCCATCATTAGGTGTTTCTTCATCTTCCCCACCCTTAGGTGTTTTTATTGGTTCAACAGTTTTGGTTGGTGGAGATTTAAACTTTCGGTTTACAAAGGTGACCGATTTGTCACCATCTCTAAGTATCATTCTACCTTCTCTTACATCAAAGAACATCTCGGTGGTTGCTAAAAATAGGCGACCTAAAATTAGAGGAATATCAAGGTCTTCCTCCATATTGATAACTATGAAATTTGCAACAAAGGTTAAACTTCCCACTTTAACAAGTAAATTAGTAGCTATTCCAACCAGGTGTTTAATGGTTTGGTCAAATAATTGAACACCTATTTTGGTTGGTCTTAATTTACCCACACCTAATCTTTTGTATAAGGAAAGAGGCATAATATTCGCACTTGCCCCTAAATCTGCAAGCCCATTATACATGGCACCATCATTAAGCAAGCAAGAAATGATAAATTCACATGGGTCTCCTACTTTAGTAAGTAGAGTTGGTTTGTTAACCTTTTTCGGGTGATATTTTCTTGGTTCTTTCCCTTCTACTTGAACTTCTTGTTCACATTTTTCTTCGTTTCTTGGAATGGGGGGTTTATATAGAAATTCTTCTTCATCACTCCAATTTGAAGCCTCCCCATCTTCCAATTTTGGTTTTTCATATGTCGTTGACAACATATTTATGTTTTCATTCTGAGGATTTTCTTGGGTGGTGAAATTATGATTAACTTCATTATCAACTTCCATCGGACCATGTATATAATGTTTAACTCTGTGACCATTAACTTTAAATTCAATCCCATTTGAATTTATTAACTCTATTGTTCCGTATGGGAAAACTCTTTTGACTATAAATGGTCCAGACCATCTTGATTTCAATTTTCCAGGAAATAGCTTGAATCGTGAATTGAAAAGAAGAACTCCGTCTCCTTCTTTAAATTCTTTTGAACTTCTGATTCTTTTATCATGCCAGTTCTTCGTTATTTCCTTATAGATTAACGAATTTTCATATGCATCATGTCTTAATTCTTCTAATTCGTTTAGTTGACTTAACCGTAGACGGCCAGCTTCATGCAAATCAAGATTACATGTCTTCAAAGCCCAAAATGCTTTGTGCTCAATTTCTACTGGAAGGTGACATGCTTTTCCGTAAACGAGTTTAAAAGGTGTGATTCCAATTGGATTTTTGTAGGCTATTCTAAAAGCCCAGAGTGCATCCTCCAATTTCATGGACCATTCATTCGGATTTGATCCTACGGTTTTTTCTAGAATACGTTTTAATGCTCGTTTGGTATTTTCAACTTGTCCACTTATTTGTGGATGATAAGCGGTTGAGATTTTATGAGTTACTCCATATCTTTTGAGAACTTTCTCAAGTTGATTATTACAAAAATGAGTACCCCGATCACTTATTAAAGCTTTCGGTGTTCCAAACCTTGCAAAAAGACGTTTTAAGAAGTTGACTACAACTCGTGCATCGTTAGTTGGGAGAGCTTGTGCTTCCGCCCATTTAGATACATAATCAATGGCAACGAGAATGTAGAGATTATTATGAGATTTTGGAAATGGACCCATAAAGTAAATACCCCAAACGTCGAATACTTCACATACTTGAATGACATTTTGTGGCATTTTATCACGTTGACTTATTTTTCCAGCCCTTTAACATGCATCACAGGATTTACAAAGAATGTGTGCGTCTTTGAAAATTGTAGGCGAATAGAATCCAGCGTCGTAAACTTTTCTTGCTGTGAGTTGAGGCCCATAATGTCCTCCTATTGGTCCTGTGTGACAATGGTTTAAGATTTGACTAGCTTCATCTCTGAATACGCATCAGCGTATTATTCCATCGGGACAACTTTTAAACAGATGTGGATCTTTCCAAAAATAGTGTTTTATATCACTAAAGAATTTCTTTCGTTTTTGGTACGACAACCCTTTTTCAAGGAATCCACATACTAAGTAGTTTGCAAAGTCTACAAACCATGGAATTTCATTATAATCGATTTTCAAGTGATATTCATCAGAAAAGTTGTCTTGTATGGCCGATTCGTTTAAAACTTCTACTTCAGGATTTTCAAGGCGAGAAAGATGATCAGCGGCGAGATTTTCTGCTCCCTTTTTGTCTCGGATTTCAATATCGAACTCTTGTAAGAGTAAGATCCAAAGGATTAATCGTAGTTTGGCATATTGTTTCGAAAATAGGTATCTAAGAGCAGAATGATCAGTATAGACCACCGTTTTTGCTAGAAGGAGATATGAACGAAATTTGTCAAAAGCAAAGACAATAGCAAGGAGTTCTTTTTCAGTAGTTGTGTAATTCGTTTGTGCTCCTTGTAACGTCTTACTAGCATAATATATAGGTTGAAATTGTTTTTCAATCCTTTGTCCTAAAACGGCTCCCATTGCAAAATTACTTGCATCGCACATGAGTTCAAACGGTAGATTCCAATTTGGAGTTATCATGATCGGCGCATTAGTGAGTTTCTCTTTAAGAATATTAAAAGATTTGATACATTCATCTGAAAAGATGAATGGAGCATCCTTTTCTAGGAGTTTATTCATAGGAGTGGCAATTTTAGAAAAATCTTTTATGAAACGTCGGTAAAAACCGGCATGCCCTAGAAAACTCCTAACTCCTCTAACATTGGTGGGATGTGGAAGTTTAGCAATTACATCTACTTTAGCTCTATCCACTTCAATTCCTTCCTTTGAAATTTTATGTCCAAAAACGATGCATTCTTTAACCATGAAATGACATTTCTCCCAATTAAGTACTAGATTTGATTGTTCGCATCTAATAAGCATTCGTTCAAGATTAGCTAGACATGATTCAAATGTATCACCGAAAACTAAAATGTCATCCATGAAAACTTCCATGCATTCTTCTATCATGTCGTGAAAAATCGCCATCATGCACCTTTGAAAGGTTGCACGGGCGTTGCAAAGTCCAAATGGCATGCATTTGTAAGCAAAAGTACCATAAGGGCACGTGAATGTGGTTTTCTCTTGGTCCTCGGGTGCTATTGAAATTTGAAAATATCCGAAAAAACCATCTAGAAAACAATAGTAACTGTTTTCGGCTAACCTTTCCAACATTTCATCAATGAAAGGTAAGGGAAAGTGATCTTTTCTGGTGGCGTCATTTAATTTTCTATAATCAATACAAACACGCCATCCTGTTACAGTCCTAGTAGGAATAAGCTCATTTTTTTCATTTGTAATGACAGTCATACCACCCTTCTTAGGTACGCATTGAACTGGGCTTACCCATGGACTATCAGAGATTGGATAAATTAAACCTGCATCAAGCAGTTTAATAATTTCTTTTTTAACAACATCTTGCATATTAGGATTTAGTCTTCGTTGGCGTTGCACATACGTTTTATGACCTTCTTCCATAAGGATTTTATGTGTGCAATACGAAGGACTTATTCCTTTAATATCATGAATCTTCCATGCAATGGCTGGTTTATAAGCTTTTAACACAGAAATGAGTTGTGATTTTTCATTTTCAGTAAGAGAAGACGATATTATTACAGGTAATTCAGATTCACCGTGTAAATAAGCGTATTCCAAATGATTTGGAAGTGGCTTTAACTCTAATTTCGGTGGTTCTTCATCGATGATTTATATCGATATCTGTCTTCTTCTTTTAGCATTTGAATTTCTTTTGTTGTTAGTTCATATACATTAGCTATTAGTGTAGCTAACATTTCAGCTTCATCAATTGGTTCAGTTCCTTCTCCTAAAGAACATTCTCCTGTTCCTTGTAATTCTGGAAATTCTTCTAACAATTCTGCATGTGATTCTATAGTTTGAATATAATAACATGTATCATCTGTAGATTGCGGTTGTTGCATAGCTCTATCAACTGAAAAGGTAACATTCTCGTCCTCTATACTTAGGGTCAGTTTTTTACCAAACACGTCTATCATTGCTTTAGCAGTGTTTAAGAATGGTCTTCCTAATATAAGAGGAACTCGAGAATCTCCTTCCATGTCCAGAATAACAAAGTCTACTGAAAATACTAAAGTACCAACTTTAACTAGCATGTTCTCCATTACCCCTCTAGGATATGTTTTTACAATCGATCGGCTAGTTGTATGCTTATTCGTGTTGGTTTCAATTCTCCGAGGTCTAGTTTAGTGTATAGTGAATACGGCATTAAATTTATACTAGCACCTAAGTCTGCCAATGCTTCTGTTGAACTAAGACTACCCAGAAAACATGAAATTGTGAAACTTCCTGGATCTGATAATTTTTCTGGTATCTTATTCAACAGCACTGCTGAACAATTAGCATTCATAGTAACAGCCGAGAGTTCTTCCATTTTCTTTCTATTCGAGATTAGATCTTTCAGAAATTTAGCATATCTAGGCATTCCTGAAATCACATCAATGAAAGGAAGATTTACATTTATCTGTTTAAACATATCCAAGAATTTGGATTGCTCGACTTCAAGTTTCTCTTTCTTTATTTTACTCGGGTAAGGAAATGGTGGTTGGTATGGTTTAACATAAGGTTTAGCCTTAACTGTGTTATCTTCATTAACCTTTTCAACTACCGGTTCTGATTCCTTCTCTTGCTCAGGCTGTGGTGCTTGTGGAGTAGGAATAGCGTCATCAGAAATTACAGGTATTTTAGGTGGTTTAAGTGTAATACCACTTCTTGTGGTAATGACTTTAGCTGTTTCATTCCGGGAGTTAGCATTTGTATCACTAGGTAAACTTCCTGGTTTTCTTTCACCTATTAACCTTGCTAGGTTACTTACTTCTTGTTCCAAGTTTTGAATAGAAGCTTGTTGATTTCTAAATGCTTGAGCATTTTGTTCATTGGTTTGTTTCTGAGATGTGAAAAACTGCGTTTGAGTTTCAACTAGCTTCGTCATCATATCTTCTAAATTTGGCTTTTTATCATCGGTTTGTGGTGGTTTGTTTTGAAAATTAGGTCTTTGCTGATTGTAAGTATTATTGGATACTTGTTGATTGCTAGGACCTTGTTGATTGTTGTATGGAACATTTCGGTTATAATTCTGGTTTTGATTGTAAATTGGTCTTGGCGGTTGATAATTATTCTGATAATTATTTCCAGGCCTTTGGTTTATGTATGAAATATTCTCTCTTTGTTTCATTGTTAGTTCAATACTGAGACAATCTTTTGTCAAATGTGATCCTCCACACTGCTCACAACTAATTCGTATTGAGTGTATATCCTTAGTCATCTTTTCCATTCGTCTCTCGACAGCATCTATCTTTGTGGAAATGGAATCTAAGTCATGGCTAGAATCGGCTCTAGCTGCTTTAGATGATCTAACGATATCTTTTTCTTGGTGCCACTCATGTGAGTGGGAAGCAGTGTTATCAATAATTTTGTAAGCATCAGTTTCTGTTTTCTTCATAATGGAACCACCAGCTGCTATATCTATGTCTTTTCTTGTAGTGATGTCGCATCCTTGGTTAAATATTTGTACTATTTGACAAGTGTCTAAACCATGTTGCGGACATCCTCTCAATAACTTTCCAAATCTTGTCCATGCCTCATATAGAGTTTCATTTGGTTTCTGTGTGAACGTAACAATTTCTCCTTGAAGTCTTACGGCTTTAGATGCCGGAAAGAATTGTTTAAGAAAATTTTCAACTAAAACGTCCCATGTATCAATCGCCCCTTCAGGTAACGATTCCAACCAATCTTTGGCTTCTCCCTTTAAAGTCCAGGGAAATAACATGAGATATATCTGTTCATCCTCAACTTCTCGGATTTTAAATAGTGTGCAGATCCTATTAAAGGTACGAAGATGTTCATTTGGATCTTCCTTCGGCGCACCACTAAATTGGCATTGATTAGTCACCATGTGTAGAATTTGTCCTTTGATTTCATAATCTGGCGCATTAATGTCTGGATGAGTAATTGCGTGACCTTGGCCAGTGCGTTTAGCTCTCATTCGGTCTTCCATACTTAAAGGTTTGAGATTTTCCATAATTGAATTTGTTGAATCTGAATCACTAGAGGATTCTGATTTAATGATTCGTTCCTCAACAATCTCTGTTTGAATGATTGGTGGTTCCGGAGGAAAAATTAATGGTTCAGGATCTATGAATTGTCCCTGAATATTCTCCGGATTCTCAATTGTGAGGTCGGGTTCAAAAAATGGATTATCGGAAATTTGAATTGGAGTACTTGGTCGACTGGATGACGATTCTAAAGAAAAATCAACGGCGACAATATTAGCTAGATGTCTTGATCGAGTTACAGGTGGTGAACGTACAAAAGGTGGTGAACGTCTTCCTTGGTGCATTCACTGAATATCCTATTAGTTTTTAAAAGGAAAGAAAAATTATATAAGTTATCCAATTAATAGACTTTTCTGATTTTGCTCACGTTTCGAATAGCCAAAAGATGCAGCAGAGGGGCATGATTCGTTTGGTCTCAATATAATTGAGTACTGTTTGGCTCCAATAACCCGGTCCACGTACAAATCCAACTATTACTACGAACCAGAAAATTTTGATGTCTATTAATTTAACCACTTAAAATAAATTTTCGTAATTTAAAGAAATTTAGATAAGAAATAGAATAAAAATCTATGTCCTAAAAACTAGAATGGCGAGAAATAAGAAAGAAAAAGAGCGCGTCGAAAAAGAAAAAAAATGACTATAAAACTTTAAAACACTCGACTAACCCAACCTTATTATTATCACTAACTTAAAATTATAATTGCAAATTGAGATTACTAATTGGAGTGATAATTGATACATAGGTAAAAGGCGTCGAAAAATAAAAATAAGAAAGTAGTGCGTCAAAACTTAAAAAGGAACTAAAAACTAAAAATTAAAAGTTGCGTCTAAAAATATTAAAGCTTACAAGAAAAACTATATCCCAAATGACAATATCTTTAAAAAAATACTAAAACTTAGATAGGCGTCGCAAAATTCTAAAGCACCTAAATCTTAGTCTAAAGAGAAAGCACTTAAGGGATTTTACGGCAAAGCCAAAAAATCTAGAAATAAAAATAACTATGGTAAAAACTATATCTTAAAAGTAAAAATGAGCGAAAAATACAAAAAATACGCTAAAAACAAATGAAAAGAGACAAAATATAAAAATATACTAAAAGTTGTAAAAAGTACAATTTTTATAAAAATATTATTTTTATATTATTTATTTTATAAAACTATTAATTTTATAAACTAATTAAACTTAAAATAAAAATTAAATAAATAAAACTAAATTAATTAATTATTTAAAATACTAACCCTAATTAGGGTTTTAAATAATAATAATAATAATAATAAACTCCGTAATTAATGTGAAATTAGGGTTTCTGTCAGGCGCGTCAGGGCAGCTCCGCGAGTCGCGGTTGGCCCTGTTCAATATCTCCGCAAGTCGCGGGGCTTGAAAATTCAAATGAGGTGCAGGTATAAATTCGATAGTTTCAGTTTTTTTATATGTTTTTTTCTTTTCTGTTTTTAATTTTATATTTTAAATAAATACGAAATATTTAAATAAAACTTATATTTTTTTTAACACTAAAATAAAAATAAAGAAACTTTATAAAACTTTTAACAAACTCTTAAAAATATATAAATTATTATTTTTCTTTTTATATTTTTGAATTTTTAAAACGTATTTTTACAAAAGCGTATTTTTTTATAAAAGTAAACTAAAAATAAAAATCTTTTTTTATATAGCGTTGCGCTTCCGGCGTTTAAGCAAGAAATTAAGTTTCCCGGCAGTGGCGCCAAAAATACTTGATGTTATGCAAGGGGTATATGAAATAGCTTTATTTTTACAACTAAAAACTATTAAATAAGCTACAATTTTACACAAGATATTTATTTATTTATAGAATGGATATACTTAAACCTTGCTACAACACTTATAGGCAGTGTACCTAATCGTACAGTAGTGTAGTTTTTAGTAAGTCCGGTTCGTTCCACAGGGAATCTTTTAAACAAAGCTTAACGCTATATTAGTTTTAATTTATAAAAATACAAATATATATATATATATATAAGTAATATTATTATTATAAAGGGGGGTTTTTACCGTTTAATGACCGGTTTGTCGATTTTTAAAACTTTAGTCGCAGTTAAAACCTAATGTAAAATATTAAAAATAAATATAACTTAATTTAAAGAGTAAAGTAAATAACGATAATGAAATTGCGATAAATAAAAGTGCGATGAAATAAAATACAATAATTAAAAAGTGCGTTAATTAAAAGTGCAATTAAATACAATGACAATAAATAAAAGTGCGATAATTAGAAGTGCAATTAAATATAAAATAAAGGAAATTAAATATGAAATAAAAGAATTATGCTTATTTAAACTTCCGTAATCATGATGTTTGACGTGTTGATTTTTAGTTTTATGCCCATGGGTTAATTGTCCTTTGTCCTGAATTATTTAATATGTCCGTCTGGTTTTTGTCCATAACAGTCCATCGGTCATAAATTTAAGGTGCGAGTGTCCTCGTCAAATTATCCTTATATCCGAAGTCAAATATTCCAACTAATTGGGGACTTAAACTGTAACAAGGTTTTAATACTTTGTTTAACAATTACACCAGGTTATCGACTGCGTGTAACCCAAGGTTTTAATACTTTGTTAAGAATTACACCAAGTGTCTTTGTATATAATTTCACCCCTGTTTTAATAATTCTAGTGACTATTAATCCATTCCCGTGTCCGGTTAAATGAACGATTATTAGTACTTATAAATATCCCGCCCATCGTGTCCGATCGAGTGTATATGGTTATTTATAGGGACGTCCAATTGTAAATCTTTATATTAAAATTAACAAACTATCATTTAGTTAAACAAATATAAAGCCCATTAATAGCCCATAGTCTAATTTCCACAAGTGTCGTTCTTTTGTCCAAACCCCAATTATGGTATAAAGCCCAATTACCCAATTTTAGTAATTAGCCCAACATCATGATTACTTCGGTATTAAATAAGCATAATAATAACTTAGCTACGAGACATTAAATTAAAAAGGTTGAACATAACTTATAATGATTAAAAATAGCGTAGCGTTACACGGACAGAATTTCAACTTACACCCTTACAACATTCGCTAACATACCCTTATTATTAGAATTCAAATAAAAATTAAAATTAAAATTATAATATATATATATAATACGTTTGATGAGAGAAGAAGAAAAAGGATATATAAAACGATCAAAATGCGTTAGCTTTTATAGGCATTTTTGTCCAGGGTATCTCCGCGAGTCGCGGTCCCTTTGCACTACAAACTCCGCAAGTCGCGGAGTTCGTAAACCCAGCTCACACAAGTTTGGATCCTAGTCTGCCGACGGTTTTAATATATAAATATAATATATATATAATTTATATAATTAATTATATATTATATTATATTTATATACATAGTTAACTTGTAATTTTTAGTCCGTTGCGTCGAGCGTTGAGAGTTGACTCTGGTCCCGGTTCCGGATTTTCGAACGTCCTTGCGTACAATTTAATATCTTGTACTTTGCGTTTTGAATCTTGTATTCTTGTAATTTTGAGACATTTCTTATCAATAATTGGAACCACTTTGATTGTATTTTGTACTTTTGAGCTTTTTGGTCGTTTGCGTCTTCAATTCGTCGAATCTATCTTTTGTCTTCACCTTTTATTATTTAAACGAATATCACTTGTAAATAGAACAATTGCAACTAAAAGCTTGTCTTTCTTGAGGAACAATGCTATGAAATATATGTTCGTTTTTAGCATTATCAAATATTCTCACACTTGAGCGTTGCTTGTCCTCAAGCAATATAGTCTTGAAATACTAGAATCACTTCTTTATTCTTCACACTTTGTACATCAGTGATTTCTATACGGCGGTATAAACAATGGTAGTAACGATGTAGTTTACAGTCTCACATGACTATAAAAATTTAGATCCATTAAGGAAATTGGATCTTTATGAAAACATTTGATCTTTTTGAAAATTCAATCTAGTTTTTTTACCCTAGATAAGTTTTCCGGAATAACCCTTCACCGGTGTTTGCAAAATATTTTTGTGGGTTTGGTGGGTTTCAGATTTGAAAATTTTAGCTCAAAACTTGCGGTTTTGTGTCACCCACTTGCTAACCTTGTATTGGGAAAGCAACACGTCCAGTATACTTGCTCCGTATATTACCTTTCGGTAAACTACCGTCCGGTTGTAAAGGAAAGCGTTGAACAAGTAACTGTTTGGACTAAACTAAAAAGTTTTACCCGATTTACTGTAAGAAAGATGGATCTACACGATGAATCAATTCCATCATTAAAAGGAAGTGAAGTCTTCCAAAAAAGAAACGCGCTTCTTTTGTTCAACGCTTTCCTTTACAACCGGACGGTAGTTTATCGAAAGGTAATATACGGAGCAAGTATACTGGACGTGTTGCTTTCCCGATACAAGGTTAGCAAGTGGGTGACACAAAACCTTAAGTTTTGAGCTAAAAATTTCAAATATGAAACCCACAAAAAGAATTTGCAAACACCGGTGAAGGGTTATTCCGGAAAACTTATCTAGGGTAAAAGCTAGATTTAATTTTCAAAAAGATCAAATGTTTTCATAAAGATCCAATTTCCCTAATGGATCTAAATTTTATAGTCATGTGGGACTGTAAACCACATCGTTACTACCATTGTTTATACCGCCGTATAGAAATCACTGATGTACAAAGTGTGAAGAATAAAGAAGTGATTCTAGTATATAGTATATTTCAAGACTATATTGCTTGAGGACAAGCAACGCTCAAGTGTGGGAATATTTGATAATGCTAAAAACGAACATATATTTCATAGCATTGTCCCTCAAGAAAGACAAGATTTTAGTTGCAACTGTTCTATTTACAAGTGATATTCGTTTAAATAATAAAAGGTGAAGACAAAAGACAGATTCGACGAATTGAAGACGCAAACGACCAAAAAGCTCAAAAGTACAAAGTACAATCAAAGAGGTTCCAATTATTGATAAGAAACGTCTCAAAATTACAAGAGTACAAGACGCGAAACGCAAAGTACAAGATATTAAATTATACGCAAGGACGTTCAAAAATCCAGAACCGGGACCAGAGTCAACTCTCAACGCTCGACGCAACGGACTAAAAATTACAAGTCAACTATGCACATGAATATAATATAATATATAATTAATTCTTAAAATTAATATATATATTATATTATATTATAAAAACCGTCGGCAGAAGAAAACAACAACATGTGAGCCTCCCCAGCTGGCCATGCGATCGCATGGCCTTGAAGAGCAAAGCTCATGCGATCGCATGAGCCCCTTTTTTAGCTCACAGGCCTATAAATTTCGAGCTTTGGTGCATCATTTAACATATCTTTTTCTCTTCATTCATCAACGTATATGTATATATATTTATATTATAATTTTAATTTTAATTTTAATTTCTAATAATAAGGGTATGTTAGCGAATGTTGTAAGGGTGTAAGTCGAAATTCTGTCCGTGTAACGCTACGCTATTTTTAATCATTGTAAGTTATGTTCAACCTTTTTACATTAATGTCTCGTAGCTAAATTATTATTATGCTTATTTAAGTCGAAGTAATCATGATGTTGGACTAAAAATATTAAAATTGGGTAATTGGGCTTTGTACCATAATTGGGGTTTGGACAAAAGAACGACACTTATGGAAATTAGACTATGGGCTATTAATGGGCTTTATATTTGTTTAACTAAATGATAGTTTGTTAATTTTAATATAAAGATTTACAATTGGACGTACCTATAAATAACCATATACACTCGATCGGACACGATGGGCCGGATATTTATAAGTACTAATAATCGTTCATTTAACCGGACACGGGGATGGATTAATAGTTAATAGACTTATTAAAAAAGGGGTGAATTATGTACAAGGACACTTGGCATAACTGTTAACAAAGTATTAAAACCTTGGGTTACACGCAGTTGATATCCTGGTGTAATTATTAAACAAAGTATTAAAACCTTGTTACAGTTTAAGTCCCCAATTAGTTGGAATATTTGACTTCGGATATAAGGATAATTTGACGAGGATACTCGCACTTTATATTTATGACTGATGGACTGTTATGGAAAAAAACCAGACAGACATATTAAATAATCCAGGACAAAGGATAATTAACCCATGAGAATAAACTAAAATCAACACGTCAAACATCATGATTACGGAAGTTTAAATAAGCATAATTCCTTTATTTTCATATTTAATTGCACTTTTAATTATCGCACTTTTATTTATTGTCATTGTATTTAATTGCACTTTTAATTATCGTACTCTTTAATTATCGTAATTTTATTTCATCGCACTTTTATTTAACGTAATTTAATTATTGTTATTTACTTTACGCTTTAAATTAAGTCTTTTATTTATTTAATATTTTACATTAGGTTTTAACTGCGACTAAAGTTTTAAAAATTGACAAACCGGTCATTAAACGGTAAAACCCCCTTTTTATAATAATAATATTACATATATATATATATATATATATATATATATATATATATATATATATATATATATATATATATATTTATATATATATATTTGTATTTTTATAAATTAAAACTAATATAGCGTTAAGCTTTGTTTAAAAGATTTCCCTGTGGAACGAACCGGACTTACTAAAAACTACACTACTGTACGATTAGGTACACTGCCTATAAGTGTTGTAGCAAGGTTTAGGTATATCCATTCTATAAATAAATAAATATCTTGTGTAAAATTGTATCGTATTTAATAGTTTTTCCTAGTAAAATATACACTATTTCATATACGCCTCTACGCACATCAGGTTATATATAAATACGTCATATTATAAATCTCTATATTAAATCAACGAGATATCATTTAATTAATATAAAGCCCATTAATAGCCCATAGTCCAATTTTCACAAGTGTCGGTCTTTTGTCCAAAACCCAATTATGGTCCAAAGCCCAATAACCCCGTCTTTAATATTTAGTCTAACATCACGATTACTTCGGCTTAAATAAACATAATAATAACTTAGCTACGAGACATCAATTTAAAAAGGTTGAACATAACTTATAATGAGTATTGATCGCGTAGTGTTACACGGACAGAATTTCGACTTACAAACTTAAAACATTCGCTACTATAACCTTATTATTATTATTATTAACTTAATATTAAATTTATAATTAAAATATAAATATAAATATATTTAGAGAGAGTAAGAGATCAGTTGATATGGTGTCTACAACTCATCGAATAAGCTGGCTATTTATAGGACCTGACCAACATTTTCATCCCATGCGATCCTTGATGTGTGCGAGGTGTAGTACGAAATAGATTATATTTTATTACGAAATACTATTAAATACGATACAATTTTACACAAGTTATTTATTTATTTATTGAATGGGATATACCTAAACCTTGCTACAACACTTATAGGCAGTGTACCTAATCGTAGAGTAGTGTAGTTTTTGGTAAGTCCGGTTCGTTCCACAGGGATACAGCTAAGTTTAACGCTATATTTATTTTAAACTATATTTGTATATATATATATATATATATATATATATATATATATATATATATAAGTAATATAGTATTATTATTATTATTATAAAAGGGGGGTTTAACCGTTTAATGACCGGTTTGTCGATTTTACATCTTAAGTCACAATTAAAACCTAATGTAAAAGATTAAATATAAATACAACTTAATTTAAAGTGTGAAGTAAATGACGATAAATAAAAATGCGATAATTAAAAATACAAGTAAAGCGTAAAAATAAAAGTGCGATAATTTAAAATACGATAAATAAAATGATAATAAATAAAAGTACGATGAGATATAAAATAAAGGAATTATGCTTATTTAAACTTCCGTAATCATGATGTTTGACGTTTTAATTTTAATTTATTACTATGGGTTAACTGTCCTTTGTCCTGGATTATTCGATATGTCCATCTGGTTTTATCCATAATAGTCCATCGGTCATAATTATAAAGTGCGAGAGTCTTCGCCAAATTAACCTTATACCCGAAGTCAAATATTCAAACTAATTGGGGACTTAAACTGTAACAAGGTCTTAATACTTTGTTTAATGAATACACCAGGTTATCGACTGCGTGTAATCAAAGGTTTTAATACTTTGTTAACAATTACACCAATTACCCTTGAATGTAATTCACCCCTGTTTTAATTAGTCCAGTGACTATTAATCCATCCCCGTGTCCGGTCAAATGAATAATTATTAGTATTTATAAATATCTCGCCCACCGTACCCAGTCAAGCGTATGTGGTTATATATAAATACGTCAAATTATAAATCTCTATATTAAATCAACGAGATATCATTTAATTAATATAAAGCCCATTAATAGCCCATAGTCAAATTTCCACAAGTGTCTTTCTTTTGTCCAAACCCCAATTATGGTCCAAAGCCCAATAACCCCGTCTTTAATATTTAGTCTAACATCACGATTACTTCAGCTTAAATAAACATAATAATAACTTAGCTACGAGACATTAATTTAAAAAGGTCGAACATAACTTACAATGAGTATTAATCGCGTAGTGTTACACGGACAGAATTTCGACTTACAAACTTAAAACATTCGCTACTATAACCTTATTATTATTATTAACTTAATATTAAAATTATAATTAAAATATAAATATAAATATAAATATATTAAGAGAGAGTAAGAGATCAGTTGATATGGTGTCTACAACTCGTCGAATAAGCTGGCTATTTATAGGACCTGACCAACATTTTCATCCCATGCGATCGCATGGATTTTACTCCTCCAGGCCATGCGATCGCATGGCCACCTGGGACAGCTCATTTCACTTTGTTTTCTAGTTTGCCGACGGTTTTTAATAATATAATATATATAATTTTATATAATTATATATATATATATATATTATATTATATTCATGTGCATAGTTGACTTGTACTTTCAGTTCCGTTGAGTAACGCGTTGATAGTTGGTTCATGTCCCGGTTCTGGATTTTCGAACGTCCTTTCGTACGATTTAATATCTTGTACTTTGCATTTCGCGGCTTGTACTCTTGTAATTTTTAGACGCTTCTTATTAATAAATTGAACCACTTGGATTGTACTTTGTACTTTTTAGCTTTTTGGTCATTTGCGTCTTCAAATCGTCGAATCTGTCTTTTGTCTTCACCTTTTATTATTTTAACGAATATCACTTGTAAATAGAACAATTGCAACTAAAAGCTTGTCTTTCTGGAAGGATAATGCTATGAAATATATGTTCGTTTTTAGCATTATCAATATGATATAAACATGAATGCTTTATAAATTTTTAACGGATGAAACTTTTTATGCTCGACCTACCCATTAGACCTATTTCTATTTATTGATCTTTGAGTATTGATACCTATTAGACCCGTTTATTCGTTTTTTGTATAGGACTCAATAGGTTGGAGAGAAACTCATTTGAATCTTTTTTTGAGTTTTGATTTACATTGTTAGGCCTAATTTTTCTCAAGACACAATTGACCCGAAAGCTTGACCCATTTGACTCGAATTTGAGTGTTTGGGTCTCAATTGCCAGGTATAAAAAAAATCCCTAAATTAAGGTTTATTAGGAATAAATGAAGAAGATGACGAAGCAGAGGGTTTAATGCCTTCTCTATTAAATTGAGCATGCTTAAGAAGAAGATGGTGAAGAGATGAATATTGAATTCCAAATATGTGTTGAGAAACCTCCATATATTAGCTGTTCCCAAAGAAGAAGTTGCCTTCTCTATTACCACTATGCCTGGAAATTGAGACCCAAACACTCAAATTCGGGTCAAGCTTTCGGGTCAATTAGGTCTTGAGAAAAATTAGGTCTAACAATGTAAATCAAAACTTAAAAAAAGATTCAAATGGGTTTCTCTCTAACCTATTGAGTCTTATACGAAAAATGAATGAACGGGTCTAATGGGTATCAATACTCAAAGATCAATAAATAGAAATAGGTCTAATGAGTTTGTGAATTGGTCAAACGGGTCAAGCATAAAAAGTTTCATCCGTTTAAAATTTATAAAGCATTCATGTTTATATAATTTATTATGTATATTAATGTTTCTTATGTATATTGAATAAATAATAATAACTAAAATAATGTAATAAATGTAAAAAAAAGTGATGTAACATGTTTGACCCATTTGACCCAATTCACCTGTGACCCGTTTTGACCCGTTACCCAAAACAACCCAACCTGACCCATTTTGACCCGTTTAAAAAATCGACTCGTTTGACCTATGACCCATTTCAACCAAAAACCATTTTGACTCGTTACCCAAACCGACCCAACCTGAACCGTTTGCCAGGCATAATTACCACAATCAACATGTTTGAAAATTAGCTGTTCCCCATGAAGAAGTACGCGTGCTTGTTTTTTGTTACTGATTATTAAATTATTTATAAATTAATTGAAATCCTTATTATTTTTTTATTTAATAAATTAAAATTAATTAATTAAAATGAATTAGTGAGATGATGTCATGAGGTGGTTTTAGTTTTTTGACAGCTTTCCTTTTCAATTTTTTAAGATAAAGTTCTAATTATAAAGTGATGTCATGAAGTTGGCATTTTAAAAGCATTGGATAGATGATAAAATGCAAATCTTTATTCATAAGATAGTTACTCTCCTAAAACATATATATTTTAAATACTATCAAAGTTATGGTGTTGATTTTACGGGTATTACACTTGGGGGCCTCGGAATTTACAGTCATCTTTTGCATGGATGCAATCAATCCCTTTTCCCCAAAAGCGGTTCAACTAGCTATGAACTTGCCTTATGAACGACTAAATATGATGATCGGAGATAGATAGACTCCTTATTGCAACCTACACACAAACACATTTATATATACACTATCAATCTCTATCTCTTAGTAAGCATTCCCCAAAATCCCATCTGGTCGAAGCTTTACTCAAATCACCACTTCAACCTAACCATTCTTGCCCAAAAGTTCCATTTCTAAGTCTTTACTCAATTAACCCCCAAAACCCATGACTTTTACACTCATAAGAGTTATAGTCCACGATCCATCTCATAACCTTGACTTATCAACTTAAAACAAGGTATAATTACATTTATAAGCCCCTAATTACCCATTAATTCCCTAACCCTGAGTTTACATCACAAATTACAAAATCTAGACTCAAAATGAAGACATAACACTAGTATTAGACTATGCAAGTCCCAAATTTCATCATTAATCCCAAACCCCAAGTTAAATCTTAAGTTTAAGGTGAGGGTTCTTACCAAAAGTACAATTTAGAAGATGAAGATGATAACACAAAGCTGCACAACACTCTAGCGGTAGTGGATGATCACGTTTTTAACTAAATTTCACTTAGGCCCTTGAAATCTGAAATCTCCTGAAATCGCCAAGCTCACCAGACCGCTCGTGCGGCGCACTATGCTTGATTCAGGATGTCACAAAAAAAACTATAGCACATTCTTTATCCAGACAAGATTTCGTCAATAAAGGTGATAATTATGCTATAGCAAAGTTTGCAAGTCATATGTCAAGTTTAACAGGAAAATTTACCATTTTAATAGATTTTATAAAACATGCAAACCAAAAAATACACTTTGAAAAAATATTTTGTTATGTTTCTTATATAGGGTGATAAACTCTGTAAAAAGAGTTCAAAGGATATGCAAAATATACTTACAGAAAGCTAAGTAGTTGCTTCATTGTTGACACTAAATAACTAATATATGGGAAACTCGTTAGAGAAATATTCAACTAAATAAATAATTAATCTATGGGAAACTCGTCAGAGATATATTCAACCAAATAATAATGGTCTATTATAAAAAAATCAGACTACAAACAAAGATTCTGACATGGAGTTATCAATTATCTATATTTATTAACGTTTGAACTTTAGATATATTCATTTATATAGTTACTTTATTACTCCAATTTTCTACAACTTCATGTTTTGTTTTAATTTGTATCTTATACACAATTTTTCATATATAATATTTTTAATTTTTATTGACTTTTGCTGCAAAGTATGCAACGTAATACCTACATATGTCGGACAAAAACGACAACATGTTCTTATATTTGGTAATGTTTGACCCCACAACATAGTGATATTAAAAATGGGAAAAATCGATAACCTTACCTGATAGAAGTTGATTTTGAGATCGATTGATCTATTGAGTTGATTTTGAGATCGATTGATCTATTGGGCAAGGATAATGATATGTACATAACTATTTTTCATATGTACACAACTAAACATGATTTACATTGTTATACTATACAATACTTTAAATTATATTCATTTATTTTGATATAAAAAATACTTGTGTATAAAGTTATTTAGTTTAATGACCCGTGGAATCACGGAGTCCGAATAAGAAACTCGTCAGCTGAACATTTCATCAAAAAATTTAAATTGCATATTAAACAATCCACATCCAATCATAAGAGATAATATTAGTTGTCATTTTATTTTAAAAGTGTAAATTAAAATATAAATTTTGAATTGGTTTCTTTCTGCCTAACTTTTATATCTTCTCGTACTCAATTCAAAATAATTAATTAAAATAATTTAAAATTTTTTAATTTTAATACTTAAAAAATTATTAATAAGATTTTATAATAATAATTAATTAATAAGATTTAATTTTAAATCGGAATTATTTAGATTAATGACATCACCCACCATGCTTAGATTTTTTCCTTTTTCTTTTTGATTTTTTCTTAACAAAGGAATTAGCCTAACTTTTATATCTTCTCGTACTCAATTCAAAATAATTAATTAAAATAATTTAAAATAATTTAATTTTAATACTTAAAAAATTATTAATAAGATTTAATAATAATAATTATTAATAAGATTTAATTTTAAATCAGAATTATTTAGATTAATGACATCACCCACCATGCTTAGATTTTTTTCTTTTTTTTTGATTTTTTTTAACAAAGGAATTAGCCTAATAATGACATATCATTATAGAATTTTAATAGAAACTATAAATAGATAGATAGATAGATAGATAGATAGATATGAATTATAATTGATAATACTGATGCTGTGCAATCAAACTATGATGATAATCATTAAATATTGTCGGGATTTGAGAAGTTTGGTAGATCAATTTTGCATATAATATTGAAAGATAAAATAAAAAAAAAAAAAAAGGAAACTAGATATTGGGGCCTTATGTATTCGTTATTTACGTCTTTAATAACTAATATATTTTAAACGTCGCTGTTTTTATCCCGTACATGTAGATAACACTGTGCATATTTTTGTAGGGGAGGTGATATATTCAAGTGTAAATTTGATAGATCCTCTTTCATTTAACACTATTTTCCAGAAATACCTTTACATAAATTTCATCATCATAGGATTTGTATAAAACATCACTTAAGAGTATTTTAGACTTTGTAAGTAGATTTATCAAAATCATGAGTGAAAATATTACTACCCATTTTTGTAGCCATTATCTTCCCTAAATATAATTTATAAATACATATCTAATGTTTTAATTTCTTATTTGAAGCCCAATATAACTTTATATCAGCAAGTTTGGACTTTAAGGCCCATTTCAACCCAAAAAAATGACATGGTTGCATACGCCCATACCCGAGGAAATATATTAAGTCACGGCTGATATATTCAAAAAAGAAAAAAGAAATAACAAATGAAATGAGTAATTATCATCCATCAAAAAGATGAAAAGTCTTTTTTTTTTTTTTTTTTTTATAAGGCAAACTCACACACCCATCTAAAACTAACACAAATAAATACACCACGAAATGTCCTAAGCAGGAATCGAACACTCAACTTCAAGGTTGTAAGGGTGAACTTGATACCGCTAAGCCATTGGCACAGTGGCACTTTGGTATGAACAGTCTCATTGAAGATACAACATACTAAGAGTAGCTTACAAATACATTGACGCTACAAAGATATATACCCTGAAACTAGAAAATATAAACTTGTGACTTGCGAACCTTATAATTTAACGACTTAAACTACAAGCTTGCAACAAAGTAAAATACCGAAGACAAACAGGCATGGAAACAAACAACCCACATCTTTTTAATAATGCTAAACATCTCCATTGAAATCATATGCCAGAGGATGAAAAGACAGTGGTGGAATTTGAGCCCGACTACTGAGGGAGTGAAACTAGTGACAGAGGGGTAAACATTAAAAAAATCTTATTTTTTGGTAAAAAAGTTTTTTTTAGTGTACATTTTTTTTCCCGTTAAATCTAGGTGAGACAGATACCCCATTTGGGTAACACTAAGGTCCGCCAGAGGCGGATACATTGTATTAAGAGGGGGCGCCCGCCCCCGGTGGATTTTGAAAATTTAGTGCAAATTTTTTCAGTTTTTCGATTTTGCCCCCGGTGGGAATTTTTTTTTTGCCCCAAACCCTTCATCTTTTGCCCCAAAACCTCCATATTTTGCCCCAAAACCTTCGTATTTTGCCCAAAAACCTTCAAATTTTGCTCAAAAAACTCTATATTTTGCCCCAAAACCGCTATATTTTGCAAAAAAAAATTCCCTACGTTTTAAAAAAAGTTTCGCCCCCGGTGAAAAATTTTCCTGGATCCGCCACTGAGGTCCGCCACTGTGAAAAGATGAAATTTGAACTTTTGATAAACATTTCTAGGACAATCCATGTTGAATACTCACTGTTGAAAAACAACAAAACAATATGTATCTTCAAATATATTATAAGAATAAATAATTAATGATAGACTATATTACTATTTATTCATATTCAGTCATAACAAGATTAAAAATAAACCCAATAAAAATTTCAATCCAATCCAACCATTTTAACTCAATCAATAGTCCATATCAGTCCAATTCAACCCAATCTAGTCCAATCAAGTCCAGTCCAACCCAAGTCGATCCGATCCAATATGACACACAAAATAAAGGCCCAGTTACTTTCAATTAAATAATCTTAATCTCACTCACTTTTTATCAAAACACTCACAAAATTCATTCATCCTTCTTTGTCATCATCATCCCTCATTTCTCCTTCCCTCTCACTGGCCTTTCTCTCGCATCTTTATTTTTATTTTTATTTTTATTTTTATTTTTTTAAAATAATTAACAATAAATTAATCTGACCCACCGCCAAACGAAACCGTCGACAGAACCAACCCCACAATCAGCAATCGTCATTTTCTATATATCAATGGATTCTGATTCTTTGGTCAAACGTTATTGACCCACCGGCCACCACCACCTGCTATGCTTCCGTAATCAATTTTCTTCATCGGTACAATTTCCGATCAATTTCACTACTTTTTTAACATGGGTGTTTTCTTTTTATTAAATTTGGTACTAATTGATGTTCAATTTGATATTTTTATTATTTGTGTATTAAGTTGTTTCTATCAGAATAAGCCGATCTAGGTCTTTTGTATGTGGGTTTTTAATTTTATCAATTTACAAAGTAAGAGACTAACAAAATTCACACAAAGTTCTGATTTTTTTTTTTTTTCCTTCTTGTGTTTGATTTGTAAATTACAGAAATTGGAGTTATTTTTTATTTGTTTGTTTGAGGTTCAAGCTATTTTTTTTAGTGTAAATTTTAATAAGGAGTAAAATTTTTGTATTGTTTCTATGGATTTACACATTTTATTTGCAGATTTATTTATTTTTATCTTGGAAAATATCTGTAGATTATATTGATATAAAAATTGAACTTTTATATCAATATCATTATGTTTTTACATTAAATATTTTTATTTATATTAATTAATATTAACTAGTTTGACTTAAACAATGGAAGTGTAGCTAATTTTGTAGAGAGGAGGAATTTTTTTTTTTTTTTTAGGTGTGGAATCATTCTGTGTGTTCAACGGTGTTTATTGGTTCAAATGTAATTAAATTTTCATGTATTATAGTTCTTCTGTATGTATTCTCACCACTGTAATCAATTATCAGTTATAATGTCTATAACAAATTGTTTTGATTTTCTGTTGTTGCTGTATCCCTGAATAAAACTACAGATTTATGCTCTGGTCTTGTAAAGTTCAGCCTTTAATTCTGATTTGGCGTTCGTTTGTTTTCTTATTTGTGGTAAATAAATATGAATTCGATTTGAAGCTCATCTTTAGATTATATTGTTATGAAAAATTTGTGCTTTATGTGTTTGTTTTGTATGAATTATGCCCAAAGTATCTTCTGTTACCTTAGTAGCTGTGTACAGTTGATCATATCCTTGAATTGTGTATCGCACATACAGATTAACTTCCCTATTATGCTTTCTTAAACTTATTTGAATTAATTATTTTACTCGGAGTAACTTGCTATAGAATTTGTCTATTTCAGGAACACATATCTATCTGCTCAGGTGGTAATTTATTTATATTCGTGGTCAATTCAAGTTATTTCTGATGAGACGTCAAAGGAATATGTTTGATAAGTTCCCTGAGACGGTTGATCTTAACGAGGGCCCGACTTTTAACGGTTTTGATACTGGCGAATCGGATGAATGCAACAGCCGATTATCTCCAACTGAAAGACGACATATGTTAAGTAATAATGATGTTTCAGGTGATCATCAACGTAAGTCTCAAAGTGTTAGTAGATGGGATGTAGGTGAATCAAGCTCTAGACCAAATGTACAACATCAAACACCTAATAATAATAATTGGTCCTCTTCATATGATTCAAGATTTCAACATCAACAATTTGATCATCAGTTACCTGTTGGGCCGTTAAATCTGCAAAATTCTAGTTCTAATCATACTCCAATGGACGTTGATTTGAACGTTGAGTATGGCGGTAATAATAGTAGCAACGATGGCCCTAGTATTGCTGCTTCGGTGACTAATTCTTTTGGGACAACTAATTATTTTGTGACTAATAATCGGGGTTTATCTTCACCTATGGTGAATCCTCGGGACCCACATAATGTTGAGAGCTCACAAAGATATGTTGACCAAATGCCAAGTCATCATCGGTCAAACCAACAAACACCGTTAATGCATCATGTTCCTGGCATCATGCCTAGAAACCCTGTTCCGTTTCCGTGGGCCGGTAGTAACGCCAATTCAAGAAACGGCAGTTCATCGAGTTCTGTATTTTCGAGACATAATAATAATAACAATATTAGTATTAATAATAATAGGAATTCGGTGATAGATTCTTCAAACTGGAGCTTAGTTCCCGGTGGGCCCAGCGTTAATGGAAGTTCATCTAGTGGTTCAAGGAACGATACTCTTTGGATGCCGGACCATAACTCGACAACTCAGCAAAGATCGGCTGACTATTATAATTCATGGACTCTTTTCCCATCTACTGAGACGGATTCGGGAGGGCATTTTCGTCATTTGAATCATTTCCCATCAGGCTCGTCTTCTTCTACATCAGAGGAAAATGTGATCCCGCCACGTCATCATCAACCTCCTCCAAGACCATTGGTGGTCCCCGATGATAATTGGAACGTTGATTGGCAGGTTGATGTCGAAGGAAGACACATGCTGGTTTCTGGGGTTTGACTTCTTACTTTATAACAATTACATACATTATTATTATTTTATTTTTACATTTGGTTTGTTGGATTTTATTTACCTTTTCAAGATTATCCCTCCCAAAATAGGTGAATAGATATAGATATAGATATAGATATAGATATAGATATAGATATAGATATAGATATAGATATAGATACTTATTATGCAAAAATGTTAAATAAAGTTATCCATGGAAACATGTTATAGATTAGGTAATATAGCTCTTGTTAAAACACTACACAATCTGATGCGCGCGCTAATCGTTAATATTAAGGTGTATTAAATATACTGTATGATTGATGCTTGTTCATTAATTAAATTTTTTATTCTGCATTTCACTTATATCTGTGTCCTATGTTTTGAATTACTTACTGAAATTGATGTACCATGCTCGATAACTAATTTAGATAGCTTTATCATTGTTCTGTTAATATGCCTAATTTTATGGATTCGAATTTCATAATATTATCAATCAGCTGGTAACGTTCAATCCTACGAAGGATAATGTATTTCTTTACATATGTTGCTGCATGTGTTTTAAGTGTATTTTTTGTTGCATGATTAGGGAGTATTTGTTGTTAATTGCAATTTGTGCTTTAATAGTATGTGACGTTTGACTTCTATCATACAGATGCGTCAGATATTGCATGCTTTGCGAAGAGGAGAAAACTTACGTGCTGAGGTCTGCTGTTGTCTTTCTAAACTGCATGTTATTTTCACTTCTTATATATTAATTATGTTTATGTTTATATTCATATACTAAAATGAAATCGATACGCATTTGTTACTTACCCATTTGTAACTTGTATTTAATATCTTATGTTGATACATTAGGTAAGCTTACAACTGAGATTAGTATGTGAATAAACTTTACCATCATAATTCCTGGATTTTAACATGGTTTGATTTGCTAAACTGATAAACTTCATGATGAGAAACGTTGATTTTTATTCTTAGAATAGTAAGATAAAAGGTTTTCCCTGTTCGGGTTATCCGGGAGGGCGAGTAATCTGATCCCATACTCTGATGTACACAGCCAAGAGGATAACTCCTTGGCTGTTTCAAACCCTCCCTAGCCATCATTAGATATTCGTCCTAGACAGGATTCGAGCCTGAGACCTCTTGCAAGGAACTCATGGCCCAAACCACTGGGCTATCTTATGATAGTTGAGTTAATAAATCCATATTTTTGAAATGAGCTAATCAAATATCTGATGAGATAGAAGGACCCGGATAATAATATTTTTTAAAATGATTTTTTTTATTAGATGCTACAATAAATCTATATTATTTTTGAGATACAACCATCTTCTCGACATGTCCTACTTTTAAGATGTAGATACATTCCCGGTAGCACTGCGTTGAACCCTTATATGGCAATCGAAATCAACCCAATACTTGATTTCCTATATAATCTGTATTTATGAAGAGAATATTGTTACCTTTTTTTCATTTATGAAATACCATCCTTGCCTATCTTTTACTGATTACACGTAAATAACGTAATACGGAAATGTTTGATCTGTGATATGTCAGGATTACATGCTCTTTGATCCGTTTATAAATGGAGTTGCTGACCTGCATGACCGGCACCGGGATATGAGGCTTGATGTCGATAACATGTCTTATGAGGTAATTAAACATCAAGTCTCTTTTTTCCTTCTTTTTTTGTGGATTTTTTTTCTGAATATAGTGTTGTCGTTATTAGGAACTGTTAGCGCTTGAAGAACGCATAGGGGATGTGAAAACGGGGCTTACTGAGGAAGCGATATTGAAGTCAATGAAACAAAGAAAACACTTTTCTTTTATGGCTGTATACAACCAAAATATTGAGCCATGCTGCGTATGCCGGGTAAGTTTCATTATATTATATCTTATGTATAAGGTATACGATAAGGTAAGAAAATTAAGAATAAGAATAATTTAATTTAGAGATTAAACATGTGTTTGTATACCGAAACTCACGAAGGATTGAAAACTCGACAATACTATGATCAATTATAGATATAATCAAATAGACAAGCCTTGGGACTAGGTTCGGATGCCACGTGGCAGCTTCGGGTTGGGCGACGAGGTTCGGTTTTACTATTTACAATATCAACCATTTTTTTTTTAAAGAAATCGGTTACTTACACTTCGCCCCCTCCGACTTTTTTGCTCAGTTTAAGTCCTCACCAAATTTTCAGTTCAACCCTCCGTTATCTTTTGACTGATTTTAGCCCTCTATGTTTTCAGTTTTGCCCCCCTTCCCATTTTTTAATTTTTTTTAATTCCAATCCTCCCACTATCATAATATGTTCATCAACCTTTTTTTTATTATCTTTTTACTCACATTATATCGTATATATAAATAGTTAGCAATACTTAGCATATAATCAAAAGAAAAAACGTCAACTTTTTTTTACAATTTTTTTAAACCCTTTTTTTTTTTATTTTTTAACCCACATTATATAATCAAAAGGAAAAAACGAAAGCGACGGTACGTTTTGTGTACAATTGTAATAGGTGTTTTGTATGTTGAAACGAATTATTGTCTCTTAGGTTATGTTAAGCTCATTAAGGGTACGTTTGGCGCGTAGCTTATTGGAGCTTATGGAAGCTTATGGGAGCTTGAGCTTATGATTTTAATAAGCTCCAAGTCATAAGCTTCGTTTGGTAGTAAAAAAAAATAGAGCTTATGAAAATTATAAGCTCCGAAAAAAGAAGCTACTTGTAGTAGCTTATGGAAAAAAGTAGAGCTTATGAACTGAGAAATAAGCTCCAGCTAGTTTACCAAACATTTATAAAAAAATAATAAGCTCCTGCTACCAGCTTCAAAAACAAGCTCCAGCTCCTGCTCATAAGCTCCAGCTCCAGCTATAAGCTCCAGCTCCAGCTACTTTCGTCCAAACACACCCTAAGTTTAAAATTTTTTTTTAAAAATATATAGTTAGATGCTACAAAATGTTTTCCCGTAAGCAGCAGGGGGTGGCCGCCGCAATGCGCGACTAACCACTCTGCTTGTTACTAGTAATTAGGAAATATCTTTAATAATATCAATGTGTATATATGGCCTCTATTAACCTCCTCAAAGTACACAAATTTTCCGTTTTCAGGCTGCAAAGCCGTGTGAGAAATCTTGAAGGCTGCAACATTTTTTGGAATTATTGTGCAAAGATATAAGCATGTCCATTTAGCATAAGAAACTTTTAATCACTAAGTTAACAATATGTTGCAGATTGTGAAATAAATCTTTTAGGCTGCAAAAGTATTTTTAAAAATCATGTTAAAATAGAAGCTTTTACCTCCCACTTGGCAAAATTACAATAATCGTGAAGTCAACAAGAACATTTTTTGGCCGAATTCCCTATCTTGTTCATAATTACTTGTGCTTTTGAATGGATTAAAAATTCTTGTAACGTGAATATTTGTGTTTAATAACGGGTTTATCCAAAATTGAAGGGTTTTGATAGTGAGTGATTATGTGTCGTTGTATTGTATTGCAGGAAGATTATGAAAATGGGGATGATATTGGGACGTTAGATTGCGGACATGAGTTCCACACATGTTGCATTAAGCAGTGGCTTACTCAGAAGAATCTTTGCCCCATTTGCAAAATGACAGGCCTATCTACTACTTGAAATCTTCTTCGCTTTGGCTTTTATTGTCATGTTTTATGTTTTCCATTATTTTCTTAGAAGACTAAGAGAGTTAATAATGGTATGTTATAAAGAGATTTGGTGATGAAATGATTATTATGACTATATTTATGGGTCATACTAATACCCATTGGATTGGATGATTATAAAGACATATTTATGACTGTCCATTTTCTACCTTTAGCATCTTTATATGGCTTCTTAATATAGCATCTTTATATTTATGGGTCATGGTATTATTAGTTGGCCGCACAGGCCAAACTATCAAGGGGTGGGGTGTCACGCGCCTACGCTTTCTGTGAATTTGTAATTTATAATGTAAAATTTTTAAATTTTCATTTTGCCTTGGTGGATTTTTTCTTTTCAAGAGTCTCTATATTTTGCCCCCAAAACTTTCATATTTTGTTTAAAGTCTTCATATTTGTCTAATAGTCTTCGTACAAAAGTCTCCATGTTTTGCCCACAAAAAAAAAATTCTACGCTTTTAAAACTTTTTTCGCCCGATAAAAGAAATACCTGGTTGGTTGGCCATGAACATAGGAGGTGATGAGATACGGCAAAAAAATGAGGGGAAAGAAAGAGTGATGATCCGTACGCATTGTTTCTTTTTTTTTTTTGCTTTGATTTTGCCGTGCATCGTTTTCTTGTTTAGGTATATAATTCAGGTTGATGGATCATTGCTTTGTAGAAGTTGATTATAGTGGGTTGGTTAACATGTTGAATCGAGTCATTTGCGTTAAATCAATAATTTCTATTAAAATCTTATAATGATAATGTCATTATTAGGCTAATTATTTTGTTAAAAAAAATTTAAAAATAAAAGAAAAATTTAAGCATGTTGAGTGATGTTATTAATCTAAATAATTTTAAAATAAAATTAAATCTTATTAATTAATTATTATTATTAAATCTTATTAATAATTATTTTAATTATTAAAATTAAATCTATAGTTTCTATTAAATCTTATTAATAATTTCGAATTATTTTAATTAATTATTTTGAATTGAGAACGAGAAGGTATAAAAACTAGACAGAAGGAAATCAATTCTAAATTTATATTTTAATTTACACTTTTAAAATAAAATGACAACCAATATTATCTCTTATGATTGGATGTGGATTGCTTAATATGCATTGTAGGTGTTTGATGAAATGTCCAGCTTACGAGTTTCTTAGTCGGACTTTGTGGTTCCACGGGTCATTAAACTAAATGACTTGAGCATTTACGTTCACTTAATACCTAAAACATATCATTAAACTGTTTCATTTAAACAAACCCGTGGTTTCACGGGTCATTTCACTAGTAAATTTAATACGGGTCAAAAGATGTTCATTGGTTGGTTGATACCTCCTATTTAAACATTTTCGGTTTATTGGAATAGAAAAACTGCATATTGAAGTATCCCGTTTAATTTCGTACATGTGTGTACTTCTCCAAGGAAAACACTATAGTTTAAATAATATAAGGGAAGTTTGTGGTTTGATTTTAGGTTTGAACTTGATAGTTAAGTTTTATGGGTGGTTGAGAAATGGTTGTAAACATTCATAAAAAAATTCGATTAAGTTATGTAAATTTAGGGGAAAATTTTCAATTAAATTGTGTAAATTTGGAGAAAATTTTAAATTGAATTGTGTAAATATGGAAAAAAAATTACGTGTATTTATGCGGTTTAATCCAAACTTAATGTTGTGTCTTTGTACTTTATTTAGATATGCGGTCACCGTAGTTTGCAAAAGTTACGTGAGGTTCAAAACTCTAACAGTCTTTACAAAATCTCAATAAGTTTTATCATGTGCACATCAATTGAAGGGGTATTTTGGTCGTTTCGAGGCGCACACACATAAAGAAAGCAGAGGAGGTTGCGTTGATGTGATTTATTACCCTATATTTATAAGAATGAACTAAGATTTTGAGTAGCTGGTAGTCAGGCCCCAAGACCCTAATTAATTCATACATCATCGAGTCTTCCAGTTCATTATGATAGCTTTTTCAAGTATCAATTGAACTCATGATTGCATTGCGGGAAGAATAGGTTCGTATAACAACTTCACGAATAGCTGTGCAAAGAGTCACGCGGAAGGCTATGCAGAAAGCTATGTGGAATCATGTTCTGTACTTGAAGCACGTATACTTATGGTTCAACATAGAGAAAACAAAACTTACATAACCGAACGTTTTACATTAAGAATGCGAGGGAATTTTGCATTCAAACCTTTGGTTTTGCTTGAGGGTCACCACCACATTGCTGCCGATTGTGGTGGTAGAAGATGGTTTTACTCCGTAGGTTGGTCGGTTGGGTCCATTACCCTGTTTGTGGTGGATACTTATTTATGTGGGGTGGTGGGAGGTGGTGTTTTGGTCTGGTTTTTTAGCGGGTTGGTTTGTTATTGTCGCGGTTTCCTTGTCGGTCCCATTTATAACGTTTGCGTTTTCGGAGTTGGACTAGGTGACGGTCTCCTTTTTTGAGATCTGATTTCTACGCGGGGGTGCACGGGTGTTTTGCTAATTTGATCATTTTTGTGGTGGCTTAAGTTTTTCCGTGGCAGTCGGGGTTTCTGATTTTTGGTGTTACAATAGCCTTTGGTGGTTCGATGTTTCGCTGGAAATGGTTTAAGTGCTACCGGGTTTCTGTGATGACCCGAAAATTTTTGACTTATTTAAGCCAATTCTCTATACGATTTATTATTTTAACACGCTAAACAAAGTCTGTTAGATTGAGTCTCAAAATTTTAGAACTGTTTCATATATACAATTACCTTTGATTACTCTCGACGATTCATGAACAATTATATGTAAGTATATATATATGTACAAGTAAAAACGACTTTCCTACAGTAAAACATTAATTGCTACAGTAAAAATGACTTTGCTACAGTAAAACACTATTTGCTACAGTGAAACCGTATTTTGCTACAGTGCTACAGTGAAAACGACTTTGCTACAGTGATTTGCTACAGTAAAACACTATTTGCTACAGTAAACACTATTTGCTACAGTAAACACTATTTGCTGCAGTAAAACACTATTTTATGTCGACGAACTAGCAAACAAAAACAGAAAAGGCGGCCATGCGATCGCATGGCAAAAACACTGAAAACTCATGCGATCGCATGAGCTACAGTAAATCGAAAAGTACTATAAAAGGTCAGTTTTGCTCGACGAATTTTCATAATAATTTAAGTACGTAAATTTTATATTTATAATTATAATTATAATTTTAATTTTAAGTTTAATAATAATAAAGTATATTCGAGGGTATTTTTAATTCGGGTTTCAAACCGTTTTAAAATAAGGAAATATTGGGTATTGTTCGGGGTATTGTTCTTGAATCCAAGACCAACCATACAGTCGTCTACCATCATTACGTCTACGCAATTTGCCTACAATATTGAATCGCAATATTGAACTGTGAGTTATAGTCTCCCTTTTTAAATGCTTTAAATATTTTTGGGCTGAGAATACATGCAATTTATTTTAAACGCAATAAGACACAAGTACATACAAAATTCTACACTGAGTTAAACCGAAAATCCCTTAGCTTTGGTAACTAGTAGCTGCCAGTACATAGGATATGGACTGGTGGGCGCGAATAATTGTATATGGATCCATAGGGCTTGACATCCCCGTCCGAGCTAGAGCGCTAGCCTTTTAACGGACGTATGTTATTTGAGTTTAAGACACGTTGGTTTGCGTGTATTAAAACGAATGGGGTAATTATCACTATAGCGTTAAGTTTAGTTACCAGGGTGCTCTGTTACGTAGAATCTATTGATAAACTTTTGATGAAATCTTGTGGTCTATCTTTATACATGTTTATGACTCGAGCAATTAAACCTATAACTCACCAACATTCGTGTTGACTTTTTAGCATGTTTTATTCTCAGGTCCTTAGAATGCTTCCGCTGTGATGTGCTTGTTGCCTGCATGGAGTCTCTCATGCTTTGTACAAAGTTTATTGCATTCAAAATAAAACTGCGTTGTGTAATAAATAATTGGACTGTGATGTCAACCTGTAAATTAAAGACTTATGTATTTCGGGGTTTTGCTTATACCTAAGCACTTGCCCACATGTTTATAACTTTCTATGTTTAGAAAGTCACTTATTTTAATGAATGCAATATTTTATCAAAACGTATCATATAGAGGTCAAAACCTCACTGTGGAATCAATGATTAACGTGCCGCGTCAATAGCGATTTTGACGGGTCGTTACAGTTGGTATCCGAGCTTGAGGTCATAGGGAACCAGAAATTACATTATTGTGTTTAACTGGTAATTGTTAGGATGCATTAGTGAGTCTGGACTATGACCATATCTGTTTTTCCTGATTTTTGCTTATTATTTGGTCATAAACATTATATGTGATATATTTATATGCTAACGTAATTGTTGTTTCAATTATGTGATAGATGACTTCTTCTAATCCTATCATTTTGTACGACTCGGAATCGGACACTGAATCTATTCTATCCACAACTGAAAAGGGCGTTCCAATACCTATTAAAGAAGAAATTGTGTTAGCCGGGGAATCTCAACTCCCGGTAAACCCAGAGGAGGTTCCAGCTCCACCCAGCTTTAGTTTTCCGGAGCCACAGTATCGTTGGCATGGACCCATGATCCCTGGAGTAAAAGAGGATCGTCCATTTCTAAACAAATATGGACATTGGTCCAGATATACCGCCGACGGGCGGGTTGTGCCGATTACGCCTGGCAGATTTCGGTTCATGACCACCGGTACATATTCTTGCAGTTCGTCATCATATTCTCCTACACATGACTCAGACAGTTCGTCATCAGACGAGATCAGTAAGGAGGAGGATTTCGCTAATGAAATAAAAGAGATCACTAAGGAGAAATTCCAACTTGCTATAGATAATAAAAACAACCACAATAATAAAATGTCCTTAATTATTAAAAAAGAACAGGACCATTCGATCCGTAACCACCCTTATTGTATTAAACCCACTGAGGTAACGGGTACCTCAAAACCCCAACTAAAAATAAAATACACTGCCAGAATGTCTGTCGGACCATGTGCACACAAACAATTGGCAGAGAGAACCAAATGGGAAGAAGTTTCTGATAGTTCTGAATGAACGACCTCGCAACCATAAATCTTCCATGCGCTATTTTATTGCTTATGTGTGCTACTCTATCTTGTTATGTAAAATAAGCATATGTAAAATATCAGTATTGTATGGTATTGTATTATTTTGGTTTATTAATAATAAATGCATGGAATGATTATTTGTATTATTACTACTTCTTCTTATTATTATTATTACATAATAATGTAGTAACTCGCTATAATTTTTTATAGTGGAATATTATTAGGATTTTAGTAGTTAATTCCTTGTACTAGCTATTATGTATGAACTTAACGGGTAGGTAATACCCTAGAAATAATTATAAAATGCTAATAAGAAGAAAAGGCTTTTATAATAATCGGTTCATATTATTAATATGCTACGATTAACTATTGACAACTCATTTTACCTATAATATTCTATATGATTAAATTATATCTGTTGTGTTTATTGAAGAAACATGTCTCAAATGTCGGATGCTGAGTTTGAGCAACTAGTCGAGAAACGTGTGAATGAAAGAATTGCTGCAGCCGAGGTAGCAAAAGCAACAGCCGAAGCAGCAGCCAAAGCAGCAGCCGTAAACACAAACTCACGAAACGGATGCTCATACAAAACTTTTCAAGGATGCAAACCACAGACGTTTAGTGGAACCGAGGGACCAGTCGGTCTAACCCGATGGTTTGAAAAGATGGAGTCCGTTTTCAAAATCAGTAATTGTGCGAACGGAGACAAGTCAAAGTATGCTTCGTGTACGTTGCAAGACGGTACACTTACTTGGTGGAACAATTATGCTAAAGCAGAAGGAATAGATACGGCATATGATATCTCTTGGGAAGAATTGAAAAAGATGCTAATCGAGGAGTACTGTCCTCGAAACGAGATCAGAAAAATGGAATCTGAGTTACGTAATCTGAAGGTTATCGGCGCAAATCTCAATAACTATGAAAAGCGTTTCATGGAACTAGCCTTGTTGTGTCCCGAATTGGTGCCAAACGAGAAACGAAAGATAGAAATGTATATTGACGGTTTATCGATCAATATCAAAGGAAATGTTACATCGTCCAAACCAAATACGATGCAGGAAGCCATGACAATGGCACACCAACTCATGGACCAGATCACAGAGAGTTCGATTAAGGCACCAATTACCGAAGTCAAGACAACTGAAGGAAAGAGGAAATGGGAAGACTATAAGGGCAAAAGTACTCACCTGAAGAAACAAGAAACTTTTAAAGGTAAACAAGATGGGGCAACTGCAAGTCCAAACTATAAGGGACCTCATCCGTTCTGCAAAAGGTGTTACACACATCATGCAGGCTATTGCCAAGTGGTCTGTGATAAGTGCAACAAGAAAGGACATGTGGCGAAAGATTGTTATGCCACCGTTTCTGAAGTAAAGACAAAATTGACCGATGTCAAGAAATGTTATGGATGCGGGAAGTCTGGTCACTTTATAAATCAATGCCCTGATAAGGAGAAGAACAAAGAACCCGCACGTGGGAGGGCATTTAATGTTAGTGCCAGTAAAGCACGTGAGGATCCTAATCTTGTCACGGGTACGTTTACCGTTAATAATCAACTAGCTTCTATTATGTTTGATACGGGTGCTGATAGAAGTTATATGTGTAAAGACTTTAGTTTTAAACTAAAATGTGCATCATTACCTCTAGACGATAAATATACTATTGAATTAGCTAATGGTAAACTGATAAAAGCCGATAAAATTTGCCATGGTTGCGAAATGAATCTCGCTGGTGAAACCTTCAAAATTGATTTGATACCCGTAGAATTAGGAAGTTTTGATGTAATCGTTGGCATGGACTGGATGTCCAAAACAAGAGCGGAAGTTGTTTGCGCTGAGAAAGCAATCCGCATCCCTCGTAAGGATGAAACGTCATTAATGATTTATGGGGAGAAGAACAACTCAAAACTGAACTTTATCAGCTGTATGAAGGCCCAGAAACTTATAAGAAAAGGTTGTTATGCTATTCTGGCACACGTAAAGAAGATCGATACTGAAGAAAGAAGCATTGATGACATGCCGGTTGTAAGAGAATATCCCGAAGTATTTCCAAAAGAATTATCGGGGCTACCTCCACTCAGATGTGTAGAATTCCAGATTGATCTCATACCAGGAGCTGCACCTGTAGCCCGATCTCCATATAGACTTGCACCTTCAGAAATGCAAGAATTACAAGACCAATTGCAAGAATTATCGGACCGTGGATTTATTCGTCCTAGTTTTTCACCTTGGGGTGCTCCTATTCTGTTCGTCAAGAAGAAGGATGGATCTATGAGAATGTGCATAGATTACCGAGAATTAAACAAATTAACGATCAAGAATCGGTACCCATTACCGAGGATTGATGATTTGTTTGATCAATTGCAAGGATCAAGTGTTTATTCTAAGATTGATCTACGCTCCGGATATCATCAGTTGAGAGTGAAGGAAGAAGATGTTCCTAAAACAGCGTTCAGAACCCGTTACGGTCACTATGAATTTTTAGTCATGCCTTTTGGATTGACTAATGCTCCAGCAGTATTCATGGATCTAATGAATCGCATCTGTAGACCGTATTTAGACAAATTTGTCATTGTTTTTATCGACGACATATTGATTTACTCGAAGAACAAGGAAGAACATGAGCAACACTTAAGACTGGTACTAGAGATACTCAAGAAAGAAGAATTGTACGCAAAATTTTCGAAGTGTGATTTCTGGTTACAAGAAGTACAATTTTTGGGCCATGTTGTCAGTAAACATGGAATTAAAGTTGACCCCGCCAAGATCGAAGCCATTAGTAAATGGGAAACACCGAAGACTCCAACACAAATCCGCCAATTCTTAGGTCTTGCTGGTTACTACCGAAGATTCATTCAAGATTTCTCTAGAATCGCCAAACCCTTAACTGCGTTGACTCAAAAAGGAAAGAAGTATGATTGGTCCACAGAACAGGAATCCTCATTCCAGTTATTAAAGAAGAAGTTAACGTCTGCACCCATTTTGTCATTACCGGAAGGAAATGATGATTTCGTGATCTATTGTGACGCTTCGCGCCAAGGTTTAGGATGTGTATTAATGCAACGCACAAAAGTTATCGCATATGCCTCACGACAACTAAAAATTCATGAAAAGAACTATACGACGCACGATTTGGAACTTGGAGCAGTAGTTTTTGCACTCAAAATATGGAGACACTATCTATATGGCACCAAGTGTACAGTGTACACCGACCATAAGAGTCTTCAGCATATTTTTGATCAAAAACAACTCAATATGAGGCAACGTCGCGGGGTAGAGTTGTTAAACGATTACGATTGTGAAATCCGTTACCATCCTGGAAAGGCTAATGTTGTAGCTGATGCCCTAAGTCGAAAAGAAAGAGTAAAACCTCTTAGGGTCCGAGCTTTGAATATTACAATTCGTACTGATCTCACAAAGAAAATTCAAGCAGCACAGTTAGAGACTTTAAAAGAAGAAAATGAAAAAGGCGAAATGAGCAGAGGGTTAGAAAAACAGCTTGAAGTAAAAGCCGATGGAACCCTGTATTTTGCTGATAGGATATGGGTACCAAAACATGGTAATCTAAGGCAACTAGTACTAGATGAAGCACACAAAACGAGGTACTCAATTCACCCAGGAAACGGAAAAATGTACCACGATCTCAAGAAGTTTTATTGGTGGCCTAATATGAAGACAGAAATTGCTACTTATGTAAGCAAATGTTTGACGTGTGCAAAGGTCAAAGCTGAGCACCAAAAGCCGTCAGGATTACTGCAACAACCAGAAATTCCGCAGTGGAAATGGGAAAGAATAACTATGGATTTCATTACGAAATTGCCAAGGACTGCAAGTAGTCATGATACTATTTGGGTGATAGTTGATCGTCTAACTAAATCAGCTCACTTTCTACCAATAAAGGAGACAGACAGTATGGAGAAATTAGCACGCCTATATTTGAAGGAAGTAGTTTCCAGGCATGGTGTACCCATCTCTATCATATCTGATCGCGACACCCGATTCACATCACATTTCTGGCAGTCATTACAAAAAGCATTGGGAACTCGATTAGATATGAGCACCGCTTATCACCCACAGACAGATGGTCAAAGTGAAAGAACAATACAAACATTGGAAGACATGTTACGGGCATGCGTGATTGACTTTGGAACCAGTTGGGATCGACACTTACCGTTGGCAGAATTTTCATACAATAACAGCTATCATACGAGCATCAACGCAGCACCATTTGAAGCACTTTACGGTAGAAAGTGCAGATCTCCTATCTGTTGGAGTGAAGTAGGAGAAAGACAACTTACTGGACCAGAAATTATTCATGAAACCACCGAAAAGATCATTCAAATACAACAGCGATTGAAAACGGCCATGAGTCGCCAAAAGAGTTATGCTGATGTAAGAAGAAAACTGCTAGAATTTCAAGTGGGCGACAAAGTCATGTTGAAAGTGTCACCCTGGAAAGGCGTTGTACGATTCGGTAAACGAGGAAAGCTAAGTCCTAGGTATGTAGGACCCTTTGAAATCACCGAAAGAATTGGAACAGTTGCTTATCGATTAAAGCTACCGCAAGAACTTAGTAGTGTTCACAACACATTTCACGTGTCAAATTTGAAGAAATGTTTAGCTGAAGAGGATGTCGTAATTCCTCTTGACGAAATACGAATCAATGATAAACTCCATTTTATCGAAGAACCTGTTGAAATCATGGACCGTGAGGTCAAACAATTAAAACAAAGCAAAATACCGATAGTTAGGGTTCGTTGGAACGCAAGACGAGGACCTGAGTTTACTTGGGAACGTGAAGATCAGATGAAGCAAAAGTATCCACATTTGTTCACCGATATCGCTCATGAAACAGGTACTACTCAAAATTTCGGGACGAAATTTTCTTTAAGGGGGAGGTACTGTGATGACCCGAAAATTTTTGACTTATTTAAGCCAATTCTCTATACGATTTATTATTTTAACACGCTAAACAAAGTCTGTTAGATTGAGTCTCAAAATTTTAGAACTGTTTCATATATACAATTACCTTTGATTACTCTCGACGATTCATGAACAATTATATGTAAGTATATATATATGTACAAGTAAAAACGACTTTCCTACAGTAAAACATTAATTGCTACAGTAAAAATGACTTTGCTACAGTAAAACACTATTTGCTACAGTGAAACCGTATTTTGCTACAGTGCTACAGTGAAAACGACTTTGCTACAGTGATTTGCTACAGTAAAACACTATTTGCTACAGTAAACACTATTTGCTGCAGTAAAACACTATTTTATGTCGACGAACTAGCAAACAAAAACAGAAAAGGCGGCCATGCGATCGCATGGCAAAAACATTGAAAACTCATGCGATCGCATGAGCTACAGTAAATCGAAAAGTACTATAAAAGGTCAGTTTTGCTCGACGAATTTTCATAATAATTTAAGTACGTAAATTTTATATTTATAATTATAATTATAATTATAATTTTAATTTTAAGTTTAATAATAATAAAGTATATTCGAGGGTATTTTTAATTCGGGTTTCAAACCGTTTTAAAATAAGGAAATATTGGGTATTGTTCGGGGTATTGTTCTTGAATCCAAGACCAACCATACAGTCGTCTACCATCATTACGTCTACGCAATTTGCCTACAATATTGAATCGCAATATTGAACTGTGAGTTATAGTCTCCCTTTTTAAATGCTTTAAATATTTTTGGGCTGAGAATACATGCAATTTATTTTAAACGCAATAAGACACAAGTACATACAAAATTCTACACTGAGTTAAACCGAAAATCCCTTAGCTTTGGTAACTAGTAGCTGCCAGTACATAGGATATGGACTGGTGGGCGCGAATAATTGTATATGGATCCATAGGGCTTGACATCCCCGTCCGAGCTAGAGCGCTAGCCTTTTAACGGACGTATGTTATTTGAGTTTAAGACACGTTGGTTTGCGTGTATTAAAACGAATGGGGTAATTATCACTATAGCGTTAAGTTTAGTTACCAGGGTGCTCTGTTACGTAGAATCTATTGATAAACTTTTGATGAAATCTTGTGGTCTATCTTTATACATGTTTATGACTCGAGCAATTAAACCTATAACTCACCAACATTCGTGTTGACTTTTTAGCATGTTTTATTCTCAGGTCCTTAGAATGCTTCCGCTGTGATGTGCTTGTTGCCTGCATGGAGTCTCTCATGCTTTGTACAAAGTTTATTGCATTCAAAATAAAACTGCGTTGTGTAATAAATAATTGGACTGTGATGTCAACCTGTAAATTAAAGACTTATGTATTTCGGGGTTTTGCTTATACCTAAGCACTTGCCCACATGTTTATAACTTTCTATGTTTAGAAAGTCACTTATTTTAATGAATGCAATATTTTATCAAAACGTATCATATAGAGGTCAAAACCTCACTGTGGAATCAATGATTAACGTGCCGCGTCAATAGCGATTTTGACGGGTCGTTACAGTTTCGGGTTTAGTTTTATAGTCGTGTTTGTTTTACATGGCCTTATTAAGATTTATGACATACTGACAGTTATGTTTAGTTGTGGGTTAACTTGTTTTGTTCCGTATTGAGTTTTGTTTTATGCTATTTTTCTACTTTTCGTTGATTCGACTTATACTTTGTTGACCTTTGAATTCGTTTATTAATATTATCTTTTTTCTATAAAAAAATATATTAATATCATTTATTATTATTTAAATATGTTACTCCTTCGTCACAAATCTATTAGATGTACTTTTTGTTTACAGACAGTTTAAGAAAAAAGTGACTGTCAGATGTACTTTTTGTTTACTTTCGAGTCTCATTGTCTTACTTTCTACATCCGTTTACCTTGCATATATAAAGTGCGGACACAAAAGAAATTTATCACATGATTTTTATCCATTTATGAAAGTAGACAATTAGTTTTAAACATTCGTAAAAAGACTAGTGACATAGAATTGGGACGGAAGTGGTGTTGTGAGTTTGGGCGTGGGAAGTGCATCCGGGAGATAGCCACGATGAAACCTATGACTTATTTTCTGATTGGATGAAATAAATTTTATTATTATTATTTTTAACTTATTTAATTTTATATCATTTTACTAGGCTCCTAATTATATTTTGTCACGTCATCACAAGTCACAACACTCTCAGAAAATATTCAAGCTCACACCACCATTACTTCATATTTTAACCCGCACCGTCACGTAATCAAAAAACTCCGCACCACCAACCCACCCACACCATCGTTACAAATGGCCTAGTACATAATCTTATGACCATTTCTATTTTAACTACGTAATAGTAAGAGTCTTCAATATTGGATTTCAAACCGTTTAAACCGTAAATCAAATCGAATTCAAACCGAAAAAATTGAACCAAAATTGAATTCGGTATTTGGTTCGGTTTTCAAATATGAATTATGGTTCGAGTTTCGATTTTAATTTTTTGAATTCGGTTAAACCAAAAATCGAATTTGACCAATAATATATTAAACTATTATCTTATATTGACCAAAAATCAAATTTTAAACCCAAAGTTGTAAAGCAAAGGTAATTTTTATATTTATTTTGATTAAATTATATTTTTTTCAATTTTAAACGAAATTGAACTGAATTCAAATTCGATTTTTCAGTTTTGAAATTGAATTCGATTTTCGGTTTTGATCCCAAAAAAATTTCATAACAGAGGAAACCGAACTGAAGAAATCAAAAACCGAACCGATAAACACCCCTACGTAATACGCACTAGTATTTTCTTTTCTTTTTAAAATTGAAATCCAGTACAATCCAATAAACTAAATAAATCAATCCATCGATAACCTTAGACCACTTCCAGCGGTACATGCTGGAAGCCGTATTCATCAACTCCCTCCGAGGGCGCCGATGACATTCCAACAGCCCTTGGCCGCCATCAAGTTTCTCTCTCCACTTCGTGCTCCCTATTTTCCTCCATAAGCATATTCCAGGACGGGTTGTTTAAGAGTATGTGGGTATTTTCATGCGTAATTCCATTTTTTGATGATATTTTGTTGTCGAAACTGAATTTTTTTTTTTTTTTTTTGGAAAAAATGGAAGTTAATTGTTTAAAAGTTGAAGAAGTGGGTGAAGGGAAAAGATGAATTGGATGCTATATAATTTTATATTTTTATTTATGAGACCCACTAAAGAAATTGGTGTTGCTATCCTCAAACTTGTATATACGAGTACCTTTTTATTTAATTTTAATCATTTATAATTAATTAATAATGTAATAATATTAACGAATATAATAATAATAATAATAATAATAATAATAATAATAATAATAATAATAATAATAATAATAATAATAATAATAATAATAATAATAATAAAATTTGAGGAAGTATGTTATGGCTGACAATGATGTATTAGACTGTTTCTAACCCGACGTCAAATTTCTCCCGTCATCCCACTTGGCAACATCTTTGACGCCCTTGACGCCCCTAACGCGGCGTCAAAATTTGACGCCCCGGGCGTCAGTCAAAAATGTGACGGATCATTAAAGTAGTGTCAAATATTTTCCAGCCAATCAGATTTTGCCACATAATTTTATATATTATTAATTAATAAATTATATATTAACTACCAATAATATTTTACTACATCACCCATTCACAAATTTAACCTTCAAATTTGACACTCTCCTTTATTTAACTTCATCTATTAACCTTGTCACATTACCAAAAAGTACATCACTTTATCACTGCTACGGAGTGAAGTGGTGAGCAAGGAGAAGAGAGAAAACTTTGTAGGTGTTTGAAATTGGTTAGTATAACAACCCAAAACCTAGCAGTATAAAATACCAGTACAAGCGATTTATTAGTTGTTACCACCCTTATATAATCCAAAAAATTAAATTAATTATTATAGTCAAACTCAATACACTGCTTTCATCTACAACACTCACACAGATTCGTTGCTACTTCCCCTGATTTCATTTCTGACCAGCTACCTCCATATCAGGTAACGCACTAATCCTATTGTTGTTTAGGCACACTAATCATATTGCTTAGATAATGATTACGACGATTTGAAACTTATTAGCTGAATGTATGTAACCATAAATTGTAATTTTGTGTCTGTTCTGATTCAGGGTTTCCAATTTGTTTTGTAAACCCTAGTTCATATACGATGCAATCATTGATATTTTTCAATTATATATGCTTAAACTTATTGAATTCCAATAGAACTATTGTTGTATCTTCAATGTTGAAATATATTTTGTTTTTGTTATCGTTATACTAATACAGAGGATAATTATTTTTATAGGTTTCATATCACATCACCCCAAAAATGGCGGCTTTCACTATCCACCCCTGTTTTCCAATTTTTTCTACTATTAATAATCCAAAGCTTTTTCAATCATCTTCTTCTTCATCCCGGTTCCAGTGCAAGCTATCAATCTCTTCAAATCAAGAACCAGAACCCCTTTATTCCACTGTCAAATCCTTTGCTCCTGCTACCGTTGCGAATCTTGGTCCTGGCTTTGACTTTCTTGGTTGCGCTGTTGACGGTATCGGTGATTACGTCACCCTCAGTATTGACCCTAATGTACACCCTGGCGAGATCTCTATCTCCGATATCATCGGTGCTAAAAAACTCAGCAAAAACCCTTTGTATAATTGCGCTGGCATTGCAGCCATTTCCGTCATGAAAATGCTCAATATTCGTTCCGTTGGTCTCTCTTTATCCCTGGAAAAAGGTCTCCCACTCGGCAGCGGTCTTGGCTCTAGCGCTGCCAGTGCCGCCGCAGCCGCCGTCGCTGTTAATGAAATCTTTGGCGGAACCCTTCCGGCGGCAGATTTGGTCCTCGCGGGACTTGAATCTGAAGCTAAAGTATCCGGTTATCACGCGGATAACATTGCACCGTGTATAATGGGCGGGTTTGTACTCGTACGCAACTACGACCCGTTGGATTTGATCAGTTTAAAGTTTCCTGGTGAGAAAAATCTGTGTTTTGTTTTGGTGAATCCCGAATTCGAAGCACCGACTAAAAAGATGAGGGCGGCATTGCCCAAAGAGATAACCATGTCGGATCACATATGGAATAGTAGTCAGGCTGGTGCGTTGGTGGCTGCTGTGTTACAAGGGGACGTGGTTGGGTTAGGAAAGGCATTATCGTCAGATAAGATTGTGGAGCCGAAACGGGCCCCATTGATACCTGGGATGGATTGTGTGAAGAAGGCTGCACTGGAAGCGGGTGCGTTTGGTTGTACGATTAGTGGAGCTGGACCGACTGCCGTGGCGATTACGGATGATGAGGATAAAGGGAGAGAGATTGGGAAGAAGATGGTGGAAGCTTTTATGGTGGATGGGAATTTGAAAGCATCTGCAGTTGTTCAAAAGTTGGATAGAGTTGGTGCTAGACTTATTAGTACCGTTCCCAGATAAGTTGTTTTTCTTTTAGTTGAAATAAATGTACCATTTTTTATATATCAACTGATGTATGAATTGATTGGTAGGAATAAGAGGATGAAGAATGTTGTAAGATTAAATTTATGCGGCTTAAAACCTAGACTTATAATCTGATGATTGATGTGCATTTTTTTTTACTTGTTGCGGTTAAAAGTCTCAACAGATTTGATATCTTGACAGCTGAGTTTTGTAATGCATCATTTAGTTAAGTATTTTTTATACATAGTATTGCTCTTATTGTGAGTTTATATGGTCTTACACTTAGAGTCTTGTTTACTAGTTCTTTCTGTTGTTAGCAGAATTAGTGTTCAAGTGATCTTGTGTTATATGTTTGTCGCATTAGGTGTTTGAGAGTGTACCAAGTTTTAGTTCGGTGTTATTCTTTATCTTTCTAATGGCTGCTGAATATGTTTTTGTTGATCTGGTGTTTGTCTAGGCTATCTCTTAAATATATGGTATCTTGTTGAAGTTTTGTTTTTGTTGGTGTTTTAATACATGATGATTTCGTGTTTGTGGCTGTTAGAAATGCTAAATTCCCAAGTCTCCAACATTAAATCCTTTTGATCATCAATCCAAACTTAAGATTGAGGGAGAAAGTGTTTTTTTGGTTACTGGTTAATGACTTTCAATATAGGTTAATTAATCTACAATAACACAATTACACGAAAGTTTTAGTTTTGTTTACTGGCTATTAGCCTGTGAATGCTTATAAAAAAATGTTAAACCGGTAGTGTTTTTTGAAAGTGAAAAATTTTACTGTGTTTTTAATGGGTTAATTACAGTGGCGATTCTAGGATCAAAACCCAATGAGGTCCCAAAATTTTATTTGACAACTTTCTTGCACAAAATATTGAATTTGGCGGGTCAAATTGGGTCGGGTCGGGTCGCGTTCAAAACTCGAACATATCGCAAAATATAAGGTAATTTGTATTATTGTCATTATAACAACCATTGTAAAATTGGATAATCCATTTCATGGCGTCTCACACTTAACCTACTTATTAGTCGGAGGTCTATTCGGAAGCAGTCTCTCTATCCATAGAACATTGAGAGAGAAACATAATCAAGAAAGTTACTTGTCCCCGATGAAAAAAAAAAAATCCTGCTTCTGCCACTGCTCATACCCCACTTATGTGGGATTGCTATTCACTACAGTAATTTACAAGAAACATAATCAAGAAAGTTACTTGCTACAATGTTATTGTAATTGTTTAATGGATTGTATGGTTGATCAATGTTACTCTCTCCGTCCCTAATTTTGTAGTTCAATATTTTATTTTGGGATGTTCCAAATTAATTGTTCAATTCCATAAATAGAAAATAAAGATTAAGTTCTATTATGGTTTTAATGTATATAGATAGAAATAGAAAAAGAAAATGTAAGGGTAAAATTGAAAAGTAAATAAAAAAATATAACTTTTATGACATTTTCTTAAATTATATGTGTTTAATATATTCAATACTCATTATATAAATTTATAAGTAGGCTAATTTCAAATACTTTATTAGTCCAAATTATCAAATTATAATCTCTAAAAATTTATGGGGTCCCATTATTATATTTAGTGGTGTCTTATATCGAAAAATAAAATTTTACAATAAATTTTGAAAAACTAATGGTGTCACTGAACCCCGTTGCTTCCCTAATAAACTTGCCACTGGTTAATTAGTTTTTAAAATTGCTTATGGCAATGTTTCCTGTTTTTCCCCCCTTGGTTTCTATATAGCCACTGTCACAACAAATAAGAATTATAAAATCAATGTTGATGACTACTAAAAAGTATGATGATTTTTTGGATTTGGGCAAGTTGAAATTGAGTTGTTGCTTGAAGCAAAGCTATTGCAGAGCTCGGTGTTGATGTTCACAAGAAAATTCGCTGCATATCTCACCGAAGTTCTCTCAATCTATATGTTTTCTGTTAATACCAGAACCTGTTTAGCCACAAACTATCGAAAAAACGTTGGCGGGACTCCAGAAAGGAGTGAGAGGACGCCGGGAAGTTGGCATTCCGGGTGGGGAACTTTGAAAAAAATGGATTACTGTGTTCTAATGATTATCAAGATTATTACTGTAGTATATACATTGTTTTGTTCGGCCCTATTATTTGAGGCAACAGCAAACGTCGATTTATTGGCGACTTGACTGCCACTTAGAGGCTAAATTGAACTCCAGGCTTGATTTAAAATCCATGGAAATTTGCTTCTACCATTTTCATGGCGTCTCTTTTTTATTACTTTTATCATGTATTGAAGTAGGACAGCGGAAGGATTCGTTTACAATCACGTTGTAAACTGGAATTAATCGCGAACGCGGTTAACCAATATTTAAACTTCAAAAAAATTGAAGAATAAAGAAAGAAAACAAAGAATTTATTGATTAAAAGTTGAATGCAAATAACATAAACATATGTCCTATATATAGGCACACAAAATCTTGTCCTATAAGAATTTTAATTAAGTTTCCTAAAAACAAATAATTAAAGTTTCCTAATTTAAAAATTTCCACCATCAAATTACTACTTGCTCTTCAAGTAAAATTTTGCTACTTGCTCCTCAAGTTTTCATACCACATCATGTATGTATCTATTTTATTCTTTTTATTTAAATTATTTACTTTATTTATTTTTGTTTTGTTTTATTTTATTTTTATTTTTTTCCTACTTTTTGGGCCGGAGGTACTCTTGGAAGCAATCTCTTTATCCGTCGAACAGAGAGAGGGAGGACTTTCTCTACTCTTGTTCGGGGTGGAGAAATGATTTCTTTTTATTCTAGAATAGAGGAATGATTGTCTACGTCTCACCTCCCCATACCTCACACATGTGGGATTGGGTCTGTTGTTGTATATACATTGTTTTGTTGTACTTTGCAATAAGTACCTATTTACATTTATAATACGAAGTAGAATGGGTGCATTCAGTAGATCACAAATATTCAGTTGTAGAGGGAATGCACATTCTTATCTATGCAAAAGTTGAGGACGACTTAGGAGGGGACAACGGTTTTTGGAATTCGTTCATTCCTTCAAAGGTTGTGGTGTTTCAATGGCTAGCTATTCAAGGTGGGATTCCAGTCAAAGGTGTTTTCGCACGTAGACAATATTTACTAAATGGGGCGAATGCTCTTTGCGTTTGGTGTGATGAACACGTTGAAACGGTAGATCATCCTCTTATGCATTGCTCATGGAGTTGTAATCTACGGTCGACATTGTTTAGATGATCGAATATGGTATGGGCCCGTTTGGGTGATTTGGTTGTTAAGATTTAAAGTGGCGTTTGACGGCGTGTATTATTGTTGGGCTTCGGTGGCTTCTCGGATCAAGTTTAAAGTTTTTCATTGGGCAGTTGAGGCGAAGATATATTCATCGCATCAATATTACATTTGGTCATCCAACATCTTACTTCTTTTATAGTTTTTAATTATGGGAATAATAGGGCTTGTGTAGTTGTGACGTTGTGTATGTCTTTTGCTAGCTTACTTAGTGTGCATTTTATCTAGGGGATATGGAACATGTAAATCCCTATGATCCATCTTGTATCTTGGCTTAATTCCCTGTTTTCGCCCAAAAAAAAAAAAAAAAAATTAAATAAACCCACTTAGTTGTTTGAAGTACCATCAATTATACAAAACTACGGAGTAATTTTTAAACATAGTCGGTACTGTACAAGAGTTAAGGTGTGTCCATTACATCCTTAATTACAATGCCTTCTGTTGAGTATCTCGCATGTTTAGTGACATTTTTTTTTTCCGTAGGCACCATTTTATTTTAATAATTCTCCATGCTTTTTATATGCAATCTTTTATATCAATCATTATCATCACATCACATTTTTATGATAATTAGTTCTCCTAGCTTGCTTTGTGAATCTAAAAAGCAATTCTAAATTTTATTGATTGATCTGTAGTGACCCGAACTTTTTCATGTTTATATATATTAAATGAAACTGATAATTACATGATTAAGTGTTTCCAACATGTTAAGCAATCAAACTTGTTAAGACTTGATTAATTGAAATAGGTTTCATATAGACAATTGACCACCAAAGTTGACCGGTGATTCACGAACGTTAAAACTTGTAAAAACTATATGATGACATATATATGATTATATATATAGTTAACATGGTATTATGATAAGTAAGTATCTCATTAGGTATTTTAACAATGAGTTATATACATAAAATTGAGTTTATTGAATTAAGAAACTCGAAACGATATATATATAACGATTATCGTTATAACGTCTTACTAAATACATATTAATCATATTAAGATATTGATACACTATGTTTAACATGATAAAATGATAATTAAGTATATCATTAATTGTGTTAACAATGAACTACATATGTAAAACAAGACTACTAACTTAAGAATTTCGAAACGAGGCATATATGTAACGATTATTGTTGTAACAACATTTAACTGTATATATCATACTAAGATATATTAATATATCATAATATCATGATAATGTAATAATTTAATATCTCTTTAGATATAATAAACAATGGGTTAACAACATTTAATAAGATCGTTAACCTAAAGGTTTCAAAACAACATTTACATGTAACGACTAACGATGACTTAACGACTCAGTTAAAATGTATATACATGTAGTGTTTTAATATGTATTCATACACTTTTGAAAGACTTCAAGACACTTATCAAAATACTTCTACTTAACAAAAATGCTTACAATTACATCCTCGTTCAGTTTCATCAACAATTCTACTCGTATGTACCCGTATACGCACTCGTACAATACACAGCTTTTAGATGTATGTACTATTGGTATATACACTCCAATGATCAGCTCTTAGCAGTTCATGTGAGTCACCTAACACATGTGGGAACCATCATTTGGCAACTAGCATGAAATATCTCATAAAATTACAAAAATATTAGTAATCATTCATGACTTATTTACATGTAAACAAAATTACACATCCTTTATATCTAATCCATATACCAACGACCAAAAACACCTACAAACACTTTCATTCTTCAATTTTCTTCATCTAAGTAATCTCTCTCAAGTTCTATCTTCAAGTTCTAAGTGTTCTTCATAAATTCTATAAGTTATAGTTTCATAAAATCAAGAATACTTCCAAGTTTACTAGCTCACTTCCAATCTTGTAAAGTGTCACACCCCCAAATAGGGCCTGGGGTATTTGTGACTAATTATATCAAATCACAGTTGTATAAACGAGAACGACTCTATATGAGACGTTTTATTGAGTTTTGCAGCGGAAGATAAATAGATTACATTGTATTTAGAACATTAAATGTCTTTAATTGATATGATATGTAATGAAGACTCCAAGTATAGCAAGTAATCATCATCAAAGCAGCAGATATACAGCGGAAGCAATACTTAAGTACCTGATAATAAACATGCTTAAAAAGTCAACACGAGGTTGAGTGAGTTCATAGGTTTGTCATAAATAATGATTTCAGTAATAGTGTTAGACCTCAAGATTTGTTTTGCATAAGTAGATCACTCAGATCCAGTCAAGTTGATCTCCCGCAGGATCAAAAAGTTATGCCAGTGCGTGATATTTAGACTAAACGTTGTTTGCCCCGTGACAAGTTGTTCTGTCCTTGTCGTTTAATTTCATTATCAAGTAATACAAAGACTTAGTCAAATGTATCGGGGACGTTACTCCCGATAGGCCTATCCCCAATAATTAAGAATGCCGCAGCAATTAAAAATATCGCTGTAGGGACTTAGTCGAACATAGCCGGGTATAGCATAGTTTAATAGTTGGTACTGATATTTAGACTAGACTTTCAAGTTTGCCCCGTGACAAGTTATCGTTTATACTTATCGGTTGGGGACTTGCTGGTCATAGCCCAACATATCACAGTTTAATAGTTGATACGTGTAAAACAGTTATAAAAGTTGCGCATGTATTCTCAGCCCAAAAATATATAAAAAGGGAGCAGATGAACTCACATTAAATAGCAGTTGAAGTATTCCACGCAAGAAGGAAAGTAAAGCAAGTAAGTGATCTAGATATCAACCTTGAGGTATAACGTTTGATTAGTTAATGTCTAACTTGACATAAAGTATGTTTATTAATATAGCAACTATATTGACAGTGACGGTTTTCGAGAAAAGTTCCTATTTCTCAAAAGTTTCTATTTTTGGAAACCTACTATTTATGAAAAACTTCTACTTATAGTAAGCTTCTAGTTTAAGAATGTTCGGGTTATAATTCTTAACAAAGATGTTGTACAATCTCGCCCAAACTTCGTCGCTAACATGCAAGTCACTCGAATGATCTATTGTTACCGAGCGGCCCAGGATCTCTTGACCAGAATCTAAGTCTTGGCATTCGAGATCCACAAGCGTCCCATAATGGTAACAAGGATCACCCTAGGCCACAAGTAGTGGTGATGTTTGTAGTCTTTGTACGCTATCTTTAATTATAACCTTCACGTTAGGTGCGTATATACATATATATTCATTAATTCGATTTTAATTATAACTCCTATATATTAATTCATAAAAATACTTTTATAATTTTTAGTAACATATATTACTAATTATAACATGTTATTTATTTTAATTTTAATTGCATATAATTTATAACATTATTTACATGTTTCGGTAAAAAAAAAAAATCGAAGTAAATAGTAAAAAGTAAAAAGTAAAAAGTAAAAATTAAAAAGTAAGAAAAAAAAATACTTACTAGTAGTAATTCTTCAAAGAGAGAATGAGAGAAATTTTGGTGTGAGTTTGAATGAGAAATGATGGATATTTATACTTGAAAAAATTAGGTAAAAAGAATAAAATAATTAAAAGAAAAAGAAATATTTTAATTTTTAATGGGATTTTAAAATTCAAAAGTATTAAATGTTAGGTCATGGGATAATGCACAAAATAAAATAATAAAAGTAGTTTTCCATTATAATTTTTAATTAAAAAGTAATTTATTTATATATTTATTTTATTAAAAAAAATCATTTATTTTAAGGATTTTTTTTATATATATATATTTTTTTAAAATAAACAAATTGATTTACTACTTTTCAAGAATATTTGTCAATATTTTTTTTTTATAATAACAATACTGATAATAAAGATATTAATTATTGATATCTTGTTTAAAAAGGATATTAATAATAATAATATTAATATATCAAATTAATGCGTAATTATTTACAAATAATTGTTCGTGAATCGTCGGAATTAGTCGAGGTTAAATGAAATCATATAAAGAGTTTTGTTTAAATTTTGCCGGAAATTTACGGGTTGTCACAGTATCCCTCTGTTAATAGAAATTTCGTCCCGAAATTTAGTTGTTGCCATCAGTCGGCGTTGTTTGTAAACAGGTGAGGATATTTTCATTTTATTCAATTTTCACGTTCCCGGGTATACTCGAGGCCTTGCGTGAATTTCAACGGATAGAATATTATTTTGTTTTAAGAGTTTAAGTCTTACGATTCATAAATTCTACGAAGTGTATTTTATTATTAATGTGGAGGTTATCTAAAGGATTTGATCAAGAGTGTCATTGATCAGGTTTTCTCAGAAAGAGATGATGGTGCTATATAAGCATGAAATGTGTTATGAATAGTAGTGAGCTTATTTAAACCTTTAGCTTTTATGCCACAATATTAGGGTAGATAAAACAGAGAGGAGTTAATGAAAATCATGGTCATGATATTTGATAGAGATCGTCATTGTTTACAACAAGGATATCTTAATGAGGTATATGAGTTGAAAATAGAGTTTTATCAACATTGGGTAATATGGATGAAACGATTTGATTATAGGAAGAGTATAAACGAAGCTATCGTAAAAGATTGAAATGAGGAAATTAAATGTTCGCCTTAACTTTTGATATAGTTAAAGTTGATTTCCGGAATTTAAGGGATTTAAAGAAATCTTCATAATCTTTAGAAGATTTGATTCTCCGGTAATTAAGGAAATTAGGATTTTCTTTAATTAAATGCGGTGAATTGCCTCGATTGCTGTGTCTGGAATTTTGCTATAAATTAGCTTCTTCCGTTTCATTATCTTCTCCACTTCTATACTTTCTTTCCTCAATTCATACTTTCAAAATATTTGTTAATATGCTCAATCCAGTTCTTGTTCTTGACCTTATATTGGTTATCGCCACAATCTTCCTTCTTTTCCAACTCCCACCAGAGGAGTCTGTTTACTTCTATTATGCTCTAGGATTTATTGTGTTTTTAATTCTCCAGTGTCTTTATATTGCTATACGCATTGATATACACGGTTTGTAATTTCGGTATCGTTATCGGGCTTTATATTTTCCCTTATATGTCGAAGCTCTTTGCCTTTTTATTCTCCTCTCGACTTTAAGTAAAGCGAGTAATGGTCCAGAATTTGTAGGTATGAAGTTTCGAATGATCATAATATATAAAGTAGAAAGGAAGTGTAATAGTACGATTTGATTTGTCAAATTACCAGAATATCTGGAAAAGACCGAATCATCAAGAAAAATATTTTCTTGATATGTTTAGAGTTTAAATAGAATGTAAGAGTCGTGTAACATGGAAAATGATGATTATAAAGTCTATGAATCATCATCTTCCATTAAAAATTTAGCATGACTTACTGTAATATAATCACGTTGGCCTGACGTCATTATATTATATTAACTCATGCTTCAATTCCCAACACTTCTTCAAACCATTTATAATTTAAACTTGAATATAGAAACTAAATAGTTTCCTTTATGATGTGATAAAGTTATCGCAAAAGATAATTAATTGCTGACAAGAATCGTTATAAAGTTATCTTCAGAAATATAGAGGATATTTATAACGAAAGATACGGTGATATCTTAGAATTTCTAAGATCCAATGACGAGGAAAATTCTTTTGTTTCCTCTGCATTTAATGCTACCATATCTGAATCATTGGTTATCAATCCGAGATGGTTTCAAGAAATTTTATTTTTAGATGATTAAACGCTGATTGTAATCGTCAACGGATCTAATGGTTAACGAATAGGCGTTATTGATTTTAAAAGTGATGAATGATAATTTCGGTGGTTTGATGTGATAATTCATTGCAGAATACGAATGAATATAATTCATGAATGTAGTAATCTTTAGGAAGATAACACCTGCTAAAGCTTTACTTGAATTCCGATATGTTAATTTCAGAATGTGTAATTGATTTTGTATGAAGATGATTGTGTATCATTTGTGAAAATAGTGTGTATAATTAATGATTTATGAATCGAAATTGAAGAATGTACAGTGTATTAATGTGAGATGTAAATATTTCTCGGGTATTACCTACCCGTTAAAATATTTTCACAATTAACAGTTTGTACAACAGAATTTACAATCTTTATGAAGATATACGTTCATATATGTATTCTTCAGATATAATCATGGATTTAATGAGTTAATATATATTAAACTCATCTGATTTGCGGTTTGGAACGAGAGTAAATAATCTCCAAAACCTTAGAGATTTCATAATTGTCGCGAAATATTTCGCTAATGAAGTTATGAATCAATACATTCATTGTTACACTTGATTTATTATGAAATGGAGTTTATTGTGTTGAAGCAGTGATTAACAATTGTTAAGTCATTAACGAAGGGTGTACATCATAGCATATTAGTGATATGAATTAACCAAGTAGTACATACTAGTTGAGATTCTCACGTAATTGCCTAGTACGACAAGATTTATTATTGTTCCAAATCATATATATATAAGGTATACATATATAATTCTTCACGAAGAATGAGTCAATACATCTTAACTCATTATTACTAATATTTCTTGGTATCTATGGGCGTATGTGATGGAATTCAACATTATAACATGTTCTTAATGTTAACATAATCACAAAATCAATTTTATGAAAGTTAAAGTAAGCGGAAGCATGATGATTAAGAAAACAAGTTTATATCTTAAACCAATTTTAAGTGAATTCCATGTATGTATCAAGTCATGAAAATAAGCTTACATATAATTAACAAGGAAGTAAGATTCAATACCTCCTCAAGCTAGTTGAGGGTTGTTTGATACAAGAAGATGATGAACAAGTGTGTTAAAACTCCAAGCCTTTGATGCACCAACACCACCCTTTAAGTTAGTTAAGATTTATACACTTAACTAACTAATTAACCAAGCTCAAAACCCCTTTGATTGCACTTGAAAAACTGGACAGCAGTAACTAGAATGATGATGAGAATGCAAGCTTCAAAAGTATGAAACCTCAAGAGATAATACCCCAAATTTTATACCAACACCTAGTACTTTTGTTAGGATTTGTTTTACACTTGAAGTGAGCTTGTAATAGCAAAGTTGGAACCCCTTTGTGTGTCAAACAGCCCACGGCCAGGAACAGCTGCAGGAGAGGTTTTTTATGCAGTTTTTTTTCTACTTGTTTGATGTGTATTGCATGCCTCTTTTTAGTCAAGACCTTGGTTAACTTATCAAGCATGTACCTAGGAGTTATGACCTCAAAAGTACCAAAAGGAATAAGCATGGGAGGTCTTCTTGGTTCAACAAAAACTGCTCACATTATCCCATTATTTTATACAAGATGTTAATTTTATAAAACTTGTAAAAGATTTTATAAAACTTGTATAAAATAAATATGTATTTGTTACATGCAATAATTTTATAAACCATTTTATAAAATATAACACAACATAATTATCTAAACCTATAAATAATTAAATACAAATTATCCAAATAATTTATTTCAAGTAATAACATTTCAGAAAACCGATTTTCTAAAGCTCAAGTGTCGCGTATTTATTTAATGATCCAACCGCTAAAATCAAATACGAATAAAGTGTCGGTAAGTTTGTTATTGGGTATGACCTGACTTGGATCAAAACATATTAGCCACGTTAATTTAATATGTCTCTCGGGCATACGAAATACCTTCAATCTCCCACTTGCACGAGAAACATAAGAAATTAATGCAAGTGATGGATACCACCTAACGACCGTCCATCACCCCCAATATGTTATGACTTTGTGCCATTCAATAACATCATCCCTTTCGAGTTCCCATCTCGAATATGAATAGGTGAATCTTTCATCACATCCTTTTGTCCCAGATGTCATGTTAAATCCAAGAGATATAGAGTGATCACTCTCTTCTAGATTTAACTTTATCAGGCCTTAGACATCTGACTCTCAACGAATAAGAGGGACAAATTCCATCTTGACTACATACGTCCTAAATATATACCTTGCATTATACCTGAGCTCTTCCTTATGAACTACCATATTTCAGAATAGCGAAGGAAAGAATCAAGGCACAATACTTGGTAAATATCCGAACCCAATATGCATCTCAGGTCAGAGGATACAATGATATTCGCCTTTACTCAAGATTACATGTGATCAACCACAAAGGCTCCATTTAGTGAATCTTGAGAGTGGGTCTTCCAATATCTGTATCCCACAAATATCTATGAACCTTGGTAGCAACCTTGCCCCACATTCAGTCCGTGAATGTATACCAATCCAAGTTCATAATAGTCTAAACCTCACACTTGTTCCCACAAATGTGATCGACTACGGAATTTAGAATAATTACTTATTCATGGATAAAATATGCAAAATAGGAACATAACTCAAAACAAATTAATACCATAATTATATTAATGAGTTTGAACAATTTTCGTCCCGTTACAATACTCAAAACAGATCATGACCAATCACTAGAATATCGAAGTCCTAATGCACAAACATGTCCTGCATGTTTTGATCCATGTAAGAGCTTCGTGAGTGGATCCGCTATGTTAAGTTCTGTATGAACTTTGCGAATACATATCTTTCCCTTTTCAACTTCATCCCTTATATAGTTGAATCTTCGCTCAATGTGACGGGTCTTTTGGTGAGCACGAGGTTCCTTGATTTGAGCAATCGCACCCTCGTTGTCACAAAAGATCTCAAGAGGGTCCTGAATGGAAGGGATTACTCCTAAGTCGTCGATGAATTTCTTCATCCATGCAGCTTCCTGAGCTGCCAATGAGGCGGCAATGTACTCCGACTCTGTAGTGGATAATGCAACAACATCCTGTTTTGAACTCTTCCAAGAGACCGCACCTCCATTTAACGTGAAGACATAACCGGATTGTGATCGAGAATCATCTCGATCAGTTTGGAAACTCGCGTCCACGTAACCCTTTACTGCGAGTTCCTCCTCACCAGAACCATATATTAGGAACATATCCTTAGTCCACCTAAGGTATTTTAATATACTTTTGACAGCAATCCAATGACTATTTCCTAGGTTATTTTGGTATCTACTTGTCAGGCTAAGAGCGCATGACACATCCGGTCTAGTGCATATCATTACATACATGATTGACCCAATGGCTGACGCATATGGGACTTTTTTCATTCTCTCCTGTTCATCTTTCGTGGTGGGACACTGAGATGAACTGAGAAGTGTTCTCTTTTGAATAGGTACCAAACCTTTCTTAGAGTTCTCCATCTTGAACCTTTTCAAGATCTTTTCAATGTATGCACTTTGATTCAAACCTATCAGTTTCTTGGATCTATCCCTGTAGATCCCAATCCCCAAAACGTATTGTGCTTCTCCAAGATCCTTAATGGAGAAGCATTTGTTTAACCAAGTTTTAACACCTTGCATTGCCAGAATATCATTTCTAAATAACAATATATCATCCACATATAGTATAAGGAACATGATAGTGCTCCCACTAGCTTTCTTGTATACACAAGCTTCATCACCATTTTTAATGAAGCCAAATTTCTTGGCCTCCTCATTAAAACGATGATTCCACATTCTAGATGCTTGTTTTAATCCGTAGATTGACTTCTTTAACTTGCATACCTTTTTAGGATATTTCGGATCAACAAAACCCTCAGGCTGAACCATATAGACATCTTCCTCAAGATGTCCGTTTAGGAAAGCGGTCTTGACATCCATCTGCCATATTTCATAATCATAATGAGCAGCAATGGCAAGCAATATCCTAATAGACTTTAGCATTGCCACAGGCGAAAAAGTTTCATCATAGTCAACCCCTTGAGTTTGAGTGAAACCTTTTGCTACAAGTCTAGCTTTATATGTATTTAAGTTTCCATGTATGTCGGTTTTCATTTTGAAAAGCCATTTACAATCAACTAGCCTAGAGCCAGTAGGTTGTGCAACAAGTTCCCAAACTTGGTTGTCATACATGGATTGCATCTCAACGTTCATGGCTTCCTGCCATTTATACTTATCAATCCTTGATAAAGCATCTTGGTAGTTTGCTGGTTCATCCAAATCAACCACATAGCAACCATCCATGGGAAACCCATATCTCTCAGGAGGATTACTAATTCTACCAGATCTGCGAACGTCTTGTGTATTTTGATCATCCATTTGATCATTCTCAATATTTTCATGTTGAGTGCTAGTGTCAACCAATTCTGTATCATCTACTTGATCTTGAACCTCTTCAAGATCTATCTTCCTTTCACTATTTCCTTCCATTAGGAACTTAGTTTCAAGGAATTCAGCCTTTCGAGCAACAAATACATTTTGCTCGGTTGGATCATAGAAGTAGTATCCCATATCATCCTTGGGATATCCTATGAAGATACACTTCGTGGATCGAGCATTCAACTTATTAGGGACGTAACGCTTAGGATAAGCTTCACATCCCCATACCTTTAAGTATGATAGAGATGGAGGTTTTCCAAACCACATCTCATGAGGAGTTCGTTCCACTTTCTTGGTTGGGGCCATATTTAAAATACGAGCCGCGGAGCATAGACAATAACCCCAAAATGATAGAGGTAATGAGCTTCTAGCCATCATAGATTGAACCATATCCATTAGGGTTCGGTTCATCCTTTTGGAAACTCCATTTAGTTGGGGTGTTCCAGGAGGAGTGAGCTGCGAGATAATCCCACAACTTTTAAGATGATCTTGGAAAACATCGCTTAGGTATTCACCTCCTCTATCGGTACGAAGTACCTTGATTGTCTTATTGAGTTGATTTTGTACTTCGTTTTGATACTCTTTGATTGCTTCAAAAGTTTCGTCCTTATGTCTTAACAAGTAGACATATCCGAAACGACTGAAGTCATCAATGAAAGTAACAAAGTATCTTTCACCATTCTGAGTTATGGGCTTAAAGGGTCCACATACATCCGAATGTATTAATCCCAATAAGTCCTTAGCCCTTTCGTAGGTCCCTTTGAAAGGTGCTTTAGTCATTTTGCCTTGTAAACAAGATTCACATACATCAAATGAGTCTAGTTCATTTGATTTCAAAAGGCCATTCTTTTGAAGTGTATGCATTCGATTCTTGTTTATGTGACCAAGGCGACAATGCCATAAGTAGGAATCACTCAAATCCCTTTTGAGTTTCTTGGTGCTAGTATGGTATATTGAGCTACTAGATGATGTGTCATCATGAACCAATTCATAAATTCCATTTGAAGGTGAAGCCTTAAAATAAAATACATTATCTAAATAAACGTGGATATCATCATTAACAAAATTAAGATAAAAACCACATTGTTTTAAACGGGAAACTGAAATAATGTTTCGACATAAATCCGGTGCATACAAAACATTGTTCAAAATAAGTTCCAAACCATTTGGAAGTTTTAATACAAAGTCTCCTTGAGCCTTCACTTGCACTTTGGCTCCATTACCCATAAAGAGACTTGATGTTCCCGTTTGCTTGCTACTTCTTTTGAACCCCTGCAAAGAATTGCAAATGTGAGTTCCACATCCAGTGTCTAATACCCATGTATTAGAAGAAGTAATACTAAGCTCTATATATACCATATATATATTACCTGAGGTTTGCCCCGCATCCCTCTTTTCCTTCAACTCCTTAAGGTAGACCGGGCAGTTGCGTTTCCAGTGACCTATTTCACCGCAACCGAAGCACGGGTCTTCCTTGGGGTTTGCTTGTCCGGCAACCTTTTGCTTCTTGTTCTTGTTTTTGGTTGGGGTAACCATCCTCCCCTTTCCCTTGCCTTGATGGGCGAGTCCTTTCCTCTTAGTCGCCTTTGGCTTAGAGGTGTTGTTACCTTTGGACCCACCATCATTGATCATTAGCACGGGTGAAGCCCTCTTACCCATGCTAGTTTCCGCCGTCCTAAGCATGCCATGAAGTTCGCCAATGGTCTTATCCATCCCATTCATATTGTAATTAATTACAAATTGGTCAAACCTCTTTGACAAGGAGTTTAGGATAAGATCCGTGGCTAGCTCATTAGATATGTTGAGATTAAGATGGTTTGCGCGATCAATGAGGCTTTTCATCTTAAGGACATAAGATGAAACGGATTGGGAGTCGTCCATACGACATGCATGAAGCGCTCGAACGGTCTCGAAGCGCTCGACACGTGCTTGTTGAAGGAACATCTCCTTCAATTGCGTGATCATGTCGTATGCAGTATGATGCTCGAAATCCTTTTGGAATTCGGGTATCATAGTCCCAAGCATTAGGCAAGCGACTTGCACCGAATCGGCGTAATACTTATCCCAATAAGCCATGCCTTCCGTATCATCCTCGTCGGGTTGATCGGGAATGGGGTCTTCCAACACATACGCCTTATCCTCAAGTTTGAGGACAATCCTAAGATTGCGGAACCAATCCATAAAGTTCGTATGGTTGAGTTTGTCTTTCTCGAGGAGAGACCTTAACGATAGGTTGTTCAAGTTAATAGGTGCGTTTTGCATGTTGTTGTTATTGGCGGCCATCTACAAAATTTAACAAAGTTCATTTAAGTATCGATTTTAAATTTAATAAACAATACCCTTTTAAATTTTAATTGACTTATTAAATATTAGAATCCAACGGTAAATCAAATTTCGGTTAGGTGACCTTTATCCCGTTATTTGATTTAGCTAGGTAGTCATTTATATGACAATTGCAATCCTTTTGCAACTTCTAAATTATGGGATCATGCAATCCTTTTGCATGGCATATTTATCCCATTAACGCCTATTTGTTCCTCATGCTTCGGTGACCCTAAGTCCATGATTCCCAAATCAAGTCGTCCTACTTGTGTAAACATGTAAAATTAACATACAAGTGGTTAGGTGACCTTTATCCCACAAGCATGCGAATTTTACCTTAACCATATTAGTTAGCTCATAACGGTTAGGTGAACTTTATCCCATTATGAGTTCCCTACTATGTTTAAGTGTCCCACAAAAGGATGGCGTTAAACTTGTTTACCTTGTTTGTTAAAGGGATTTTAAGTTTTCATTATTTCTAGTTTGAGAAAACTTTTATGCCATACACCAACATACATTTAGTGTATGGTTCATTTGAAATCCATTTTCAAGTCATGTAATTTTAGCCAATTACTTGATATAAACCATTTTATACATATGATCCTTATCATGTTCTTAATAACCATTTATTAATATCCTTTTTGCCATTTCAATTTAACCGATTAAATTGTGGTTTGGTAAATTTCATGTTGTTAATAATTTAACCAATTAAATTTTAGTTTTTCTTGTTGTTAACTTGTGTGATAACTTGTTGTAGTAACATGCACAATCCACAATCATACAAGAAATTAAAACAACCACGCATGCAAAACAAATGTTCACAATCAAGCCTTTTGGTAGGCATTTTGTTTAGCCGAAAACAAAATGCCACCGGTCAATGGGTAAAACACAAAGTAAGAGGTTTTAACCTCCCACTTAACCTTGCATCCACATGCTTCTTGTGTTCTTCCTTGTGATTTTCATGCATCTTCATCTTGTTACAAAATATATCCTAATACATTTTGTCTAGAAAATGAAAATACATCCTAATCTATTTTACATGCCAAATGTAAAATAAATTACATAACCAAATGAATGAATATTACAACCAAATGAATGAATTAATTATTACATACCAAATGAATAATAAAAATCATTCAAACACACATGGATTCAATCATAAGGTCAAGGCATTGATTGTGAACTACAACATACGACAAATATGAACTAAATGGCAACCCAAAACCAATTTTGGAACCTCCATAATTCGGCCTAAATTATGTACCCACCTCAAATCCATCAATTTTGCATTCTACTTTCATGCATGTTAATAAAATGCAAAGTTGGTGGGTTTTAAAGACCATATATAAGAAGCATATTTCATGGACTTCGGCTCTAGATACCATTGATGGAATTCAACATTATAACATGTTCTTAATGTTAACATAATCACAAAATCAATTTTATGAAAGTTAAAGTAAGCGGAAGCATGATGATTAAGAAAACAAGTTTATATCTTAAACCAATTTTAAGTGAATTCCATGTATGTATCAAGTCATGAAAATAAGCTTACATATAATTAACAAGGAAGTAAGATTCAATGCCTCCTCAAGCTAGTTGAGGGTTGTTTGATACAAGAAGATGATGAACAAGTGTGTTAAAACTCCAAGCCTTTGATGCACCAACACCACCCTTTAAGTTAGTTAAGATTTATACACTTAACTAACTAATTAACCAAGCTCAAAACCCCTTTGATTGCACTTGAAAAACTGGACAGCAGTAACTAGAATGATGATGAGAATGCAAGCTTCAAAAGTATGAAACCTCAAGAGATAATACCCCAAATTTTATACCAACACCTAGTACTTTTGTTAGGATTTGTTTTACACTTGAAGTGAGCTTGTAATAGCAAAGTTGGAACCCCTTTGTGTGTCAAACAGCCCACGGCCAGGAACAGCTGCAGGAGAGGTTTTTTATGCAGTTTTTTTTCTACTTGTTTGATGTGTATTGCATGCCTCTTTTTAGTCAAGACCTTGGTTAACTTATCAAGCATGTACCTAGGAGTTATGACCTCAAAAGTACCAAAAGGAATAAGCATGGGAGGTCTTCTTGGTTCAACAAAAACTGCTCACATTATCCCATTATTTTATACAAGATGTTAATTTTATAAAACTTGTAAAAGATTTTATAAAACTTGTATAAAATAAATATGTATTTGTTACATGCAATAATTTTATAAACCATTTTATAAAATATAACACAACATAATTATCTAAACCTATAAATAATTAAATACAAATTATCCAAATAATTTATTTCAAGTAATAACATTTCAGAAAACCGATTTTCTAAAGCTCAAGTGTCGCGTATTTATTTAACGATCCAACCGCTAAAATCAAATACGAATAAGGTGTCGGTAAGTTTGTTATTGGGTATGACCCGACTTGGATCAAAACATATTAGCCACGTTAATTTAATATGTCTCTCGGACATACGAAATACCTTCAGTATGATGTTGATGTTTGAGGTACTCAGTGTGATGTTGAGGCGTGGGATGTGGATGTTGTTGTTGATGAAGCTGATGATGTTGGTGGTGATGTTGATGGTACTGTTAGTACTGGTGGTGATGCTGGTTATGCTGCTGGTGCTGCTGATGCTTGTAGAATTCGCACCATATTCTCCAGAGCCACCACTCAAGCGCGAAGCTCATTGACTTCTTCTACTATTCTGAGATGATTGGCGGTTGGAACAAGGGGGTGAATAAGATCTAGAATCTTCGATATTATATATTCGTGACAGGATACTCTGGAAAGAAGAGAGAAAATGGTGTTTCGGACTGGTTCGCCGGTAAGCGCTTCAGGTTCTTCGTCAAGAGGTGAATTCGGTTGGTGGAAGGGATCACCTTCTTCTTGCCTCCATTGATTGAGTCGGCTACGAACCCATCCCCAATTCATCCAGAATAGATGATGGCTGATTGGTTCGTTTGTTCCGGTTACGCTGCCGTTGGAGCTCGAGGAGTTCGAGAAATTCATATTATGTGTTTGGAATAGGGTTTGATATGAAATGGGTATTGAATACTGAATGATATATTCGTCTCCTTGAATACGTATTTATAGCAAAAAGATTTCCGTGATTTACGGAGGAAATTTAGGAAAAGTGGTAGACAAAGTTTACTGGGATAGATATGATAAGATATAATAAGATATGATGTGTCTATATTCCAATAATGGCAGTATGACGTGTCGAGATCATAAAATGATAAGTATGTAATCTGATAATCTTTCGACTAAAGACTTTCAATTCGTAATGGCCTATTCAGGTCTAGGGGCTTGAGCTATAGGATCCTTTAAATCGGTAATCCAAACCCTTCCATTCTAGAGTTTAGTAGACGCCATCCGTCAAGAAAATTCAATGATAAAAAATAACGAGAAATCAAAGATTTTGAAAGTAATGAATATGAATAGTAGAGATTTCAAGAATCATTGATAACATTTCATGTAATACATATGTAATACACAAAACCATGATAGATGACAAAGGAATGTAGAGAATTTCAGAAATCATGGTGTCGCATTTAAATATGGTGGCAGAATTGGATAGTACTTAGGAGAATGAGCAGAGTTCTTAGATTGGCTTGGCATTCTAAGATAAGTAAAGTTTCTAAAGTATAGGGTAGCATTTAACAGTTAAAGGCAATAATTAAAGGCACTATGGTCAAGGATAGTTGTAGTCCTACATTGCTAAGGTACCTAATTGTATAAGGCACACATAAAATGCAATCCTGGTTCTCTACAACAACCTGCTTTGATACCAATCTGTGACAACAGATTGGGGATTTATTCCCAAACAGTGTCGTGTCTAGTGACCACTGAGCGTACCTCAGACTCTGATTTTATAGCCCGCGTCACCGCTGTTATTTGTCCAACCATAAAAGGATCGCAAGGAGTAAGAGCCAATGCTTCATCACAGGTAACACTGTGAGAACCCCCTCTACGATTAACTCACCCAAAGTCGTTGCCATTAACCGAACTCGTATCCTGGGAATGTTAACCGGCCGTTGCTTTGGACGCAGTTAAACCAGCTCTGATACCAATCTGTCATACCCCCAAATAGGGCCTGGGGTATTTGTGACTAATTATATCAAATCACAGATGTATAAACGAGAACGACTCTATATGAGACGTTTTATTGAGTTTTGTAGCGGAAGATAAATAGATTACATTGTATTTAGAACATTAAATGTCTTTAATTGATATGATATGTAATGAAGACTCCAAGTATAGCAAGCAATCATCATCAAAGCAGCAGATATACAGCGGAAGCAATACTTAAGTACCTGAGAATAAACATGCTTAAAAAGTCAACACGAGGTTGAGTGAGTTCATAGGTTTGTCATAAATAATGATTTCAGTAATAGTGTTAGACCACAAGATTTGTTTTCATAAGTAGATCACTCAGATCCAGTCAAGTTGATCTCCCGCAGGATCAAAAAGTTATGCCAGCGCGTGATATTTAGACTAAACGTTGTTTGTCCCGTGACAAGTTGTTCTGTCCTTGTCGTTTAATTTCATTATCAAGTAATACAAAGACTTAGTCAAATGTATCGGGGACGTTACTCCCGATAGGCCTATCCCCAATAATTAAGAATGTCGCAGCAATTAAAAATATCACTGTAGGGACTTAGTCGGACATAGTCGGGTATAGCATAGTTTAATAGTTGGTACTGATATTTAGACTAGACTTTCAAGTTTTCCCCGTGACAAGTTATCGTTTATACTTATCGGTTGGGGACTTGCTGGTCATAGCCCAACATATCACAGTTTAATAGTTGATACGTGTAAAACAGTTATAAAAGTTGCGCATGTATTCTCAGCCCAAAAATATATAAAAAGGGAGCAGATGAACTCACATTAAATAGCAGTTGAAGTATTCCGCGCAAGAAGGAAAGTAAAGCAAGTAAGTGATCTGGATATCAACCTTGAGGTATAACGTTTGATTAGTTAATGTCTAACTTGACATAAAGTATGTTTATTAATATAGCAACTATATTGACAGTGACGGTTTTCGAGAAAAGTTCCTATTTCTCAAAAGTTTCTATTTTTGGAAACCTACTATTTATGAAAAACTTCTACTTATAGTAAGCTTCTAGTTTAAGAATGTTCGGGTTATAATTCTTAACAAAGATGTTGTACAATCTCGCCCAAACTTCGTCGCTAACATGCAAGTCACTCGAATGATCTATTGTTACCGAGCGGCCCAGGATCTCTTGACCAGAATCTAAGTCTTGGCATTCGAGATCCACAAGCGTTCCATAATGGTAACAAGGATCACCCTAGGCCACAAGTAGTGGTGATGTTTGTAGTCTTTGTACGCTATCTTTAATTATAACCTTCACGTTAGGTGCGTATATACATATATATTCATTAATTCGATTTTAATTATAACTCCTATATATTAATTCATAAAAATACTTTTATAATTTTTAGTAACATATATTACTAATTATAACATGTTATTTATTTTAATTTTAATTGCATATAATTTATAACATTATTTACATGTTTCGGTAAAAAAGATAATAAATCGAAGTAAAAAGTAAAAAGTAAAAAGTAAAAAGTAAAAAGTAAGAAAAAAATACTTACTAGTAGTAATTATTCAAAGAGAGAATGAGAGAAATTTTGGTGTGAGTTTGAATGAGAAATGAGGGGTATTTATACTTGAAAAAATTAGGTAAAAAGAAAAAAATAATTAAAAGAAAAAGAAATATTTTAATTTTTAATGGGATTTTAAAATTCAAAAGTATTAAATGTTAGGTCATGGGATAATGCACAAAATAAAATAATAAAAGTACTTTTTCATTATAATTTTTAATTAAAAAGTAATTTATTTATTTATTTATTTATCTTATTAAAAAAATCATTTATTTTAAGGATTTTTTATATATATATATATATTTTTTAAAAATAAACAAATTGATTTACTACTTTTCCAAGAATATTTGTCAATATTTTTTTTATTTATAATAACAATACTGATAATAAAGATATTAATTATTGATATCTTGTTTAAAAAGGATATTAATAATAATAATATTAATATATCAAATTAATGCGTAATTATTTACAAATAATTGTTCGTGAATCGTCGGAATTAGTCGAGGTTAAATGAAATCATATAAAGAGTTTTGTTTAAATTTTGCCGAAAATTTACGGGTTGTCACATAAAGTGATCATCCAACCTCAAGAAATCCTTGTTGTTTACAGTAAGATATCATTCTAAATCAAGGTAATACTCATATACAAACTTTGATTCAATTTCTATAACTATAACTATCTTAATTCGAGTGATAATCTTACTTGAACTTGTTTTCGTGTCATGATTCTGCTTCAAGAACTTTCAAGCCATCCAAGATCCTTTGAAGCTAGATCATTTCTTGTCACTTTCAGTAGTTTTACCCACTAAACTTAAGGTAGTAATGATGTTCATAACATCATTCGATTCATATATATAAAACTACCTTATTCGAAGGTTTAAACTTGAAATCACTAGAACATAGTTTAGTTAATTCTAAACTTGTTCGCAAACAAAGGTTAATCCTTCTAACTTGAATTTTTAAAATCAACTAAACACATGTTCTATATCTATATGATATGCTAACTTAATGATTTAAAACCGGGAAACACGAAAAATACCGTAAAACCGGATAAACGCCGTCGTAGTAACACCGCGGGCTGTTTTGGGTTAGTTAATTAAAAACTATGATAAACTTTAATTTAAAAGTTTTTCCTCTGGGAAAATGATTTTTCTTATGAACATGAAACTATATCCAAAAATCATGGTTAAACTCAAAGTAGAAGTATGTTTTCCAAAATGGTCATCTAGACGTCGTTCTTTCGACTGAAATGACTACCTTTACAATAACGGCTTGTAACCTGTATTTTCGGCTATAAACTTATACTTTTTCTTTTTAGATTCATAAACTTAAGTTCAATATGAAACCATAGCAACTTGAAACACTCAAAACGGATTTAAAACGAAGAAGTTATGAGTAAAACAAGATTGGATAATTTTTCTTGTTGTAGCTACGTGAAAATTGTTAACAAATCTATATTAATCATATCCTAGCTAACTTATATTGTATTATACATATATTCTAATATATTATGTAATCTTGGGATACCATAGACACGTATGCAAATGTTTTGACATATCATATCGACCCATCTATATATATTATTTGGAACAACCATAGACACTCTATATGCAGTAATGTTGGAGTTAGCTATACAGGGTTGAGGTTGATTCCAAAAATATATATACTTTGAGTTGTGATCTAGCCTAAGACGTGTATACACTGGGTCGTGGATTGGGTCAAGATAATATATATCAATTTATTTCTGTACATCTAACTATGGACAACTAGTTGTAGGTTACTAACGAGGACAGCTGACTGAAAATATTTAAAACATTAAAACGTATTAAAAAATGTAGTAAATATATTTTGAACATACTTTGATATATATGTATATATTTGTTATAGGTTCGTGAATCGACCAGTGGCAAAGTCTTACTTCCCGACGAAGTAAAAATCTGTGAAAGTGAGTTATAGTCCCACTTTTAAAATCTAATATTTTGGGATGAGAATACATGCAGCTTTATAAATTTTTTACAAAATAGACACAAGTACGCAAAACTACATTCTATGGTTGGATTATTAAACCGAATATCGCCCTTCAAGTCTGGTAGCCTAAGAATTAGGGAAATGGCCCCTAATTGACGCGAATCCTAAAGATAGATCTATTGGGCTTAACAACCCCCATTCAGGTTATGGATGGTTTAGTACTTCGAGATTATTATACAGACGAGAGGTTCTGTTTTGGGGATATTCTATGCATTAAGTTAACGTCGGTTACCAGGTGTTCAATATATGAAGGATTTTTATCTCTATGCAGTTTGCGAAATGCCTGATAAGAGAAGTGTTATAAAAATGAAATTTTGTGGTCTATTATTATGATTTGATAATATGTAGGTTAAACCTATAACTCACCAACAATTTTGTTGACGTTTTAAGCATTATTAAGAGCTTCCGCTGTTGCATACTAAATTAAGGACAAGATTTAGAGTCCATGCTTGTATAATATTGTTTAAAAACTGCATTCGAAGACTTATGTTGATGTGTAATATTATTGTAAACCATTATGTAATGGTCGTGTGAAAAACGCTATATTTTAGATTATCATTATTTGATAATCGTTGTAATATTTTAAAGGTTATGGTTTGTTCTAAAATTGAATGCAGCCTTTGAAAAACGTCTCATATAGAGGTCAAAACCTCGCAACGAAATCAATTAATATGGAACGTTTATAATCAATATGAACGGGACATTTCAGTTGGTATTCGAGCGTTGGTCTTAGAGAACCATAAATTTGCATTAGTGTGTCTTATCGAGTTTGTTAGGATACATTAGTGAGTCTGGATTTCGACCGTTTTTTCTTTAAAAACGATTGCTTAACACTTTTGTTGGAAATTATATATTATTAACCTGTAAATATTGTGATGACCCGGAGATTTCCGACCAAAATTTAAACCTTAATCTTTGTATGTTTCCGACACGATAAGCAAAGTCTGTAATGTTAAGTCTCGAAAGTTTTGAAATCTATATTCATGTAATCAATTACCCTTCGACCATTTCTAACGATTCACGAACAATTATTTGTAATTAGATATGTGTGTGTATATATATATATATATATATATATATATATATATATATATATATATATATAAATATAAGTGAATATATAATATTTATTTTGAATTAATAAAATATACTTTAAACAAATTGAAATTTAGAATGTAAACTAACAAACAGAATAATTAAGTTATTATTAAAATGAATATATAAATATATATATATATAATAATATTTAAATCTATTTAGATAATAATTGTTATATTGTAATAGTTATAAAACATATAAGTGATAAATATTCTAATGATATATTCAATAGATATTACAAAATTAATAATTTGTAATATTAATATATATAATGTAATTCCAAGTTTATTCCTAGTTGTTATACTATTATTACATTCATTATTATTAATATTAATATCAGTACTATTGATATTATTAAAGATTAAAATATAACATTTGATACAGTTGAATTGTTATGTTATATTAATTATAATTATCATTACTGTTTATTCATTAAAAATCATTATTATTATAAAACAACCTACTATTAATATTAATAGTCATTATTAACTTTATTACTAATAATTATTAATTTACTTGATGTTAATATTGCTATTTTTATTTTTATTTTTTTTACTAATTAATTTTATTAATTGAATACACATATAATCAGAAAAATCTGATTCGCGTCTCCTTTGAACTGAATTAAAGATTGTTCTCTTGTCTTTAATGTTTTAACAAATTGAAACGAATCACTGATAAAAATCAAATTCTGTTAAGGATCGAATCAACTTTATTTATTTTATTCATTCTCTATCCTTCCTTCCATTTTCTATCGACTCATTCAAGCTACAAACCAAAGTTAATTGAATCTTATCACTGTATTAATAGTCACTACACAACAAGGAGAATCGATCATATATGTACTATCTCAATTATAAATTACATTGATTAGATATAGATATATAATTTCATATATGAGCTTACACATCATAATCTTCATTCACTTAAATCACCTTCATTAAATGCATGAGTGATGAACCACAATTTTTTCCACCATCGAAGACTCACTTGTAATGTTTCTATTTTTCTGTTCTTTTCGATCATCCTCACTAAAAACCATTAAATACTGTTGCTACAGCCGTGTTTTTCATTTCCTGTCGAATTAAACCACCAAGCCTCCACTTGTTACTCTCCGGAACAAGTATTACCAACAAACAGCTGCCTTCGTTCAGAGTAAGGATGTCAAATTTGTTGCTTCTCAGTTAAACCTTCTTCTGTCATAATACTTCGACACAACCGCCATCTTTATTTTTTTTTCTTTCTACATTCGAACACCCAAAACAAACCTTGCAACTTCTGTTATTTTAGATTCCTGCTGCACTTGCTTGCTGTCCCCGTCGATGTTTCTGTTCAAAAACAGCCATACACAGCAACGGTACTGTTGCAACGAGTGTTTCTATTTTGCTGTCGAAACAACCACCCTTCTTCAATCGTGAGCCACCAAGAACAACCACCTTCTCTCTCTCTTCATCTCTCCTTCCTCTCTTATTCGTAAACCCACTTAAATTGCCTTGTTTCCTGCTCAAATTATCGAAACCCATTAAACCATAACAACTAATGATTATCTAATTCCTTCTGTTTCTGTTTAAAAAAAATAGCCACCATCGATTACAAATTTCTACAAACTCTCGTTGTTTCTACTGCTATAATATTTTCGGTTTCTGGCCAACAACGACATCATCAAACCAATAAACCTACTCTCTAATATTATTTTTTAGAATATGGGATACATATATAATGATAAAGTTTCTCCTTGGTCCCCACCCCACTTTCCTGCTTTTTTTTTCCTGCTTTCGTGATACACCAACTCCAAAGTGGAGGAATTATCCAAGGTAATTGCTAGTGTGCTGTCTTTTATGATTATGTAATGGAGGGTGATGCAAGGATGAGGTATATGATGATGAATTACCTGCTATCGAATTCATTTTTTTCCCTAGTTTCGTTTCTAATCTGGCCGAGACACACTCACAAATTTCCTGTTTTGGGCCAACTGATTTATTTTGGGCCGTGAAATTGCTTCCACAGACTTGGCCGAGGACTTTGGTTGAACTACCAAGTTTCCATTCTTATTTGGGCTTGTGATTCTTCTTATACGCTAGTACAAAATTTTGATATTGAAAACGGGTTGATAATTGAAATATGATGATGAGAGTGGTAGAGATTAATGATGATAGTTTGGATAATAAAGGGTTACAAGTGATGATGATACAGGTTAAGAATATAAATGATTAAGTTAGATTAATAAGATGAAGAGAACGAAAGTAGGGATTATAAGCAAACAGGTATCATATTAATCAGATAAATCGAGTCAGAGAGATGGTTAAGAGTGTTGACGGGTTAACGAGAGGTCTCGAGTTCGAGTCCGGGCAGTGGCGTATATTCTTTTTTTAAAGCTTGTCTTCAAAGGTTATATATTATTATTATTATTATTATTATTATTATTATTATTATTATTATTATTATTATTATTATTATTATTATTATTATTATAATTGTTAGTATTGTTAGATTAATTATTATTATTAACAAAATTATATCATAATTATTATTATTATCATTAAACGTTATTAGTATTAACATTACAAACAATTTTTATTATTAGTACTGTATTTATCATTAATATTAAAATTATCATTGTTATTATTATTAGAATTATCATAATTAGTATTTTTTTTATCATTATTATTATTAGTACTATTAATATATCAAATGAAGATTTTCTATATAAAAATATATTATTGACCTAAAACCTAACCATATAAATACTTTTGTAATAAATATTAATTATCTATATAAAGATAAATATATCTAATTAAGTTATTAATAAAACACATGATATAAAATAACAAATAAAATCACTAATAATATATATATTTGTTCAATTACCATTACATGTATTAATATACATGATTGAATAATAGGTTCGTGAATTCGAGGCCAACCCTGCATTGTTCAATATAGTCATATGTATTTTTACTACAAAATACAGTATGGTGAGTTTCATTTGATTCCCTTTTACTCTTTACATTTTTGGGACTGAGAATACATGCGCAAATTTTTATAAATGTTTTATGAAATAGACACAAGTAATCGAAACTACATTATATGGTTGAATGATCGAAGCTGAATATGCCCCTTTTTACTTGGTAACCTAAGAATTAGGGAACATCACTAATTTTGAGAATTAGTGCACGCCTAATTGACAAGAATCCTAAAGATAGATCTATGGGCCCGACGAACCCCATCCAAAGTACCGGATGCTTTAGTACTTCGAATTCGTTTATTATCATGTCCGAAGGATTTCCCGAAATGATAGGGGATATTCTTATATGCATCTTGTTAATGTCGGTTACCAGGTGTTCAATCCATATGAATGGTATTTTTGTCTCTATGCATGGGACGTATATTTATGTGAACTGAAAATGAAAATCTTGTGGTCTATTAAAATGATGAAAATAAAATGATTACTATAAACTAATGAACTCACCAACCTTTTGGTTGACACTTGAAAGCATGTTTATTCTCAGGTTTAAAAGAAATCTTCCGCTGTGCATTAGCTCATTTTAAGGATATTACTTGGAGTAATTCATGACATATTTCAAAAGATGTTGCATTCGAGTCATTGAAGTTCATTAGATATTATTATTAAGTAAATGACGGATTAGGTCATTTATAGTTTGGATATTATGAAATGGTATGCATAACTGTCAACTTTCGATGAAATGAAAGTTTGCCTTTTAAAAATGAATGCAATGTTTGTAAAATGTATCATTTAGAGGTCAAGTACCTCGCGATGTAATCAACTATTATGAATCGTTTATAATCGAGAAGGACTTCGTCCGGATGGATTAGGATGGGGCGTTAAAGTTGGTATCAGAGCGGTGGTCGTAGCGAACCAGGTCGACATTAGTGTGTCTAACTAGGAGTTGTTAGGATACATTAGTGAAGTCTGGACTTCGACCTAGTAGTTGTTAGGTTATATTAATGAGTCTGGACTTGAACCTAGTCTGCATGTCAAAAAGTTTTGCTTATCATTTCTTGTCGAAAATTACCTGCTTATCATTCTTAGTCTAGACACATCATACTGCAATGATTGCATGAATTGTGTATAGACAAAATTCATATCTTAGTGTATCTGCTAATCCATATCTTAGCGTATCTGTTACCATAAACTATGCCTGATATATTTCATAAATTCCTCCGTAATCTACGAAATCTTTTGTTCTATTAAATAGAATATTATCCGATATCCGAAAATCATTTCATATCGAAGACTCCTTTATTCAATCGTACGCAATGGAACTCACACTAGTTCAAGTCCCCCGGATTCCGACATGGAGTCCCACTCCAGCTCCGAAAGCAGCGTAACCAGAATGAATTAATCAGTCAACCATCCTCAATTCATCTGATGATTTCGTAGTCGACTTAACCAATGGAAAAGAGAAGAAGACGATCCCTTCCATCAACCAAATTGCTCTCTTGGCGAAGAACCTGAAGCACTTACCGGTGAACCTATTAGAAACACCATTTTCACCCTCACTTTTCCGAATATCTCGTCACGATTATATTCTATCTAAAATTCTAAACCTTATTCATCTGCTCGTTCCGACCGACAATCATCCGGAATAATGGAAGAAGTCAACGAACTTCACCCTCGAATAATCAATTTGAAAAACGTGGTGCAAAACCTACCAGCTTCAGCAACAGCACCGGCAACACCAGTACCACCAACAACCCAAGTTTCAACATCACACGCCTCAACATCTCAATCTGTACCTCGAGTATAATCATCGTTCTACGTATCGTTCTACATCATTTATTTTCGTTCGACATGGCGATCATGTAATCTCTAATATTTTAGAGATTATATATTCTTGTTCTAACGGTAAACCAAATGAGTTTAATATCATATTAACTCATTAAATCCATGATTACATCTGAAGAAAATATATATGTATATATGTTTTCATAAAGATTGTAATTAAAAAATTCTTTTGTACAAACTGTTAATGGTAAAAACATTTTAACGGGTAGGTAATACCCAAAGAATATTTAGATTTCACATTAATAAGTTACACTATACATTCTTCGAATCTGATTCAACAATCATTTACTATCCTATTTATAACCACCGATATACAAATCCGTTCACCACAAAATAACCAGTTTCATTCAATTTCATATTTGAATTTTGACCTATCAGAATTCAACAAGTGGCATAATGAAGAAAACATTGGACAAAAATAAAATTTGTTAGAAATAAACAAATTAACTATGAGAAATATTGTTAAGAATCCACGCTAACATAATCCTAGCTAACTGTTCCTAGCTAACTGTTAATTCCGTATCGCAATTTATTTATCGCAATTTAATTATCGCAATTTACATTCTCGCAATTTTATTTATCGTCATTTAATTTCTGTTATTTACTTTATGCACTTTATTTATCGTCATTTAATTTCTGTATTTATTTTACGCACTTTAAATATCGGGACACGTATACAAGGTTTTGACATATCATATCGATGCATATATATATATATATATATATATATATATATATATATATATATATATATATATATATATATATATATATATATTATTTGGAATAACCATAGACACTCTATATGCAGTAATGATCGAGTTCTCTATACAGGGTTGAGGTTGATTCTATAATACTATATATATTTTGAGTTGTGATCGAGTCTGAGACGAATACGGGTCACGATACATATTAATTAATTCGAATATTATATATTAAACTATATATGAATTATTGGACTGTTATTGTGGACTATCGACTGTGGACTAATAACATTGAATAAATAAAATGAATTAAAAATATTGATTATAACATATGAAACTAAACAATTCTTCAAGTTTGCCACTTGATTTCATCTTAAACCTCATTTGCATCTTGACGATTCTAATCTGCGTTCAAACCTTTCATGATTCTGGAAAATACCTCAATCAAGAGGATGAACCAACGGCACTTCATCTACAGAAGAAAAGATTGATACATATAGTTATGCACCTGAAAACAGTCGGAACCTGAGTAAACGTTTAACACGTAGTTGTGCTAATTCCTTTAACGTTGTTATTAAAAAAAAAAATTTGCAATCTCTTTTCAAATTAGCCAATTTTGTCACAGCTCCAACAAGTCAACTTCGACTCTTCGTTCGAAACAACCTTATTATAACCTTGATATATAAGTGTGCTCTTTTATTGTTACCGGGGAACCTTTTATATTTCACCATATTACCATCAGCGTTTAATCATCTAAAAACACAACTCTCCTGAAACCACCTCGGGTTGATAACCGATGATTCAAATATGGTGGCATTAAATGCAGATTAAACATTAAAATTGTAGAAGGCCTAATGACCAAGAGTTTGATGATAAAGAACGGAGTGTTGGGAACGCTCGATAGAAAAATTTGGTATTGAAAAATGGATTGAGCTAACCATGAAGGAGGCTCTGAACGAATTACAAGGACTAAACTTGTACATAAAGAATCCCGATGATTCTGTTCTGATGAAATTTTTAGCGAATACCTTGCTCCTTAACTGCTCTAAAACATCGTGAATGAATTTCTTCATCACAATTTGGTTCTAACATTCCAAGATATTATTATATCTTTCATTGTAAATATCCTCAATATTTCTGAAGATATCTTCATAAATATTCTCGTCCTATATTAATAATCTCTCCGCGCTATCTGTGTTATCTCATAAAAGGAAACTGTTTTGGTTTCTATATTCTGTGAACCTTCAAATTTAAAATATGAATGTTTTGAAGTAGTGTTGGGAACTGATGCATGGGTTAGTATAATATAATGACACTTGATCAACGTGATTATATTACAGTAATTCATGTTGAGTTTCTAATGGAACGTGATGATTCACAAAACATACCGTCATCATGTGCCATTTACACGACTCTTACATTCTATCAAATCTCCAAACATATTAAGAACATATCTTTTTGATAGTTCTATCTTTCCGGATATTCTGGTAATTTGACAAATCAAGATCGTGCCATTACAATTTCTTTCTTAGAACATTAACTATGTTCATTCCGAATTTCATATCTACAAATTCTGGACCATTATTCGCTTGACTTAGAGCCGAGAAGAGAATAAAAAGGCATAGAGCTCCGAAATATAAGGAAGGATATAAAGCCCAATGACAACACAATGTTGTAGAAATATGATTTGGGAAAGAAAGAATAAAAGGTGTGAGTTTTAAGGAAACGACGAGGGTGGATTTATAGTAAAATACCCGACAGATCAATCGAAACAGATTATTGTATTTAATCAAAGAAGATATTGATTTCCTCAATCGGTGAAGAACCAAATCTTATTACGAAATTTTTTCTTTAAATTCCATGAATTCCGAAAACCAATCATAACTACATCATCAGTTAAAACGATTCTACATCTACACATTTCACTCTCTTGCGATAGCTTCGCTTATACTCTTCGCGTAATTAAATTGTTTTATCTATATTACTCAATGATGATAAAACTCTATTATCAACTCATATTCGTCATGAAAACATTTTTAAAGTTAGCCATGACGACCTCGATCAAATTTCGGGACGAAATTTCTTTAACGGGTAGGTACTGTGATGACCCGGAGATTTCCGACCAAAATTTAAACCTTAATCTTTGTATGTTTCCGACACGATAAGCAAAGTCTGTAATGTTAAGTCTCGAAAGTTTTGAAATCTATATTCATGTAATCAATTACCCTTCGACCATTTCCGACGATTCACGAAAAATTATTTGTAATTAGATATGTGTGTGTGTGTATATATATATATATATATATATATATATATATATATATATATATATATATATATATATATATATAAGTGAATATATAATATTTATTTTGAATTAATAAAATATACTTTAAACAAATTGAAATTTAGAATGTAAACTAACAAACAGAATAATTAAGTTATTATAAAAATGAATATATAAATATATATATATATATATATATATATATATATATATATATATATATATATATATATATAAATAATAATATTTAAATCTATTTAGATAATAATTGTTATATTGTAATAGTTATAAAACATATAAGTGATAAATATTCTAATGATATATTCAATAGATATTACAAAATTAATAATTTGTAATATTAATATATATAATGTAATTCCAAGTTTATTCCTAGTTGTTATACTATTATTACATTCATTATTATTAATATTAATATTAGTACTATTGATATTATTAAAGATTAAAATATAACATTTGATACAGTTGAATTGTTATGTTATATTAATTATAATTATCATTACTGTATATTCATTAAAAATCATTATTGTTATAAAACAACCTACTATTAATATTAATAGTCATTATTAACTTTATTACTAATAATTATTAATTTACTTGATGTTAATATTGCTATTTTTATTTTTATTTTTTTACTAATTAATATTATTAATTGAATACACATATAATCAGAAAAATCTGATTCGCGTCTCCTTTGAACTGAATTAAAGATTGTTCTCTTGTCTTTAATATTTTAACAAATTGAAACGAATCACTGATAAAAATCAAATTCTGTTAAGGATCAAATCAACTTTATTTATTTTATTCATTCTCTGTCCTTCCTTCCATTTTCTGTCGACTCATTCAAGCTACAAACCAAAGTTAATCGAATCTTATCACTGTATTAATAGTCACTACACAACAAGGAGAATCGATCATATATGTACTATCTCAATTATAACTTACATTGATTAGATATAGATATATAATTTCATATATGAGCTTACACATCATAATCTTCATTCACCTAAATCACCTTCATTAAATGCACGAGTGATGAACCACAATTTTGTCCACCATCGAAGAATCACTTGTAATGTTTCTATTTTTCTGTTCTTTTCGATCATCCTCACCAAAAACCATTAACTACTGTTGCTATTGCCGTGTTTTTCAGTTCCTGTCGAATTAAACCACCAAGCCTCCACTTGTTACTCTCCAGAACAAGTATTACCAACAAACAGCTGCCTTCGTTTAGAGTAAGGATATCAAATTTGTTGCTTCTCAGTTAAACCTTCTTCTGTCATAATACTTCGACACAACCGCCATCTTTATTTTTTTTTCTTTCTTTCTACATTCGAACACCCAAAACAAACCTTGCAACTTATGTTATTTTAGATTCCTGCTGCACTTGCTTGCTGTCCCCGTCGATGTTTCTGTTCAAAAACAGCCATATACAACAACAGTACTGTTGCAACAAGTGTTTCTATTTTGCTGTCGAAACAACCACCCTTCTTCAATCGTGAGCCACCAAGAATAACCACCTTCTCTCTCTTCATCTCTCCTTCCTCTCTTATTCGTAAACCCACTTAAATTGCCTTGTTTCCTGCTCAAATTATCGAAACCCAATAAACCATAACAACTAATGATTATCTAATTCCTTCTGTTTCCGTTTAAAAAAAAAATAGCCACCATCGATTACAAATTTCTACAAACTCTCGTTGTTTCTACTGCTATAATATTTTCGGTTTCTGGCCAACAACGACATCATCAAACCAATAAACCTACTCTCTAATATTATTTTTTAGAATATGGGATACATATATAATGATAAAGTTTCTCCTTGGTACCCACCCCACTTTCCTGATTTTTTTTTTTCTGCTTTCGTGATACACCAACTCCAAAGTGGAGGAATAATCCAAGGTAATTGCTAGTGAGCTGTCTTTTATGATTATGTAATGGAGGGTGATGCAAGGATGAGGTATATGATGATGAATTACCTGCTATCGAATTCATTTTTTTTCCCTAGTTCCGTTTCTAATCTGGTCACTGAAATGTCCCGTTCATATTGATTATAAATGTTCCATATTAATTAATTTCGTCGCGAGGTTTTGACCTCTATATGAGACGTTTTTTAAAGACTGCATTCATTTTTAAAACAACCATAACCTTTATTTTATCTATAAAGGTTTAAAAAGCATTACGTAGATTATCAAATAATGATAATCTAAAATATACCGTTTACACACGACCATTACATAATGGTTTACAATAAGAATATATTACATCAAAAATAAGTTTCTTGAATGCAGTTTTTACATAATATCATACAAGCATGGACTCCAAATCTTGTCCTTATTTTAGTATGCAACAGCGGAAGCTCTTAATAATCACCTGAGAATAAACATGCTTAAAACGTCAACAAAAATGTTGGTGAGTTATAGGTTTAACCTATATATTATCAAATCATAATAATAGACCACAAGATTTCATATTTCAATATACATCCCATACATAGAGATAAAATTCATTCATATGGTGAACACCTGGTAACCGACATTAACAAGATGCATATATAAGAATATCGCCATCATTCCGGGACACCCTTCGGATATGTATAAATTTCGAAGTACTAAAGCATCCGGTACTTTGGATGGAGTTTGTTAGGCCCAATAGATCTATCTTTAGGATTCGCGTCAATTAGGGTGTCTGTTCCCTAATTCTTAGATTACCAGACTTAATAAAAAGGGGCATATTCGATTTCGATAATTCAACCATAGCATGTAGTTTCACGTACTTGTGTCTATTTTGTAAATCATTTATAAAACCTGCATGTATTCTCATCCCAAAAATATTAGATTTTAAAAGTGGGACTATAACTCACTTTCACAGATTTTTTTACTTCGTCGGGAAGTAAGACTTGGCCACTGGTCGATTCACGAACCTATAACAAATATGTACATATATATCAAAGTATGTTCAAAATATATTTACAACACTTTTAATACATTTTAATGTTTTAAGTTTATTAAGTCAGCTGTCCTCGTTAGTAACCTACAACTAGTTGTCCACAGTTAGATGTAAAGAAATAAATCGATATATATTATCTTGAATCAATCCACGACCCAGTGTATACATATCTCAGTATTGATCACAACTCAAACTATATATATTTTGGAATCAACCTCAACCCTGTATAGCTAACTCCAACATTTACATATAGAGTGTCTATGGTTGTTCCGAAATATATATAGATGTGTCGACATGATAGGTCGAAACATTGTATACGTGTCTATGGTATCTCAAGATTACATAATATACAATACAAGTTGATTAAGTTATGGTTGGAATAGATTTGTTACCAATTTTCACGTAGCTAAAATGAGTAGTTTTTACCAATTTTGTTTTGCTCGCCATTTATTCGTTTCTAATCCGTTTTGAGTGATTTAAGTGGCCACGGTTTTGTATTGAACTTGACTTTATGAAACTAAACAGAAAAAGTATAGGTTTATAGTCGGAAATATAAGTTACAAGTCATTTTTGAAAGAGGTAGTCATTTCCGTCGAAAGAACGACATCTTGATGACTGTTTTGAAAAACATACTTTCACTTTGAGTTTAAGCTTGATTTTTGGATATGGTTTCATGTTCATAAGAAAAATCATTTTCCCAGAAGTATAGCTTTTAAATCAAAGTTTTTCAAATTTTTTAATTATCCAAACCAAAACAGCCCCCGGTTGTAACTACGACGGCATAAATCCGATTTTATAGTGTTTATCGTGTTTCCGGGTTTTAAATCATTAAGTTAGCATATCATATAGATATAGATCATATGTATAGTTGATTTTAAAAGTGTAGTTAGAAGGATTAATTTTATTTGCGAACAAGTTTAGAATTAACTAAACTATGTTCTAGTGATTACTAGTTTACCACTTCGAATATGATAGCTTTTTATATATGAATAGAATGATGTTATGAACATCATTACTACCTTAAGTTCCTTGGATAAACCTACTGGAAAAGAGAAAAATGACTCTAGCTTCAACGGATCCTTGGATGGCTCGAAGTTCTTGAAGCAGAATCATGACACGAAAACAAGTTCAAGTAAGATCATCACTTGAAATAAGATTGTTATAGTTATAGAAATTGAACCAAAGTTTGAATATGATTATTACCTTGTATTAAAATTATAACCTACTGTAAGAAACCAAGATTTCTTGAGGTTGGATGATCACCTTACAAGATTGGAAGTGAGCTAGCAAACTTGAAAGTATTCTTGATTTTATGTAACTAGAACTTGTAGAATTTATGAAGAACACTTAGAACTTGAAGTTAGATCTTAAGAGAGATCAATTAGATGAAAAAAATTGAAGAATGAAAGTGTTTGTAGGTGTTTTTGGTCGTTGGTGTATGGATTAGATATAAAGGATATGTAATTTTGTTTTCATGTAAATAAGTCATGAATGATTACTCATATTTTTGTAATTTTATGAGATATTTCAAGCTAGTTGCCAAATTATGGTTCCCACATGTGTTAAGTGACTCACATGGGCTGCTAAGAGCTGATCATTGGAGTGTATATACCAATAGTACATACATCTAAAAGCTGTGTATTGTACAAGTACGAATACGGGTGCATACGAGTAGAATTGTTGATGAAACTGAACGAGGATGTAATTGTAAGCATTTTTGTTAAGTAGAAGTATTTTGATAAGTGTCTTGAAGTCTTTCAAAAGTGTATGAATACATATTAAAACACTACATGTATATACATTTTAACTGAGTCGTTAAGTCATCGTTAGTCGTTACATGTAAGTGTTGTTTTGAAACCTTTAGGTTAACGATCTTGTTAAATGTTGTTAACCCAATGTTTATAATATCAAATGAGATTTTAAATTATTATATTATCATGATATTATGATATATTAATATATCTTAATATGATATATACATTTAAATGTTGTTACAACGATAATCGTTACATATATGTCTCGTTTCGAAATCCTTAAGTTAGTAGTCTTGTTTTTACTTATGTAGTTCATTGTTAATACACTTAATGATATATTTAATTATCATATTATCATGTTATATATAATATAACCATGTATTAATAAGCTTCATATATATTTAGTAAGACGTGGTTATAACGATAATCGTTATATGTATCGTTTCGAGTTTCATACGTCAATAGTCTCCTTTTTAAGTATATAACTTATTGTTACTATTTTTAATGAGATACTTGATAATCATTATATCATGTTAAACATATATATTTATTCATTTATGTATCATCATGTCATATACAACTTATAGCGTTAGTGAATCATTGGTCAAACTGGGTAATCAGATGTTTACAAAATTTCCGTTTCAATTAACCAAGTCTTAACAAGTTTGATTGCTTAACATGTTGGAAACATTTAATCATGTAAATATAGTTTTCATTAAACATATAATCATAGAAAAGTTCAGAAAAGTTCGGGTCACTACAGTACCTACCCGTTAAATAAATTTCGTCCCGAAATTTTAAGCGATTGGAGGTGTTGGCTCATCTTCTGGAAATAAGTGCGGGTACTTCTTCTTCATCTGATCTTCTCGTTCCCAGGTGAACTCGGGTCCTCTACGAGCATTCCATCAAACCTTAACAATCGGTATCTTGTTTTGTTTAAGTCTCTTAACCTCACGATCCATTATTTCAACGGGTTCTTCAATGAATTGAAGTTTTTCATTGATTTGGATTTCGTCCAATGGAATAGTGAGATCTTCTTTAGCAAAACATTTCTTTAAATTTGAGACGTGGAAAGTGTTATGTACAGCCGCGAGTTGTTGAGGTAACTCAAGTCGGTAAGCTACTGGTCCAACACGATCAATAATCTTGAATGGTCCAATATACCTTGGATTTAATTTCCCTTGTTTACCAAATCGAACAACACCTTTCCAAGGTGCAACCTTAAGCATGACCATCTCTCCAATTTCAAATTCTATATCTTTTCTTTTAATGTCGGCGTAGCTCTTTTGTCGACTTTGGGCGGTTTTCAACCGTTGTTGAATTTGGATGATCTTCTCAGTAGTTTCTTATATTATCTCCGGACCCGTAATCTGTCTATCCCCTACTTCACTCCAATAAATTGGAGACCTGCACTTTTTACCATAAAGTGCTTCAAATGGCGCCATCTCAATGCTTGAATGGTAGCTGTAGTTGTAGGAAAATTCTGCTAACGGTAGATGTCGATCCCAACTGTTTCTGAAATCAATAACACATGCTCGTAGCATGTCTTCAAGCGTTTGTATCGTCCTTTCGCTCTGCCCATCAGTTTGTGGATGATAGGCAGTACTCATGTCTAGACGAGTTCCTAATACTTGCTGTAATGTCTGCCAGAATCTTGAAATAAATCTGCCATCCCTATCAGAGATAATAGAGATTGGTATTCCATGTCTGGAGATGACTTCCTTCAAATACAGTCGTGCTAACTTCTCCATCTTGTCATCTTCTCTTATTGGCAGGAAGTGTGCTGATTTGGTGAGACGGTCAACTATTACCCAAATAGTATCAAAACCACTTGCAGTCCTTGGCAATTTAGTGATGAAATCCATGGTAATGTTTTCCCATTTCCATTCCGGGATTTCGGGTTGTTGAAGTAGACCTGATGGTTTCTGATGCTCCGCTTTGACCTTAGAACACGTCAAACATTCCCCTACATATTTAGCAACATCGGCTTTCATACCTGGCCACCAAAAATGTTTCTTGAGATCCTTGTACATCTTCCCCGTTCAAGGATGTATTGAGTATCTAGTTTTATGAGCTTCTCTAAGTACCATTTCTCTCATATCTCTAAATTTTAGTACCCAAATCCTTTCAGCCCTATATCGGGTTCCATCTTCCCGAATATTAAGATGCTTCTCCAATCCTTTGGGTATTTCATTCTTTAAATTTCCCTCTTTTAAAACTCCTTGTTGCGCCTCCTTTATTTGAGTAGTAAGGTTATTGTGAATCATTATATTCATAGATTTTACTCGAATGGGTTCTCTGTCCTTTCTACTCAAGGCGTCGGCTACCACATTTGCCTTCCCCGGGTGGTAACGAATCTCAAAGTCGTAATCATTCAACAATTCAATCCACCTACGCTGCCTCATGTTCTGTTGTTTCTGATTAAATATGTGTTGAAGACTTTTGTGGTCGGTATATATAATACTTTTGACCCCATATAAGTAGTGCCTCCAAGTCTTTAATGCAAAAACAACCGCGCCTAATTCCAAATCATGCGTCGTATAATTTTGCTCGTGAATCTTCAATTGTCTAGACGCATAAGCAATTACCTTCGTTCGTTGCATTAATACACAACTGAGACCTTGCTTTGAGGCATCACAATATATCACAAAATCATCATTCCCTTCAGGCAATGACAATATAGGTGTCGTAGTTAGCTTTTTCTTCAATAACTGAAACGCCTTCTCTTGTTCATCCTTCCATTCAAATTTCTTTCCTTTATGCGTTAATGCAGTTAAGGGTTTTGCTATTTTGGAGAAATCTTGGATGAATCTTCTGTAGTAACCAGCCAATCCTAAAAATTGACGTATATGCTTCGGAGTTTTTGGGGTTTCCCACTTTTCAACGGTTTCGATATTTGCCGGGTCCACCTGGATACCTTCTTTGTTCACTATGTGACCGAGGAATTGAACCTCTTCCAACCAAAATGCACACTTTGAAAACTTAGCGTACAGTTTTTATTTCCTCAATACTTCTAGCACTTTTCTCAAATGTTTTTCGTGCTCTTGATCATTCTTTGAGTAAATAAGTATGTCATCGATGAAAACAATGACAAACTTGTCAAGATATGGCCCACACACTCGGTTCATAAGGTCCATGAACACAGCTGGTGCGTTAGTCAATCCAAACGGCATAACCATAAACTCGTAATGACCATAACGCGTCCTAAAAGCAGTTTTTGGAATATCATCCTCCTTTACTCGCATTTGATGATACCCAGAACGTAAATCAATCTTCGAATAAACTGATGAGCCTTGTAGTTGATCAAATAAGTCGTCGATTCTTGGTAGTGGATAACGATTCTTGATGGTAAGTTTGTTCAACTCTCGGTAGTCGATACACAATCTGAATGTACCATCCTTCTTTTTGACAAACAAAGCAGGAGCTCCCCATGGTGATGTACTTGGTCGTATAAAACCACGCTCTAAAAGTTCTTTTAGTTGGCTTTAGAGTTCTTTCATTTCGCTGGGTACGAGTCTGTATGGAGCACGAGCTATTGGTGCAGCTCCTGGTACAAGATCTATTTGAAATTCAACAGATCGATGTAGAGGTAGTCCCGGTAATTCTTTCGGAAATACATCGGAAAATTCTTTTGCGACAAAAACATCATTGATGCTCTTTTCTTCAGTTTGTACTTTCTCGACATGTGCTAGAACAGCATAGCAACCTTTTCTTATTAATTTTTGTGCCTTCAAATTACTAATAAGATGTAGCTTCGTGTTGCCCTTTTCTCCGTACACCATTAAGGGTTCTCCTTCTTCTCGTACAATGCGAATTGCATTTTTATAATATACGATCTCTGCTTTCACCTTCTTCAGCCAGTCCATGCCAACTATTACATCAAAACTCCCTAACTCTACTGGTATCAAATCAATCTTAAATATTTTGCTACCCAGTTTAATTTCTCGATTCTGGCAAATATAATCTGCTGAAATTAATTTACCGTTTGCTAATTCGAGTAAAAATTTACTATCCAACGGCGTCAATGGACAACTTAATTTAGCACAAAAATCTCTACTCATATAGCTTCTATCCGCACTCGAATCAAATAAAACGTAAGTAAATTTATTGTCAATAAGAAACGTACCCGTAACAAGCTCCGGGTCTTCCTGTGCCTCTGCCGCATTAATATTGAAAACTCTTCCGCGGCCTTGTCCATTCGTGTTCTCCTGGTTCAGGCAATTTCTAATAATGTGGCCCGGTTTTCCACATTTATAACAAACTACATTGGCATAACTTGCTCCGACACTACTTGCTCCACCATTACTCGTTCTGACACCATTTGTTCCTTTCGTTCTATTAACCCATGGTCCGTAGACCTCACACTTCGCCACGCTATGACCATTTCTTTTACACTTGTTGCAAAATTTGGTGTAGAACCCCGAGTGATACTTTTCACACCTTTGGCATAGCTGCTTCTGATTATTATTGTTGTTGTGGTTGTTATTGTTGTTGGGATGATTGTTGTAGTTGTTGTTGTTGTTATTGTTGTTGTTGGGCCGTTTGTTGTAGTTGCGATTGATGTTGCGATTGTTGGGATAGTTGTTGCGATTATTGTTGTAATTGCTGTTGTTGTTGTATTGGTGATTCTTATCACCGTTTTCCTCCCACTTTCTTTTGACTTGTTTCACATTGGCCTCTTCAGCCACCTGTTCTTTAATTCTTTCCTCAATCTGGTTCACTAGTTTGTGAGCCATTCTACATGCCTGTTGTATGGAGGCGGGCTCGTGTGAACTTATATCTTCTTGGATTCTTTCCGGTAATCCTTTCACAAATGCGTTGATCTTCTCTTCCTCATCTTCGAACGCTCCCGGACACAATAGGCACAATTCTGTGAATCGTCTTTCATACGTGGTAATATCAAATCCTTGGGTTCGTAACCCTCTAAGTTCTGTCTTGAGCTTATTGACCTCGGTTCTGGGACGGTACTTCTCGTTCATCAAGTGCTTGAATGCTGACCACGGTAGTGCGTAAGCATCATCTTGTCCCACTTGCTCTAGATAGGTATTCCACCATGTTAACGCAGTACCTGTGAAGGTATGCGTAGCATACTTCACTTTGTGCTCTTCAGTACACTTACTTATGGCAAACACCGATTCGACCTTCTCGGTCCACCGTTTCAATCCAATCGGTCCTTCGGTTCCATCAAATTCCAAAGGTTTGCAGGCAGTGAATTCTTTGTAGGTACATCCTACACGATTTCCTGTACTGCTAGATCCAAGGTTATTGTTGGTATGTAGCGCAGCCTGTACTACGGCTATGTTTACAGCAAGAAAGGTACGAAATTCCTCTTCGCTCATATTCATGGTTTGTCGAGTAGTCGGTGCCATTTCCTTCAAATAGTCAAATGAAACAAGTTAATCATACAGAATATTAAGAGTAGTCAATAGTATCTCGTAGCATAATATGAACTCATTTATAAAAGCTTTTTCTTCATATTAGCGTTTTATAAGTTTAAATTCGGGTAGTACCTACCCGTTAAGTTCATACTTAGTAACTAATATACAATTCAACTACTACAATTCTATATGAAAAACTGATTATAATAATATTTCGCGTTCAAACTTTTTCACAATATTTTACAAACTTACAATACCGCTTATTTTACATATAACATGAAATATAGCACACAATAACTTTGATACAAGATAGTTGTGAAGATAATTCTAGCTAGTACACAAGTCGTTCAGCAAAGGCAATAAAGACACGTAATTCATACGTCCAGAAACAGGTCATGCATTCTGGTTTTACTAGGACTACTTCCCATCCTTGGTCTTGTGGAACATAACCGTTATGGCCGTTGATAAGACAGCGTGTTGTAACGTCGTCAAAGGGACGAGGGTTACGTAATGTCCAACAGTCCTGTAACAATCTAAAAACCTCATTTCTTACCCCAATTACCGACTCCGTCACTTATGGGAACATTTTGTTTAATAGTTGTAGCCCGATGTTCTTGTTCTCACTTTAGTGAGAAGCGAACATTACTAACCCGTAAGCATAACATGCTTCTTTATGTTGCATGTTAGCCGCTTTTTCTAAATCACGAAGTCCTATATTCGGATATATTGAGTCAAAATAATTTCTTAACCCGTTGCGTAAAATAGCATTTGGGTTCCCCGCAATATATGCGTCAAAGTAAACACATCATAACTTATGGATTTCCCAATGTGATATCCCCCATCTTTCGAACGAAAGCCTTTTATAAACCAAGGTATTCTTGGAACGTTCTTCGAATGTCTTACAAACTGATCTCGCCTTAAATAGTTGTGCCGAGGAATTCTGACCGACTCTAGACAAGATTTCATCAATCATGTCCCCGGGTAGGTCTCTTAAAATATTGGGTTGTCTATCCATTTTGTGTTTTTATACTGTAAAATAGACAAGAGTTAGATTCATAAAAAAAATACTTATTAATACAAGCAATTTTTACATATATCATAAAGCATAAGCACACTATATTACATATATTACACCACACGAATACAACTATCTTATTCCGACTCGCTCGTTTCTTCTTCTTTGGTTTTGGTTCGTTTTGCCAAGTTTCTAGGGATATATGATGTTCCCCTAATACGAGCCGTCGTTTTCCACATTGGTTTAGAAAAACCTGGTGGTTTAGAGGTTCCCGGTTATTGTCACAACTTAAGAAATACGGGTGTTGACGATACATATAAAGTTCATCGGGTTTGGAATCAAATTTCTCTATTTTTATGCCCTTTCCCTTATTGTTCTCTTTTGCTTTATTAAATTGTGTTGGGGTAATTTCTATAACATCATCGGAATCCTTGTCGGGATCCGATTCATCGGAGAATTGGTAATCCTCCCAATACTTTGCTTCCTTGGCGGAAACACCATTGACCATAATTAACTTTGGTCTGTTGGTTGAGGATTTTCTTCTACTTAACCGGTTTATTATTTCCCCCACTGGTTCTATTTCTTCTTCCGGTTTTGATTCTTCTTCCGGTTCCGATTCTTCTTTCGGTTCCGACTCTTCATCCGGTTCCTCTTCGGGAACTTGTGAATCAGTCCACGAATCATTCCAATTTATATTTGACTCTTCATTATTATTAGGTGAGTCAATGGGACTTGTTCTAGAGGTAGACATCTATCACATAATATCAAACACGTTAAGAGATTAATATATCACATAATATTCACATGTTAAAAATATATAGTTTTCAACAAAATTTGTTAAGCAATCATTTTTCAAGTAAACACGGTCGAAGTCCAGACTCACTAATGCATCCTAACAAACTCGATAAGACACACTAATGTAAAATTCTGGTTCTCTAAGACCAACGCTCGGATACCAACTGAAATGTCCCGTTCATATTGATTATAAACGTTCCATATTAATTGATTTCGTCGCGAGGTTTTGACCTCTATATGAGACGTTTTTCAAAGACTGCATTCATTTTTAAAACAACCATAACCTTTATTTTATCTATAAAGGTTTAAAAAGTATTACGTAGATTATCAAATAATGATAATCTAAAATATACCGTTTATACACGACCATTACATAATGGTTTACAATAAGAATATATTACATCAAAAATAAGTTTCTTGAATGCAGTTTTTACATAATATCATACAAGCATGGACTCCAAATCTTGTTCTTATTTTAGTATGCAACAGCGGAAGCTCTTAATAATCACCTGAGAATAAACATGCTTAAAACGTCAACAAAAATGTTGTTGAGTTATAGGTTTAACCTATATATTATCAAATCATAATAATAGACCACAAGATTTCATATTTCAATATACATCCCATACATAGAGATAAAATTCATTCATATGGTGAACACCTGGTAACCGACATTAACAAGATGCATATATAAGAATATCCCCATCATTCCGGGACACCCTTCGGATATGATATAAATTTCGAAGTACTAAAGCATCTGGTACTTTGGATGGGGTTTGTTAGGCCCAATAGATCTATCTTTAGGATTCGCGTCAATTAGGGTGTCTGTTCCCTAATTCTTAGATTACCAGACTTAATAAAAAGGGGCATATTCGATTTCGATAATTCAACCATAGAATGTAGTTTCACGTACTTGTGTCTATTTTGTAAATCATTTATAAAACCTGCATGTATTCTCATCCCAAAAATATTAGATTTTAAAAGTGGGACTATAACTCACTTTCACAGATTTTTTTACTTCGTTGGGAAGTAAGACTTGGCCACTGGTCGATTCACGAACCTATAACAAATATGTACATATATATCAAAGTAAGTTCAAAATATATTTACAATACTTTTAATACATTTTGATATTTTAAGTTTATTAAGTCAGCTGTCCTCGTTAGTAACCTACAAGTAGTTGTCCACAGTTAGATGTAAAGAAATAAATCGATATATATTATCTTGAATCAATCCACGACCCAGTGTATACATATCTCAGTATTGATCACAACTCAAACTATATATATTTTGGAATCAACCTCAACCCTGTATAGCTAACTCCAACATTCACATATAGAGTGTCTATGGTTGTTCCAAAATATATATAGATGTGTCGACATGATAGGTCGAAACATTGTATACGTGTCTATGGTATCTCAAGATTACATAATATACAATACAAGTTGATTAAGTTATGGTTGGAATAGATTTGTTACCAATTTTCACGTAGCTAAAATGAGTTGTTTTTACCAATTTTGTTTTGTTCGCCATTTATTCGTTTCTAATCCATTTTGAGTGATTTAAGTGGCCACGGTTTCATATTGAACTTGAATTTATGAAACTAAACAGAAAAGGTATAGGTTTATAGTAGGAAATACAAGTTACAAGTCATTTTTGAAAGAGGTAGTCATTTCCGTCGAAAGAACGACATCTTGATGACTGTTTTGAAAAACATACTTTCACTTTGAGTTTAACCATGATTTTTGGATATGGTTTCATGTTCATAAGAAAAATCATTTTCCCAAAAGTATAGCTTTTAAATCAAAGTTTTTCATAGTTTTTAATTATCCAAACCAAAACAGCCCCCGGTTGTAACTACGACGGCGTAAATCCGGTTTTATGGTGTTTATCGTGTTTTCGGGTTTTAAATCATTAAGTTAGCATATCATATAGATATAGATCATGTGTAAAGTTGATTTTAAAAGTGTAGTTAGAAGGATTAATTTTATTTGCGAACAAGTTTAGAATTAACTAAACTATGTTCTAGTGATTACTAGTTTACCACTTCGAATATGATAGCTTTTTATGTATGAATCGAATGATGTTATGAACATAATTACTACCTTAAGTTCCTTGGATAAACCTACTGGAAAATAAAAAAATGGCTCTAGCTTCAACGGATCCTTGGATGGCTCGAAGTTCTTGAAGCAGAATCATGACACGAAAACAAGTTCAAGTAAGATCATCACTTGAAATAAGATTGTTATAGTTATAGAAATTGAACCAAAGTTTGAATATGATTATTACCTTGTATTAGAATGATAACTTAATATAAGAAACAAAGATTTCTTGAGGTTGGATGATCACCTTACAAGATTGGAAGTGAGCTTGCAAACTTGAAAGTATTCTTGATTTTATGTAACTAGAACTTGTAGAATTTATGAAGAACACTTAGAACTTGAAGTTATAACTTGAGAGAGATCAATTAGATGAAGAAAATTGAAGAATGAAAGTATTTGTAGGTGTTTTTGGTTGTTGGTGTATGGATTAGATATAAAGGATATGTAATTTTGTTTTCATGTAAATAAGTCATGAATGATTACTCATATTTTTGTAATTTTATGAGATATTTCATGCTAGTTGCCAAATGATGGTTCCAAACTGTGTTAGGTGACTCACATGGGCTGCTAAGAGCTGATCATTAGAGTGTATATACCAATAGTACGTACATCTAAAAGCTGTGTATTGTACAAGTACGAATACGGGTGCATACGAGTAGAATTGTTGATGAAACTGAACGAGGATGTAATTGTAAGCATATTTGTTAAGTAGAAATATTTTGATAAGTGTCTTGAAGTCTTTTAAAAGTGTATGAATACATATTAAAACACTACATGTATATACATTTTAACTGAGTCGTTAAGTCATCGTTAGTCGTTACATGTAAGTGTTGTTTTGAAACCTTTAGGTTAACTATCTTGTTAAATGTTGTTAACCCAATGTTTATAATATCAAATGAGATTTTAAATTATTATATTATCATGATATTATGATATATTACTATATCTTAATATGATATATACATTTAAATGTCGTTACAACGATAATCGTTACATATATGTCTCGTTTCGAAATCCTTAAGTTAGTAGTCTTGTTTTTACTTATGTAGTTCATTGTTAATACAATTAATGATATATTTAATTATCATATTATCATGTTATATATAATATAACAATGTATTAATAAGCTTCATGAAACACCCTGTTTTTTTTTTTAAATCACAGCGGAAGTCTTAATTCACATAAATACCCTTAGTTAATTACGAACATGATTATCACAAACCATTAGCTAGTTACTTATTACAAACAACCGGTGTTACGTTAAACAACTAGTTACATATTTATAAAAGTTAAGACATCAGAGTTCGTCTTGTCAAACATATCGTCAACCCAACTCCCGTCCCTACCAGCACTAAGATCGAAAACCTGCAAGGGAGGAGGTGAGGGGGGTTAGCACGAGGCTAAGTGAATGGAATCATCTAACAGATCTAGCATACAGTACCAACTTGTACAACTACAGCAACTACAACAATCCATAACAGGCAACTGACAACTAATAACTAGCAACTATCAACTGGCAATAATCAACTAGCAACTATGCTCCAACTAGAGACTCGGCGGCTTGTACGAGCACACGAACACTAGCTGATCAGTCTAGCATCTACCGAAAGTCCTTACTACTGAATCCCCAGTATAGTAAATCCACACGCAGGTGATGCGTCATTCAGCACTATACTCAACAAACAGTAGCCAACTGGACCCAACCACAACAAGGTTGACCTCCCTGAGCTGAACCTAACAACAATAGGTTCCAACAGGCAACTACAATTTGTGCACACAACTGTTAAGCAACTACCATTATGAACAACTGTTCCTACGACTAGCATGGCAACTCTACGATGATCATTATTACAACATATCTACTAAGCATAGCAACTATAACAGTATAACATAGTAGCACAACTTGCTACTCTATACTACACCCGGAGATAATCCCACTCACCGATTACCAGCTACAGCTCAGTTATCTTACTTCTGAGCTTCTTCCTTGTTCTTATCACCTGAGAACAACACAACGAAGTCAATATACATATCTCAATCAATAGTATAATCAAATCATACTATAAACTAGGTCATAACACCATATATTCATAATTTTATGAGTCTACATCATGACTCCATTCAATAATGGCATACAGGTGCGTGCAAAACACGACATACACACTAAAACTCCTTTTCCGACCCAAAAACAGTTTGATCTAGTTTCTTAAAAGTTCACCATTGAAAAGTATTCTTTATTACGATTCTAACGATAGTTTATTCATCAAAAACGGAGTTACGTTTTGAAAGTTACGCCCGTTTCAATTTCATAAAAGGTACTGTAGCAAATAGTGACACTGTAGCAACTCGGTACTGTAGCAACTCGGTACTGTAGCGACTCGGGTACTGTAGCAACTCGGGGGTACTGTAGCAAATAGTGGTACTGTAGCAAATAGTGACACTGTAGCAAATAGTGACACTGTAGCAAATAGTGATACTGTAGCAAATAGTGATACTGTAGCAACTCGGTACTGTAGCAACTCGGGGGTACTGTAGCAACTCGGGTACTGTAGCAAACTGGGTTTCGAACCAATTTCGCTGATTTTGTGATTTCTTCCCCAAAAACTTGATTTCTAAGTGTTTTTGACCAAATTTTAAGCACAAGAAAGTTACTAAACATATATACAACCTATTTCTAACATCAATTAAGCATAACTAACACAATTCATGAAGATTCAAGCTAAAAATCACACTTTTGCTCAAGAACACAAAAACCCAATTTACACAAGATTCAAGCAATGATTCAAGCATGCTAACCTGGTTTGATGATTACAAAGATGATATAAATCAGTTCCTAAAGCTCCACAAACCAATTTCAGGCTTGGATCAAGTTAGGGTTTCAAGGTGAAAGAGTATAGGTACGGTGTGTATATTTTTTCAATTAGGAAAATGATCAAGAAGTGTCCAGAACATACATATAAATGGGTTATAAACTCATACCTCATAACACACGGGTATTTACCAGTTATCTAATATCTTTCGTACATCGTTAGGAGGCCCTAACGGAGTCCAAATTCAACAAACGAACCTGTTCTGTGACCCTTGTCACAAACTGGTCTCAACTAAATAACCAAATAATTATAAACATATAATTATTAAAATCACTAATTACACCATACCCTAAGGGTACAATGGTCATTTCATCTAGGCCCAAAACGCGGGTGTTACACTTCATATATATTTAGTAAGACGTGGTTATAACGATAATCGTTATATGTATCGTTTCGAGTTTCATACGTCAATAGTCTCCTTTTTAAGTATATAACTTATTGTTACTATTTTTAATAAGATACTTGATGATCATTATATCATGTTAAACATATATATTTATTCATTTATGTATCATCATGTCATATACAACTTATAGCATTCGTGAATCATTGGTCAAACTGGGTAATCAGATGTTTACAAAATTTTCGTTTCAATTAACCAAGTATTAACAAGTTTGATTGCTTAATATGTTGGAAACATTTAATCATGTAAATATAGTTTTCATTAAACATATAATCATAGAAAGGTTCGGAAAAGTTCGGGTCACTACAGTCGAGACACACTCACAAATTTTCTGTTTTGGGCCAACTGATTTATTTTGGGCCGTGAAATTGCTTCCACAGACTTGGCCGAGGACTTTGGTTGAACTACCAAGTTTCCATTCTTATTTGGGCTTGTGATTCTTCTTATACGCTAATACAAAATTTTGATATTGAAAACGGGTTGATAATTGAAATATGATGATGAGAGTGGTAGAGATTAATGATGATAGTTTGGATAATAAAGGGTTACAAGTGATGATGATACAGGTTAAGGATATAAATGATAAAGATAGATTAATAAGAGGAAGAGAACAGAAGTAGGGTTTATAAGCAAACAGGTATCATATTAATCAGATAAATCGAGTCAGAGAGATGGTTAAGAGTGTTGACGGGTTAACGAGAGGTCTCGAGTTCGAGTCCGGGCAGTGGCGTATATTCTTTTTTTAAAGCTTGTCTTCAAAGGTTGTATACTATTATTTTTAATATTATTATTATTATTATTATTATTATTATTATTATTATTATTATTATTATTTTTGTTAGTATTGTTAGATTAATTATTATTATTAACAAAATTATATCATAATTATTAGTATTATCATTAAACATTATTAGTATTAACATTACAAACAATTTTTATTATTAGTACTGTATTTATCATTAATATTAAAATTATCATTGTTATTATTATTAGAATTATCATAATTAGTATTTTTTTATCATTATTATTATTAGTCCTATTAATATATCAAATGAAGATTTTCTATATAAAAATATATTATTGACCTAAAACCTAACCATATAAATACTTTTGTATAAATATTAATTATCTATATAAAGATAAATATATCTAATTAAGTTATTAATAAAACACATGATATAAAATAACAAATAAAATCACTAATAATATATATATTTGTTCAATTACCATTACATGTATTAATATACATGATTGAATAATAGGTTCGTGAATCCGAGGCCAACCCTGCATTGTTCAATATAGTCATATGTATTTTTACTACAAAATACAGTATGGTGAGTTTCATTTGATTTCCTTTTACTCTTTACATTTTTGGGACTGAGAATACATGCGCAAATTTTTATAAATGTTTTACGAAATAGACACAAGTAATCAAAACTACATTATATGGTTGAATGATCGAAGCCGAATATGCCCCTTTTTACTTGGTAACCTAAGAATTAGGGAACATCACTAATTTTGAGAATTAGTGCACGCCTAATTGACACGAATCCTAAAGATAGATCTATGGGCCCGACGAACCCCATCCAAAGTACCTGATGCTTTAGTACTTCGAATTCATTTATTATCATGTCCGAAGGATTTCCCAAAATGATAGGGGATATTCTTATATGCATCTTGTTAATGTCGGTTACCAGGTGTTCAATCCATATGAATGATATTTTTGTCTCTATGCATGGGACGTATATTTATGAGAACTGAAAATGAAAATCTTGTGGTCTATTAAAATGATGAAAATGAAATGATTACTATAAACTAATGAACTCAGCAACCTTTTGGTTGACACTTGAAAGCATGTTTATTCTCAGGTTTGAAAAAAATCTTCCGCTGTGCATTAGCTCACTTTAAGGATATTACTTGGAGTCATTCATGACATATTTCAAAAGACGTTGCATTCGAGTCGTTGAAGTTCATTAGAGATTATTATTAAGTAAATGACGGATTAGGTCATTTATAGTTTGGATATTATGAAATGGTATGCATACCTGTCAACTTTCGATGAAATGAAAGTTTGCCTTTTAAAAACGAATGCAATGTTTGTAAAATGTATCATTTAGAGGTCAAGTACCTCGCGATGTAATCAACTATTATGAATCGTTTATAATCGAGAAGGACTTCGTCCGGATGGATTAGAACGGGGCGTTAAAAATATTATGTGATATATTAACCTCTTAATGTGTTTGATATTGTGTGATAGATGTCTACCACTAGTACAAATCCCATCGACTCACCTAATAATAATGAAGAGTCGAATATAATTTGGGAAGATTCACAAATTCCCGAAGAGGAACCGGAAGAAGAGGAACCGGAAGAAGAGGAATCAGAAGATGAGGAACCGGAAGAAGAAGAGGTTCCAGAGGAAGAAATATTGGTACCTATAGTAAATCGATTAAATAAAAGAAAATCCTCAACCAACGGACCAAAGTTAATAATGGTCAATGGTGTTTCCGCCGAGGAAGCAAAATATTGGGAAGATTACCAATTTTCCGATGAATCGGATCCCGATGAGGATTCCGATGATGTTATAGAAATTACCTCGACAGAATTTAATAAAGCAAAAGGAAATAATAAGGGAAAAGGTATAAAAATAGAGAAACCTGATTCCAACCCCGATGAACTTTATATGTATCGGCAACGTCCGTATTTCCTAAATTGTAACAATGACCCGGGAACCTCTAAACCACCAGGTTTTTCTAAACCATTGTGGAAAACGACAGCTCGTATTAGGGGAGCATCATATATCCCTAGGAAATTAGCAAAACGAACCAAGTCCGGAGAAGAAGAAACGAGTGAGTCGGATTAAAGAGTTGTAATCATGTTGTGTAATATATGTAATATAGTGTGCTTGTAATTTTATGTTCTATGTAAAAATTGCTTGTATTGTTTGTTAATTATCTTTTACGAATCTAATCCTTGTCTATTTTACAGTATAAAAACAAAATGGATGTTAAGGGTAGACAACCGAATATTTTAGAAGACCTACCAGAGGATATGATTGAGGAAATCTTGTCTAGAGTCGGTCAGAATTCATCAGCACATTTAGTTATGGCGAAATTAACTTGTCAAACATTTGAAAGACTTTCCAGAAATTCCTTAGTTTATAAAAGGCTTTCCTTTGATAGGTGGGGTATATCACATTGGGGAGATCGTAAGTTACGCCGTGTTTTCTTTAAAGTGTTAAATGCGGGGAACCCAAATGCAATTTTACGCTACGGGTTAAGAACCTATTTTGACTCAACATATCCCAACATAAGATTTCGTGAGTTAGAAAGAGCTTTTAACATGCAACATAAAGAAGCATGTTATGCTTACGGGTTAATAATGTTCGCTTCTCATCAAATTGAGAAAAAGAACATTGGGTTGTAACTTTTAAATAAAACATTCCCACAAGTGATGGACTCGGTAGTTGAGATGAGAAACAAGGTTTTTAGATTATTACGGGGCTGTTGGACATTACGATACCCTCATCCTTTTGACGACATTACAACATGCTGTCTTGTCAACGGTCACAACGGTTATGTTCCACAAGACCAAGGATGGGAAGTAGTCATAGTAAAACCAGAATGCATGACTTGTTTCTGGACGTATGAATTACGTGTCTTTATTGCCTTTGTTGAACGACTTGCGTATTAACTAGAATTATCTTCGCAACTGTTTTGTATCAGAGTTTTTATGTGCTATATTTCATGCTATATGTAAAATAGCGGTATTGTAAGTTTGCAAAATATTATATAAAAGTTTGAATGTGAAATATTATTATAATCAGTTTTCATATAGAATTGTAGTAGTTGAATTGTATGTTAGCTACTAAGTATGAACTTAACGGGTAGGTATTACCCGAATTAAAACTTATAAAACGCTAATATGAAGAAAAAGCTTTTATAAATGAGTTCATATTATGCTACGGAATACTATTGACTACTCTTAATATTCTATATGATTAATTTAATTCTTTTGGCTATTTTTGAAGGAAATGGCACCGACTACTCGTCAGAACTTGAACATGAGTGAGGAAGACTTCTGTGCTTTCCTTGCAGCAAATATAGCCGCAGTACAGGCTGCAATGCAAAACAACAATAACTCAGGGTTAAGCAGTGGAGTTAACTCCACAGGAAACCGTGTAGGATGCTCCTACAAGGCTTTCACTGCCTGTAAACCTCTGGAATTCGATGGAAATGAAGGACCAGTGGGACTAAAATGATGGACCGAAAAGGTCGAATCTGTGTTTGCTATAAGCAAATGTGCTGAGGAAGATAAGGTAAAGTACGCCACGCATACCTTCACAGGTACTGCGTTAACATGGTGGAATACCTATCTCGAACAAGTGGGACAAGATGCTGCTTACGCACTACCATGGTCAGCATTCAAACACTTGATGAATGAGCAGTACCGTCCCAGAAACGAAGTCAATAAGCTCAAGACAGAGCTTAGAGAATTACGAACGAAGGGATTCGATATTACCACATACGAACGACGATTCACCGAGTTGTATTTATTGTGCCCAAGAGTGTTTGAAGATGAAGAAGAGCAGATCGATGCGTTTGTAAAGGGGTTACCAGAGAGAATTCAGGAGGATGTGAGTTCAAGCGCGCCCACTTCAATGCAAAAGGCAAGCCGAATGGCTCACAAACTTATAAACCATATCGAGGGAAGGATTAAAGAGCAAGCGGCCGAGGAGGCCAAAATGAAACAAGTCAAGAGAAAGTGGGAAGAACCCAGTGACAAGAGTCACAATTTCAACAATCAACACTACAATCACAACCACAATCGCATCATTTTTCGCAACAACAAACGCAACAAAAACCACTCCAACAACAACAACTACAACAATCATCCTAACAATAATACCAACCGCAACAACAAAAATTCCAACAACAATCTCAATAACAACACTAGTAATCAAAATTAGAAATTCCCGTGTCTGAGGTGTGAAGGGTACCATCCAACTACTTTTTGTCCAGCAACATGTACTAAATGTAATAGAAAGGGTCATGATACAACGAAGTGTGAAATTTATGGACCATCGGGTAAAGGAACAAGTAATGCCCACATTATTTCTTTTGGATGCGGGAAGAAGGGCCACTACAAAACTGCGTGTCCAAACCAGGGAAATAATAATGAGCAAAGCCGTGGGAGAGTTTTTAACATTAATGCGGAAGAAGCGCAGGAAGACCCGGAGCTTGTTACGGGTACGTTTCTTATCGATGAAAAACCTGCTTATGTTTTATTTGATTCGGGTACGGATAGAAGTTATATGAGTAGAGATTTTTGTGCTAAATTAAGTGGTCCATTGACGCCTTTGGATAATAAGTTTATACTAGAATTAGCAAACGGTAAATTAATTGCAGCAGATAATATATGTCGAAATCGAGAAATTAAACTGGTTAGCGAAACATTTAAGATTGATTTGATACCAGTAGAGTTAGGGAGTTTTGATGTGATAATCGGCATGGACTAGTTGAAAGAGGTGAAAGCAGAGATCGTATGTTACAAAAATGCAATTCGCATTGTGCGAGAAGAAGGAAAACCCTTAATGGTGTACGGAGAAAAGAGCAACGCGAAGCTAAATCTTATTAGTAATTTGAAGGCGCAAAAGTTAATAGGAAAGGGTTGCTATGCTGTTCTAGCACAAGTCGAGAAAGTACAAACTGAAGAAAAGAGCATCAATGATGTTCCCGTCGCAAAAGAATTTCCCGATGTATTTCCGAAAGAATTACCGGAATTACCTCCACACCGATCCGTTGAATTTCAAATAGATCTTGTACCGGGAGCTCCAATAGCTTGTGCTCCATACAGACTCGTACCCAGCGAAATGAAAGAACTCTAAAGCCAACTAAAAGAACTTTTAGAGCGTGGTTTTATACGACCAAGTGCATCACCATGGGGAGCTCCTGTTTTGTTTGTCAAAAAGAAGGATGGTACATTCAGATTGTGTATCGACTACCGAGAGTTGAACAAACTTACCATCAAGAATCGTTATCCACTACCAAGAATCGATGACTTATTTGATCAACTACAAGGCTCGTCAGTTTATTCGAAGATTGATTTACGTTCTGGGTATCATCAAATGCGGGTGAAGGAGGATGATATTCTAAAGACTGCTTTCAGGATGCGTTACGGTAATTACGAGTTTATGGTTATGCCGTTTGGGTTGACTAACGCACCAGCTGTGTTCATGGACCTCATGAACCGAGTGTGTGGCCCATACCTTGACAAGTTTGTCATTGTTTTTATCGATGACATACTTATTTACTCAAAGAATGATCAAGAGCACGAAGAACATTTGAGAAAAGTGCTAGAGTTGTTGAGGAAAGAAAAACTGTACGCTAAGTTTTCAAAGTGTGCATTTTGGTTGGAAGAAGTTCAATTCCTCGATCACATAGTGAACAAAGAAGGTATTCAAGTGGATCCGGCAAAGATTGAAACCGTTGAAAAGTGGGAAACCCCGAAAACTCCGAAGCATATACGCCAATTTTTAGGACTGGCTGGTTACTACAGAAGGTTCATCCAAGATTTTTCCAAAATAGCAAAACCCTTGACTGCATTAACGCATAAAGGGAAGAAATTTGAATGGAAGGATGAGTAGGAGAAAGCGTTTCAATTGTTGAAGAAAAAGTTAACTACGGCACCTATATTGTCATTGCCTGAATAGAATGATGATTTTGTGATATATTGTGATGCCTCAAAGCAAGGCCTCGGTTGTGTATTAATGCAATGAACGAAGGTAATTGCTTATGCGTCCAGACAATTGAAGATTCATGAGCAAAATTATACGACTCACGATTTGGAAGTGGGCGCTGTTGTTTTTGCATTAAAGACTTAGAGGCACTACTTATATGGGGTCAAAAGTATCATATATACCGACTACAAAAGTCTCCAACATATATTTAATCAGAAACAACTGAACATGAGGCAGCGTAGGTGGATTGAGTTATTGAATGATTACGATTTCGAGATTCGTTACCACCCGGGGAAGGCAAATGTGGTAGCCGACGCTTTGAGTAGAAAGGACAGAGAACCAACGCGGGTAAAATCTATGAATATAATTATTCGTACTAACCTTACTACTCAAATAAAGGAGGCGCAACAGGGAGTTATAGAAGAAGGAAAGTTGAAAAATGAAATACCCAAAGGATCGGCGAAACATCTTAATATTCGGGAAGACGGAACCCGGTATAGGGCTGAAAGAATTTGGGTACCAAAGTTTGGAGATGTGAGAGAAAAGGTACTTAAAGAAGCACATAAAACCAGATATTCAATACATCCCGGAGCGGGGAAGATGTACAAAGATCTCAAGAAACACTTTTGGTGACCGAGTATGAAAGCCGATATTGCTAGATACGTAGGAGAATGTTTGACGTATTCTAAGGTCAAAGCTGAACATCAGAAACCATCAGGTCTACTTCAACAACCTGAAATCCCAGAATGGAAATGGGAAAACATTACCATGGATTTCATTACTAAATTACCAAGGACTGCAAGTGGTTATGATACTATTTGAGTAATAGTCGATCGTCTCACCAAGTCAGCACACTTTCTGCCAATGAGAGAAGATGATAAAATGGAGAAGTTTGCGAGATTATACTTGAAGGAAGTTGTCTCTAGACATGGAATACCAATCTCTATTATCTCTGATAGAGATGGCAGATTTGTTTCAAGGTTTTGGCAGACATTACAACAAGCATTGGGAACTCGTCTAGACATGAGTACTGCCTATCATCCACAAACTGATGGGCAGAGCGAAAGGACAATACAGACTCTTGAAGACATGCTACGAGCATGTGTTATTGATTTTGGAAACTGTTGGGATCGACATCTACCATTAGCAGAATTTTCCTACAACAACAATTACCACTCGAGTATCGAAATGGCACCGTTCGAAGCACTTTATGGTAGAAAGTGCAGATCTCCAATTTGTTGGAATGAATTGGGGGATAGACAGATTACGGGTCCAGAGATAATCCAAGAAACTACAGAGAAAATCATCCAAATTCAACAACGGTTGAAAACCGCTCAGAGTCAACAAAAGAGCTACGCGAACCTTAAAAGAAAAGATATAGAATTTGAAATTAGAGAGATGGTCATGCTTAAAGTTGCACCTTGGAAAGGTGTTGTTCGATTTGGTAAATGAGGGAAATTAAATCCAAGGTATATTAGACCATTCAAGATTATTGATCGTGTCGGACCAGTAGCTTACCGACTTGAGTTACCTCAACAACTCGCGGCTGTACATAACACTTTCCACTTCTCGAATTCGAAGAAATGTTTTGCTAAAGAAGATCTCACTATTCCATTTGACGAAATCCAAATCAACGAAAAATTTCAATTCATCGAAGAACCAGTCAAAATAATGGATCGTGAGGTTAAAAGACTTAAGCAAAACAAGATACCAATTGTTAAGGTTCGATGGAATTAGAGGACCCGAGTTCACCTGGGAACGAGAAGATCAGATGAAGAAGAAATACCCGCACTTATTTCCAGAAGATACATCAACACCTCCAAATGCTTAAAATTTCGGGACGAAATTTATTTAACGGATTGGTACTGTAGTGACCCGAACTTTTCCATGTTTATATATATTAAATGAAATTGATAATTACATGATTAAGTGTTTCCAACATGTTAAGCAATTAAACTTGTTAAGACTTGATTAATTGAAATAGGTTTCATATAGACAATTGACCACCAAAGTTGACCGGTGATTCACGAACGTTAAAACTTGTAAAAACTATATGATGACATATATATGATTATATATATAGTTAACATGATATTATGATAAGTAAGTATCTCATTAGGTATTTTAACAATGAGTTATATACATAAAATTGAGTTTATTGAATTAAGAAACTCGAAACGATATATATATATATATATATAACGATTATCGTTATAACGTCTTACTAAATACATATTAATAATATTAAGATATTGATACACTATGTTTAACATGATAAAATGATAATTAAGTATATCATTAATTGTGTTAACAATGAACTACATATGTAAAACAAGACTACTAACTTAAGAATTTCGAAACGAGGCATATATGTAACGATTATCGTTGTAACAACATTTAACTGTATATATCATACTAAGATATATTAATTGTAACACCCCGTTTTCCCCGTATATGATTTATAGGTGTATTGTGTATGTACGACAGGTGTATGAAGGGTTCGATACATGTTCGGGTGTTAAAGTCTTGTATGCGAGAATATGAGTCAGGACACGTTGAGTGTCGCGGCGCGACAAAGGGAGCCGCGGAGCGGCGTTTCGAATAAATCTAGATCAGAAGTTAGTTATAAAATGATCCCAGACTTAGTCAAATGTCGCGGCGCGACATTTAAGGCCGCGGCGCGGCATACTGCACGAACTGGCACCAGATTCTTGTAATTTTAATTGAAGTTCAAGGGCATTTTGGTCTTTTCACATTTGAGCCAGATTTGAGGCTTTAACCTCATCCACTCATTCATTTTCCTAATTTCATTTTCCTTTTCTTTTCATTTTTCTCGCAAAACTCAAACACCCATTTGATTTCAAAGGGATTTTTGGAAAGGAAGAAGCGAGATTTGATCTTTGGCGTAGTTGACTAGGTTGTTCTCCTCGTTCTTGGCTACACGATGATACTAGTGGTAAGCTCTAACTCAGAATTTCATTTTCGTGTTCATCATTCAAATTTGGGGCTTTTGATGGTACGAGTCATAGGTGAAACCCATTTAGTTGTTAATTGGAGATTAACACCAATATTTGGGTTTATTGTTGTTAAAGGCGAGTTTTGGGTTGGTTAATGATTTAACCATGTTTAAGACTTGTAAATGGTGTACAATCACTAGCATTAGTGATTATTGGTGTTTTGGAGACTTTTAGGGTTTTCGTGGTTGACTAATTTTGACTAGAGTCAAAATTAGGGTTTGTTGAGGATTATGACCCGAATGTTGATTCGATGAGGTTTGTAAACTTAAAATGGATTAAGTTGAAGTATAAAACCGAGTTAAACATGTTTTGGTGTCAAAACTTGTAAATGATGGGATTTTGACCTTATGGGTCAAAATTAGGGTTTATGGGCGATTTTGAGAACGATAAGTGTTTAACACTTGTGTTCGGGTTTAATTGGCATATTAGGACCATTTTCACTCGTGTTAGTGATTATTGGTTAGTTTGGGCGCGTTCGGTGTTTGGAAGTGCATTTGGGTCGAAATTGCACTAAGGGTAAATTGGGTTAGTTTGTAAGTCAACCCTAATTGTGTATTGTTGTATTTGTGATAATGGAATAGGTACCTTCCATTGACGAGTCACGGATTACTTGGAAGCATTCATCAAGGCAACAAGGTGAGTGTTAATATCCTATATGCATATGTATGTGTAGGATGGGTGCGGGTCGGGTGAAGTGGTTCTCGGTTATAGAGCTCACTTCACATATAGGTGAAATTGATGGATTTGTGTACATGTCCAATTGGCACGGATGTGCATTTTGGTTGACCACCTTTGGCGAGGTGCACACTTCGTGTGTACATTATCACATGGGCTTGTGAGTAGAATAATTATATACGTATGTATATGAGTTATTTATTTGTGGGGTATGGGTTGAAGTTCGATGTTGACGATACCATACCCTAGAGAATATTTGTGATGTTGATGAGGGTTTAAAGTTCGTTGTTGACGATGAAATGTCCCGTTCTTATTGATTAAAAACGTTCCATATTAATTGATTTCGTTGCGAGGTTTTGACCTCTATATGAGACGTTTTTCAAAGACTGCATTCATTTTAAAACAAACCATAACCTTTATTTCATCAATAAAGGTTTAAAAAGCTTTACGTAGATTATCAAATAATGATAATCTAAAATATCCTGTTTACACACGACCATTACATAATGGTTTACAATACAAATATGTTACAACAAAATAAGTTTCTTGAATGCAGTTTTTACACAATATCATACAAGCATGGACTCCAAATCTCGTCCTTATTTAAGTATGCGACAGCGGAAGCTCTTAATAATCACCTGAGAATAAACATGCTTAAAACGTCAACAAAAATGTTGGTGAGTTATAGGTTTAACATATATATATCAAATCATAATAATAGACCACAAGCTTTCATATTTCAATACACATCCCATACATAGAGATAAAAATCATTCATATGGTGAACACCTGGTAACCGACATTAACAAGATGCATATATAAGAATATCCCCATCATTCCGGGACACCCTTCGGATATGATATAAATTTCGAAGTACTAAAGCATCCGGTACTTTGGATGGGGTTTGTTAGGCCCAATAGATCTATCTTTAGGATTCGCGTCAATTAGGGTGTCTGTTCCCTAATTCATAGATTACCAGACTTAATAAAAAGGGGCATATTCGATTTCGATAATTCAACCATAGAATGTAGTTTCACGTACTTGTGTCTATTTTGTAAATCATTTATAAAACCTGCATGTATTCTCATCCCAAAAATATTAGATTTTAAAAGTGGGACTATAACTCACTTTCACAGATTTTTACTTCGTCGGGAAGTAAGACTTGGCCACTGGTTGATTCACGAACCTATAACAATATATACATATATATCAAAGTATGTTCAAAATATATTTACAACACTTTTAATATATTTTGATGTTTTAAGTTTATTAAGTCAGCTGTCCTCGTTAGTAACCTACAACTAGTTGTCCACAGTTAGATGTACAGAAATAAATCGATAAATATTATCTTGAATCAATCCACGACCCAGTGTATACGTATCTCAGTATTGATCACAACTCAAACTATATATATTTTGGAATCAACCTCAACCCTGTATAGCTAACTCCAACATTCACATATAGAGTGTCTATGGTTGTTCCGAAATATATATAGATGTGTCGACATGATAGGTCGAAACATTGTATACGTGTCTATGGTATCTCAAGATTACATAATATACAATACAAGTTGATTAAGTTATGGTTGGAATAGATTTGTTACTAATTTTCACGTAGCTAAAATGAGAAAAATTATCCAATCTTGTTTTACCCATAACTTCTTCATTTTAAATCCGTTTTGAGTGAATCAAATTGCTATGGTTTAATATTGAACTCTATTTTATAAATCTAAACAGAAAAAGTATAGGTTTATAGTCGTAAAAATAAGTTACAAGTCGTTTTTGTAAAGGTAGTCATTTCAGTCGAAAGAACGACGTCTAGATGACCATTTTAGAAAACATACTTCCACTTTGAGTTTAACCATAATTTTTGGATATAGTTTCATGTTCATAATAAAAATCATTTTCTCAGAATAACAACTTTTAAATCAAAGTTTATCATAGTTTTTAATTAACTAACCCAAAACAGCCCGCGGTGTTACTACGACGGCGTAAATCCGGTTTTACGGTGTTTTTCGTGTTTCCAGGTTTTAAATCATTAAGTTAGCATATCATACAGATATAGAACATGTGTTTAGTTGATTTTAAAAGTCAAGTTAGAAGGATTAACTTTTGTTTGCGAACAAGTTTAGAATTAACTAAACTATGTTCTAGTGATTACAAGTTTAAACCTTCGAATAAGATAGCTTTATATGTATGAATCGAATGATGTTATGAACATCATTACTACCTTAATTTCCTTGGATAAACCTACTGGAAAAGAGAAAAATGGATCTAGCTTCAATGGATCCTTGGATGGCTCGAAGTTCTTGAAGCAGAATCATGACACGAAAACAAGTTCAAGTAAGATCATCACTTGAAATAAGATTGTTATAGTTATAGAAATTGAACCAAAGTTTGAATATGATTATTACCTTGTATTAGAATGATAACCTACTGTAAGAAACAAAGATTTCTTGAGGTTGGATGATCACCTTACAAGATTGGAAGTGAGCTAGCAAACTTGAAAGTATTCTTGATTTTATGAAACTAGAACTTTTGGAATTTATGAAGAACACTTAGAACTTGAAGATAGAAGTTGAGAGAGATCAATTAGATGAAGAAAATTGAAGAATGAAAGTGTTTGTAGGTGTTTTTGGTCGTTGGTGTATGGATTAGATATAAAGGATATGTTATTTTGTTTTCATGTAAATAAGTCATGAATGATTACTCATATTTTTGTAATTTTATGAGATATTTCATGCTAGTTGCCAAATGATGGTTCCCACATGTGTTAGGTAACTCACATGGGCTGCTAATAGCTGATCATTGGAGTGTATATACCAATAGTACATACATCTAAAAGCTGTGTATTGTACGAGTACGAATACGGGTGCATACGAGTAGAATTGTTGATGAAACTGAACGAGGATGTAATTGTAAGCATTTTTGTTAAGTAGAAGTATTTTGATAAGTGTCTTGAAGTCTTTCAAAAGTGTATGAATACATATTAAAACACTACATGTATATACATTTTAACTGAGTCGTTAAGTCATCGTTAGTCGTTACATGTAAATGTTGTTTTGAAACCTTTAGGTTAACGATCTTGTTGAATGTTGTTAACCCATTGTTTATTATAACAAATGAGATATTAAATTATTATATTATCATGATATTATGATATATAATATATCTCAGTATGATGTATATACAGTTAAATGTCGTTACAACGATAATCGTTACATATATGTCTCGTTTCGAAATCATTAAGTTAGTAGTCTTATTTTTACATATGTATTTCATTGTTAATACACTTAATAATATATTTACTTATCATTTAACATAATTAACCAAGTGTATCAATATCTTAATATGATTCATATGTACCTAGTAAGACGTTGTTATAACGATAATCGTTATATATATCGTTTTCGAGTTTCTTAAATTAATAGTCTCATTTTTATGTATATAACTCATTGTTAAAATACCTAATGAGATACATACTTATAATAAAAACATGTTAACTATATATATAACCATATATATGTCATCGTATAGTTTTTACAAGTTTTAACGTTCGTGAATCACCGGTCAACTTGGGTGGTCAATTGTCTATATGAAACATATTTCAATTAATCAAGTCTTAACAAGTTTGATTGCTTAACATATTGGAAACATTTAATCATGTAAATATCAATCTCAATTAATATATATAAACATGGAAAAGTTCGGGTCACTACAGTACCTACCCGTTAAATAAATTTCGTCCCGAAATTTTTAAGCTGTTGAAGGTGTTGACGAATCTTCTGGAAATAGATGCGGGTATTTCTTCTTCATCTGATCTTCATGCTCCCAGGTGAACTCGGGTCCTCTACGAGCATTCCATCGAACCTTAACAATTGGTATCTTGTTTTTCTTAAGTCTTTTAACCTCACGATCCATTATTTCGACGGGTTCTTCGATGAATTGAAGTTTTTCGTTGATTTGGATTTCATCTAATGGAATAGTGAGATCTTCTTTAGCAAAACATTTCTTCAAATTCGAGACGTGGAAAGTGTTATGTACAGCCGCGAGTTGTTGAGGTAACTCAAGTCTGTAAGCTACTGGTCCGACACGATCAATAATCTTGAATGGTCCAATATACCTTGGATTTAATTTCCCTCGTTTACCAAATCGAACAACGCCTTTCCAAGGTGCAACTTTAAGCATGACCATCTCTCCAATTTCAAATTCTATATCTTTTCTTTTAATGTCAGCGTAGCTCTTTTGTCGACTTTGGGCGGTTTTCAACCGTTGTTGAATTTGGATGATCTTCTCGGTAGTTTCTTGTATAATCTCCGGACCCGTAATCTGTCTATCCCCCACTTCACTCCAACAAATCGGAGACCTGCACTTTCTACCATAAAGTGCTTCAAACGGCGCCATCTCAATGCTTGAATGGTAGCTGTTGTTGTAGGAAAATTCTGCTAACGGTAGATGTCGATCCCAACTGTTTCCGAAATCAATAACACATGCTCGTAGCATGTCTTCAAGCGTTTGTATCGTCCTTTCACTCTGCCCATCAGTTTGTGGATGATAGGCAGTACTCATGTCTAGACGAGTTCCTAATGCTTGCTGTAATGTCTGCCAGAATCTTGAAATAAATCTGCCATCCCTATCAGAGATAATAGAGATTGGTATTCCATGTCTGGAGACAACTTCCTTCAAATACAGTCGTGCTAACTTCTCCATCTTGTCATCTTCTCTTATTGGCAGGAAGTGTGCTGATTTGGTGAGACGATCAACTATTACCCAAATAGTATCAAAACCACTTGCAGTCCTTGGCAATTTAGTGATGAAATCCATGGTAATGTTTTCCCATTTCCATTCCGGGATTTCGGGTTGTTGAAGTAGACCTGATGGTTTTTGATGCTCAGCTTTGACCTTAGAACACGTCAAACATTCTCCTACGTATTTAGCAACATCGGCTTTCATACCCGGCCACCAAAAATGTTTCTTGAGATCCTTGTACATCTTCCCCGTTCCAGGATGTATTGAGTATCTGGTTTTATGGGCTTCTCTAAGTACCATTTCTCTCATATCTCCAAATTTTGGTACCCAAATCCTTTCAGCCCTATACCGGGTTCCGTCTTCCCGAATATTAAGATGCTTCTCCGATCCTTTGGGTATTTCATCCTTTAAATTTCCCTCTTTTAAAACTCCTTGTTGCGCCTCCTTTATTTGAGTAGTAAGGTTATTATGAATCATTATATTCATAGATTTTACTCGAATGGGTTCTCTGTCCTTCCTGCTCAAGGCATCGGCTACCACATTTGCCTTCCCCGGGTGGTAACGAATCTCAAAGTCGTAATCATTCAATAATTCAATCCACCTACGCTGCCTCATATTCAGTTGTTTCTGATTAAATATGTGTTGAAGACTTTTGTGGTCGGTATATATAATACTTTTGACCCCATATAAGTAGTGCCTCCAAGTCTTTAATGCAAAAACAACCGCGCCTAATTCCAAATCATGCGTCGTATAATTTTGTTCGTGAATCTTCAATTGTCTAGACGCATAAGCAATCACCTTCGTTCGTTGCATTAATACACAACCGAGACCTTGCTTTGATGCGTCACAATAAATCACAAAATCATCATTCCCTTCAGGCAATGACAATATAGGTGCCGTAGTTAGCTTTTTCTTCAATAACTGAAACGCTTTCTCTTGTTCATCATTCCATTCAAATTTCTTCCCTTTATGCGTTAATGCAGTCAAGGGTTTTGCTATTCTGGAAAAGTCTTGGATGAACCTTCTGTAGTAACCAGCTAGTCCTAAAAACTGGCGTATGTGTTTCGGAGTTTTCGGGGTTTCCCACTTTTCAACAGTTTCTATCTTTGCCGGATCCACCTTAATACCTTCTTTGTTCACTATGTGACCGAGGAATTGAACTTCTTCCAACCAAAATGCACACTTTGAAAACTTAGCGTACAATTCTTCCTTCCTCAATACTTCTAACACCTTTCTCAAATGTTCACCGTGTTCTTGGTCATTCTTTGAGTAAATAAGTATGTCATCAATGAAAACAATGACAAACTTGTCAAGGTATGGTCCACACACTCGGTTCATAAGGTCCATGAACACAGCTGGTGCATTAGTTAAACCAAACGGCATGGCCATAAACTCGTAATGACCGTAACGTGTTCTGAAAGCAGTCTTTGGAATATCATCTTCTTTCACCCGCATTTGATGATACCCGGAACGTAAGTCAATCTTTGAATAAACAGACGAGCCTTGTAGTTGATCAAATAAGTCATCGATTCTCGGTAGTGGGTAGCGGTTCTTGATGGTAAGTTTGTTCAACTCTCGGTAGTCGATACACAACCTGAATGTACCATCTTTCTTCTTGACAAACAAAACAGGAGCTCCCCACGGTGATGTGCTTGGTCGAATGAAACCACGCTCTAAAAGTTCTTGTAATTGGCTTTGCAGTTCTTTCATCTCGCTGGGTGCGAGTCTGTAAGGAGCACGAGCTATTGGTGCAGCTCCTGGTACAAGATCTATTTGAAATTCAACGGATCGATGTGGGGGTAATCCCGGTAATTCTTTCGGAAATACATCAGGAAATTCTTTTGCGACGGGAACATCATTGATGCTCTTTTCTTCAGTTTGTACTTTCTCGACGTGTGCTAGAACAGCATAGCAACCTTTTCTTATTAGTTTTTGTGCTTTCAAATTACTAATAAGATGTAGCTTCGTGTTGCCCTTTTCTCCGTACACCATTAAGGGTTTTCCTTTTTCTCGTATAATGCGAATTGCATTTTTGTAACAAACGATCTCCGCTTTCACTTCTTTCAACCAGTCCATACCGATTATCACATCAAAACTCCCTAACTCTACTGGTATCAAATCAATCTTAAATGTTTCGCTAACCAGTTTAATTTCTCGATTCCGACATATATTATCTGCTGAAATTAATTTACCATTTGCTAATTCGAGTAAAAATTTACTATCCAAAGGCGTCAATGGACAACTTAATTTAGCACAAAAATCTCTACTCATATAGCTTCTATCCGCACCCGAATCAAATAAAACGTAAGCAGATTTATTGTCAATAAGAAACGTACCCGTAACAAGCTCCGGGTCTTCCTGTGCCTCTGCCGCATTAATATTGAAAACTCTTCCACGGCCTTGTCCATTCGTGTTCTCCTGGTTCGGGCAATTTCTAATAATGTGGCCCGGTTTTCCACATTTATAACAAACTACATTGGCATAACTTGCTCCGACACTACTTGCTCCGCCATTACTCGTTCCGACACCATTTGTTCCTTTCGTTCTGTTAACTCCTGGTCCGTAGACATCACACTTCGCCGCGCTATGACCATTTCTTTTACACTTGTTGCAAAATTTGGTGCAGAACCCCGAGTGATTCTTTTCACACCTTTGGCATAGCTGCTTCTGATTGTTGTTGTTGTTGCGGTTATTATTGTTGTTGGGATGATTGTTGTAGTTGCTGTTGTTGTTGTTGTTGTTGTTGTTGGGCCGTTTGTTGTAGTTGCGATTGATGTTGCGATTGTTAGGATAGTTGTTGCGATTATTGTTATAATTGTTGTTGTTGTTGTATTGGTGATTCTTATCACCGTTTTCCTCCCACTTTCTTTTGACTTGCTTCACATTGGCCTCTTCAGCAGTCTGTTCTTTAATTCTTTCTTCAATTTGGTTCACGAGTTTGTGAGCCATTCTACATGCCTGTTGTATGGAGGCGGGCTCGTGTGAACTTATATCTTCTTGGATTCTTTCCGGTAATCCTTTCACAAACGCGTCGATCTTCTCTTCCTCATCTTCGAATGCTCCCGGACACAATAGGCACAATTCTGTGAATCGTCTTTCGTACGTGGTAATATCAAATCCTTGGGTTCGTAACCCTCTAAGTTCTGTCTTGAGCTTATTGACCTCGATTCTGGGACGGTACTTCTCGTTCATCAAGTGCTTGAATGCTGACCACGGTAGTGCGTACGCATCGTCTTGTCCCACTTGCTCTAGATAGGTATTCCACCATGTTAACGCAGAACCTGTGAAGGTATGCGTAGCGTACTTTACTTTGTCCTCTTCAGTACACTTACTTATGGCAAACACCGATTCAACCTTCTCGGTCCACCGTTTCAATCCGATCGGTCCTTCGGTTCCATCAAATTCCAAAGGTTTGCAGGCAGTGAATTCTTTGTAGGTGCATCCTACACGATTTCCTGTACTGCTAGATCCAAGGTTATTATTGGTATGTAGCGCAGCCTGTACTGCGGCTATGTTTGAAGCTAGAAAAGTACGGAATTCCTCTTCATTCATATTCACGGTGTGTCGAGTAGTCGGTGCCATTTCCTTCAAAATAGTTAAATGGAACAAGTTAATCATACAGAATATTAAGAGTAGTTAATAGTATTTCGTAGCATAATATGAACTCATTTATAAAAGCTTTTTCTTCATATTAGCGTTTTATAAGTTTAAATTCGGGTAGTACCTACCCGTTAAGTTCATACTTAGTAGCTAATATACAATTCAACTACTACAATTCTATATGAAAAACTGATTATAATAATATTTCGCGTTCAAACTTTTATACAATATTTTACAAACTTACAATACCGCTTATTTTACATAAAGCATGAAATATAGCACACAATAACTTTGATACAAGATAGTTGTGAAGATAATTCTAGCTAGTACACAAGTCGTTCAGCAAAGGCAATAAAGACACGTAATTCATACGTCCAGAAACAAGTCATGCATTCTGGTTTTACTAGGACTACTTCCCATCCTTGGTCTTGTGCAACATAACCGTTATGGCCGTTGATAAGACAGCGTGTTGTAACGTCGTCAAAGGGACGAGGGTTACGTAATGTCCAACAGTCCCGTAATAATCTAAAAACCTCATTTATTACCCCAATTACCGACTCCGTCACTTGTGGAAACGTTTTGTTTAATAGTTGTAGCCCGATGTTCTTGTTCTCACTTTGGTGAGAAGCGAACATTACTAATCCGTAAGCATAACATGCTTCTTTATGTTGCATGTTAGCCGCTTTTTCTAAATCACGAAGTCCAATATTCGGATATATTGAGTCAAAATAATTTCTTAACCCGTTGCGTAAAATAGCATTTGGGTTCCCCGCAATATATGCGTCAAAGTAAACACATCGTAACTTATGGGTTTCCCAATGTGATATCCCCCATCTTTCAAACGAAAGTCTCTTATAAACCAAGACATTCTTGGAACGTTCTTCGAATGTCTTACAAACTGATCTCGCCTTAAATAGTTGTGCCGAGGAATTCTGGCCGACTCTAGACAAGATTTCATCAATCATGTCTCCGGGTAGGTCTCTTAAAATATTGGGTTGTCTATCCATTTTGTGTTTTTAAACTGTAAAATAGACAAGAGTTAGATTCATAAAAAAATACTTATTAATACAAGCAATTTTTACATATATCATAAAGCATACGAACACTATATTACATATATTACACCACACGAATACAACTATCTTATTCCGACTCGCTCGTTTCTTCTTCTTCGGTTTTGGTTCGTTTTGCCAAGTTTCTAGGGATATATGATGTTCCCCTAATACGAGCCGTCGTGATCCACATTGGTTTAGAAAAACCTGGTGGTTTAGAGGTTCCCGGGTCATTGTTACAACTTAAGGACTTCGGGGGTTGACGATACATATAAAGTTCATCGGGGTTGGAATTAGATTTCTCTATTTTTATGCCCTTTCCCTTATTATTTTCTTTTGCCTTTTTAAATTCAGTTGGGGTAATTTCTATAACATCATCGGAATTCTCGTCGGAATCCGATTCATCGGAGAATTGGTAATCCTCCCAATATTTTGCTTCCTTGGCGGAAACACCATTGACCATAATTAACCTTGGTCGGTTGGTTGAGGATTTTCTTTTACTTAACCGTTTTATTATTTCCCCCACCGGTTCTATTTCTTCATCCGGTTCCGATTCTTCTTCCGGTTCCGATTCTTCTTCCGGTTCCGACTCTTCTTCCGGTTCCTCTTCGGGAACTTGTGAATCAGTCCACAAATCATTCCAATTTACATTTGACTCTTCATTATTATTAGGTGAGTCAATGTGACTTGTTCTAGAGGTAGACATCTATCACATAATATCAAACGCGTTAAGAGATTAATATATCACATAATATTCACATGTTAAAAATATATAGTTTCCAACAAAATTTGTTAAGCAATCATTTTTCAAGTAAACACGGTCGAAGTCCAGACTCACTAATGCATCCTAACAAACTCGATAAGACACACTAATGCAAAATTCTGGTTCTCTAAGACCAACGCTCGGATACCAACTGAAATGTCCCGTTCTTATTGATTAAAAACGTTCCATATTAATTGATTTCGTTGCGAGGTTTTGACCTCTATATGAGACGTTTTTCAAAGACTGCATTCATTTTAAAACAAACCATAACCTTTATTTCATCAATAAAGGTTTAAAAAGCTTTACGTAGATTATCAAATAATGATAATCTAAAATATCCTGTTTACACACGACCATTACATAATGGTTTACAATACAAATATGTTACAACAAAATAAGTTTCTTGAATGCAGTTTTTACACAATATCATACAAGCATGGACTCCAAATCTCGTCCTTATTTAAGTATGCGACAGCGGAAGCTCTTAATAATCACCTGAGAATAAACATGCTTAAAACGTCAACAAAAATGTTGGTGAGTTATAGGTTTAACCTATATATATCAAATCATAATAATAGACCACAAGATTTCATATTTCAATACACATCCCATACATAGAGATAAAAATCATTCATATGGTGAACACCTGGTAACCGACATTAACAAGATGCATATATAAGAATATCCCCATCATTCCGGGACACCCTTCGGATATGATATAAATTTCGAAGTACTAAAGCATCCGGTACTTTGGATGGGGTTTGTTAGGCCCAATAGATCTATCTTTAGGATTCGCGTCAATTAGGGTGTCTGTTCCCTAATTCATAGATTACCAGACTTAATAAAAAGGGGCATATTCGATTTCGATAATTCAACCATAGAATGTAGTTTCACGTACTTGTGTCTATTTTGTAAATCATTTATAAAACCTGCATGTATTCTCATCCCAAAAATATTAGATTTTAAAAGTGGGACTATAACTCACTTTCACAGATTTTTACTTCGTCGGGAAGTAAGACTCGGCCACTGGTTGATTCACGAACCTATAACAATATATACATATATATCAAAGTATGTTCAAAATATATTTACAACACTTTTAATATATTTTGATGTTTTAAGTTTATTAAGTCAGCTGTCCTCGTTAGTAACCTACAACTAGTTGTCCACAGTTAGATGTACAGAAATAAATCGATAAATATTATCTTGAATCAATCCACGACCCAGTGTATACGTATCTCAGTATTGATCACAACTCAAACTATATATATTTTGGAATCAACCTCAACCCTGTATAGCTAACTCCAACATTCACATATAGAGTGTCTATGGTTGTTCCGAAATATATATAGATGTGTCGACATGATAGGTCGAAACATTGTATACGTGTCTATGGTATCTCAAGATTACATAATATACAATACAAGTTGATTAAGTTATGGTTGGAATAGATTTGTTACTAATTTTCACGTAGCTAAAATGAGAAAAATTATCCAATCTTGTTTTACCCATAACTTCTTCATTTTAAATCCGTTTTGAGTGAATCAAATTGCTATGGTTTCATATTGAACTCTATTTTATAAATCTAAACAGAAAAAGTATAGGTTTATAGTCGGAAAAATAAGTTACAAGTCGTTTTTGTAAAGGTAGTCATTTCAGTCGAAAGAACGACGTCTAGATGACCATTTTAGAAAACATACTTCCACTTTGAGTTTAACCATAATTTTTGGATATAGTTTCATGTTCATAATAAAAATCATTTTCTCAGAATAAAAACTTTTAAATCAAAGTTTATCATAGTTTTTAATTAACTAACCCAAAACAGCCCGCGGTGTTACTACGACGGCGTAAATCCGGTTTTACGGTGTTTTTCGTGTTTCCAGATTTTAAATCATTAAGTTAGCATATCATACAGATATAGAACATGTGTTTAGTTGATTTTAAAAGTCAAGTTAGAAGGATTAACTTTTGTTTGCGAACAAGTTTAGAATTAACTAAACTATGTTCTAGTGATTACAAGTTTAAACCTTCGAATAAGATAGCTTTATATGTATGAATCGAATGATGTTATGAACATCATTACTACCTTAATTTCCTTGGATAAACCTACTGGAAAAGAGAAAAATGGATCTAGCTTCAATGGATCCTTGGATGGCTCGAAGTTCTTGAAGCAGAATCATGACACGAAAACAAGTTCAAGTAAGATCATCACTTGAAATAAGATTGTTATAGTTATAGAAATTGAACCAAAGTTTGAATATGATTATTACCTTGTATTAGAATGATAACCTACTGTAAGAAACAAAGATTTCTTGAGGTTGGATGATCACCTTACAAGATTGGAAGTGAGCTAGCAAACTTGAAAGTATTCTTGATTTTATGAAACTAGAACTTTTGGAATTTATGAAGAACACTTAGAACTTGAAGATAGAAGTTGAGAGAGATCAATTAGATGAAGAAAATTGAAGAATGAAAGTGTTTGTAGGTGTTTTTGGTCGTTGGTGTATGGATTAGATATAAAGGATATGTTATTTTGTTTTCATGTAAATAAGTCATGAATGATTACTCATATTTTTGTAATTTTATGAGATATTTCATGCTAGTTGCCAAATGATGGTTCCCACATGTGTTAGGTGACTCACATGGGCTGCTAAGAGCTGATCATTGGAGTGTATATACCAATAGTACATACATCTAAAAGCTGTGTATTGTACGAGTACGAATACGGGTGCATACGAGTAGAATTGTTGATGAAACTGAACGAGGATGTAATTGTAAGCATTTTTGTTAAGTAGAAGTATTTTGATAAGTGTCTTGAAGTCTTTCAAAAGTGTATGAATACATATTAAAACACTACATGTATATACATTTTAACTGAGTCGTTAAGTCATCGTTAGTCGTTACATGTAAATGTTGTTTTGAAACCTTTAGGTTAACGATCTTGTTGAATGTTGTTAACCCATTGTTTATTATAACAAATGAGATATTAAATTGTTATATTATCATGATATTATGATATATAATATATCTCAGTATGATGTATATACAGTTAAATGTCGTTACAACGATAATCGTTACATATATGTCTCGTTTCGAAATCATTAAGTTAGTAGTCTTATTTTTACATATGTATTTCATTGTTAATACACTTAATAATATATTTACTTATCATTTAACATAATTAACCAAGTGTATCAATATCTTAATATGATTCATATGTACCTAGTAAGACGTTGTTATAACGATAATCGTTATATATATCGTTTTCGAGTTTCTTAAATTAATAGTCTCATTTTTATGTATATAACTCATTGTTAAAATACCTAATGAGATACATACTTATAATAAAAACATGTTAACTATATATATAACCATATATATGTCATCGTATAGTTTTTACAAGTTTTAACGTTCGTGAATCACCGGTCAACTTGGGTGGTCAATTGTCTATATGAAACATATTTCAATTAATCAAGTCTTAACAAGTTTGATTGCTTAACATGTTGGAAACATTTAATCATGTAAATATCAATCTCAATTAATATATATAAACATGGAAAAGTTCGGGTCACTACAGACGATACCTCATACGTATGGAATTAAAGTTCGATGTTGACGATGCCATACGATTATTGTAGTGACGTTGATGAGGATTTAAAGTTCATTGTTGAGGATACCTCATATGTGGGTTTAAAGTTCGGTGTTGACGATACCACATTAATATAGGCGAATGGGATTTAAGTTCGATGTTGACGATACCATTCGTTGGGCTAGCCATGAGATCTGGAGTACTATGGATGTTGTGAACATCGATGTTTGTCGTACTGTTATATATATATATATATATATATATATATATATATATATATATATATATATATATATATTAAAGTATTGTTGTGGTGTAGCTAAACCTTCGGGTGTAGCTTATTGGCGTTGTTCATATCGTCGTTGGTGAACTTATATTTTGTTGATGTATCTTTAGCTCGTTGCTTAGTGATCGTACGGTATGCTTAGTATTAGCTTGCCTTTAGGCTTGGATGCTCCGGTATGCGGTATTTGATATTTTGTGGCGTGTCCATTTTATGCATATATATGTATGTAGTATATTTCCACTCACTAAGCGTTAGCTTACCCTCTCGTTGTTGATATTTTTATAGGTTCGCATGCTTGGCGGCTCGGGTGAGCTTGGGGATTAGAGATCTTGGCTAGGTTGCTTAGAAGATCTTGCTTTTGTATTCGATTAGGATTTGGGTAGCGTAGTCCCAAATCACCATGCTCGGTTTTGTTGGAAACTAAACTAGTCGGGTCGTGTATGTCCGTTTGGACAATTAACTAATGTATTAAATGTTTTAAGGTTATTAAACCTTCCATTGTAATTAAAGATGTTTATGGAAACACAATTGGGACCTGAAGTGTTATTTAAAGCATATTAAAAGGAAAAAAATTTATGGGCCGATTTTAATACGGGTTGGGTTGTTACAAGTGGTATCAGAGCATGGTCTAAGGGATTTAGGCGACTTGAGATAGGTGCCTAGACTTAGACTTTTGTGTGTGCTTATTTGTTGCGGGACTTGTAGGTGAACGGGTCAGAACGGGTTATAGTTAGTGCCTTGTTTGTAGGTGGACTAACTAGAATGTTTGGCTTGTGTTGTGATGCTATTCCCTTGCGTGTGTTTATATCGCGTGGAATCGTCATTGTGTTGGTTATATCATCGAGCGAGGCGGTCATTGTACTAACGAGTTGAGACGACGTGTGTGCGTAATAAGGACTTGCAAACTTTATTACGGGTGCAAATCGTGTCTAACAAGTGATGTACGACGAGTGTTGAGCAAGATGGGGCGGTGTTATGCGTGTTGCTTTATACGTTTGTGGACTAATCATTTTGCATTCTTTAGAATGACGACGCGAAACGAGATCGAGACGAATGACGAGGAGTTTAACTCTAGAGTTGCGGCCGCCGTTGCGGAGCAAATGAGTGCGTTTCGAGAAGAAATGGATAGGAAGTATTCCGAATTTCGGGGTAGTAGTGAAATGGAGCGTTGTCTTAAGAGCTTCATGAGGACTAAACCCCCGATGTATGACGGGAAACCGGATCCTTTGGTAAGCACAACTTGGATCTCGGATGTCGAAGGGTGTTTTCGTACTATTGAATGCCCTCCTGAGAAGAAGACGAGACTCGCTACTAGTTTGTTGCGGGGTAGGGCGAAGGATTGGTTGGATGGCAAGATTGATCTTATCGGTGGCGAAACGTTTATGGCGTTATCATGGGATGGGTTTAAGAAGGAACTCTTCGAGGAGTTCCGGACTTCAGCCGATTTGTCGGAAATGCGTAATGAGTTGTGAAATTTGCAACAAGGTTCTATGGATTTGAATACTCTCAAGACGACCTTTATGGCGAAGGCTCGTTTTTGCCCGGAGTATTTGGGGAATGATAATTTGTTGATGCAAGATTTCTATCGAACCTTGAATGATGACTTGAAGAATAAGATTAGCCGGGGTCACGCGAAATCGTTTGCGGAATTATTCGCCGTGGCTAGAGGTTTCGAGTCGTATATGCGATCAAAGATTGGTGAACCTTCAAGTGAGAGAAGGGTTGTTTCGTATGGTGCTCCGAGTAAGAGGACTAAGGGTCCGAGTGTGAGCACGGGTGGTACACGGACGGGTATACCGGATTCTAGTGCGTCTAGATGTTACAATTATGGCATGAGGGGTCACAAGTCGTGGGAATGTTCGGTGCGAAAGGGTGATGGCATGGTGTGCTTCAATTGCCAAGAAGGACATCATAAGTCGGAATGTCCCAAGTTTGCGGGGACGGGTGCAGCAGGAAGACGTTAAGGTACGTTTCGTTTTAATAAATATGTTCTTTGATTATTTATTAAGTGCCGTTGAATTTGAGTTTGTAAAATGCCTTGTGTTGTGCATATTATTGTTATGGGTGATGTTCCTAATGGAAGTACCCTATAGTGATGTTGTGATTAATGGGTGAAGGGCGTAAGACTTGGTACAACCAAGCATTCTTTAGTATTTGGGAGATGTTTCTACCAAGCCATGGAAATGGGTTTTGGTGTTCGATTGTTAAGCGCGTGTTCGCTATAGTGTGGAAGTTGATGAACCATGAGGTTCGTTGGGTGGTTGGAAAACCTTGAGATCGAGTGTTTTGAATCTCGATGTATGTTGGTAATGGAGTATATAAGACGCGACATTAGGTGCCTCTTTTATACCTACTAGCGTGGAGTTAAACTCCGATTGTGTTGTGGTTACATTGTACTTAGGGTACCGGAGTGAAACCCTTAGGTACATGAGTGACTAGGTGGAAATTGACAAACTAGAGCAATTGGATGATTGCGAGGATGTGGTTTGTGTAATCGTGGTACACTTTTTGTTCGAAGTGTTTAAGGATTGATTGAAATCCTTCGTGTGCTCAAGGCTGGAGCAAGATATGGAGATGGGTCGTGTGAGCCCAATCGTTTGTAAAGTCTACCTTTGGTAGCGTTGTACAGTTGTACGAGTTGTGGATATGGAACGTAGTTCCAAGTGGGGGAGTTACACACCCGCACGAGGAGGTTTTGGTGTAAGATTTCGGATGATGCTTTTGGTAGATTCGGAAAACGTTATCGAGACCTGGTTTTGGTCGATTTGTGGTAGATTACAATTTCGGATAAATTGTACTTATGGTTTGGATTTGAATTATCACCGAGGTGGTAATGTGGTAAATCTTGTTGAGAGATAATGGACGTGTTTGGTGAGCAAGGTGAAATCCTTCTGTTAAGGGAGGTGTGTGTCGGATTCTCTTCTAGAGAATTATTGTTTTGTGCCTATGTTTGATATAGGCGGTTCTTGCTCGTGTGTGTGAATGGTTAGTGGTATCCGTTAGGATTCACTATGGCGTAGCAGAGCGCGATGTTACGCTACTCGTCGTTCGAGGCCAAAAGGGCGTTGATTGATGAAGCATGACTTTCGGAGTCCGCTGACTTCATCATGGTATTGGTGATTGATGAAGCATGACCTTTAGGGTCCGCTGACTTCATCATGGGAGTATGCGATTGGTGGAGCATGACCTTCGGGGTCCGCTGACTTCATCATGAGCGAGGTGTTATATCGGTGAAGCATGACTTTCGGAGTCCACTGACTTCATCCGGTGTTGAGATTGGTGAAGCATGACCTTCGGGGTCCGCTGACTTCATCATGGGATTATTGATTGGTGAAGCATGATCTTCGGGTCCGCTGACTTCATCATGGTAGTGAATCACGTGCGGTTTCGGATTCACGATGACGCGTGTGGTTTTGGTCATCTTATTGTGGAAGTGAATCTCGTGTAGTTCGGATTCACAAATGACTCGTGTGGTTTCGGTCATTGTATTGAGGAGTGAGTCTCGTGTAGTTCGAATTCACAAATGACTAGTGTAGTTCGGTCATTCCTCCGGGATAGTGACTCTCGTGTAGTTTGGATTCACTAAGGCGCGTGTAGTTCGGCCAATCCCGATTGTTGTTGTGGGGAAGGTAGTGAGTCGCGTGTAGTTCGGATTCACTAAGGCGCATGTGTTTTCGGCCAGCCTTCGGGTTGTGTGATCTGTCGGTTGTTTTATACACCGATGGTGGGGTCGTAAGGACCATGTCGTGTGATCTATTGGTTGTTTGATACACCAATGGTGGGGTCGTAAGGACCATGTTGTGGGAACTATCGGTTGTTTTATACGCCGATGGTGGGTCGTGAGGACCATGTTGTATGTTTAGTGATGCGATAGCCGTGCTTCGCTCACGTGTTGTTACGGGTGTGATAATAGTCGATTTTGTACACCTTGGGATTCGCGTTTCCATAGTCATTTTGGGCACTATCGGTTTTAGCCGTTGGATTATGATGTTACGGTAGTTGCGTATTGGTCGTATTGCGCACTACAAGGGATGTTTAGTGATTGGTGTTATCCATCAGGATTCGTTTGGTTCGGTCTTCATCGTTTTGGATTGTTGACCTTAGATTGAGACTTGGTTTCTTTTAGCGTTGTACTCGGTAAGGGTATGCTAAGGAATTGGTATCTCGATACGAGATTGGTTGAGTTTTCCCGATGTGAGGGATTGAGTTAGTGCTAGTGCTCGGAATTATGGAATTTGATAAATCGTGGGTGACGATTTAGCTGTTAAGGGTAACTTTTTGAGAAGAATTGACTAAGGGATCGTTGTAGACTTCGGTTGTTGCGTGTATTGTATGTCTTGGGATGCGATCAAGTGTGTAATTTGTCATTGGATTAACCATCGGGTTAGCGAATTTGTGGTAGAAGTCGGTTTGAAATGCATGTTCGACGACCATTGATTGTGGGTCCGTTTGGGTTCGTGACTAGGATCACGAGGACGTGATCGAATCTAAGGGGGGGAGAGTTGTAACACCCCGTTTTCCCCGTATATGATTTATAGGTGTATTGTGTATGTACGACAGGCGTATGAAGGGATCGATACATGTTCGGGTGTTAAAGTCTTGTATGCGAGAATATGAGTCAGGACACGTTGAGTGTCGCGGCGCGACAAAGGGAGCCGCGGAGCGGCGTTTCGAATAAATCTAGATCAGAAGTTAGTTATAAAATGATCCCAGACTTAGTCAAATGTCGCGGCGCGACATTTAAGGCCGCGGCGCGGCATACTGCACGAACTGGCACCAGATTCTTGTAATTTTAATTGAAGTTCAAGGGCATTTTGGTCTTTTCACATTTGAGCCAGATTTGAGGCTTTAACCTCATCCACTCATTCATTTTCCTAATTTCATTTTCCTTTTCTTTTCATTTTTCTCGCAAAACTCAAACACCCATTTGATTTCAAAGGGATTTTTGGAAAGGAAGAAGCGGGATTTGATCTTTGGCGTAGTTGACTAGGTTGTTCTCCTCGTTCTTGGCTACACGGTGATACTAGTGGTAAGCTCTAACTCAGAATTTCATTTTCGTGTTCATCATTCAAATTTGGGGCTTTTGATGGTACGAGTCATAGGTGAAACCCATTTAGTTGTTAATTGGAGATTAACACCAATATTCGGGTTTATTGTTGTTAAAGGCGAGTTTTGGGTTGGTTAATGATTTAACCATGTTTAAGACTTGTAAATGGTGTACAATCACTAGCATTAGTGATTATTGGTGTTTTGGAGACTTTTAGGGTTTTCGTGGTTGACTAATTTTGACTAGAGTCAAAATTAGGGTTTGTTGAGGATTATGACCCGAATGTCGATTCGATGAGGTTTGTAAACTTAAAATGGATTAAGTTGAAGTATAAAACCGAGTTAAACATGTTTTGGTGTCAAAACTTGTAAATGATGGGATTTTGACCTTATGGGTCAAAATTAGGGTTTATGGGCGATTTTGAGAACGATAAGTGTTTAACACTTGTGTTCGGGTTTAATTGGCATATTAGGACCATTTTCACTCGTGTTAGTGATTATTGGTTAGTTTGGGCGCGTTCGGTGTTTGGAAGTGCATTTGGGTCGAAATTGCACTAAGGGTAAATTGGGTTGGTTTGCAAGTCAACCCTAATTGTGTATTGTTGTATTTGTGATAATGGAATAGGTACTTTCCATTGACGAGTCGCGGATTACTTGGAAGCATTCATCAAGGCGACAAGGTGAGTGTTAATATCCTATATGCATATGTATGTGTAGGATGGGTGCGGGTCGGGTGAAGTGGTTCTCGGTTATAGAGCTCACTTCACATATAGGTGGAATTGATGGATTTGTGTACATGTCCAATTGGCACGGATGTGCATTTTGGTTGACCACCTTTGGCGAGGTGCACACTTCGTGTGTACATTATCACATGGGCTTGTGAGTGGAATAATTATATACGTATGTATATGAGTTATTTATTTGTGGGGTATGGGTTGAAGTTCGATGTTGACGATACCATACCCTAGAGTATATTTGTGATGTTGATGAGGGTTTAAAATTCGTTGTTGACGATACCTCATACGTATGGAATTAAAGTTCGATGTTGACGATGCCATACGATTATTGTAGTGACGTTGATGAGGGTTTAAAGTTCGTTGTTGTGGATACCTCATATGTGGGTTTAAAGTTCGGTGTTGACGATACCACATTAATATAGGCGAATGGGATTTAAGTTCGATGTTGACGATACCATTCGTTGGGCTAGCCATGAGATCTGGAGTACTATGGATGTTGTGAACATCGATGTTTGTCGTACTGTTATATATATATATATATATATATATATATATATATATATATATATATATATATATATATATATATATATTAAAGTATTGTTGTGGTGTAGCTAAACCTTCGGGTGTAGCTTATTGGCGTTGTTCATATCGTCGTTGGTGAACTTATATTTTGTTGATGTATCTTTAGCTCGTTGCTTAGTGATCGTACGGTATGCTTAGTATTAGCTTGCCTTTAGGCTTGGATGCTCCGGTATGTGGTATTTGATATTTTGTAGCGTGTCCATTTTATGCATATATATGTATGTAGTATATTTCCACTCACTAAGCGTTAGCTTACCCTCTCGTTGTTGATATTTTTATAGGTTCGCATGCTTGGCGGCTCGGGTGAGCTTGGGGATTAGAGATCTTGGCTAGGTTGCTTAGAAGATCTTGCTTTTGTATTCGATTAGGATTTGGGTAGCGTAGTCCCAAATCACCATGCTCGGTTTTGTTGGAAACTAAACTAGTCGGGTCGTGTATGTCCGTTTGGACAATTAACTAATGTATTAAATGTTTTAAGGTTATTAAACCTTCTATTGTAATTAAAGATGTTTATGGAAACACAATTGGGACCTAAAGTGTTATTTAAAGCATATTAAAAGGAAAAAATTTTATGGGCCGGTTTTAATACGGGTTGGGTTGTTACATTAATATATCATAATATCATGATAATGTAATAATTTAACATCTCTTTAACGATGACTTAACGACTCAGTTAAAATGTATATACATGTAGTGTTTTAATATGTATTCATACACTTTTTAAAGACTTCAAGACACTTATCAAAATACTTCTACTTAACAAAAATGCTTACAATTACATCCTCGTTCAGTTTCATCAACAATTCTACTCGTATGCACCCGTATTCGTACTCGTACAATACAGAGCTTTTAGATGTATGTACTATTGGTATATATACTCCAATTATCAACTCTTAGCAGCCCATGTGAGTCACCTAACACATGTGGGAACCATCATTTGGCAACTAGCATGAAATATCTCATAAAATTACAAAAATATTAGTAATCATTCATGACTTATTTACATGTAAACAAAAATACACATCCTTTATATCTAATCCATATACCAACGACCAAAAACACCTACAAACACTTTCATTCTTCAATTTTCTTCATCTAAGTAATCTCTCTCAAGTTCTATCTTCAAGTTCTAAGTGTTCTTCATAAATTCTACAAGTTCTAGTTTCATAAAATCAAGAATACTTCCAAGTTTACTAGCTCACTTTCAATCTTGTAAAGTGATCATCCATCCTCAAGAAATCCTTGTTGTTGATAGTAAGATATCATTCTAAATCAAGGTAATACTCATATACAAACTTTGATTCAATTCCTATAACTATAACTATCTTAATTCGAGTGATAATCTTACTTGAACTTGTTTTCGTGTCATGATTCTGCTTCAAGAACTTTCAAGCCATCCAAGATCCTTTGAAGCTAGATCATTTCTTGTCACTTCCAGTAGGTTTACCTACTAAACTTGAGGTAGTAATGATGTTCATAACATCATTCGATTCATATATATAAAACTACCTTATTCGAAGGTTTAAACTTGAAATCACTAGAACATAGTTTAGTTAATTCTAAACTTGTTCGCAAACAAAAGTTAATCCTTCTAACTTGACTTTTAAAATAAACTAAACACATGTTCTATATCTATATGATATGCTAACTTAATGATTTAAAACCGGGAAACACGAAAAACACCGTAAAACCGGATAAACGACGTCGTAGTAACACCGCGGGCTGTTTTGGGTTAGTTAATTAAAAACTATGATAAACTTTGATTTAAAAGTTGTTCTTCTGGGAAAATTATTTTTCTTATGAACATGAAACTATATCCAAAAATCATGGTTAAACTCAAAGTAGAAGTACGTTTTCCAAAATGGTCATTTAGACGTCGTTCTTTCGACTGAAATGACTACCTTTACAAAAATGACTTGTAACCTGTATTTCCGACTATAAACTTATACTTTTTCTTTTTAGATTCATAAACTTAAGTTCAATATGAAACCATAGCAACTTTAAACACTCAAAACGGATTTAAAACGAAGAAGTTATGGGTAAAACAAGATTGGATAATTTTTCTTGTTGTAGCTACGTGAAAATTGGTAACAAATCTATATTAATCATATCCTAGCTAACTTATATTGTATTATACATATATTCTAATATATTATGTAATCTTGGGATACCATAGACATGTATGCAAATGTTTTGACATATCATATCGACCCATCTATATATATTATTTGGAACAACCATAGATACTCTATATGCAGTAATGTTGGAGTTAGCTATACAGGGTTGAGGTTGATTCCAAAAATATATATACTTTGAGTTGTGATCTAGCCTGAGACGTGTATATACTGGGTGGTGGATTGGGTCAAGATAATATATATCAATTTATTTCTGTACATCTAACTATGGACAACTAGTTGTAGGTTACTAACGAGGACAGCTGACTGAAAATATTTAAAACATTAAAACGTATTAAAAAATGTTGTAAATATATTTTGAACATACTTTGATATATATGTATATATTTGTTATAGGTTCGTGAATCGACCAGTGGCCAAGTCTTACTTCTCGATGAAGTAAAAATCTGTGAAAGTGAGTTATAGTCCCACTTTTAAAATCTAATATTTTGGGATGAGAATACATGCAGCTTTATAAATGTTTTACAAAATAGACACAAGTACGCAAAACTACATTATATGGTTGGATTATTAAACCGAATATCGCCCTTCAAGTCTGGTAGCCTAAGAATTAGGGAAATGGCCCCTAATTGACGCGAATCCTAAAGATAGATCTATTGGGCTTAACAACCCCCATTCAGGTTATGGATGGTTTAGTACTTCGAGATTATTATACAGACGAGAGGTTCTGTTTTGGGGATATTCTATGCATTAAGTTAACGTCGGTTACCGGGTGTTCAACATATGAATGATTTTTGTCTCTATGCAGTTTGCAAAATGCCTGATAAGAGATGTGTTATAAAAATGAAATCCTATGGTCTATTATTATGATTTGATAATATGTAGGTTAAATCTATAACTCACCAACAATTTTGTTGACGTTTTAAGCATGTTTATTCTCAGGTGATTATTAAGAGCTTCCGCTGTTGCATATAAAATTAAGGACAAGATTTGGAGTCCATGCTTGTATAATATTGTTTAAAAACTGCATTCGAAGACTTATGTTGATGTGTAATATTATTGTAAACCATTATGTAATGGTCGTGTGAAAAACGCTATATTTTAGATTATCATTATTTGATAATCGTCGTAATATTTTAAAGGTTATGGTTTGTTCTAAAATTGAATGCAGTCTTTGAAAAACGTCTCATATAGAGGTCAAAACCTCGCAAAATCAATTAATATCGAACGTTTATAATCAATATGAACGGGACATTTCATGATAGTTCTTCTAATATTTACTATTTTCTCGTGAAAGTGATTTGAAGATTCATGAAATAGTGGGCTGCTGGCGTGCATCTGGTTGTGGTCCTTTTGGACACAAGTATTATAGAGTATTTGGTGACTTTATCACTTAAAATCACTTTCAATCATCACTAATATACTTCTTAGAGCGGACTATCACATCATCGGTACGTCAACATCTCTTCCCGTGACAATATGAGAATTCTATCAATATCATTCCGTGACATTTTTTTCTTAAAAATGACAGAATGAGAAATGAATGATTGTTATCCTTGTTATAATTCAGTAGGCTTATAACTACCTTTAATGGTTATAAGAACAAAGAGAGAAAAAGAGAGAAGAAGGAGAGAAGAAATATTGATATTGATATTTCAAGAGAAATGGTGCACCTTAAATGGTTACCATACATGTCTATTTATAGTATAAAATATTACTATGCAAGAAATATAATAATAATAAAATTAACATCCAATCTAGATATTTTATAACACTCCCCCTTGGATGACAATTTTATTAGAGAATAACTAGTACTGCCTCGTTAAAAACCTTGCTAAAGAAAACTCATTGGGATAAAACTTTAGCTAAGGGAAAAAGAGTGCAGCATAAAGTTGACTCCCCCTCAAGTAGGCAATGCCTGAGTTGTTACATCTTCTGAACATGCCTCATGCCAATATTATGAATGTGTGTTCTGAAAATAGCAGTTAGCAGTGCTTTGGTATAAAGATCAGCAGAGTTGTTGATTGAACGTATCTCATTTTAATCTGGTTGTCTTTTACGATATCTTGAGTATATGAGAAAAATCTGAGGTTTTCATCTGAAACTGTATCATCTAAATCTTTTATGTACAAGTTTGGCCCTCGTGATTTGTCTACAGTCTCCTTCATGGTTTGTTCAAACCGTTGTTTCAGTTCCTATTCCCTTTCAGTCTTTTTCTGAGCCTTACCAATATATCATTCTTTTCCATCAAACTTATGACCGTTAAAACCGTTTATAGCTTTAGCGCCTCGTCAGCATTTATGTTTTGTTCTGTCATTTTTGATGCTCTTCTTTCATTTGTATTATGTAAGCTGTATTATCTTCATAGATAGTTATTACGCTTTTATAGCGTTCTAGTCCACAAGAATCAATAATGATTTGTATCATTGATCTTAACTAAAATCATTCCCGAGTAGCTTCATGTAATGCAATCACTTCGGCATGATTTGATGATGTTGCAATAAGTGTTTGTTTTGAGAACGTCATGATATTGCGGTGCCTCCATTTAGGAATACATATCCAGTTTGAGATTTAGCTTTATGTAGATCGGATAAATAATCTGCATCTGTATAACCAAACAAATCTTGTTTCGAGTTGTTAGAATAAAATAATTATAAATCAGTAGTTCCCCGAAGGTATCAAACTATTTGTTTGATCCCATTCCAATGTCTTTTGGTAGGGGCTGAGCTGAACCTTGTCAACAAATTAACTGCAAAAGAAATGTCAGATCTTGTATAATCTATAAGATACATAAGAACCTCAATTGCACTAAAATATAGAACTTCCGATCTGTTAAAATTTTCATGATCTTCGCAGGGATGAAATAGATCAGTGTCAATATTGAGTGATCTAACAACAATGAGTTTGCCTTTAAAATCTTTTCGGTATAAGTTGTTTGATGTACAAGTAAACCATTAGGCATATGCTCAATTTGCAATCCAAGGTAATACTTGGTTTTTTCAAGATCTTTCATTTCAAAATAATTCTTTAGAAGTTGAATGATTTCATAGATCTCTTTATTTGTTCATATGATGTTAAGAACATTGACATAAACAACTACGATCTCATATCCGAACATTGTTTTTATAAAACATACGTGCAAAATAAGTTTATATTTATACCCCTTTTTTTTATCAAGTAGTCATTTAATCGGTTATACCACATACGTCCCGTTTGTATAAACCCACTTAGAAATCTTTGTGATTTAATGGAATATATTCCCTTGGGTTTTACATTAGATGCTTATGATACCTTAACCCTTTAGGTATATTCATATATATCACTATTAAGTGATCCATACAGATAAGTAGTAACAACATTCATGAGATGCATTTAAATAACTACCAGGTTGATTAAGTATCTAATAAGTAATTGTATCCATTACAGGAGGATAATTTTTCCTCCTAATTCATTTCTGGTCTTTGTGGGAAATATTGAGTTACAAGTCTAGTTTTGCCTTGTAACTTCATTTGCACATTTCTTTTCGGATAAAAATTCATTTGTATCCCATACGTTTCACATCTTTAAAAGTGATAACGATTGATACGAAAACTTTTCTTTTATCGAGCGATTCTAATTCAGCTCTTATTGCTCCTTTCCATTGAGCTCAATCATGTCCATTTTGTATATTCAATGACAGATTTTAGTTCCAGATCATCATCTTTATTCATGATGTCATTGTAACATTATATGAAAATATATCATAGAGATTTTAGTTTCATTTCGGTTCCATAATATTGCATAATTTATCGCAATTTTAGTATTTACATTTATCAATATCCTCTGCAGAAGGAATATTGATTTGTGGTTCTTATTGAACACTTTCTCTTACCTCATTATCAGCTGATTTTCTTTTTCGAGGATTTTTATCTTCGAAACCAATTGATCTTCCACGTTTGATGCGTGGCAAAGACTCAACAGTGACATTATTGCCAGCTTTTGAAATTTCAGTTCGAGCTGGAGCATTTATCGCTGGTATATATGATTTAGTCACTTTTTTATATCTGTAAATGCATAAAGTAATTAATTTGCAAGTTCTTGCATATGCATTATTTTTGAACTTTCGTTTCACATTCTTTTGTGCGAGTTCAATATACCTTAATTGATGTTCACATCATGAAGCATCATTTTATTTTTTATTTTTATTTCTCCCCCTAATCTAGGGAACAATGTTTTATTAAAATGACAATCAGCAAAACGTGCTGTAAAAACATCACCCATCATGGGTTCAATATATCTTATGATTGAAGATGTTTTATATCCAAAATATATTATCATCTTTTTTTGAAGAACCATTTTATTGTGTTGTGGTGATACAATTGGAACATACACTGCACAACCAATGTTTTAAGGTAGAAAATATTTGGCTCTTGGCCAAAATCAAGTATTAAGTGAAAATATTTACGACTTCCACATGGTATAATGCGAATTAATGTCGCAGCATGTAAATTTACATGTCCACATATAAATATTGAGAGATTTGTACTCATTATCAATTGTCTAGTTATTAGCTGTAAGTGTTTATCTATTGATTCAGCTAAACCAATTTTGTGTATGCACATGAGCAACTGGATGTTCAACAACAATCCCTGTAGATATATAATGATCATTAAATGCTTGAGATGTTAACTCACCAGCATTATCAAGTCTCATCCTTTTAATGGTGTAATCAGAATAATGTGTTCTCAATTTAATAATTTGTGCAAGAAACTTTGCAAATGCCATATTACGGCTTGATAACATACAAATATGAGACCATCCGCTAGATGCGTCTATTAGAACCATGAAATATCAAAATGGTTCACATGATGGATGAATTGGTTCATATATCTTACCTTGAATTCTTTCAAGAAACATTTGTGATTCTTTTTCACAATATACTTTTCATTAATCATCATATGTGCTTTCCATTAATCACCATATGTGTTTTTTTTTTTTTTTTTATAAATCACCATATGTGTTTTTTTTTTTTTATCATATATCCTTTTCACCATATACGCTTTTAATCATATGCGCTGTGTTTTTCACCATATGCGCTTTTAATCATATGCGATTTTCATCATATGCGTTGTGCTTTTCATCATATTCGCTTTTTATCATATGCGCTTATCATATGCGATGCGCTTTTTATCATATGCGCTTTTTTATGTGAATAGTAAATTAATTAATTTCGTTTTACTATTCATATGAATTAATTTAGATTTACTATTTTGTTAATTGAGTAATATATATATACATCATATACTTGTGACTCCGAAGGCTCAAATGAATTTGACCATATAGTTATACGTTGTACCTTGCACATTAATTTTCAGTAGAAGCTTTAGATGCATATTATTTTCAGTAGAAGCTTTAGATGCACTTTTTTTTAATCACCAAATACCACAAACACTTTGTTTGCGTTTGTTCATAGTCATCAATGAAAACCATTTTCTTTAATTTTATTTTATACAATAAAATTAACGCATCATTATTCTTTTCAAAAACAATAATCTATTGTTATTGTTCACTTGTGCCATGTTTAACAACAAAAGTCAACAACCTCTGTCTTGTTTGTTGTGGCAACCAAAAACAACCTTTGCTTTTGTTACCGAGAATCCAAGACCAAAAAACAATTAATTTTTTAATTAATCTTTTATCAAAACCATAAATGATTTTATTGATCTACGTTGATATGGCCATAAAGAATTGACGGCTGACCTACTTTTGTAAGTGTATTTCGGCTATCATCCCGAAAACGCACAACGACCTTTTTTTTTTTTTTTTTTTTATGAACTATTTGTTTCATATCTAGCTTAGGCAATTATTGTGAACATTTGGTCCCTATAAGAGCATTTATTTTTTAGACTTTTAGTTGATTTGTACTTGTCACAATTATGGATAGCACCCGCGGGTCGTGGATGCGGATCCATTGGATCCATCACCCGTACCCGCGGATTTTTTTTAAGAGACATCCAATTGAACCCTTGTTCGTTGAAACAATTTGACTATATTTTTACTCCCATTATTAAACGGGCCATTTTGATGCACACTCTTAAAAAAATAATTTGTTTTTTAAGTTTTATTATTCAACCTCCTTTTTTCAACGGTCACGTTTTTAACAAAACATTTGACAAGTTTGGAAAAAAGTTTTTTTATTGATTATCATCAAAAGTTTTCTATTGTCACTCTACTGGATGGAATTATGGCATACAACCAAAATTGCAACCCAACACTACATAAGAACAAAAAGGTTGTTTTTAATTAACATATGTATATGTGTTAAACTCGGAATAATAATAACTTATTTTAGAAAATTAACATAAGACATGTTGAAACATTTTTGTCACATTTAGCTCATCAAGTCTAATACTTATCATTGATAGATTTTATCATGTCTAGGAGATGTTTACTTTTTTCTTGTATTAAGTCCTACTTTCATTTACCTTTGTTTGGAAAAAAGTTTTTTTTTTTACTTTGCTTTCCCCCTTTCTGTAAAACTCATTTAAACACTTTCTTTGTTTTTTTTTTTTAAAAAAAAACTTCCTTTTTTTACGTTACCCGTAAATTATAAATATATATATAAAAAAAAAACTTTTTGTTTAAATTTTTTTTTCTAGTTTTTAAAAGGCCACTTGACCAATTTTTTAATTCTTTCACAACACCTGATATCGTGATCGTGACCTTTCACCAAAGCAAGAGATATTCTTGATAAACTAAACACGGACTCGTGTTTGAAATTGTCGGCCACAAAAAAATTCATTTGATAAAAGTATATATTTTTTTTTAGTTATAGAAGGAGACCACTTCATTTTCAATACTTCATTTTTGACAAAAAACTATTCCATTTTACCATCCCCTTTTTTTTTCTTCTTACTTTAACTTTTAAGATATACTTTTAATAAAAATACAAACTACTTTTTCTTATTTTAACTTTTAAGATTTACTTTTAATAAAAATACAAACTACTTTTTGTATTTTAACTTTTAAGATTTACTTTTAATAAAAGTACAAACTACTTTTTCTTATTTTAACTTTTAAGATTTACTTTTAATAAAAATACAAACTATTTTTTTATTTTAACTTTTAAAATTATAAATTTAAGAATAAACATTAGTATGCATGAAATAAATAATGATTAATTGCATAAGTAATCATAAATGTTAGATAACATATAAAGACCCCGTCGTATTCGTATTGATCGGAATTAATATCGACCCATGGTACCGTGTTGTCAAATGATGTGTTGCGTACATAAAGTACCGTGTTGTCAAATGACGTGTTGCGTACAATCATGAGGTCTTATTAACATAAATATAAATGTTAGTGAAGTTAATAAGAGTTAGATTACAGAAAATATAATTCAGGTGGTATAACCGACCATATATAACTTAAATAACATAAATATAAATGTTAGTGAAGTTAGTAAAAGTTAGATTACAGAAATATAATTCAGGTGGTATAACCGACCATATATAACTTAAATAACATAAATATAAATGTTAGTGAAGTTAGTAAAAGTTAGATTACAGAAATATAATTCAGGTGGTATAACCGGCCATATATAACTTAAATAACATAAATATAAATGTTAGTGAAGTTAGTAAAAGTTAGATTACAGAAATATAATTCAGGTGATATAACCGACCATATATAACTTAAATAACATAAATATAAATGTTAGTAGTCCAAAATTTGATATATTCGAGTCTGGAAATTATTAATAATTTCATACCTTGATTAGTGATTCGTGATCGTTTGAGATATCTTTTAATTACACTAAGCTTTTCGTGCTGATAACGTGTTATAATTCAGTAGGCTTATAACTACCTTTAATGGTTATAAGAACAAAGAGAGAAAAAGAGAGAAGAAGGAGAGAAGAAATATTGATATTGATATTTCAAGAGAAATGGTGCACCTTAAATGGTTACCATACATGTCTATTTATAGTATAAAATATTACTATGCAAGAAATATAATAATAATAAAATTAACATCCAATCTAGATATTTTATAACAATCCTGACATTTTTCTGTAAAAAATTGACTCACTATATTAAGTAAATATAATTGAAAGTTTGAAACTCACTATATTATTAATTTAATACAATGGTTGTCAAAGTAAAAAATACAATTCAAACCTTCATGTTTTCATCTTAATAAATGTGTAGTGATCATATATATATATATATATATATATATATATATATATATATATATATATATATATATATATATATATAGGCATATATATGTATATTTTAACTGCAAAAGGCAGTTTAAATGCAAGTACAAACAACACCGCGAGCATGAGTTAGCATTTCTGCACTGCGCCTAAAACATTGCGGAAGCCCGCGGAAATAAAGTGTGCGAAGATGTCCCGCACAAACATTGCGGATATGTCGGTGCTGCGCAGTCATTGGATCCGCTGAAATTCTAAACCTATTAATAGGGAGCTTGGCCTCTCATTTTAGGTTGTTGATTCGGTGCAATTGCCAAGGTTCTTATGGTTCGCATGTGAATACGACCAAGCCTTAATCATAATCAAGCCAAGGTAATGCAATCAAGACTGGGACACGGTGATTGATCACTGTAATCTAAGTAAAAGACGATCATAAGGTCCCAAAAAATATTACTCCGTATCAGTAACATCATCTACCCCTCATTGCATTCAATTCCTAAATTAGATCTTAACATCTAATTTAAGATTGATCGTGTAGATATTACTAAATGGAGGGCGTAAGTGTAAGGGAGTCCGAGGACACACACGCCACCACCGGTGCCCTCAAGCACATGGTAAGGGCGGGAGTAGCACGAAACTCCATTTGCACTGCTATAACAGAATCATTTAATATTTTGATTCCTTGTTAACTATAACCATATGCTAAACCAAGAAATGCTTTGACGTGGCAATCGAAAGTGATGAAGTTTTAACCACAAAATTATCAATCAAAGCCTATTTATAAAAACATAAAAGGAACTTTGGAGTGGGGACTATAAAAGCTTAATGATGGCAACAAAATACCATGATGGACGTTTAGCATTCAATATTCAACTAATGTCGGACTAATATTTTAATTTATGTGGCTTAAATGTTATAGAAAGTCTAGGTGAATCAACTTAACATCGACCCGACTAACTAGGACCAGCACCTTATTAAGAGTTAGGATTCTCATTTTGTTGATATTTTCGTAACTGCAAGAAAAAAAAATAAGAGAAGTGATCAGAGTCTATGTGTTTACCCGTGAGTCCCGTAACACCGCTAGTTACGAAAAATGTTTTACAAGCGATCGTTAAAATTATTACAGGACACTACTAAATATAATTGTAGGATCCCATATATTTTTTAAGTTTAAAATTTTATAGTATGAGTCATTAAAAAATACTTAGAAATTAACCTACTACTAATAATTACGGAGTATATAAATATATAAATAAAAAGTGAATCATTTTTGTTTTTATTTTCTCATACACCGTAACACAAACAGGCCCTTTACACTCTTGTCCAACACGAAAAAACCTAATTACGCTTTTGTCCCACAATTTTTTGGCAAAATTCTACAATTTTAGTCCGTCGTATATATAGTATGGTTCATTCTCCCTATTTTTATTCTAATTTTGCAACATTCAATTCTAATCTATAACTTAATCTTTTGAAATGTGTTGTCTAGATAATTATTAGTTATTTTTATTATTAACAAACTTGTCAAATTATCGATTTATATAATATAATTATTGTTTGTTATCTTGATTGTGGAACCTAAATTGTAATATGACAGCTACCTGTTATGATAATTCAAAATTTTGGGTGAATCTAGAAATTTCGTTAGGGCTTCGGTAACTACAAAAATAGAAGAAGAACAACCACATGTTTAAGTTGATGAGGATGATGACATGAACATCGAGCCTCTTTCAAAAAATACGCAATTGTGGTGAATTTTATCATATAAAATCGCGTAGACAAAAGTAAAGTTGCATTTAATATTTAGTAGATGAATATACGATTGTTTATGTTTTTGTTTGATGGTGTATGTAATAACCCGATATAATGCGACCCGACCTGTTCTAATAAATTAAATTTTTCGCTTAAATAAGTTATCGAGAAAAAAATTAAGACCCCATTGATTTACGATTCTAGATTCGCCACTGAAAATGATGTATCCACTTCTCTTTATTATTCATTTACCATTATTTCATGCATTTTTTTAAAAATATTCTCTAATAAATTTTAATAAAAGGAGATATGGTATCATGTCAATCGATGGTGGGGGATCCAAGTGCAACAGTCCATCTCGATCAATGACTTAGTAAAAACTTCCGATGCGTGTGGTTACAGTGGCTCGAACTCGAAGCTATGGCAGGCCTGCTCATGGGTGGCTGCTTATGTAATATGGCAAAACAGGAACATAGTTCTTTTCAGGAATAAAAATGGACAACACCGATTGCCTTCCAGGAAATACAAACCTGCAGTTTTGAATGGATTAGTAATAGATTGAAAAAAGGGAATATCCCGGGTTAACCTGCTCATAGCTGTAGTATCGAATAGCATAATCGTGTCATTTTTTCTCTTGTGATCATTTTTTTTATCAAGTGTATCTAGATTAGTTTCCAGGTTGTCTGGTTTCGTGTGTGGAGCCTTCGACTTGTAGGCTTCAAATATTGTAGCTCTCCTTCTTTTTGTTAATAAAATCATTGCTTGCTTTTTAAAAAAAAAATTAATTAAATATTTGTGTAAAACATTATTTAAGGGTACCTTAGAAAATTTTAATGGATCTATTAATTATCATGTTTGAAAATATTATCAAAAAAAATAAAGTTTAAAAGGATAAAAAACTTGCCATACAAAATGACTTGGTTGAAATACGTGACAACAAGGTGTTGATGGGAACTTATATACTTTTAGCCAACAAAAACAATCAATCAATTTTGTTGTCGAATCAAATTTGACTGATATTTAACATCAATAGACTATAGTGACATAAAATCCCAAAAGACAAAAAAAGCCCATGTGATCTCATGGGTCAAGATAGAGGGCCCAATGTGTATCATGGAAAATTCGTTGTGGCCACATTTATAATAATACTATTATTATTCCCCAACACACAACTTTTTTTTTCTCTTGGATGCTTTGTTGGCTTCTTTATCACTCTCCACTATCATCAACTTTGGACACTCATTTGGTCAAAGGTGGTTAACTTATCATGTCATTCTACATCATCCACACTTCTTTCCCCATTCAATAAACCAAGTTTCACTTTATAACTAATGTCTTTATAAAAGAAAACTAAAAGGAACAAAAATAAATAGAGACACATTTTTGGATGATTAACATTCATGATTAGCAACTAATTACTTACTACTCCATCTGTTCCATATTAATTGTTCTCGAACAAAAAAATACAATTTAAAAAAATATCATAAAATTGTTGTACCTTCTGTTTACTTTCTTCTTTAATTCTACTCACACACATTAAGAGCATAATAGTATTTAAACTTCTTATTCTTTTTATTTTATAAAACTAAACAATTAATTTAGATAATAAATTAGAGAGGAATGGAGTATCACTTTTTGATGAGTCAACGAAAAACATTCTATCAGTTCTGCTTTACTTATTGCTGATTGTCAGTTAAACAAAAACTACTCTCGAGTTCAGAGTTTTGTTTGTATAATAAAGTTTGTCGTTAAGCTCAAAAATGTGGTTCCTTTTCTACAAACTATTGTTAAATTCACAATATAAAAGTGCCTTGTATTTCCAATTGTAATTATTTTCAATTAATTCATGAACAACCACTATCAACTTGCGCTTAAAATTACAATTTTTTCTTGCAATAAAATAAAATATAAAATACAGAAGTTAAAATTCTCCACTACCAAAAATTCTTGCATACGCCCGAACCCACTCTCCCCATCTATATACCCCCACCCACCTTCTAGAACCTTAATATTCTTTGCTTTTTTCCCTTTTTTCTTTTCACGAAATTTAAAATAAATTATAAATTAAATGGACCAAAAATTATGAAAATTAAAAACCTTTTATCTTTTTAAACAAATCAAAACAATACGACGTCACTACACGGGAAATCATCTGAATTCATGATCGATTTTTCCGGCCATGAATTCCGGAGAAGTTTCAACAACATTTGCGCCTTCCTTTTCGCTCGTTCCGTACAATCACTTTGTACAAGCAACAACAACTGCGTCAAAACTCCGGCAGCCACCGCCTCTTTTTGTAACCGTTCCGCCGACGAACAAAGCGACAGTAATGCTCCGGCAGCGTACTCCGTTGCTCGATCCGATATCTTCAAAATCAATTTTACAAGTAAAGGCACCGTAAGCGCGTGAGAAGCAAACGCCAAACATCCTGACGGAATTCTACATAATAGCTCCACCGTCGCCAACGCTCTCTCTGCGTCGCATTTCTCAAAATCCGGTAGCCGGTCGATCAACGCTTCCACTGCTCCAGCCTCAACCGCTTTATGACGGTGTTGCTTCACCATACATAGAGCGAATAATGCTTTAATTCCGACTTTTAAAGCTCGCGGATAAGGTAACGGATAATCGAGAATTCCTACAATTCCGTCAAATATCTCATCGTGTTTGCTAATTTCCGATCGGAGATCCGCCGATCTAGTTCCGGCGACTACGTTCTCTAACAACACCGCCGCGTTAATTTTAACGTCAATCGACGAATTTAACAAAAGAGAAATCAGAAACGAAATCCGATCGGAATTGGAAGCTACTTGAACACACTCCGTTTCAGAAAGCGGCAACATCGTTAAAACTGCCAGCGACTCGTGAGTCAACTCGGACGAGTTATCAGAAAACAGAACCTCAAGTAAAATCTCACACGCTTTATGTGATGATATAACTAAACGGTTTTTATCCGAGTCACGTGCAAGTCCGCGTAACCGGCGCACCGCTGATAACCTCACGTGCCGTGAGTTAGTCACCGAGGATACCTGTTTAAGCAACGACTGTACAGTGACGGGATCGGCGGGTTGTTTCGGCGTCGGAATTCGTTCAACGCCGTACGACCGGTTGGTGACACACCAGTCCTGAATTACCCGGCGGAGTGTATGGTTAGGTATGAGTGTAAAATCGGTAAGAGGTAAACGAGTGACCGGACACGTGGTATTTCCGGTGGCTATCCATGACTCGATGCTTGACCGGTCGTATGTTTGACCGGTTCCGACGATGACCGGATCTGTCATGAGTTCGAGAGAAATCGGACATCTAAAATGATAAGGAATTTGAATTCCGATATCTAATGGTTGTAAGCTTGCAGGCATGTTTTGATAATTTATCTGTATGTATATGTTGTGTGTTTGTTGTATGTATTTGTGTGTATGTATATATACAGAGTTGTAGTACAAGAGAGACTGCAAATTCTGTTGAAATTGGAGTTTGGATTTGTTTTGGGTGGAAGATGTGTGTTTGTGTGGCCCCTTTTTATATGACCATGTTACTCCTTTCAATATCTCTCCACACGTGTGTTGTGTAACTTAACTTGGCTTAACCTGAGTTGTTGAATGGTGGTGGTGGGGTTTGGTCAAAGGTGCTAGTCTGTGTAGGACCTACTTGCCTGCTCGATATATATCTGTAACATGTGTGTGAGGATTAGTTTGTTTGAATTTTGGAATCTGGTCCTTCTTCTTTTGTGTTGTGTCATTTATGGACTACAGTTTTTGATTTGAAAGGAAACAATAAGTACCAACCAATTCCATTAAGGGAATGATACTTACACACTCAATATTGATCCATACACACCTAATTGACTATTATGTCCTTAGTTACAATAATAGAGGTTCAAGTCTCAAGATAAATTTAAGGTTATAATTGTAAGTTTTATAGTAAAAAGTGTGTATGGATCAAAAACTGGTGTGTGAGTATCACCTCTCATTCCATTATGAAGTTTTTTTTATTCAAAAACACGTACGGACGCGCGCGAGGTGCACGTTTAAACGAGAATCACAAAGTAAAGAATTGCGAAGGCTTTTCAATTACATGGTTTCTAGGTTTTTATTGTTAGACGGATTATTAACTTAGCCCATATTATTTATATATTGTTGGTACGTGTTTTATAAAGGCCCATTATTGTAGTGACTCGAACTTTTTCATGTTTATATATATATTAAATGAAATTGTTATTTACATGATTAAGTGTTTCCAACATGTTAAGCAATCAAACTTGTTAAAATTTGATTAATTGAAATAGGTTTCATATAGACAATTGACCACCCAAGTTGACCGGTGATTCACGAACGTTAAAACTTGTAAAAACTATACGATGACATATATATGGTTATATATATAGTTAACATGATTTTATTATAAGTATGTATCTCATTAGGTATTTTAACAATGAGTTATATACATAAAAATGAGACCATTAATTTAAGAAACTCGAAAACGATATATATAACGATTATCGTTATAACAACGTCTTACTAGGTACATATGAATCATATTAAGATATTGATACACTTGGTTAATTATGTTAAATGATAAGTAAATATATTATTAAGTGTATTAACAATGAAATACATATGTAAAAATAAGACTACTAACTTAATGATTTCGAAACGAGACATATATGTAACGATTATCGTTGTAACGACATTTAACTGTATATACATCATACTAAGATATATTATATATCATAATATCATGACAATATGATAATTTAACATCTCATTTGTTATAATAAACAATGAGTTAACAACATTCATCAAGATCGTTAACCTAAAGGTTTCAAAACAACATTTACATGTAACGACTAACGATGACTTAACGACTCAGTTAAAATGTATATACATGTAGTGTTTTAATATGTATTCATACACTTTTGAAAGACTTCAAGACACTTATCAAAATACTTCTACTTAACAAAAATACTTACAATTACATCCTCGTTCAGTTTCATCAACAATTCTACTCGTATGCACCCGTATTTGTACTCGTACAATACACAGCTTTTAAATGTATGTACTATTGGTATATACACTCCAATGATCAGCTCTTAGCAGCCCATGTGAGTCACCTAACACATGTGGGAACCATCATTTGGCAACTAGCATGAAATATCTCATAAAATTACAAAAATATGAGTAATCATTCATGACTTATTTACATGAAAACAAAATTACATATCCTTTATATCTAATCCATACACCAACGACCAAAAACACCTACAAACACTTTCATTCTTCAATTTTATTCATCTAATTGATCTCTCTCAAGTTCTATCTTCAAGTTCTAAGCGTTCTTCATAAATTCCAAAAGTTCTAGTTTCATAAAATCAAGAATACTTCCAAGATTGCAAGTTTACTTTCAAGTTTTCTAAATCCATTCCAAGTAATCATTCAAGATCAAGAAACCTTTGTTACTTACAGTAGGTTATCTTTCTAATACAAGGTAATAATCATATTCAAACTTTAATTCAATTTCTATAACTATAACAATCTTATTTCGAGTGGAAATCTTACTTGAAATTGTTTTCGTGTCATGATTCTGCTTCAAGAACTTTCAAGCCATCCAAGGATCCTTTGAAGCTAGATCTATTTTTCTCATTTCCAGTAGGTTTATCCAAGGAACTTGAGGTAGTAATGATGTTCATAACATCATTCGATTCATACATATAAAGCTATCTTATTCGAAGGTTTAAACTTGTAATCACTAGAACATAGTTTAGTTAATTCTAAACTTGTTCGCAAATAAAAGTTAATCCTTCTAACTTGACTTTTAAAATCAACTAAACACATGTTCTATATCTATATGATATGCTAACTTGATGATTTAAAACCTAGAAACACGAAAAACACCGTAAAACCGGATTTACGCCGTCGTAGTAACACCGCGGGCTGTTTTGGGTTAGTTAATTAAAAACTACGATAAACTTTGATTTAAAAGTTGTTATTGTGGGAAAATGATTTTTATTATGAACATGAAACTATATCCAAAAATTATGGTTAAACTCAAAGTGGAAGTATGTTTTCTAAAATGGTCATCTAGACGTCGTTCTTTCGACTGAAATGACTACCTTTACAAAAACGACTTGTAACTTATTTTTCCGACTATAAACCTATACTTTTTCTGTTTAGATTCATAAAATAGAGTTCAATATGAAACCATAGCAATTTGATTCACTCAAAACAGATTTAAAATGAAGAAGTTATGGGTAAAACAAGATTGGATAATTTTTCTCATTTTAACTACGTGAAAATTGGTAACAAATCTATTCCAACCATAACCTAATCAACTTATATTGTATATTATGTAATCTTGAGATACCATAGACAGGTATACAATGTTTCGACCTATCATGTCGACCCATCTATATATATATTGTGGAACAACCATAGACACTCTATATGTGAATGTTGGAGTTAGCTATACAGGGTTGAGGTTGATTCTAAAATGTATATATAGTTTGAGTTGTGATCAATACTGAGATACGTATACACCGGGTCGTGGATTGATTCAAGATAATATTTATCGATTTATTTCTGTACATCTAACTGTGGACAACTAGTTGTAGGTTACTAACGAGGACAGCTGACTTAATAAACTTAAAACATCAAAATGTATTAAAAGTGTTGTAAATATATTTTGAACATACTTTGATATATATGTATATATTGTTATAGGTTCGTGAATCAACCAGTGGCCAAGTCTTACTTCCCGACGAAGTAAAAATCTGTGAAAGTGAGTTATAGTCCCACTTTTAAAATCTAATATTTTTGGGATGAGAATACATGAAGGTTTTATAAATGATTTACAAAATAGACACAAGTATGTGAAACTACATTCTATGGTTGAATTATCGAAATCGAATATGCCCCTTTTTATTAAGTCTGGTAATCTAAGAATTAGGGAACAGACACCCTAATTGACGCGAATCCTAAAGATAGATCTATTGGGCCTAACAAACCCCATCCAAAGTACCGGATGCTTTAGTACTTCAAAATTTATATCAAATTCTAAGGGTGTCCCGGAATGATGGGGGTATTCTTATATATGCATCTTGTTAATGTCGGTTACCAGGTGTTCACCATATGAATGATTTTTATCTCTATGTATGGGATGTGTATTGAAATATGAAATCTTGTGGTCTATTGTTACGATTTGATATATATAGGTTAAACCTATAACTCACCAACATTTTTGTTGACGTTTAAAGCATGTTTATTCTCAGGTGAATACTAAGAGCTTCCGCTGTTGCATACTAAAATAAGGACAAGATTTGGTGTCCATGTTTGTATGATATTGTGTAAAAACTGCATTCAAGAAACTGATTTCGATGTAACATATTTGTATTGTAAACCATTATGTAATGGTCGTGTGTAAACAAGATATTTTAGATTATCATTATTTGATAATCTACGTAAAGCTTTTTAAACCTTTATTTATGAAATAAAGGTTATGGTTTGTTTTAAAAATGAATGCAGTCTTTGAAAAATGTCTCATATAGAGGTCAAAACCTCGCAACGAAATCAATTAATATGGAACGTTTTTAATCAATAAGAACGGGACATTTCAGTTGGTATCCGAGCGTTGGTATTAGAGAACCAGAATTTTGCATTAGTGTGTCTTATCGAGTTTGTTAGGATACATTAGTGTCTGAACTTCGACCGTGTTTACTTGAAAAATGATTGCTTAACAAATTTTGTTGGAAACTATATATTTTTAACATGTGAATATTATGTGATATATTAATCTCTTAACGCGTTTGATATTATGTGATAGATGTCTACCTCTAGAACAAGTCTCATTGACTCACCTAATAATAATGAAGAGTCAAATGTAAATTGGAATGATTCGTGGACTGATTCACAAGTTCCCGAAGAGGAACCGGAAGAAGAGTCGGAACCGGAAGAAGAGTCGGAACCGGAAGAAGAATCGGAACCGGAAGAAGAAATAGAACCAGTGGGGGAAATAATAAAACGGTTAAGTAGAAGAAAATCCTCAACCAACCGACCAAAGTTAATTATGGTCAATAGTGTTTCCGCCAAGGAAGCAAAATATTGGGAGGATTACCAATTCTCCGATGAATCGGATTCCGACGAGAATTCCGATGATGTTATAGAAATTACCCCAACTGAATTTAAAAAGGCAAAAGAAAATAATAAGGAAAAGGGCATAAAAATAGAGAAATCTAATTCCAACCCCGATGAATTTTATATGTATCGTCAACACCCGTATTTCTTAAGTTGTGACAATAACCCGGGAACCTCTAAACCACCAGGTTTTTCTAAACCAATGTGGAAAACGACGGCTCGTATTAGGGGAACATCATATATCCCTAGAAACTTGGCAAAACGAACCAAAACCGAAGAAGAAGAAACGAGCGAGTCGGAATAAGATAGTTGTATTCGTGTGGTGTAATATATGTAATATAGTGTGCTTATGCTTTATGATATATGTAAAAATTGCTTGTATTAATAAGTATTTTTTTTTATGAATCTAACTCTTGTCTATTTTACAGTATAAAAACACAAAATGGATAGACAACCCAATATTTTAAGAGACCTACCCGGAGACATGATTGATAAAATCTTGTCTAGAGTCGGTCAGAATTTCTCGGCACAACTATTTAAGGCGAGATCAGTTTGTAAGACATTCAAAGAACGTTCCAAGAATGTCTTGGTTTATAAGAGACTTTTGTTTGAAAGATGGGGGATATCACATTGGGAAACCCATAAGTTACGATGTGTTTACTTTGACGCATATATTGCGGGGAACCCAAATGCTATTTTACGCAACGAGTTAAGAAATTATTTTGACTCAATGTATCCGAATATAGGAGTTCATGATTTAGAAAAAGCGGCTAACATGCAACATAAAGAAGCATGCTATGCTTACGGGTTAGTAATGTTCGCTTCTCACCAAAGTGAGAAAAAGAACATCGGGCTACAGCTATTAAACAAAACGTTCTCACAAGTGACGGAGTCGGTAATTGGGGTAAGAAATGAGGTTTTTAGGTTATTACGAGACTGTTGGTCATTACGTAACCCTCGTCCCTTTGACAACGTTACAACACGCTGTCTTATCAACGGCCATAATGGTTATGTTCCACAAGACCAAGGATGGGAAGTAGTCCTAGTAAAACCAGAATGCATGACTTGTTTCTGGACGTATGAATTACGTGTCTTTATTGCCTTTGCTGAACGACTTGTGTACTAGCTAGAATTATCTTCACAACTATCTTGTATCAAATTTATTGTGTGCTATATTTCATGCTATATGTAAAATAAGCGGTATTGTAAGTTTGTAAAATATTGTGTAAAAGTTTGAACGCGAAATATTATTATAATCAGTTTTTCATATAGAATTGTAGTAGTTGAATTGTATATTAGCTACTAAGTATGAACTTAACGGGTAGGTACTACCCGAATTTAAACTTATAAAACGCTAATATGAAGAAAAAGCTTTTATAAATGAGTTCATATTATGCTACGAAATACTATTAACTACTCTTAATATTCTATATGATTAACTTGTTCCATTTGACTATTTTTGAAGGAAATGGCACCGACTACTCGACACACCGTGAATATGAATGAAGAGGAATTCCGTACTTTTCTAGCTTCAAACATAGCCGCAGTACAGGCTGCGCTACATACCAACAATAACCTTAGATCTAGCAGTACAGGAAACCGTGTAGGATGCACCTACAAAGAATTCACTGCCTGCAAACCTTTGGAATTTGATGGAACCGAAGGACCGATCGGATTGAAACGGTGGACCGAGAAGGTCGAATCGGTGTTTGCCATAAGTAAGTGTACTGAAGAGGACAAAGTGAAGTATGCTACGCATACCTTCACAGGTTCTGCGTTAACATGGTGGAATACCTATCTAGAGCAAGTGGGACAAGATGATGCGTACGCACTATCGTGGTCAGCATTCAAGCACTTGATGAACGAGAAGTACCGTCCCAGAACTGAGGTCAATAAGCTCAAGACAGAACTTAGAGGTTTACGAACCCAAGGATTTGATATTACCACGTACGAAAGACGATTCACAGAATTGTGCCTATTGTGTCCGGGAGCGTTCGAAGATGAGGAAGAGAAGATCGACGCGTTTGTGAAAGGATTACCGGAAAGAATCCAAGAAGATATAAGTTCACATGAGCCCACCTCCATACAACAGGCATGTAGAATGGCTCACAAACTAGTGAACCAGATTGAGGAAAGAATTAAAGAACAGACGGCTGAAGAGGCCAATGTGAAGCAAGTCAAAAGAAAGTGGGAGGAAAACGGTGATAAGAATCACCAATACAACAACAACAGCAATTACAATAATAATCGCAACAATTATCCCAACAATCGCAACATCAATCGCAACTACAACAAACGGCCCAATAACAACAACAACAACAACAACAACAATCATCCCAACAACAATAACAACCGCAACAATAACAACAATCAGAAGCAGCTATGCCAAAGGTGTGAAAAGTATCACTCGGGGTTCTGCACCAAATTTTACAACAAGTGTAAAAGAAATGGTCATAGCGCGGCGAAGTGTGAGGTCTACGGACCAGGGGTTAACAGAACGAAAGGAACAAATGGTGTCGGAACGAGTAATGGCGGAGCAAGTAGTGTCGGAGCAAGTTATGCCAATGTAGTTTGTTATAAATGTGGAAAACCAGGCCACATTATTAGAAATTGCCCGAACCAGGAGAACACGAATGGACAAGGCCGCGGAAGAGTTTTCAATATTAATGCGGCAGAGGCACAGGAAGACCCGGAACTTGTTACGGGTACGTTTCTTATTGACAATAAATCTGCTTACATTTTATTTGATTCGGGTGCGGATAGAAGCTATATGAGTAGAGATTTTTGTGCTAAATTAAGTTGTCCATTGACGCCGTTGGATAGTAAATTTTTACTCGAATTAGCAAACGGTAAATTAATTTCAGCAGATAATATATGCCGGAATCGAGAAATTAAACTGGGTAGCGAAATATTTAAGATTGATTTGATACCAGTAGAGTTAGGGAGTTTTGATGTAATAGTTGGCATGGACTGGCTGAAGAAGGTGAAAGCAGAGATCGTATGTTATAAAAATGCAATTCGCATTGTACGAGAAGAAGGAGAACCCTTAATGGTGTACGGAGAAAAGGGCAACACGAAGCTACATCTTATTAGTAATTTGAAGGCACAAAAACTAATAAGAAAAGGTTGCTATGCTGTTCTAGCACACGTCGAGAAAGTACAAACTGAAGAAAAGAGCATCAATGATGTTCCCGTCGCAAAAGGATTTCCCGATGTATTTCCGAAAGAATTACCGGGACTACCTCCACATCGATCTGTTGAATTTCAAATAGATCTTGTACCAAGAGCTGCACCAATAGCTCGTGCTCCTTACAGACTCGCACCCAGCGAGATGAAAGAACTGCAAAGCTAACTGCAAGAACTATTAGAACGTGGTTTCATTCGACCAAGCACATCACCATGGGGAGCTCCTGTTTTGTTTGTCAAGAAGAGGGATGGTACATTTAGGTTGTGTATTGACTACAGAGAGTTGAACAAACTTACCATCAAAAACTGTTATCCACTGTCGAGAATTGACGACTTATTTGATCAACTACAAGGCTCGTCGGTTTATTCGAAGATCGATTTACGTTCTGGATATCATCAAATGCGAGTAAAGGAGGATGATATTCCAAAAACTGCTTTTAGGACGCGTTATGGTCATTACGAGTTTATTGTTATGCCGTTTGGATTGACTAACGCACCAGCTGTGTTCATGGACCTTATGAACCGAGTGTGTGGACTATATCTTAACAAGTTTGTCATTGTTTTCATCAATGACATACTTATTTACTCAAAGAATGATCAAGAGCACGAAGAACATTTGAGAAAAGTGCTAGAAGTATTGAGGAAAGAAAAACTGTACGCTAAGTTTTCAAAGTGTGCATTTTGGTTGGAAGAAGTTCAATTCCTTGGTCACATAGTGAACAAAGAAGGTATCCAGGTGGACCCGGCAAAGATCGAAACCGTTGAAAAGTGGGAAACCCCAAAAACTCCGAAGCATATACGTCAATTTTTAGGATTGACTGGTTACTACAGAAGATTCATCCAAGATTTCTCCAAAATAGTAAAACCCTTGACTGCATTAACGCATAAAGGGAAGAAATTTGAATGGAAGGATGAACAAGAGAAGGCGTTTCAATTATTGAAGAAAAAGCTAACTACGGCACCTATATTGTCATTGCCTAAAGGGAATGATAATTTTGTGATTTATTGTGACGCATCAAAGCAAGGTCTCGGTTGTGTATTAATGCAACGGACGAAGGTGATTGCTTATGCGTCTAGACAATTGAAGATTCACGAGCAAAATTATACGACGCATGATTTGGAATTAGGCGCGGTTGTTTTTGCATTAAAGACTTGGAGGCACTACTTATATGGGGTCAAAAGTATTATATATACCGACCACAAAAGTCTTCAACACATATTTAATCAGAAACAACTGAATATGAGGCAGCGTAGGTGGATTGAATTGTTGAATGATTACGACTTTGAGATTCGTTACCACCTGGGGAAGGCAAATGTGGTAGCCGACGCCTTGAGCAGAAAGGACAGAGAACCCATTCGAGTAAAATCTATGAATATAATGATTCACACTGACCTTACTACTCAAATAAAGGAGGCGCAACAAGGAGTTTTAAAAGAGGGAAATTTAAAGGATGAAATACCTAAAGGATCGGAGAAGCATCTTAATATTCGGGAAGACGGAACCCGGTATAGGGCTGAAAGAATTTGTGTACCAAAATTTGGAGATATGAGAGAAATGGTACTTAGAGAAGCTCATAAAACCAGATACTCAATACATCCTGGAACGGAAAATATGTACAAGGATCTTAAGAAACATTTTTGGTGGCCAGGAATGAAAGCCGATATTGCTAAATATGTAGGAGAATGTTTGACGTGTTCTAAGGTCAAAGCTGAACATCAGAAACCATCAGGTCTACTACAACAACCTGAAATCCCGGAATGGAAATGGGAAAACATTACCATGGATTTCATTACTAAATTGCCAAGGACTGCAAGTGGTTATAATACTATTTGGGTAATAGTTGATCATCTCACCAAGTCAGCACACTTCCTGCCAATAAGAGAATATGACAAGATGGAGAAGTTAGCACGACTGTATTTGAAGGAAGTCGTCTCCAGACATGGAATACCGATCTCTATTATCTCTGATAGGGATGGCAGATTTATTTCAAGATTCTGGCAGACATTACAGCAAGCATTAGGAACTCATCTAGACATGAGTACTGCCTATCATCCACAAACTGATGGGCAGAGCGAAAGGACGATACAAACGCTTGAAGACATGCTACGAGCATGTGTTATTGATTTCGAAAACAGTTGGGATCGACATCTACCGTTAGCAGAATTTTCCTACAACAACAGCTACCATTCAAGCATTGATATGGCGACGTTTGAAGCACTTTATGGTAGAAAGTGCAGGTCTTCGATTTGTTGGAGTGAAGTGGGGGATAGACAGATTACGGGTCCGGAGATAATACAAGAAACTACCGAGAAGATCATCCAAATTCAACAACGGTTGAAAACCGCCCAAAGTCGACAAAAGAGCTACGCTGACATTAAAAGAAAAGATATAGAATTTGAAATTAGAGAGATGGTCATGCTTAAAGTTGCACCTTGGAAAGGCGTTGTTCGATTTGGTAAACGAGGGAAATTAAATCCAAGGTATATTGGACCATTCAAGATTATTGATCGTGTCGGACCAGTAGCTTACCGACTGGAGCTACCTCAACAACTCGCGGCTGTACATAACACTTTCCACGTCTCAAATTTGAAGAAATGTTTTGCTAAAGAAGATCTCACTATTCCGTTGGATGAAATCCAAATCAATGAAAAACTTCAATTCATTGAAGAACCCGTCGAAATAATGGATCGTGAGGTTAAGAGACTTAAACAAAACAAGATACCGATTGTTAAGGTTTGATGGAATGCTCGTAGAGGACCCGAGTTCACCTGGGAATGAGAAGATCAGATGAAGAAGAAATACCCGCATTTATTTCCAGAAGATAAGTCAACACCTCCAGCTGCTTAAAATTTCGGGACGAAATTTATTTAACGGGTAGGTACTGTAGTGAACCGAACTTTTCCATGTTTATATATATATTAAATGAAATTGTTATTTACATGATTAAGTGTTTCCAACATGTTAAGCAATCAAACTTGTTAAGACTTGATTAATTGAAATAGGTTTCATATATACAATTGACCACCCAAGTTGACCGGTGATTCACGAACGTTAAAACTTGTAAAAACTATACGATGATATATATATGGTTATATATATAGTTAACATGATTTTATTATAAGTATGTATCTCATTAGGTATTTTAACAATGAGTTATATACATAAAAATGAGACCATTAATTTAAGAAACTCGAAATGATATATATAACGATTATCGTTATAACAACGTCTTACTAGGTACATATGAATCATATTAAGATATTGATACACTTGGTTAATTATGTTAAATGATAAGTAAATATATTATTAAGTGTATTAACAATGAAATACATATGTAAAAATAAGACAACTAACTTAATGATTTCGAAACGAGACATATATGTAACGATTATCGTTGTAACGACATTTAACTGTATATACATCATACTAAGATATATTATATATCATAATATCATGATAATATAACAATTTAACATCTCATTTGTTATAATACACAATGGGTTAACAACATTCAACAAGATCGTTAACCTAAAGGTTTCAAAACAACATTTACATGTAATAACTAACGATGACTTAACGACTCAGTTAAAATGTATATACATGTAGTGTTTTAATATGTATTCATACACTTTTGAAAGACTTCAAGACACTTATCAAAATACTTCTACTTAACAAAAATACTTACAATTACATCCTCGTTCAGTTTCATCAACAATTCTACTCGTATGCACCCGTATTTGTACTCGTACAATACATAGCTTTTAGATGTATGTACTATTGGTATATACACTCCAATGATCAGCTCTTAGCAGCCCATGTGAGTCACCTAACACATGTGGGAACCATCATTTGGCAACTAGCATGAAATATCTCATAAAATTACAAAAATATGAGTAATCATTCATGACTTATTTACATGAAAACAAAATTACATATCCTTTATATCTAATCCATACACCAACGACCAAAAACACCTACAAACAATTTTATTCTTCAATTTTATTCATCTAATTGATCTCTCTCAAGTTCTATCTTCAAGTTCTAAGTGTTCTTCATAAATTCCAAAAGTTCTAGTTTCATAAAATCAAGAATACTTCCAAGATTGCAAGTTTACTTCCAAGTTTTCTAAATCCATTCCAAGTAATCATCCAAGATCAAGAAACCTTTGTTACTTACAGTAGGTTATCTTTCTAATACAAGGTAATAATCATATTCAAACTTTAATTCAATTTCTATAACTATAACAATCTTATTTCGAGTGGAAATCTTACTTGAAATTGTTTTCGTGTCATGATTCTGCTTCAAGAACTTTCAAGCCATCCAAGGATCCTTTGAAGCTAGATCTATTTTTCTCATTTTCAGTAGGTTTATCCAAGGAACTTGAGGTTGTAATGATGTTCATAACATCATTCAATTCATACATATAAAGCTATCTTATTCGAAGGTTTAAACTTGTAATCACTAGAACATAGTTTAGTTAGTTCTAAACTTTTTCACAAATAAAAGTTAATCCTTATAACTTGAATTTTAAAATCAACTAAACACATGTTCTATATCTATATGATATGCTAACTTAATGATTTAAAACCTGGAAACACGAAAAACACCGTAAAACCGGATTTACGCCGTCGTAGTAACACCGCGGGCTGTTTTGGGTTAGTTAATTAAAAACTATGATAAACTTTGATTTAAAAGTTGTTATTCTGGGAAAATGATTTTTATTATGAATATGAAACTATATCCAAAAATTATGGTTAAACTCAAAGTGGAAGTATGTTTTCTAAAATGGTCATCTAGACGTCGTTCTTTCGACTGAAATGACTACCTTTACAAAAACGACTTGTAACTTATTTTTCCGACTATAAACCTATACTTTTTCTGTTTAGATTCATAAAATAGAGTTCAATATGAAACCATAGCAATTTTATTCACTCAAAACGGATTTAAAGTGAAGAAGTTATGGGTAAAACAAGATTGGATAATTTTTCTCATTTTAGCTACGTGAAAATTGGTAACAAATCTATTCCAACCATAACCTAATCAACTTATATTGTATATTATGTAATCTTGAGATACCATAGACACGTATACAATGTTTTGACCTATCATGTCGACCCATCTATATATATATTGCGGAACAACCATAGACACTCTATATGTGAATGTTGGAGTTAGCTATACAGGGTTGAGGTTGATTCCAAAATGTATATATAGTTTGAGTTGTGATCAATACTGAGATACGTATACACCGGGTCGTGGATTGATTCAAGATAATATTTATCGATTTATTTCTGTACATCTAACTGTGGACAACTAGTTGTAGGTTACCAACGAGGACAGCTGACTTAATAAACTTAAAACATCAAAATATATTAAAAGTGTTGTAAATATATTTTGAACATACTTTGATATATATGTATATATTGTTATAGGTTCGTGAATCAACCAGTGGCCAAGTCTTACTTCCCGACGAAGTAAAAATCTATGAAAGTGAGTTATAGTCCCACTTTTAAAATCTAATATTTTTGGGATGAGAATACATGCAGGTTTTATAAATGATTTACAAAACAGACACAAGTACGTGAAACTACATTCTATGGTTGAATTATCGAAATCGAATATGCCCCTTTTTATTAAGTCTGGTAATCTAAGAATTAGGGAACAGACACCCTAATTGACGCGAATCCTAAAGATAGATCTATTGGGCCTAACAAACCCCATCCAAAGTACCGGATGCTTTAGTACTTCGAAATTTATATCATATCCGATGGGTGTCCCGGAATGATGGGGATATTCTTATATATGCATCTTGTTAATGTCGGTTACCAGGTGTTCACCATATGAATGATTTTTATCTCTATGTATGGGATGTGTATTGAAATATGAAATCTTGTGGTCTATTGTTACGATTTGATATATATAGGTTAAACCTATAACTCACCAACATTTTTGTTGACGTTTAAAGCATGTTTATTCTCAGGTGAATACTAAGAGCTTCCGCTGTTGCATACTAAAATAAGGACAAGATTTGGAGTCCATGTTTGTATGATATTGTGTAAAAACTGCATTCAAGAAACTGATTTCGATGTAACATATTTGTATTGTAAACCATTATGTAATGGTCGTGTGTAAACAGGATATTTTAGATTATCATTATTTGATAATCTACGTAAAGCTTTTTAAACCTTTATTTATGAAATAAAGGTTATGGTTTGTTTTAAAAATGAATGCAGTCTTTGAAAAATGTCTCATATAGAGGTCAAAACCTCGCAACGAAATCAATTAATATGGAACGTTTTTAATCAATAAGAACGGGACATTTCAATTATCCTACTCCATTAGGTTATTATTTAGATGGTTATTTATATTGTATCGGTTCTATATATGTACGCATAAGAAACTCATATCAATAAATCACATATTTTGCATTTTGCCTGGTATCAGAGTGGGTCCGATCCTCGACCACCAAAGTACCTCTCGTCAAACCTAAAACACCAAAATACCTATCACTAACGTTCTTCTTTTAGTCCTATAATATCCTTTCGAAAATTAGTGGCCTATCATTTTCCTTACGGCCATTAGATGGAAGCAGAAACCCTCAATCTTTATTATATTTAGCAACATCTTTACTACTTTTCTTTCTTTTTTATTTATTTTAGCCGAAAAGCTTAATCGTAATACTTCCGAACATGCACCCTACAACATCACAAGCTCCGTAAACTCCATAATCATCGCGGACATCATCACTAATCGACCACGAGTATATTGTATCAACGAGTTATGAAGTATTAACTCATTCCCTCTGAAAAATATATATGTATATTATATATATACATATATATATATATATATATATATATATATATATATATATATATGAATTTTTAAACCACAATATATCTTTTCGTACTAAGCTATTATGTATGAATCTTTAACTGGTAGGTACTACTTGGTTGATTCACATTACTAATATGCTATGATGTGCATCCTTCGTTAATGACTTAACAATCATTAACTATAATCTCTGTTTCAGATCAATAAATACGGGTGTTTACGTTAAATCCCATCGGGATATTTTATGTTAACATAAAGTTCATCGGTTTTGGACTCGGGTTTTTCTATTTTGATAACTTTTCCCTTATTATTTTCTTTTGCCTTGTTAAATTGAGCCGGGGTAATTTCTATAACATCATCGAAATCCTCGTCGGGATCCGATTCATCAGAAATTGGTAATTTTCTCAATATTTTGCTTCCTCAGTGGAAACACCATTGACCATTTTTAATTTTGGTCCATTGGTTGAGGATTTTATTTTATTTATCTGTTTTTCCGTGGTTCCTAATATTTCTTCCTCCGGAGCCTCTTCTTCCGGTTCCTCTTCTTCCGGTTCTTCTTCTTCTTCCGAAATTTGTGAATCATCCCAAAATACATTCGACTCTTCATTATTATTGGGTGAGTCGATAGGATTTGTACTAGAGGTAGACATCTATCACACAATAGCAAGCACAATAAGAGATTAATATATCACATAATATTTACATGTAAAAAAATATATAGTTTCCAACAAAAGTGTTAAGCAATCGTTTTTCAAGTAAACACGGTCGAAGTCCAGACTCACTACTGCATCCTAACAAACTCGGTTAGACACACTAATGCAAATTTCTGGTTCTCTAAGACCAACGCTCGGATACTAAATGAAATGTCCCGTTCATATCGATTATAAACGTTTCATATTAATTGGTTTCGTTGCGAGGTTTTGACCTCTATATGAGACGTTTTTTCAAAGACTGCATTCGATTTTTAAAACAAACCATAACCTTTACTTTATCGATAAAGGTTTAAAAGACATAGCGTAGATTACCAAATAATGGTAATCTAAAGTACAACGTTTACATACGACCATTACATAATGGGTTACGATAATATATTACAACAATTTATTTTCCGAATGCAGTTTTTCTTTAAACATTATCATACAAGCATGCTGACTCCAAATCTTGTCCTTAATTTAGCATGCAACAGCGGAAGCTCTTAATAGTCACCTGAGAATAAACATGCTTAAAACGTCAAAAAAATTGTTGGTGAGTTATAGGTTTAACCTATATATATCAAATTGTAATTAATAGGCCACAAGATTTCATTTAATAAATAATCATACACTCGCAAGTATATAAAAATCATTCGTATGATGAACACCTGGTAACTGACATTAACAAAATGCATCTAGAATATCCCCAAATATACAGGTACACTCATCTGTATATAAAAATCGAGTACTAAAGCATCCATAACCTGGATGGGGTTTGTTAGGCCCATAGATCTATCTTCAGGATTCGCGTCAATTTGAGGGTCTGTTCCCAAATTCTTAGGCTACCAAGCTTTAAATGGTGATATCCGGTATAATGATTCAATCATAGAATATAGTTTCAAGTACTTGTACCTATTTTGTAAAACATTAATAAAACTGCATGTATTCTCATCCCGAAAATATTCGTTAGTAAAAATGGGACTATAACTCACTTTCACAGATTTTTACTTCGTCGGAAATAAGACTTGGCCACGGGTCGATTCACGAACCTATAACAAATATATACATATATATCAAAGTATGATCGAAATATATTAACAACATTTTTATTACGTGTTAACGATTTAAATTTGTTAAGTTAACAGTCCAACGTTAGTAGTTCACAATTAGTTGTCCACAGTTAGTAGTACATAAATAAATCAATATATATTATCTTGAATCAATCCACGACCCAGTGTATACAAGTCTCAGACTCGATCACAACTCAAGGTATATATATTATTTTGGAATCAATCTCAACCCTGTATAGCTAACTCGAGCATTACCGCATATAGAGTGTCTATGGTTATTCCAAATAATATATATAGATGACGTCGATATGATATGTCAAAACATTGTATACGTGTCTATAGTCTATCAATATTACATAATATATGTTAGAATACATATATAATACAATATAAGTTAGTTAAGTTATGGTTAGTATAGAATTGTTATAAAATTTTTGTAGCTAAAACTAGTAATTTTAATCAATTTTGTTTTACCCATAATTTCTTCGTTATAAATCCGTTTTGAGTGAATCAAGTTGCTATGGTTTCATAATAAACTGAAATTTATGAAAATAAACAGAAAAAGTATAAGTTTATAGTCGGAAATACAAGTTACAAGTCATTTTTAAAAGAGGTAGTCATTTCCGTCGAAAGAACGACGTCTTGATGACCATTTTAAAAAAAACATACTTCCACTTTGAGTTTAACCATGATTTTTGGATATAGTATCATGTTCATATGAAATATTATTTTTCCAGAAAACAAACTTCAAATTCAAAGATTAAGATAGTTTTTATTTTTTCAACCCAAAACAGCCCCCGGTTTTACTACAACGGCGTATGTCCGGTTTTACGGTGTTCTTCGTGTTTCCAGGTTGTAAATCATTAAGTTAGCATATCATATAGATATAGAACATGTGTTTAGTTGATTTTAAAAGTTAAGTTAGAAGGATTAACTTTGTTTGCGAACAAGTTTAGAATTAACTAAACTACGTTCTAGTGATTACAAGTTTAAATCTTCGAATAAGATAGTTTTATATATAAGAATCGAATAATGTTATGAACACCGTTACTACCTCAAGTATAGTAGGTAAACCTACTGGAAATGATGAGAAAATAACTTGAGCTTCAAAGGATCTTTGATGGCTTGGAAGTTCTTGAAGTAGAATCATGACACGAAAACAAGTTCAAGTAAGATTACTACTCGAATTAAGATAGTTATAGTTATAGAAATTGAATCAAAGCTTGAATATAAATATTACCTTGATTTAGAAAGATAACCTACTATAAATAACAAAGGTTTCTTGATCTTAGATGATTGATTGGAGTGGATTAGAAAGCTTGGAAGTAGATTTGCAAACTTGAAAGTGTTCTTGAAGTGTTCATGAGTAGTTGTTTTGTAGGTTGTTTTATGTATGGATTTATGAGCTAGATTGATGTAGATTTTGATGAAGATGATGAAAAACACTTAGAACATCATCATAGAACTAGAGAGAGATCATATGGATGAAAGAAAATTGGAAAATGAAAGTGTATGTGTGTGTGCCCAATTTCGTGAATGAGGGTGTGGTTATAAGCAAGTTGTAGTTTGATTTTTAGTGTAATAATTCATGCTAGTTGCCAAATGATGGTTCCACATGTTTGTTGACTAAATGAGAGCTGCTAAGAGCTGATCATTGAAGTGTATATACCAATAGTATATACATTTAGAAGCTGTGTATTGTACGAGTACGAATACAGGTGCATACGAGTAGAATTATTGATGAAAATGAATGAGGATGTAATTGTAAGCATTTTTGTTAAGTAGAAGTACTTTGATATGTGTCTTGAATTCTTTCAAAAGTTTAATAATACATCTTAATACACTACATGTATATGCATTTTAACTGAGTCGTTAAATCATCGTTAGTCATTACATGTACATGTTGTTTCGGAACCTTTAAGTTAACGATTTCATTAAATGTAATTAATTCCATTGTTATTATATCTAATGAGATGTTATATTGTTACATTATCATGATAACATGATGTACTAATATATTTTAGTATGATATATAAATATTAAGACGTATTACAACGATAATCGTTACATATAGATATTGTTTCGAAATCCTTAAGTTAGTAGTCTTGTTTTATGTATAAAGTTCATTGTTAATATACATAATGAGATACTTACTTATCATTTCATCATGTTAATCATATATATATGTTCATGTATATAGTATCATGTCATATACAAGTTATAACGTTCGTGAATCATCGAACAAATGGGTGGTCAAACGTTAACACAAAATCCGTTTCAATTAATCAAGTCTTAACAAGTTTGATTGCTTAACATGCTGGAAATATTTAATCATGTAAATATTAATCTCATATAATATATAATCATGGAAAAGTTCGGGTCACTACAGTACCTACCCGTTAAATAAATTTCGTCCCGAAATTTTAAGCAGTTGAAGGTGTTGTCGCATCTTCTGGAAATAAGTGCGGGTATTTCTTCTTCATCTGATCTTCACGCTCCTAGGTGAACTCGGGTCCTCTACGAGCATTCCATCGAACCTTAACGATTGGTATTTTATTTTGCTTAAGTCGTTTAACCTCACGATCCATTATTTCGACGGATTCTTCAATGAATTGAAGTTTTTCATTGATTTGGATTTCGTCTAAAGGAATAGTGAGATCTTCTTTGGCTAAACATTTCTTCAGATTCGAGATGTGAAAAGTATTATGTACACCGGCTAATTGTTGAGGTAATTCAAGTTGATAAGCTACCGGTCCGACACGATCAATAATTTTGAATGGCCCAATGTATCTCGGGTTTAATTTTCCTCGTTTTCCAAAACGAACAATGCCTTTCCAAGGTGAAACCTTAAGCATGACCATCTCTCCAATTTCAAATTCTATATCTTTCCTTTTACTGTCCGCGTAGCTCTTTTGTCGACTCTGGGCAGTTTTCAACCGTTGTTGAATTTGAATAATTTTCCACAATGGTTTAGAAAAACTTGGTGGTTTAGAGGTTCCCGGGTTATTGTTACATTTTAGGAAATACGGATGTTGCCGATACATATAAAGTTCATCGGGGTTGGAATCAGGTTTCTCTATTTTTATACCTTTTTCCTTATTATTTTCTTTTGCTTTATTAAATTGGGTCGAGGTAATTTCTATAACATCATCGGAATCCTCATCGGGATCCGATTCATCGAAAATTTGGTAATCTTCCCAATATTTTGCTTCCTCGGCGGAAACACCATTGACCATTTTTAATTTTGGACCATTGGTTGAGGATCTTCTTTTATTTAATCGTTTTACTGTGGGTATTAATATTTCATTCTCCGAAACCTCTTTTTCTTCTTTCGGTTCCTCTTCTTTCGGTTCCTCCTCTTCCGGTTCCTCCTCTTCCGGTTCTTCCTCTTCCGGTTCTTCCTCGGGAATTTGTGAATCTTCCCAAAATATATTCGACTCTTCATTATTATTAGGTGAGTCGATTGGATTTGTACTAGAGGTAGACATCTATCACACAATATCAAACACATTAAGAGATTAATATATCACATAATATTTACATGTTAATAATATATAATTTCCAACAAAAATGTTAAGCAATCGTTTTTGAAGAAAAACACGGTCGAAGTCCAGACTCACTAATGCATCCTAACAAACTCGGTAAGACACACTAATGCAAAAATTCTGGTTCTCTAAGACCAACGCTCGGATACCAATTGAAATGTCCCGTTCATATCGATTATAAACGTTCCATATTAATTGATTTCTTTGCGAGGTTTTGACCTCTATATGAGACATTTTTCAAAGACTGCATTCGATTTTTAAAACAAACGATAACCTTTAAAATATTACGACGATTATCAAATAATGATAATCTAAAATATAGCGTTTTCACACGACCATTACATAATGGTTTACAATAATATTACACAACAATATATATGTCTTCGAATGCAGTTTTTAAACAATATTATACAAGCATGCTGACTGTAGTGACCTGAACTTTTCCATGTTTATATATATTAATTGAGATTGATATTTACATGACTAAATGTTTCCAACGTGGTAAGCAATCAAACTTGTTAAGACTTGATTAAATGAATTAAGTTTCATATAGACAATTGATGACCCAAGTTGACCGGCGATTCACGAACGTTACAAAATTGTAAAAACTACATGTTGTGGTATATATAGACATATATATATGGTTGACATAAGATTATGATGAGTAAGTATCTCACTAAGTATATTAACAATGTGTGATATACATAAGAAATGAGATTACTAAGTTAAGAAACTCGAAATGATATATATAACGATTATCGTTATGATAACGTCTACTAAATATATATGTATCATATTAAGATATTGATACACTATATTTAACATGATAAAATGATATTTAAATATATCATTAAGTGTGTTAACAATGAACTACATATGTAAAAACAAGACTACCAACTCAAGAATTACTAAACGAGACTTATATGTAACGATTATCGTTGTAACGATATTTTAATGTATATATCATATTAAGAGATATTCATACATCATAATATCATGATAATATAATAATTTAACATCTCATTTGATATAATAAACATTGGGTTAACAACATTAATTGAGATCGTTAACTTAAAGGTTTCAAAACAACACTTACATGTAACGACTAACGAAGACATAACGACTCCATTAGAATGTATATACATGTTGTGTTTTGATATGTATTCTTAAACTTTTGAAAGACTTCAAGACACATATCAAAGTGCTTCTACTTAACAAAAATGCTTACAATTACATCCTCGTTCAGTTTCATCAACAATTCTACTCGTATGCACCCGTATTCGTACTCGTACAATACACAGCTTTTAGATGTATGTACTATTGGTATATACACTCCAATGATCAGCTCTTAGCAGCCCATGTGAGACACCTAACACATGTGGGAACCATCATTTGGCAAGTAGCATGAAATATCTCATAAAATTACAAAAATATTAGTAATCATTCATGACTTATTTACATGAAAACAAAATTACATATCCTTTATATCTAATCCATATACCAACGACTAAAAACACCTACAAACACTTTCATTCTTCAATTTTCTTCATCTAATTGATCTCTCTCAAGTTCCATCTTCAAGTTCTAAGTGTTCTTCATAAATTCCATAAGTATAGTTTCATAAAAATCAAGAATACTTCCAAGTTTGCAAGTCTACTTCCAAGCTTTCTAATCCATTCCAAGTAATCATCTAAGATCAAGGAACCTTTGTTATTTACAGTAGGTTATCTTTCTAATTTAAGGTAATATTCATATTCAAACTTTGATTCAATTTCTACAACTATAACAATCTTATTTCGAGTGAAAATCCTACTTGAACTGTTTTCGTGTCATGATTCTGCTTCAAGAACTTTCAAGCCATCCAAGGATCCTTTGAAGCTAGATCCATTTTTCTCATTTCCAGTAGTTTTATCCAGAAAACTTGAGGTAGTAATGATGTTCATAACATCATTCGATTCATACATATAAAGCTATCTTATTCGAAGGTTTAAACTTGTAATCACTAGAACATAGTTTAGTTAATTCTAAACTTGTTCGCAAACAAAAGTTAATCCTTCTAACTTGGCTTTTAAAATCAACTAAACACATGTTTTATATCTATATGATATGCTAACTTAATGATTTAAAACCTGAAAACACGATGAACACCATAAAATCGGATATACGCCGTCGTAGTGAAACCGGAGGCTGTTTTGGTTTGGATAATTAAAAACTATGATAAACTTTGATTTAAAAATTGTTCTTCTTGGAAAATTATTTTTCATATGAACATGAAACTATATCCAAAAATCTTAGTTAAACTCAAAGTGAAAGTATGTTTTTCAAAATGGTCATCAAGATGTCGTTCTTTCGACGAAAATGACTACCTCTTTAGTAATTGACATGTAACCTAAATTTCTGACTATAAAACTATACTTTTTCTGTTTGGATTCTTAAATTAGAGTTCAATATGAAACCATAGCAATTTGATTCACTCAAAACGGATTTAAAATGAAGAAGTTATGGGTAAAACAAGATTGGATATTTTTGATCTTTTTAGTTACGGGAAATGTTTAACAAATCTATACAAATCATATCCTAACTAACTTATATTGTATTATACATGTATTCTAATATATTATAAAATCTTGGGATATGATAGACACGTATGCAAATGTTTTGACATATCATATCGACCCATGTATATATATTATTTGGAACAACCATAGACACTCTATATGCAGTAATGTTGGAGTTAGCTATACAGGGTTGAGGTTGATTCCAAAAATATATATACTTTGAGTTGTGATCTAGCCTAAGACGTGTATACACTGGGTCGTGGATTGATTCAAGATAATATATATCGATTTATTTCTGTACATCTAACTGTGGATAACTAGTTGTAGGTTATTAACGAGGACAGCTGACTTAATACACTCAAATCTTTAAAACATAATAAAAATGGTTGTAATTATATTTTGATCATACTTTGATATATATGTACATATTTGTATAGGTTCGTGAATCGATCCGTGGCCAAGTCTTATTTCCGAGGAAGGAAATATCTGTAAAAGTGAGTTATAGTCCCACTTTTAAAATCTAATATTTTTGGGACGAGAATACATGCAGGTTTTATAAATGATTTACAAAATAAACACAAGTACGTGAAACTACATTCTATGGTTGAATTATCAAAATCGAATATGCCCCTTTTTATTAAGTCTGGTAATCTAAGAATTAGGGAACAGACACCCTAATTGACGCGAATCCTAAAGATAGATCTATTGGGCCTAACAAACCCCATCCAAAGTACCGGATGCTTTAGTACTTCGAAATTTATATCATATCTGAAGGGTGTCCCGGAATGATGGGGATATTCTTATATATACATCTTGTTAATGTCGGTTACCAGGTGTTCACTATATGAATGATTTTTATCTCTATGTATGGGATGTGTATTGAAATATGAAATCTTGTGGTCTATTGTTACAATTTGATATATATAGGTTAAACCTATAACTCACCAACATTTTTGTTGATGTTTAAAGCATGTTTATTCTCAGGTGAATACTAAGAGCTTCCGCTGTTGCATATTAAAATAAGGACAAGATTTGGAGTCCATGTTTATATGATATTGTGTAAAAACTGCATTTAATAAACATATGTCGATGTAATATATTTCTATTGTAAACCATTATGTAATGGTCGTGTGTAAACAGTATATTTTAGATTATCATTATTTGATAATCTACGTAATGTTTTTAAAACCTTTATTGATAAAATAAAGGTTATGGTTGTTTTAAAAATGAATGCAGTCTTTGAAAAACGTCTCATATAGAGGTCAAAACCTCGTAACGAAATCAATTAATATGGAACGTTTATAATCAATATGAACGGGACATTTCAGTTGGTATCCGAGCGTTGGTCTTAGAGAACCAGAAAATTTGCATTAGTGTGTCTTATCGAGTTTGTTAGGATGCATTAGTGAGTCTGGACTTCGACCGTGTTTTCTTTAAAAATGATTGCTTAACATTTTTGTTGGAAACTATATATTATTAACATGTAAATATTATGTGATATATTAATCTCTTAACATGTTTGATATTGTGTGATAGATGTCTACCTCTAGCACAAATCCCATTGACTCACCTAATAATAACGAAGAGTCGAATATATATTGGCAAGATTCATAAGTTCCTGAAGAACCGAAAGAAGAGAAAACGGAACCGGAAGAAGAGGAACCGGAAGAAGAGGAACCGGAAGAAGAAGAGGTTCCGGAGGGGGGAATAGTAGGAACCACAGAAAACCGGTCAAATAAAAGAAAATCCTCAACCAATGGACCAAAGTTAATAATGGTCAATGGTGTTTCCGCTAAGGAAGCAAAATATTGGGAAAATTACCAATTTTCCGATGAATCGGATCCTGATGAGGATTCCGATGATGTTATAGAAATTACCCCAACCCAATTTAATGAGGCAAAAGAAAATAATAAGGGAAAAGGCTTCAAAATAGAGAAATCTGATTCCGACCCCGATGAACTTTATATGTACCGTCAACACCCGTATTTTCAATATCGTGACAATAACCCGGGAACCTCTAAACCACCAGGTTTTTCTAAACCAATGTGGAAAATGACGACTCGTATTAGAGGAACATCATATATCCCTAGAAGATTAGGAAAAAGAACCAAGTCCGAAGAAGAAGAAACCAGTGATTCAGATTAGAGGGGTGTGAGCATGTTGTGTAATAAATGTGTTGTAGTGTGCTTGTACTTTTATGTTCTATGTAAAAATTGCTTGTATTGTTTGTTATTACGAATCTAATCATTGTCTATTTTACAGTATAAAAACAAAATGGACGTTAAGGGTAGACAACCGAATATTTTAGAAGACCTACCAGAGGATATGATTGAGGAAATCTTGTCTAGAGTCAGTCAGAATTCATCAGCACATTTAGTTATGGCGAAATTAACTTGTCAAATATTTGAAAGACTTTCCAGAAATGCCTTAGTTTATAAAAGGCTTTCCTTTGATAGGTGGGGTATATCACATTGGGGAGACTTTAAGTTAAGCCGTGTTTTCTTTAAAGCGTTAAATGCGGGGAACCCAAATGCAATTTTACGCTACGGGTTAAGAACCTATTTTGACTCAACATATCCCAACATAGGATTTCGTGAATTAGAAAGAGCTTCTAACATGCAACATAAAGAAGCGTGTTATGCTTACGGGTTAGTGATGTTCGCTTCTTACCAAAGTGAGAAAAAGAACATCGGATTGCAGCTTTTAAATAAAACTTTCCCACAAGTGACGGATTCAGTAGTTGGGGTGAGAAACAAGGTTTTTAGATTATTACGGGGCTGTTGGACATTACGAAACCCTCGTCCTTTTGACGACATTACAACATGCTTCCTAGCTAATGGTCATAACGGTTATTTTCCACAAGACCAAGGATGGGAAGTCGTCTTAGTAAAACCAGAATGCATGACTTGTTTATGGACTTATGAATTACGTGTCTTTATTTTCTTTGCTGAACAACTTGCGTATTAACTAGATTTATCTTCAAAACTGTCCTGTATCATAGTGTACTATATTTCATGTTATATGTAATATAGCGAAGTTGTAAGTTTGAAGAATATTTGTATGTGATATATTATTATAATCAGTTTTTCATATGAAATTGTAGTAGTTGAATTGTATATTAGCTACTAAGTATGAACTTAACGGGTAGGTAGTACCCAAATTTAAAATTATAAAACGCTAATATGAAGAAAAAGCTTTTATAAATGAGTTCATATTATGCTACGAGATACTATTGACTACTCTTAATATTCGGTATGATTAAATTGTTTCATTTGACTATTTTGAAGGAAATGGCACCGACTACTCGACACACCTTGAATATGAGCGAAGAGGAATTTCGTGCCTTTCTTGCTTCAAACATAGCTGCAGTACAGGCCGCGTTACATACCAACAATAACTCTGAATCTAGCAATACAGCTAACGGCGCAAGAAATCGTGTAGGATGCTCCTACAAGGAATTCACTGCCTGCAAACCTTCAGAATTTGATGGGACCGAAGGACCAATCGGATTGAAACGGTGGACCGAGAAAGTTGAATCGGTGTTTGCCATAAGTAAGTGTGCTGAAGGAGACAAAGTGAAGTACGCTACGCATACCTTCACAGGTATTGCGTTAACATGGTGGAATACCTCTCTAGAGCAAGTGGGACAAGATGCTGCTTACGCGCTACCGTGGTCAGCATTCAAGCACTTGATGAACGAGAAGTACCGTCCCAGAACCGAGGTCAATAAGCTCAAGTCAGAACTTAGAGGGTTACGAGCACAGGGATTCGATATTACTTCGTACGAAAGACGATTCACAGAATTGTTCCTATTGTGTCCGAGAGCGTTTGAAGATGAGGAAGAGAAGATCGACGCGTTTGTGAAAGGGTTACCGGAGAGAATCTAAGAAGATATAAGTTCACACGAACCTGCCTCCATACAAAAGGCATGTAGAATGGCTCACAAACTAGTGAACTAGATTGAGGGAAGAATTAAAGAACAGGCGGCTGAAGAGGCCAACGTGAAGCTAGTCAAAAGAAAGTGGGAGGAAAACGGTGATAAGAGTCACCAAACAACAACAACTATCCCAACAATCGCAACATCAATCGCAACTACAATAAACGGCACAACAACAACTACAACAATCATCCCAACAACAATAACAACCGCAACAACAACAACAATAATTAGAAGCAGCTATGCCAAAGGTGTGAAAAGTATCACTCGGGGTTCTGCACCAAATTTTGCAACAAGTGTAAAAGAAATGGTCATAGCGCGGTGAAGTGTAAGGTCTATGGACCAGGGGTTAACAGAACGAAAGGAACAAATGGTGTCGGAACGAGTAATGGCAGAGCAAGTAGTGTCGGAGCAAGTTATGCCAATGTAGTTTGTTATAAATGTGGAAAACCGGGCCACATTATTAGAAATTGCCCGAACCAGGAGAACACGAATGGACAAGGCCGCGGAAGAGTTTTCAATATTAATGCGGCAGAGGCACAGGAAGACCCGAAGCTTATTACGGGTACGTTTCTTATTGACAATAAATCTGCTTACATTTTATTTGATTCGGGTGCGGATAGAAGCTATATGAGTAGAGATTTTTGTGCTAAATTAAGTTGTCCATTGACGCCATTGGATAGTAAATTTTTACTCGAATTAGCAAACGGTAAATTAATTTCAGCAGATTATATATGCCGGAATCGAGAAATTAAACTGGGTAGCGAAATATTTAAGATTGATTTGATACCAGTAGAGTTAAGGAGTTTTGATGTAATAGTTGGCATGGACTGGCTGAAGAAGATGAAAGCAGAGATCGTATGTTACAAAAATGCAATTCGCATTGTACGAGAAGAAGGAGAACCCTTAATGGTGTACGGAGAAAAGGGCAACACGAAGCTACATCTTATTAGTAATTTGAAGGCATAAAAACTAATAAGAAAAAGTTGCTATGCTGTTCTAGCACACGTTGAGAAAGTACAAACTGAAGAAAAGAGCATCAATGATGTTCCCGTCGCAAAAGAATTTCCCGATGTATTTCCGAAAGAATTACCGGGACTACCTCCACATCGATCTGTTGAATTTCAAATAGATCTTGTACCAGGAGCTGCACCAATAGCTCGTGCTCTTTACAGACTCGCACCCAGCGAGATGAAAGAACTGCAAAGGCAACTGCAAGAACTATTAGAACGTGGTTTCATTCGACCTAGCACATCACCATGGGGAGCTCCTGTTTTGTTTGTCAAGAAGAAGGATGGTACATTTAGGTTGTGGATTGACTACAGAGAGTTGAATAAACTTACCATCAAAAACCGTTATCCACTGCCGAGAATTGACGACTTATTTGATCAACTAAAAGGCTCGTCGGTTTATTTAAAAATCGATTTACGTTCTGGATATCATCAAATGCGAGTAAAGGAGGATGATATTCCAAAAACTGCTTTTAGGACGGTTTATGGTCATTACGAGTTTATGGTAATGCCGTTTGGATTGACTAACGCACCAGCTGTGTTCAGGGACCTTATGAACCGAGTGTGTGGGCCATATCTTGACAAGTTTGTCATTATTTTCATCGATGACATACTTATTTACTCAAAGAATGATCAAGAGCACGAAGAACATTTGAGAAAAGTGCTAGAAGTATTGAGGAAAGAAAAACTATACGCTAAGTTTTCAAAGTGTGCATTTTGGTTGGAAGAAGTTCAATTCCTCGGTCACATAGTGAACAAAGAAGGTATCCAGGTGGACCCGGCAAAGATCGAAACCGTTGAAAAGTGGGAAACCCCAAAAACTCCGAAGCATATATGTCAATTTTTAGGATTGGCTGGTTACTACAGAAGATTCATCCAAGATTTCTCCAAAATAGCAAAACCCTTGACTGCATTAACGCATAAAGGGAAGAAATTTGAATGGAAGTATGAACAAGAGAAGGCGTTTCAGTTATTAAAGAAAAAGCTAACTACGGCACCTATATTGTCATTGCCTGAAGGGAATGATGATTTTGTGATATATTGTGACGCCTCAAAGCAAGGTCTCGGTTATCAATTAATGCAACGAACGAAGGTAATTGCTTATGCGTCTAGACAATTGAAGATTCACGAGCAGAATTATACGACGCACGATTTGGAATTGGGTGCTGTTGTTTTTGCATTAAAGACTTGGAGGCATTATTTATATGGAGTTAAAAGTATTATATATACCGACCACAAAAGTCTCCAACATATATTTAATCAGAAGCAACTGAATATGAGACAACGCAGGTGGATTGAACTGTTGAATGATTATGATTTTGAGATTCGATACCACCCGGGGAAGGCGAATGTGGTAGCCGACGCTTTGAGTAGAAAGGACAGAGAACATATACGGGTAAAAGCTATAAATATAATTATTCGTACTAACCTTACTACTCAAATAAAGGAGGCGCAACAGGGAGTTGTAAAAGAAGGAAAGTTGAAGAATGAGATACCCAAAGGATCAGAGAAACATATTAATATTCGGGAAGACGGAACCCGATATAGGGCTGATAGAATTTGGGTACCAAGATTTGGAAATGTGAGAGAAATGATACTTAAAGAAGCACATAAAACCAGATATTCAATACATCCCGGAGCGGGGAAGATGTATAAAGATCTCAAGAAACACTTTTGGTGGCCGGGTATGAAAGCCGATATTGCTAAATCTGTAGGAGAATGTTTGACATGTTCTAAGGTCAAAGCTGAACATCAGAAACCATCAGGTCTACTACAACAACCTGAAATCCCGGAATGGAAATGGGAAAACATTACCATGGATTTCATTACTAAATTGCCAAGGACTGCAAGTGGTTATGATACTATTTGGGTAATAGTTGATCGTCTCACCAAGTCAGCACACTTCCTGCCAATGAGAGAAGATGACAAAATGGAGAAGTTGGCGCGATTGTATTTGAAGGAGGTTGTCTCCAGACATGGAATACCCGTCTCTATTATCTCTGATAGGGATGGTAGATTTGTTTCAAGGTTCTGGCAGACGTTGCAACAAGCATTGGGGATTCGTCTAGACATGAGTACTGCCTATCATCCACAAACTGATGGGCAGAGCGAAAGGACGATACAAACGCTTGAAGACATGCTACGAGCATGTGTTATTGACTTCGGAAACAGTTGGGATCGGCACCTACCGTTAGCAGAATTTTCCTACAACAACAGTTATCATTCTAGTATTGAGATGGTGCTGTTTGAGGCACTTTATGGTAGAAAGTGCAGGTCTCCGATTTGTTGGAATGAAGTGGGGGATAGACAGATTACTGGTCCGGAGATAATACAAGAAACTACCGAGAAAATCATCTAAATTCAACAACGATTGAAAACCGCCCAGAGTAGACAAAAGAGCTACGCGGATAGTAAAAGAAAAGATATAGAGTTTGAAATTGGAGAAATGGTCATGCTTAAGGTTTCATCTTGGAAAGGCGTTGTTCGATTTGGTAAACGGGGGAAACTAAATCCAAGGTACATTGGACCATTCAAGATTATAGATCGTGTCGGACCAGTAGCTTACCAACTGGAGCTACCTCAACAACTCGCGGCTGTACATAACACTTTTCACATCTCGAATTCGAAGAAATGTTTTGCTAAAGAAGATCTCAGTATACCGTTGGACGAAATCCAAATCAATGAAAAACTTCAATTCATTGAAGAACCCGTCGAAATAATGGATCGTAAGGTTAAGAGACTTATGCAAAACAAGATACCGATTGTTAAGGTTCGATGGAATGCTTGTAGAGGACCTGAGTTCACCTGGGAGCATGAAGATCAGATGAAGAAGAAATACCCGCATCTATTTCCAGAAGATTCGTCAACACCTTCAACAGCTTAAAATTTCGGGACGAAATTTATTTAGCGGGTAGGTACTGTAGTGACCCGAACTTTTCCATGTTTATATATATTAATTGAGATTGATATTTACATGACTAAATGTTTCCAACGTGTTAAGCAATCAAACTTGTTAAGACTTGATTAAATGAATTAAGTTTCATATAGATAATTGATCACCCAAGTTGACCGGCGATTCACGAACGTTACAAAATTGTAAAAACAACATGTTGTGGTATATATATAGACATATATATATGGTTGACATAAGTTTATGATGAGTAAGTATCTCACTAAGTATATTAACAATGTGTGATATACATAAGAAATGAGATTACTAAGTTAAGAAACTCGAAATGATATATATAACGATTATCGTTATGATAACGTCTACTAAATATATATGTATCATATTAAGATATTGATACACTATATTTAACATGATAAAATGATATTTAAATATATCATTAAGTGTGTTAACAATGAACTACATATGTAAAAACAAGACTACTAACTCAAGAATTACGAAACGAGACTTATATGTAACGATTATCGTTGTAACGATATTTTAATGTATATATCATATTAAGAGATATTCATACATCATAATATCATGATAATATAATAATTTAACATCTCATTTGATATAATAAACATTGGGTTAACAACATTAATTGAGATCGTTAACTTAAAGGTTACAAAACAACACTTACATGTAACGACTAACGAAGACTTAACGACTCCATTAGAATGTATATACATGTTGTGTTTTGATATGTATTCTTACACTTTTGAAAGACTTCAAGACACATATCAAAGTACTTCTACTTAACAAAAATACTTACAATTACATCCTCGTTCAGTTTCATCAACAATTCTACTCGTATGAACCCGTATTCGTACTCGTACAATACACAGCTTTTAGATGTATGTACTATTGGTATATACACTCTAACGATCAGCTATTAGCAGCCCATGTGAGTCACTTAACACATGTGGGAACCATCATTTGGCAACTAGCATGAAATATCTCATAAAATTACAAAAATATTAGTAATCATTCATGACTTATTTACATGAAAACAAAATTACATATCCTTTATATCTAATCCATTTACCAACGACCAAAAACACCTACAAACACTTTCATTCTTAAATTTTCTTCATCTAATTGATCTCTCTCAAGTTCCATCTTCAAGTTCTAAGTGTTCTTCATAAATTCCATAAGTATAGTTTCATAAAAATCAAGAATACTTCCAAGTTTGCAAGTCTACTTCCAAACTTTCTAATCCATTCCAAGTAATCATCTAAGATCAAAGAACCTTTGTTATTTACAGTAGGTTATCTTTCTAATTCAAGTTAATATTCATATTCAAACTTTGATTCAATTTCTACAACTATAACAATCTTATTTCGAGTGAAAATCTTACTTAAACTGTTTTCGTGTCATGATTCTGCTTCAAGAACTTTCAAGCCATCCAAGGATCCTTTGAAGATAGATCCATTTTTCTAATTTCTAGTAGTTTTATCCAGAAAACTTGAGGTAGTAATGATGTTCATAACATCATTCGATTCATACATATAAAGCTATCTTATTCGAAGGTTTAAACTTGTAATCACTATAACATAGTTTAGTTAATTCTAAACTTGTTCGCAAACAAAAGTTAATCCTTCTAACTTGAATTTTAAAATCAACTAAACACATGTTCTATATCTATATGATATGCTAACTTATTGATTTAAAACCTGGAAACACGATGAACACCATAAAATCGGATATACGCCGTCGTAGTGAAACCGGAGGCTGTTTTGGTTTGGATAATTAAAAACTATGATAAACTTTGATTTAAAAATTGTTCTTCTTGGAAAATTATTTTTCATATGAACATGAAACTATATCCAAAAATCTTGGTTAAACTCAAAGTGAAAGTATGTTGTTCAAAATGGTCATCAAGATGTCGTTCTTTCGACGGAAATGACTACCTCTTTAGTAATTGACATGTAACCTAAATTTCTGACTATAAACCTATACTTTTTCTATTTGGATTCTTAAATTAGAGTTCAATATGAAACCATAGCAATTTGATTCACTCAAAACGGATTTAAAATGAAGAAGTTATGGGTAAAACAAGATTGGATATTTTTGATCTTTTTAGCTACGGGAAATGTTTAACAAATCTATATAAATCATATCCTAGCTAACTTATATTGTATTATATATGTATTCTAATATATTATGTAATCTTGGGATACCATAGACACGTATGCAAATGTTTTGACATATCATATCGACCCATGTATATATATTATTTGGAACAACCATAGACACTCTATATGCAGTAATGTTGGAGTTAGCTATACAGGGTTGAGATTGATTCCAAAAATATATATACTTTAAGTTGTGATCTAGCCTGAGACGTGTATACACTGGGTCGTGGATTGATTCAAGATAATATATATCGATTTATTTCTGTACATCTAACTGTGGACAACTAGTTGTAGGTTATTAACGAGGACAGCTGACTTAATACACTCAAATCTTTAAAACATAATAAAAATGGTTGTAATTATATTTTAATCATACTTTGATATATATGTACATATTTGTATAGGTTCGTGAATCGATCCGTGGCCAAGTCTTATTTCCGAGGAAGGAAATATCTGTGAAAGTGAGTTCTAGTCCCACTTTTAAAATCTAATATTTTTGGGATGAGAATACATGCAGGTTTTATAAATGATTTAAAAAATAAACATAAGTACGTGAAACTACATTCTATGGTTGAATTACCGAAATCGAATATGCCCCTTTTTATTAAGTCTGGTAATCTAAGAATTAGGGAACAGACACCCTAATTGACGTGAATCCTAAAGATAGATCTATTGGGCCTAACAAACCCCATCCAAAGTACCGGATGCTTTAGTACTTCGAAATTTATATCATATCCGAAGGGTGTCCCGGAATGATGGGGATATTCTTATATATGCATCTTGTTAATGTCGATTACCAGGTGTTCACCATATGAATGATTTTTATCTCTATGTATGGGATGTGTATTGAAATATGAAATCTTGTGGTCTATTGTTACGATTTGATATATATAGGTTAAACCTATAATTCACCAACATTTTTGTTGACGTTTAAAGCATGTTTATTCTCAGGTGAATACTAAGAGCTTCCGCTGTTGCATACTAAAATAAGGACAAGATTTGGAGTCCATGTTTATATGATATTATGTAAAAACTGCATTCAAGAAACATATATCGATGTAATATATTTCTATTGTAAACCATTATGTAATGGTCGTGTGTAAACAGTATATTTTAGATTATCATTATTTGATAATCTACGTAATGTTTTTAAAACCTTTATTGATAAAATAAAGGTTATGGTTATTTTAAAAATGAATGCAGTCTTTGAAAAACGTCTCATATAGAGGTCAAAACCTCGCAACGAAATCAATTGATATGGAACGTTTATAATCAATATGAACGGGACATTTCACTGACTCCAACTCTTGTCCATAAATTAGCATGCAACAGCGGAAGCTTTTAATAATCACCTGAGAATAAACATGCTTTAAACGTCAACAAAAATGTTGGTGAGTTATAGGTTTAACCTATATATCAAATTGTAATAATAGACCACAAGATTTCATTTTTCAATAACATGCAATCTGCATAAAATCCTTCATATGGTTGAACACCTGGTAATTGACATTAACAAAGCAGTTCAAATTCTCTGACTGGGGCGTGTCAAAGCCCATAGATCTATCTTTAGGATTCGCGTCAATTGGTGGCAATTATAATAAACACCAATTCTTAGGCTACCAAGTTCAACAAGGGCGATATCCGGTATAACGATTCAACATAGAATGTAGTTTCAATACTTGTGTCTATTTTGTAAATCATTTTCAAAACTGCATGTATTCTCATCCCAAAAATATTAGATAGTAAAAAAAATGGGACTATAACTCACTTTCACAGATTTTCACTTCGTCGGAAAATAAGACTTGGCCACGGGTCGATTCACGAACCTATAACAGATATGTACATATATATTAAAGTATGTTCAAAATATATTTACAACATTTTTAATACGTTTTAATGTTTTAAGTTTATTAAGTCAGCTATCCTCGTTAGTAACCTACAACTAGTTGTCCACAGTTAGATGTACAGAAATAAATCGATACATATTATCTTGAATCAATCCACTACCCAGTGTATACACATCTTAGGCTAGATCACAACTCAAAGTATATATATTTTTGGAATCAACCTCAACCCTGTATAGCTAACTCAAACATTACTGCATATAGAGTGTCTATGGTTGTTCCAAATAATATATATACATGGGTCGATATGATATGTCAAAACATTTGCATACATGTCTATGGTATTCCAAGATTACATAATATATTAGAATACATGTATAATACAATATAATTTAGCTAGGATATGATTTGTATAGATTTGTTACAAATTTCATGTAGCTACAACAAGCAAAATTATCCAATCTTGTTTTACCCATAATTTCTTCGTTTTAAATCTGTTTTGAGTGATTCAAGTTGCTATGGTTTCATATTGAACTTAAGTTTATGAATCTAAACAGAAAAAGTATAAGTTTATAGTCTAAAATACAGGTTACAAGTTGTTTTTGTAAAGTTAGTCATTTCAGTCGAAAGAACGACGTCTAGATGACCATTTTGGAAAACATACTTCCACTTTGAGTGTAGCCATGTTTTTTGGATATAGTTTCATGTTCATAACAAAAATTATTTTCTCAAAAGAACAACTTTTAAATCAAAGTTTATCATAGTTTTTAATTAACTAACCCAAAACAGCCCGCGGTGTTACTACGACGGCGTATATCCGGTTTTATGGCATTTTTCGTGTTTTCAGGTTTTAAATCATTAAGTTAGCATATAATATAGATATAGATCACGTGTCTAGTTGATTTTAAAAGTCAAATTAGAAGGATTAACTTTTGTTTGCGAACAAGTTTAGAATTAACTAAACTATGTTCTAGTGATTACAAGTTTAAACCTTCGAATAAGATAGTTTCATATATATGAATCGAATGATGTTATGAACATCATTACTATCTCAAGTTTTGTGGATAAACCTACTAGAAATGAGAAAAATAGATCTAGCTTCAAAGGATCCTTGGATGGCTTGAAAGTTCTTGAAGTTGTATCATGACACGAAAACAAGTTCAAGTAAGATTTCCACTCGAAATAAGATTGTTAAAGTTATAGAAATTGAATCAAAGTTTGAATATGAGTATTACCTTGTATTATAAAGATATCTTACTATAAATAAGAAAGATTTCTTGAGGTTGGATGATCACTTGAAAAGGATTTGCAAGATTGAAAGCAAACTAGCAAACTTGGAAGTGTTGTTGGTGTGTTCTTGAGTAGTTATTTTGTATCTTGGTTTATGTATGGATTTATGAACTAGATTGAGCTAGATTTTGATGAAGATGATGAAGAACACTTAGAAAAATGGAAGAACACTTGAGAGAGATGAGTTTGATTCAAGAAAAATTGAAAATGAAAGTGTTTGTGTGTGTACTCCTTCACGTGAATATGGGGTGTTCATAAAGGCTCCATTAGTTTGTAATTTTGTGTAATCATTCATGCTAGTTGCCAAATGATGGTTCCCACATGGTTAGGTGACTCACATGGGCTGCTAAGAGCTGATCATTGGAGTGTATATACCAATAGTAAATACATTTAGAAGCTATGTATTGTACGAGTACAAATACGAGTGTATACGAGTAGAATTGTTGGTGAAAATGAATGAGGATGTAATTGTAAGCATTTTTGTTAAGTAGAAGTACTTTGATAAGTGTCTTGAAGTCTTTCAAAAGTGTATGAATACATATTAAAACACTACATGTATATACATTTTAACTGAGTCGTTAAGTCATCGTTAGTCGTTACATGTAAATGTTGCTTTGAAACCTTTAAGTTAACGATCTTGTTAAATGTTCTTAACCCATTGTTTATTATATCTAATGATATGTTAAATTATTATATTATCATAATAATATGATGAATTAATATATCTTAATATGATATATATACATTTAAATGTCGTTACAACGCTAATCGTTACATATATGTCTCGTTTCGAAGCCCTTAAGTTAGTAGTCTTGTTTTTACATATGTAGTTCATTGTTAATACACTTAATGATATGTTTACTTATAATTTATCATGAGTATCAATATCTTAATATGATTCATATGTATTTAGTAAGACGTTGTTATAATGATAATCGTTATATATATCGTTTTCGAGTTTCTTAATTCAATAGTCTCATTTTTGTGTATATAACTCATTATTAAAATACCTAATGAGATACATACTTATCATAAAAATATGTTAACTATATATATATCCACATATGTCATCATATAGTTTTTACAGGTTTTAACGTTCGTGAATCACCGGTCAACTTGGGTGGTCAATTGTCTATATGAAACCTATTTCAATTAATCAAGTCTTAACAAGTTTGATTGCTTAACATGTTGGAAACACTTAATCATGTAAATAAAAATTTCATTTAATATATATAAACATGGAAAATTTCGGGTCACTACAGTACCTACCCGTTAAATAAATTTCGTCCTGAAATTTTAAACAGTTGGAGGTGTTGACGTATCTTCTGGAAATAAGTGCGGGTATTTCTTCTTCATCTGATCTTTTCATTCCCAGGTGAACTCAAGTCCTCTACGAGCATTTCATCGAACCTTAACAATTGGTATCTTGTTTTGCTTAAGTATTTTAACCTCACGATCCATTATTTCGACGGGTTCTTCGATGAATTGAAGTTTTTCGTTGATTTGGATTTCGTCTAACGGAAGACTGAGATATTCTTTAGCAAAACATTTCTTTAAATTCGAGACGTGGAAAGTGTTATGTACAGCCGTGAGTTGTTGAGGTAACTCAAGTCGGTAAGCTACTGGTCCGACACGATCAATAATCTTGAATGGTCCAATATACCTTGGATTTAATTTCCCTCGTTTACCAAATTGAACAACGCCTTTCCAAGGTGCAACTTTAAGCATGACCATCTCTCCAATTTCAAATTCTATATCTTTTCTTTTAATGTCAGCGTAGCTCTTTTATCGACTTTGGGCGGTTTTCAACCGTTGTTGAATTTGGATGATCTTCTCGGTAGTTTCTTGTATTATCTCCGGGTCCGTAATTTGTCTATCCTCCACTTCACTCTAACAAATCGGAGACCTGCACTTTCTACCATAAAGTGCTTCAAACGGCACCATCTCAATGCTTGAATGGTAGCTGTTGTTGTAGGAAAATTCTGCTAACGGAAGGTGTCGATCCCAACTGTTTTCAAAATCAATAACACATGCTTGTAGCATGTCTTCAAGCGTTTGTATCGTCCTTTCACTCTGCCCATCAGTTTGTGGATGATAAGTAGTACTCATGTCTAGACGAGTTCCTAATGCTTGCTGTAATGTCTTCCAGAATCTTGAAATAAATCTGCCATCCCTATCAGAGATAATAGAGATTGGTATTCCATGTCTGGAGATGACTTCCTTCAAATACAGTCATGCTAACTTCTTCATCTTGTCATCTTCTCTTATTGGCAGGAAGTGTGCTGATTTTGTGAGACGATCAACTATTACCCAAATAGTATCAAAACCACTTGTAGTCCTTGGCAATTTAGTGATGAAATCCATGGTAATGTTTTCCCATTTCTATTCCGGGATTTCGGGTTATTGAAGTAGACCTGATGGCTTCTGATGCTCAGCTTTGACCTTAGAATACGTCAAACATTCTCCTACGTATTTAGCAACATCGGCTTTCATACCCGGCCACCAAAAATGTTTCTTGAGATCCTTGTACATCTTCCCCGTTCCAGGATGTATTGAGTATCTGGTTTTATGTGCTTCTCTAAATACCATTTCTCTCATATCTCCAAATTTTGGTACCTAAATTCTTTCAACCCTATACCGAGTTCCATCTTCCCGAATATTAAGATGCTTCTCCGATCCTTTGGGTATTTCATCCTTTAAATTTCCCTCTTTTAAAACTCCTTGTTGCGCCTCCTTTATTTGAGTAGTAACGTTAGTGTGAATCATTATATTCATAGCTTTTACCCGAATGAGTTCTCTGTCCTTTCTGCTCAAGGTATCGGCTACCACATTTGCCTTCCCCGGGTGGTAACGAATCTCAAAGTCGTAATTATTCAACAATTCAATACACCTGCGCTGCCTCATGTTCAGTTGTTTCTGATTAAATATGTGTTGAAGACTTTTGTGGTCGGTATATATAATACTTTTGACCCCATATAAGTAGTGCCTCTAAGTCTTTAATGCAAAAACAACCGCGCCTAATTCAAAATCATGCGTCGTATAATTCTGCTCATGAATCTTCAATTGTCTAGACGCATAAGCAATTACCTTCGTTCGTTACATTAATAGATAACCGAGACCTTGCTTTGAGGCATCACAATATATCACAAAATCATCATTCCCTTCAGGTAATGACAATATAGGTGCCGTAGTTAACTTTTTCTTTAACAATTGAAACGCTTTCTCTTGTTCATCCTTCCATTCAAATTTCCTCCCTTTATGCGTTAATGCAGTCAAGGGTTTTGCTATTCTGGAAAAATCTTGGATGAACCTTCTGTAGTAACCAGCTAGTCCTAAAAATTGGCGTATATGCTTCGGAGTTTTCGGGGTTTCCCACTTTTCAACGGTTTCAATCTTTGCTGGATCCACCTGAATACCTTCTTTGTTCACTATGTGACCGAGTAATTGAACTTCTTTCAACCAAAATGCACACTTTGAAAACTTAGCGTACAGTTTTTCTTTTCTCAACAACTCTAGCACTTTTCTCAAATGTTCTTCGTGCTCTTGATCATTCTTTGAGTAAATAAGTATGTCATCGATGAAAACAATGACAAACTTGTCAAGATATGGCCCACACACTCGGTTCATGAGGTCCATGAACACAGCTGGTGCGTTAGTCAATCCAAACGGCATAACCATAAACTCGTAATGACCGTAACGCGTCCTAAAAGCAGTCTTTGGAATATCATCCTCCTTCACCCGCATTTGATGATACCCAGAACGTAAATCAATCTTCGAATAAACCGACGAGCCTTGTAGTTGATCAAATAAATCGTCGATTCTCGGTAGTGGGTATCGGTTCTTGATGGTAAGTTTGTTCAACTCTCGGTAGTTGATACACAACCTAAATGTACCATCCTTCTTCTTGACAAACAAAACAGGAGCTCCTCACGGTGATGTGCTTGGTCGAATGAAACCACGCTCTAAAAGTTCCTGTAACTAACTTTTTAATTCTTTCATTTCGCTGGGTGCGAGTCTGTATGGAGCACGAGCTATTGGTGCAGCTCCTGGTACAAGGTCTATTTGAAATTCAACGGATCGATGTGGGGATAATCCTGGTAATTCTTTCGGAAATACATCGAGAAATTCTTTTGCGACGGGAACATCCCTGATGTTCTTTTCTTCAGGTTTAACTTCCTCGATGTGTGCTAGAATGACGTAACAACCTTTTCTTATTAGTTTTTGCGCCTTCAAACTACTAATAAGATTTAATTTCGCGTTGTTCTTTTCTCCGTACACCATTAAAGGTTTTTCTTTTTCACGCATAATGCGAATCGCATTTTTGTAACAAACGATCTCTGCTCTCACCTTTTTCAACCAGTCCATGCCAATTATTACATCAAAACTCCCTAACTCGACTGGTATTAAATCAATTTTAAACTTTTCATCCCCCAGTTTAATTTCTCTATCCCGACATACTTTATCTGCTGTAATTAGTTTACCGTTTGCTAATTCGAGTAAAAATTTATTATCCAAAGGCATTAACGCACAATTTAATTTGGCACAAAAATCTCTACTCATATAGCTTCTATCCGCACCCGAATCGAATAAAACATAAGCAGATTTATCGTCAATAAGAAACGTACCCGTAACAAGCTCTGGGTCTTCCTGCGCTTCTGCCGAATTAATGTTGAAGACTCGTCCACGGCCTTGCCCATTATTATTCCCTTGATTAGGGTATGATTTGCTGAAATGGCCCTGCTTTTCGCATCCGTAACAAATAATGGGATTATTTGTTCTGTTATTTTTATATGCCTTTGGTCTATAGACATCACACTTCGTTACACTATGTCCGGTTCTATTACACTTGGTACACACTACTACACAGAACTTATCTGGATGATACTCTCCACACCTTAGACATTTATTGTTCTGATTATTGTTGCCATTGTTGTTATTGATTTGGTTGTTGTTGCGATTGTTATTGTTGTTAGGACGATTATTGTGGTTGTTGTTGTTGTTAGGATAGTTGTTGTTGCGTTTGTTTTTGCGGAAAATGGGGCGATTGTAGTTGTGATTGTTGTGTTGGTTGTTGAAGCGATAGTTACTGTTGTTTTGTTGGTGACTCTTGTCACAGTTTTCTTCCCACTTCCTCTTGACTTGTTTTGTGTTGGCTTCTTCGGCCGCCTGCTCTTTAATTCTTCCCTCAATCTGATTTATGAGTTTATGAGCCATTCGACTTGCTTTTTGTATGGAGGCGGGCTCGTGTGAACTCACATCTTCTTGAATCCTTTCTGGTAACCCTTTTACAAATGCGTCGATTTTCTCTTCTTCATCTTCGAACGCTCCCGGACACAATAGGCATAACTCTGTGAATCGTCGTTCGTACGTGGTAATATCAAATCCTTATGTTTGTAACCCTCTAAGCTCTACCTTGAGCTTATTGACCTCGTTTCTAGGACGGTACTTCTCATTCATCAAATGCTTGAATGCTGACCACGGTAGTGCATAAGCAACATCTTGTCCCACCTGCTCGAGGTAGGTGTTCCACCATGTTAACGTAGTACCTGTGAAGGTATGCGTAGCGTACTTTACTTTATCTTCTTCAGTACATTTACTTATGGCAAACACCAATTCAACCTTTTCAGTCCACCGTTTTAATCCGATTGGACCCTCGGTTCCATCGAATTCCAAAGGTTTGCAGGCAGTGAATTCTTTGTAGGAGCATCCTACATGATTTCTTGTGGAATTAGTTCCACTGCTAGAACCAGAGTTATTGTTGTTATTTTGTATTGCAGCCTGCACTGCGGCTATGTTCGCAGTAAGGAAAACACGGAAGTCTTCCTCGCTCATGTTCAAGTTCTGACGAGTAGTCGATGCCATTTCCTTCAAAAATAGCCAAAAGAATTAAGTTAATCATATAGAATATTAAGAGTAGTCAATAGTATTTTGTAGCATAGTATGAACTCATTTATAAAAGCCTTTTATTCATATTAGCGTTTTATAGTTTTAATTCGGGTAGTACCTACCCGTTAAGTTCATATTTAGTAGCTAATATACAATTCAACTACTATAATTCCATATAAAAAAACTGATTATAATAAAATTTCGCGTTCAAATTTTATACCATATTTTACAAACTTATAATACCGCTATTATACATATAGGATGAAATATAGCGCATAATAACTTTGCTGCTCGGCAGCTATAAAGGCAATTCTAGTTAATACGCAAGTTGTTCAGCAAAAGAAATAAATACATGTAACTCATAAGTCCAGAAACAAGTCATGCATTCTGGTTTTACTAAGACGACTTCCCATCCTTGGTCTTGTGGAAAGTAACCGTTATGACCATTGGCTTGGCAGCATGTTGTAATGTCGTCAAAAGGACGAGGGTTTCATAATGTCCAACAGCCCCGTAATAATCTAAAAACCTTGTTTCTCACCCCAACTACTGAATCCATCACTTGTGGGAATGTTTCATTTAATAGTTGTAATCCGATGTTCTTTTTCTCACTTTGGTGAGAAGCGAACATCACTAACCCGTAAGTATAACATGCTTCTTTATGTTGCATGTTAGAAGCTCTTTCTAACTCACGAAATCCTATGTTGGGATATGTTGAGTCAAAATAGGTTCTTAACCCGTAGCGTAAAATTGTATTTGGGTTCCCCGCATTTAATGCTTTAAAGAAAACATGGCGTAACTTACAGTCTCCCCAATGCGATATACCCCACCTATCAAAGGAAAGTCTTTTGTAAACTAAGGCATTTCTGGAAAGTCTTTCAAATGTTTGACAAGTTAATTTCGCCATAACTAAATGTGCTGATGAATTTTGACCGACTCTAGACAAGATTTCCTCAATCATATCCACTGATAGGTCTTCTAAAATATTCAGTTGTCTACCCTTAACGTCCATTTTTTTTATACTGTAAAATAGACAAGGATTAGATTCATAAAAGATAATTTACAAACAATACAAGCAATTTTTACATAGAACATAAAAGTACAAGTACACTACAATACATATAATACACAACATTATTACAACTCCCTAATCTGAATCACTGGTTTCTTCTTCTTCGGACTTGGTTCGTTTTCCTAATTTTCTAGGGATATATGGTGTTCCTCTAATACGAGCCGTCATTTTTCACAATGGTTTAGAAAAACCTGGTGGTTTAGAGATTCCCGGGTTATTGTTACATTTTAGGAAATACGGATGTTGCCGATACATATAAAGTTCATCGGGGTTGGAATCATGTTTCTCTATTTTTATACCTTTTCCCTTATTATTTTATTTTGCTTTATTAAATTGGGTCGAGGTAATTTCTATAACATCATCGGAATCCTCATCGGGATCCGATTCATCGAAAATTGGTAATCTTCCCAATATTTTGCTTTCTCGGCGGAAACACCATTGACCATTTTTAATTTTGGACCATTGGTTGAGGATCTTCTTTTATTTAATCGTTTTACTGTAGGTATTAATATTTCATTCTCCGAAACCTCTTCTTCTTCCGATTCCTCTTCTTCCGGTTCCTCCTCTTCCAGTTCTTCCTCGGGAATTTGTGAATCTTCCCAAAATATATTCGACTCTTCATTATTATTAGGTGAGTCGATGGAATTTGTACTAGAGGTAGACATCTATCACAAAATATCAAACACGTTAAGAGATTAATATATCACATAATATTTACATGGTAATAATATATAGTTTCCAACAAAAATGTTAAGCAATCGTTTTTGAAGAAAAATACGGTCGAAGTCCAGACTCGCTAATGCATCCTAACAAACTCGGTAAGACACACTAATGCAAAAATTCTGGTTCTCTAAGACCAACGCTCGGATACCAATTGTAATGTCCCGTTCATATCGATTATAAACGTTCCATATTAATTGATTTCATTGCGAGGTTTTGACCTCTATATGAGACGTTTTTCAAAGACTGCATTCGATTTTTAAAACAAACCATAACCTTTAAAATATTACGATGATTATCAAATAATGATAATCTAAAATATAGCGTTTTCACACGACCATTACATAATGGTTTACAATAATATTACACAACAATATATATGTCTTCGAATGCAGTTTTTAAACAATATTATACAAGCATGCTGACTCCAACTCTTGTCCATAAATTAGCATGCAACAGCGGAAGTTTTTAATAATCACCTGAGAATAAACATGCTTTAAACGTCAACAAAAATGTTGGTGAGTTATAGGTTTAACCTATATATCAAATTGTAATAATAGACCACAAGATTACATTTTTTAATAACATGCAAACTGCATAAAATCATTCATATGGTTGAACACCTGGTAACCGATATTAACAAATGCATCTAGAATATCCCCATAAATAAATATAGAAGTACTAAAGCAGTTCAAATTCTCTGACTGGGGCGTGTCAAAGCCCATAGATCTATCTTTCGGATTCGCGTCAATTGGTGGCAATTATAATAAATACCAATTCTTAGGCTACCAAGTTCAACAAGGGCGATATCCGGTATAACGATTCAACATAGAATGTAGTTTCAATACTTGTGTCTATTTTGTAAATCATTTTCAAAACTGCATGTATTCTCATCCCAAAAATATTAGATAGTAAAAAAAATGGGACTATAACTCACTTTCACAGATTTTCACTTCGTCGGAAAATAAGACTTGGCCACGGGTCGATTCACGAACCTATAACAGATATGTACATATATATTAAAGTATGTTCAAAATATATTTACAACATTTTTAATACGTTTTAATGTTTTAAGTTTATTAAGTCAGCTGTCCTCGTTAGTAACCTACAACTAGTTGTCCACAGTTAGATGTACAGAAATAAATCGATACATATTATCTTGAATCAATCCACGACCCAGTGTATACACGTCTCAGGCTAGATCACAACTCAAAGTATATATATTTTTGGAATCAACCTCAACCCTGTATAGCTAACTCAAACATTACTGCATATAGAGTGTCTATGGTTGTTCCAAATAATATATATACATGGGTCGATATGATATGTCAAAACATTTGCATATGTGTCTATGGTATCCCAAGATTACATAATATATTAGAATACATGTATAATACAATATAAGTTAGCTAGGATATGATTTGTATAGATTTGTTACAAATTTCACGTAGCTACAACAAGCAAAATTATCCAATCTTGTTTTACCCATAACTTCTTCGTTTTAAATCCGTTTTGAGTGATTCAAGTTGCTATGGTTTCATATTGAACTTAAGTTTATGAATCTAAACAGAAAAAGTATAAATTTATAGTCATAAATACTGGTTACAAGTTGTTTTTGTAAAGGTAGTCATTTCGGTCAAAAGAACGACGTCTAGATGACCATTTTGGAAAACATACTTCCACTTTGAGTTTAGCCATGATTTTTGGATATAGTTTCATGTTCATAAGAAAAATCATTTTCTCAGAAGAACAACTTTTAAATCAAAGTCTATCATAGTTTTTAATTAACTAACCCAAAACAGCCCGCGGTGTTTCTACGACAGCGTATATCCGGTTTTACGGTGTTTTTCGTGTTTTCAGGTTTTAAATCATTAAGTTAGCATATCATATAGATATAGATCATGTGCCTAGTTTATTTTAAAATTCAATTTAGAAGGATTAACTTTTGTTTGCGAACAAATTAGAATTAACTAAACTATGTTCTAGTGATTACAAGTTTAAACCTTCGAATAAGATAGCTTCATATATATGAATCGAATGATGTTATGAACATCATTACTACCTCAGGCTTTGTGGATAAACCTACTGGAAATGAGAAAAATAGATCTAGCTTCAAAGGATCCTTGGATGGCTTGAAAGTTCTTGAAGTAGAATCATGACAAGAAAACAAGTTCAAGTAAGATTTCCACTCGAAATAAGATTGTTAAAGTTATAGAAATTGAATCAAAGTTTGAATTTGAGTATTACCTTGTATTAGAAAGATATCTTACTATAAATAAGAAAGATTTCTTGAGGTTGGATGATCACTTGAAATGGATTTGCAAGATTGAAAGCAAGCTAGCAAACTTGGAAGTTTTGTTGGTGTGTTCTCGAGTAGTTATTTATGAACTAGATTGAGCTGGATTTTGATGAAGATGATGAAGAACACTTAGAACAATGGAAGAACACTTGAGAGAGATGAGTTTGATTCAAGAAAAATTGAAAATGAAAGTGTTTGTGTGTGTACTCCTTCACGTGAATATGGGGTGTTCATAAAGGCTCCATTACTTTGTAATTTTGTGTAATCATTCATGCTAGTTGCCAAATGATGGTTTCCACATAGTTAGGTGACTCACATGGGCTGCTAAGAGCTGATAATTGGAGTGTATATACCAATAGTAAATACATTTAGAAGCTGTGTATTTTACGAGTACAAATACGAGTGCATACGAGTAGAATTGTTGGTGAAAATGAATGAGGATGTAATTGTAAGCATTTTTGTTAAGTAGAAGTACTTTGATAAGTGTCTTGAAGTCTTTCAAAAGTGTATGAATACATATTAAAACACTACATGTATATACATTTTAACTGAGTCGTTAAGTCATCGTTAGTCGTTACATGTAAATGTTGTTTTGAAACCTTTAAGTTAACGATCTTATTAAATGTTGTTAACACATTGTTTATTATATCTAATGATATGTTAAATTATTATATTATCATAATAATATGATGAATTAATATATCTTAATATGATATATATACATTTAAATGTCGTTACAACGATAATCGTTACATATATGTCTCGTTTCGAAGCCCTTAAGTTAGTAGTCTTGTTTTTACATATGTAGTTCATTGTTAATACACTTAATGATATATTTACTTATAATTTATCATGATTAAACATAGTGTATCAATATCTTAATATGATTCATATGTATTTAGTAAGACGTTGTTATAATGATAATCGTTATATATATCGTTTTCGAGTTTCTTAATTCAATAGTCTCATTTTTGTGTATATAACTCATTGTTAAAATACCTAATGAGATACATACTTATCATAATATCATGTTAACTATATATATATATCCATATATGTAATCATATAGTTTTTACAGGTTTTAACGTTCGTGAATCACCGGTCAACTTGGGTGGTCAATTGTCTATATGAAACCTATTTCAATTAATCAAGTCTTAACAAGTTTGATTGCTTAACATGTTGGAAACACTTAATCATGTATATAACAATTTCATTTAATATATATAAACATGGAAAAGTTTGGGTCACTACAGTTTCTTGGATTATCTCTGGACCCGTAATTTGTCTATCCCCCACCTCGTTCCAACAAATCGGAGACCTGCACTTTCTGCCATAAAGTGCATCAAACGGTGCCATCTCAATACTCGAGTGGTAACTGTTGTTGTAGGAATATTTAGCTAACGGTAGATGTCGATCCTAACTATTTCCAAAATCAATAACACATGCTCGTAGCATGTCTTCAAGGGTCTGTATTGTCCTTTCACTTTGCCCATCAGTTTGTGGATGATAGGCAGTACTCATATCTAGACGAGTCCCCAATGCTTGTTGTAACGTTTGCCAAAACCTTGAGACAAATCTTCCATCCCTATCAGAGATAATAGAGATTGGTATTCCATGTCTGGAGACGACTTCCTTCAAGTATAGTCGTGCTAACTTCTCCATTTTATCATCTTCTCTCATTGGCAGAAAATGTGCTGACTTGGTGAGACGATCGACTATTACCCAAATAGTATCATAACCACTTGCAGTCTATAACGACCCTCAATTTTTTCCATTCTATATTTTTCCTTATTAAATGCCCAACTAAATAATTAAACTTAACAATTATACTTTAATTAACGATTGTTAAGAATTATATTAATTAACTTTATGTAATAATTAATAAGTTAATAAAAGATAAAAATAATAAGCTTATTAACTTTTGTGAATAAATAAAAAACTTTAAAACTTGTGTACTCAAAATATTTAAACTTGGATAATTAAGGAACCATTTAAGCTAAAATAAAGTACAAGGACTTAAGTGAAAAAGTTAAACCCTAATCTCCATAAACCCTAGCCTATTTTAGGAGGGTAAAATTACCCTTTTGCCCCTAAAAATTTTGGCCCTAAGCTACCCTCTTAACCCCCTCTTCAAGTCTAACTTGTTCCCTAAGTAAATAGAGGCCTAACCTAACCCTAATTCTAGAATTTTCCTAACTCTCCTATAAATAGAGGCCTAACCTAAACCTTTTCATTGTACCAAATCACAATAACAATTCTCTCTCAAATCTCTCTCCCCTCTCTCCCTATTTTCGGCTCACAAAACCGAAATCACCACCCCCCCACCATCGAAATCTTCAACAAGACCTTCAAGGGTTTCCAAGCAATCTTCATCATGTTCTTCGCGTTCTTCGTGTTCTTCAAGAATCTTCGAGGTGTTCTTCGAATCTTCAAAGCCTTTGATCTTCAATCTTCGTCGTGTTCATCTTTTCTTGTTAGTCGTCTTCGAATCTTCAAAGGTATAACATAAACCCTAACTTATTTACATAAACTTTGAGTTAAAATTATTCATAAACATATACATAAACACACCTAGATCTATACATGAAAAATATATATATATATTAATATGTATGTATGTATGTCGACTAGAAAAAAAGGGGAAAAGGAAAGTTTGATCTTCAAAACCCTAGATAACAATTAGGAGATTTGTTTGTGGTAATTAAGGAAACAAAATAAACTTATATATATACATATACATATCGATACATATATATATATATACATGTAAAAAAATAATAATATATTTTCATATATATATATATATATATATATATATATATATATATATATATATACACACATATACACGAGTTACATACATACATATATATATATATATATACACACACTAAACCCTAATTACACCTAAACTATACTACTTTAATTAAAACCCTAAACCTAACCCTAATTTATTAAAACCCTAATTAATTATTAAACCCTAGACATTAATTAAACCCTAGTTATTAATTACTAAACTCTAATCATTAATTACTACTCTAATTAATTAAACCTAATTAATTAATGAAACCCTAATATTACTTATACTATTATTTAACACTTACACTTATACTATTATTAACACATATACTATACTACCTATATTATAACGCATAAAAACATTTTTGGATATATATAGATCTTCGAACTTTCTTGACGAATGGTTTCTACGAAACTCTAGGAGGAAGGGTTTGGATTTTCCGATTTAAAGGATCCTATAGCTCAAGCCGCTAGACCTGAAATGGCCATTCAAAGGGAAATGGGTGATTGGAAGTATATCTAATATGTCAAGTATCCTAAATTAGAAACACTTTTAAATAGAAACTTTCTAATTATAAACTTACTAAAAATAGAAACTTTCTAAAAATGGAAACTTTCTAAAAGTAGAAACTTACTAAGAATGAAAACTTAGTAAAACAAACTATGCTTAAACACTTGCATACATAAACTTAAACTTGGGCAAAACACTTACTACTCTTAAATGCCAATAGGTTGACTTTTCTGCTTACTCATCCAACTTTCTATTCCGAGGAATAACTAGCTCATCTCTCTACTTACTAAGGTGAATTCATAGCCCCACTCTTTATTGCTAGCAAACTTATTTACTTTTATTGGGGTGAGACACATGCTACTTTTACTATTTACAATTTAGACATAAGTGCCAACTATTAAAACTATGCTATACCCGGCTATGTCCGACTAAGTCCCTACAGTGATATTTTTAATTGCTCGGAATGCATGCTTAATTATTGGAGGTAGGCCTATCGGGAGTAACGTCCTTGATACATTTGACCAAGTCATTGTATTACTTAATAATGAAATTAAACCGACAAGTATAAACTACAACTTGTCTTTGGGGCAAACTTGAACGTTTAGTCTAAATATCATGCATTGACATTAATTTTTGATCCTGCGAGATCAACTTTACAAACTAAATCTTGTGGTCTAAAACAATGATCAAACTTATTTGTTAAACCTATGAACTTCACTCAACCTTTTGGTTGACACTTTAGCATGTTTTGTCTCAGGTGCTGATTGATTCAAGCTTTCTTACTTACTACTTATGTGATGCTACTTGGACATAGGATCAAGAGATATCGCATTTACTACTTTTGCATTTGAACATTTACTATATTCCTTTGTAACGACATTTCATTATCCGCTGCGTACTCAATAAAGTTTATTTTATCATTTAGTATTGTTCTCGTATATTATAATATGTTGGTTTATTTGATATTAAGTCACATTTTGCCCAGGCCCTAAATGGGGGTGTGTTAGATTGGTATCAGATCATAACCAGGCTATTATAGAGAACCAGGATTGCATCCTTATGTGTGCCTTATTTACTAACTAGGGTGCCTTAGCAATCTAGGAAACTATAACCTTTCCTGCCTTAGACTTAAAGCACATAGGATTGCCCTATAATATTAACACTTATGCTTTACTACACTTGACTTAAAGATTCTAATCAAAGTCTCTTTCCTAATGTTAAGATGTTAAGCTCAAGCGTTAATAAACCAACTCTCTTCAAGCCAACCGAAGAAGATACTAAAGGATCTTCCACTGAAAGACCAGTCCAAAGTCCACCTTACGGCTTTGGTGGTCCTCGTTCACCAAACTATAGCCCGGATACTCTACCTGTTTCTCCTGATTTTCACCTGGCTCAAAGATCTGAAAGTGAAGGAGAAAGCCCTGCTAATTCTGCTGACTCTGGCTCTTTTCACTCATTGGTACATAAACCGATGAGTACTCCCGAATGGGATGCTCTTCAAAACCTCCCTAACTACGACAGTGACTTTTCAAATTATGAACCTGAAGAAGAGCCTATTGAAGAATCATCTGAAAACTCAACTCTAAAGAGAAAGCAACCCGAACCCGCTATCAGTCCATTATTTTGTAATAATATGGAGCACGTAAGGGTAATGATGGTAAGAGGAAGTTTGAGTCATCTCAAGATTCGACTTAAAATGTTGGTAAGAAGCCTACGGATAGTACAAGGTCGAATTATAAGGGTACCTATCCTTTCTGTGTTCGTTGTGAGAGGCATCACTCGGGGAAGTGTGTTGCTACTTATTCGTTGTGTAAGAAAGTAGGACACATTGCTAAGACGTGTAAGACTCCTCCAAAGGATAAGGCTATTGTTCCAGCCAAAGCTCCTCCTACATGTTATACTTGCAGAGAAAAGGGACACATTAGTCCAAATTGCCCTAAGAAGAAGGATAATCCCGCTCCTGGAACTAATACTACTGCTGCGAAGGGTCGTGTGTTTGTTATTACTACTGCTGAAGCTCGAGATAAGGATGAGGTCATTACGGGTACGTATCTTGTCAATAATTGTTATGCCACTATTTTATTCGATACTGGTGCCGACAGAAGTTACGTGTCTAGTGATTTTTGTACCCTGTTTACTGAAAAGCCTCAACCCTTAGAAACTAAACGATTAGTAGAAGTAGCCAATGCAAAGATCATGCAAGTCGATAAAATCTATAAAAACTGCAACCTAATCTTAGCCAATAAAGAATTTAAGATAGACCTTTTTCCGATCGAGCTCGGAAGTTTTGACGTCGTAGTTGGAATGGATTGGTTACGTCCATTACATGCTGCTATCATGTGTTACGATAAAACTGTTCATGTTCCGTTAGGAAATGGAGAGACTCTCATCATCCAAGGTGAAAAGAGTGGTACCATTCTCAATATTATCTCATGTATCAAAACCCGCAAATACCTTATGAAAGGTTATCTAGCTATTCTAGCCCACGTTAAGATGATTGAGTCGAAAGAGAAGAGTATTGACGATGTACCAGTGGTTAAAGACTATCCCGATGTGTTTCCCGAAGATCTTTCTGGTCTTCCACCTCCTCGAAAAGTTGAATTTCAAATTGATTTAACTCCCGGTGCTGCACCTATTGCTAAAGCTGCATACCGTTTAGCACCCCCCGAGATGAAGGAATTATCCAACAAATCCAAGAACTATTGGATAAAGGTTTCATTCGTCCATGCTCGTCCCCATGGGGAGCTCCTATTCTATTTGTTAAGAAGAAGGATGGTACGTTAAGGATGTGCATTGATTACCGCGAACTAAACAAGCTTACTATCAAGAACCGTTATCCGTTGCCGCGTATTAATGATTTATTCGACCAACTCCAAGGGTCAAGCGTCTATTCAAAGATTGATTTGAGATCCGGTTATCACCAACTCAGAGTCAAGGAATCCGATATTCCTAAGACTGCTTTTCGCACTCGTTATGGGCACTATGAATTTTGTGTCATGCCTTTTGGTTTGACCAACGCTCCTGCTGTGTTCATGGATCTTATGAACCGTGTTTGCAAATCTTATCTCGATAAATTCATCATTTTTTTCATTGATGATATTTTGATCTACTCTAAGAGTGAGGAAGAACATGACAACATTTGTGCATGATTCTTGAACTCTTACGAAAGGAGCAACTTTATGCTAAATTTTCTAAGTACGAGTTTTGGCTCAAAACCGTACAATTTCTTGGACATGTTATTGATGGAAACGGAATATATGTCGATCCAGTCAAGATTACTGCTATTCAGAACTGGGAGATACCAAAGACTGTGAAGCATATTCGTCAATTTTTGGGACTTGATGGTTACTATTGAAGGTTTATAAAAGATTTTTCCCTACTTGCTAAACCTCTTACAAAGCTAACTCAAAAAGGGAAGAAGTTTGAGTGGTCCGAAGAACAGGAATCTGCTTTCAAGATTCTGAAGGAGAAATTGACCACAGCCCCGATTCTATCCTTACCCGAAGGTACTGAAGACTTTGTTGTTTACTGCGATGCTTCGAAGCAAGGCTTTGGTTACATTCTAATGCAACGAGAAAAGGTTATTGCCTACGCATCTAGGCAGTTGAAGAAACATGAAGAGAACTATACCACACATGACCTTGAGTTAGGTGCCGTGGTATTTGCATTAAAGATATGGAGACATTATCTGTATGGTACCCATTTTACGGTGTACACTGACCATAAAAGTCTTCGACACATCTTTGATCAAAAACAGCTGAATATGAGGCAAAGCCGATGGCTCGACACATTGAATGATTATCACTGTGAGCTTAAATATCATCCTGGCAAGGTGAATGTAGTTGCCGATGCCCTTAGTCGAAAAGACGATGTTAAACGTGTTCGTGCTCTAAACCTGAAGATCAAATCAAATCTTATCTAGCGAATCTGTAAAGCTCAATTGAAAGCTATTAAACCGACACTTATCGAAGGTGAAGGACCTATTGGTTTCGAGAACTAACTTCAAGTGAAAGCTAATGGTACACGGTACTTTAGCAACAGAATTTGGGTTCCTCGCTCCGGTAATCTCCGTGAACTAGTCTTGGATGAAGCACATAAGACTAGATATTCTATTCATCCCGGTTTCAGTAAGATGTATCACGATGTGAAACAATTCTACTGGTGGCCTAACATGAAAGCCAACATTGCTACTTATGTTAGTAAGTGTCTCACTTGTTTGAAAGTCAAGGCCGAACATCAAAAGCCTTCTGGTCTGTTAACACAACCCGATATTTCGCAGTGGAAGTGGGAGTGCATCACTATGGACTTCGTTACTAAGTTACCTAAGACTTCAAATGGTAACGATACTATTTGGGTCATAGTTGATCGTCTTACTAAATCTGCACATTTCATACCGATTAAGGAAACCGATAAGATGGAGAAATTATCACAGCTTTACATTAAAGAAATTGTCTCACGTCATGGTGTTCCTATCTCGATTATTTCTGATCGCGACAGTCGATTCGTTTCTGGATTTTGGAAAACTTTACAAGCTGCTCTTGGAACTCAACTCGACATGAGTACAGCCTATCATCCGCAAACTGATGGTCAAAGTGAATGAACTATTCAAACCATGGAAGATATGCTACGTGCTTGTGCAATCGATTTCGGAAAAGGTTGGGATAGACATCTACCTTTGGTTGAATTTTCTTATAACAGCAGTTATCACTCCAGCATTAAGGCTGCACCTTTTGAAGCTTTATATGGACGAAAATGTAGATCCCCTTTGTGTTGGGATGAACTCGAGGACAGACATTGTGATGACCCAAAAATTTCTGAGTAAATTTAAACTTAATCTTTATATGATTTAATGTTTCCGACACGATAAGCAAAGTCTGTAAAGTTGAATCTCAAAATTTTGAACTATTCAATTACCCTTCAATTGTTCTCAACGATTCGCGAACAATTATATGTAAATAGATACATATACTATAACTTGAAAACGTAACAAAGTGTTAAGTAAATGATACTGTGCATTAAACTTATTGATTTGAATATCTAGTTGATATATTTAACTACGGAGTTAAAAGATTATGCCAAACGATTGAATTAAAAGATATTTATTGAGTCGCTTAAGGATTATAATATTATTACGAGTCTCTATTGTGAGGTCCACGCTGATTTAAGAAATCATTCATTTTTAACGATATTTGGAATAAATGATAAAGTGTTTGATGACGAAAGTTAGATAAAAGTTAGTGGAAAACTAAACTGCATAATATTCAATTGATTGTGTTACAAATGTGTGAAAACGTTTTCAGATATTATAGAATTGATTGTTAATATGTGTTTGTTTAAATAACGTAATTTAGACGATACAAAAATAAGGAATATTAACTGATGGAATTAGATATATGAATAACTTGCGACGTATATTTAAAACGTGTTTATAAATATTAATTTGGTTACAAAACGTTTTGATTTAAAATAATATTATTAAATATACTTCGTTAGATAACGAACCATTGATTTATAGAAGTAAATGACCAAACCACTCGAAAGTTTAAGATACACTTTGAGTGATATAGTTTTTTTGACAATTTAAGACTATATTTTAACAAAGGTAGGTGTCACGAAACGTAAAATGCAAGTTTTCTTAATGTACGAAAGGGCGTTCGAAAAACCAGAACCGGGACATAAGTCGCGTGATGATGTACGACTTATTGGAACAAAAATTACAAGTCAACTATGCACGTGAATTTAATATAATATATAATTAATTATATAAATTATATATTATAAATATAATTAATAAATATGTCGACAAGCATAGGACAAAAACATTTGTGAGCTGTCATACCTTCCCATGCGATCGCATGGGAAATGGCTTGGGAAGCCATGCGATCGCATAGCACCCTTTTGCTGGCCACATCTTTAAATTCTCGATTTCTGTTTCTGATTCATTCATATATCTATCTCTCAACTCTATATATATATTATTAATATTAAGATTATTATTATTAATCTTATTATTAATAGTATTAGTATTATTATTTTTACGATACAAAAATAATAATATACATAAAATATTACGACGGAGTGATGTCCAAATGATTTCAAAATGAGTTTTCGAGCAAGCTAGAGCTAAGGAAATTATGGGCTATTGCCATGGAGGTTATGGGTAATGTTCATGGGTAATATTCGCAAGTCAAACCTAGTGTTTATTATCTCCATTACGTCTACGTACTTTTCTGTAATATTGAATCACAATATTGATACGTGAGCATTCATATCATATCTTTTATATATTAATTGTGTATCCATGTCTAGTGCTCGAGTATATATATTTATGCATGCATGTATGCTAATTTTCGTCATTAAACAGTTTATAATGAATCACGAATTAAATACATATATTACTGGTAAAAGGTATATGATATACATGTTTTTGGAAAGCTGGCGAAAAATCAATAACTTTTCATTTAGATATCGAATAATTTTGATGAAGGGATTAAAAGATATGATCAACTAAATTATGATTGACGTTAATTGAAATTGCTTTTGAATCTACAATTAAGATTTAAACAACTTGTTTACGAGATTGATAAATTGGATTTTTGAACATTACCAACCGAGTAAATGAATCCTTATATAAGGTACGTCTCGTTTTGTTAAACAACTGTCAAAATTGACTTTTTGAAACGACTTTAGATAACTTTTGTATGTCGATATCGAGCATTAGGATTATGATACACTATGACCTGACCTAGCTTGATAGACATTTATTGACCAACATATGTTCTCTAGGTTGAGATCTACGGTTATTTGGTAATCCGAGTTTCGATCACATTTTGGTGAACGACTTTATATGCTGCTAAGGTGAGTTTCATTTGCTCCCTTTTTAAATGCTTTTCCATATATATTTTTGGGCTGAGAATACATGCAATTTATTTTAAAAACAATGGACACAAGTACATATTAAATTCTATACTGAGTTTGAACTGAAAATCCCTTAGCTTTGGTAACTAGTAACTGCCGGTTATAAGAACTGGTGGGCGCGAGTAGTAGTATATGGATCCATAGGGCTTCATATCCCCATCTGAGCTAGAGCACTAGCCTTTTAACGGACGTATGCTATTTGAGAAGCGTACACGTTGGTTTGCGTGTATTATTAAGATGATTATACAAAGGGTACAAATTATATATACGTTAAGTTTAGTTACCAGGGTGCTCAATTTTGTAGAATATTTGATAAACATTTCTGGATGAAACAACTGAAATCTTGTGATCCACCTTTATATACAGATTATATGAAACAATAAAACTATGAACTCACCAACCTTTGTGTTGACACTTGTTAGCATGTTTATTCTCAGGTTTCCTAGAAGTCTTCCGCTGTTTGCTTATGTGTTAGACAAGTATGTGCATGGAGTCTTACATGACATATTTTTCAAGGAAACGTTGCATTCACCAAATCATCACCATGTATCTTATTTTGACTGCATTGTCAACGGAAGTATTATTGTAAACTATTATTTACGGTGATTATCTATATGTAGAAATCATCAGATGTCGAAAACCTTTGATTTAAATATTCATTTATGGTGTGCCTTTTTAAAAGAATGCAATGTTTACAAAACGTATCATATAAAGGTCAAATACCTCGCAATGAAATCGATGAATGACGTGTTCGTCCATATGGATTTGGAGCGATCGTCACAGTTGGTATCAGAGCGTTGGTCCTAGTGAACGAGGTCTTGCATGAGTGTGTCTAACTGACAGTTGTTAGGATGCATCAGTAAGTCTGGACTTCGACCGTGTCTGCATGTTAAAAGTTTTGCTTATCATTTCTTATCGGAAATTACATGCTTATCATTCTTAAGTCTAGACACATTTTCCTGCATTTATTGCATAAATAGTGTATAGACAAAAATTCATATCTTAGCGTATCTGTTACTGTAAACTTTTCCTGACATCTTCCGAAAATTTCTCCGTGATTTATGGAATTTGGTATTATATATATACATATGTAAATTATGTATTGAAGAATACCAAACTAAATTCTATAATCTAATTCATATCAAAAATCATCTCCCTAATTATACAAGATGGATCCCGTATCTAGTTCAAATTCCTTAAACTCTGACAGCTATTCCGATATGGATATTCACCTGAATTCTGAAGACAGTGTAACCGGAATGGATCAACCAATTAGCCATCATCTATTCTGGATAAATTGGGGATAGGTTCGTAGCCTACTTAATTATTGGAGATAAGAAAAAGGCGATCCCTTCCATCCACCACATTGCCCTCTTGGCGAAGAACCTGAAGCACTTACCGGCGAACCTGTTCGAGACACCATTTTCTCTCTCATTTCCAGAGTATCTCGTCACGATAATATACTATCTCAAATTCTGGATCTTATTCATCCGCTCGTCCGAACCGCCAATCATCCCGGTGTAGTAGAAGAAGTCAACGAGCTTCGCATTCGGATAGTGGCTTTAGAGAATATGGTGCAAAGGTTACAAGAACCAGCAGCATCACCGGCATCAACAGTACCACCAACAACAACACCAACAGTACCATTACCACCACCAACAACATCCGCATCGCAAACCTCAACTTCACAATCTGTCCCACGAGTATCAACGTCATACGCACCGTAGTTACCAAGAAATACCAGCAACAATAACCGATGAAGTATTAACTCATTTCCCCTGAAGAAATTTTATGTATATTTAATATATATGAATTTTGAAATCAAAATAAATCTTTTCATACTAAGCTATTACGTGTGAATCTTAACTGGTAGGTACTACTCGGTTAGTTCATATTACTAATATGCAATGATGTACATCCTTCCTTAACAACTTAACCATTGTTAACTACAATCTCTGTTTCAACTTAATGAATTCCATTTCATAATAAACCAAGTGTATTATTCAATTACATAATTGATTTTACATTTTCATTTTCGATATACTCGAAACTTTCCAGAAAATATCATTTTTACCTTGCGAAGTTAGCAAGAGTTCCATAAGCACCAACATGATTCACTGAGGAAATATCAATAAAAATGAATAACGAAGTATTGATTACATTAGTAAAATACTCCACGAAGATTATGAAATCTTTAATGTTTTAGAGATTATTCATTTCTAATCCAGCCAAAAAAAAAGTAAATGAGCTTAATATGATATTAATTCATTAAATCTATATTACATCTGAATAAAATATACATACATTTTCATAAAGACGGTAATAAAAATTCTTTTGTACAAAATATTAATTGTGAAATCTTTAATGGGTAGGTAATACCCGGGAAATATATAAGTTCGCAATTAATATGTTACACTATACATTCTTCAACTTTGATTCAAAAATTATTAACAATGCTCACAACGATATACAATCATTTTCATACAAATTCAATTACATATTCTGATATTGACGGATCAGAATCCAAGTCATAACTCTGAACCGGTGACATCATTCTTAGATCTCTACATCTTTCAAATCTATACTTTGACTTCAAAACTGTGCAAGATCCTTTAGCGTTGTTTTTACCGAAAATAACCTTGCAATTTCTTTTTTAAAGTATCCAGTTTTACCCCACTTCCAACCAGTCAATTTCGACTTTTCAGATTAGTCTTATTATAACCTTGACATATACATTTTTGTTACCGGGAAACCTTTTATGTTCCACCACATTAGCAGTAAATTTACCAACAACTTCATTGATCCTTGACCTTCCGAAAAATCCTTATACTCATTGAAACTCTATCATGTACTCATCCACATCTCATAACGGTAATTGCCATACCAACTACCGGGAATTAGCAATCAGTATTTTGAATCCTGCAGCATTTTCTACGATAACAGATATATATATAGATAACATCTACACGAGTTACATACATATATATATATATATATATATATATATATATATATATACTAAACCCTAATTACACCTAAACTATACTACTTTAATTAAAACCCTAAACCTAACCCTAATTTATTAAAACCCTAATTAATTATTAAAATCTAGACATTAATTAAACCCTAGTTATTAATTACTAAACCCTAATCATTAATTACTACTCTAATTAATTAAACCTAATTAATTAATGAAACCCTAATATTACTTATACTATTATTTAACACTTACACTTATACTATTATTAACACATATACTATACTACCTATATTATAATGCATAAAAACATTTTTGGATATATATTGGATATATATAGATCTTCGAACTTTCTTGACGAATGGTTTCTATGAAACTCTAGGAGGAAGGGTTTGGATTTTCTGATTTAAAGGATCCTATAGCTCAAGCCCCTAGACCTGAAATGGCCATTCGAAGGGAAATGGGTGATTGGAAGTATATCTAATATGACAAGTATCCTAAATTAGAAACACTTTTAAATAGAAACTTTCTAATTATAAACTTACTAAAAATAGAAACTTTCGAAAAATGGAAACTTTCTAAAAGTAGAAACTTACTGAGAATGGAAACTTAGTAAAACAAACTATGCTTAAACACTTGCATACATAAACTTAAACTTGGGCAAAACACTTACTACTCTTAAATGCCAATAGGTTGACTTTTCTGCTCACTCATCCAACTTTCTATTCCGAGGAATAACTAGCTCATCTCTCTACTTACTAAGGTGAATTCATAGCCCCACTCTTTATTGCTAGCAAACTTATTTACTTTTATTGGGGTGAGACACATGCTACTTTTACTATTTACAATTTAGACACAAGTGCCAACTGTTAAAACTATGCTATACCCGGCTATGTCCGACTAAGTCCCTACAGTGATATTTTTAATTGCTCGGAATGCATGCTTAATTATTGGGGTAGGCCTATCGGGAGTAACATCCCCGATACATTTGACCAAGTCATTGTATTACTTAATAATGAAATTAAACTGACAAGTATAAACTACAACATGTCTTTGGGGCAAACTTGAACGTTTAGTCTAAATATCACGCATTGGCATAACTTTTTGATCCTGTGAGATCAACTTTACAAACTAAATCTTGTGGTCTAAAACAACGGTCAAACTTATTTGTTAAACCTATGAACTTCACTCAACCTTTTGGTTGACACTTTAGCATGTTTTGTCTCAGGTGCTGATTGATTCAAGCTTTCTTACTTACTACTTATGTGATGCTACTTGGACATAAGATCAAGAGATAACGCATTTACTACTTTTTCATTTGAACATTTACTATATTCCTTTGTAACGACATTTCATTTTTCGCTGCGTACTCAATAAAATTTATTTTATCATTTAGTATTGTTCTCGTATATTATAATATGTTGGTTTATTTGATATTAAGTCACATTTTGCCCAGGCCCTTACTGGGGGTGTGATACAGTCCTTGGCAATTTAGTAATGAAATCCATGGTAATGTTTTCCCATTTCCATTCCGGGATTTCGGGTTGTTGAAGCAGACCTGATGGTTTCTGATGTTCAGCTTTAACTTTAGAACAACTTAAGCATTCTCCTACGTATGTAGCAATATCAGCTTTCATACCCGGCCACCAAAAGTGTTTCTTGGGATCTTTGTACATCTTTCCCGCTCCAGGATGTATTGAATATCTGGTTTTATGTGCTTCCTTAAGTACCATTTCTCTCACATCTCCAAACTTTGGTACCCAAATTCTTTCAGCCCTATACCGGGTTCCGTCTTCCCGAATATTAAGATGTTTTTCCGATCCTTTGGGTATTTCATTCTTTAGATTCCCTTCTTTTAAAACTCCCCGTTACGTCTCCTTTATTTGAGTAGTAAGGTTAGTGCGAATAATTATATTCATAGCTTTTACCTGCATAGGTTCTCTGTCCTTTCTACTCAAAGCGTCGGCTACCACATTTGCCTTCCCCGAGTGGTAACGAATCTCAAAATCGTAATCATTCAACAATTCAATCCACCTACGCTGCCTCATGTTCAGTTGTTTCTGATCCAATATATGTTGGAGACTTTTGTGGTCGGTATATATAATACTTTTGACCCCATATAAGTAGTGCCTCCATGTCTTTAATGCAAAAACAATAGCGCCCAATTCCAAATCATGAGTCATATAATTTTGCTCGTGAATCTTTAATTGTCTGGACGTATAAGCAATTACCTTCATTCGTTGCATTAATACACAACCGAGGCCTTACTTTGAGGCGTCACAATAAATCACAAAATCATCATTCCCTTCAGGCAATGACAATATAGGTGCTGTAGTTAGCTTTTTGTTTAACAATTGAAACGCTTTCTCTTGTTCCTCCTTTCATTCAAATTTCTTCCCTTTATGCGTTAATGCAGTAAAGGGTTTTGCTATTTTGGAAAAATCTTGGATGAATCTTCTGTAGTAACCAGCCAATCCTAAAAATTGGCGTATCTGCGTAGGAGTTTTCGGTGTTTCCCACTTCTCAACAATTTCAATCTTTGCTGGATCAAATTGAATACCTTATTTGCTCACTATATGACCGAGGAATTGAACTTCTTTCAACCAAAATGCACACTTTGAAAATTTAGCGTATAATTTTTCCTTCCTCAACAATTCTAGCACTTTTCTCAAATGTTCTTCGTGCTCTTGATTATTCTTTGAGTAAATAAGGATGTCATCGATGAAAATAATGACAAACTTGTCAAGATATGGTACACACACTCGGTTCATGAGGTCCATGAACACAGCTGGTGCGTTAGTCAATCCAAATGGCATAACCATAAACTCACAATGACCGTAACGCATCCTAAAAGCAGTCTTCGGAATATCATCCTCTTTCACCCTCATTTGATGATATCCAGAATGTAAATCAATCTTTGAGTAAACTGATGAACCTTGCAGCTGATCAAACAAGTCATCGATTCTTGGTAGTGGATAACGGTTCTTGATAGAAAGTTTGTTCAACTCTCGGTAGTCGATACACAACCTGAATGTACCATCTTTCTTTTTGACAAACAAAACAGGAGCTTCCCACGGTGATGTGCTTGGTCGAATGAAACTATGCTCTAAAAGTTCTTGTAATGGGCTTTGGAGTTCCTTTATTTCACTGGGTGTGAGTCTGTATGGAGCACGAGCTATTGGTACAGGTCCTGGTGTGACAACTCGGAAATTTCCAACTAAATTTAAACTTTATCTTTATATTATTCTGACACGATAAGCAAAGTTTGTTAAGTTGAATCTCAAGAATTTTAAACTGTGTCCATACATTCATTTAAACCTCGACCAAGTTCCAACGATTCACCAACCATTAAATTGAATGAACATGATTATATATGTATATGTGTATATATTATAACTTGAAAACATTAACAAAGTATTAGGCGTATAATACTTTATATAAACGTATTTGTTTCAAAATATATTCTAATAGTTATCAACGGAATTAGAAGATAGTATCAAATGACTGATTTATCAGATACATTGTGATATGATTACGGGTCTATGTTATGAGGTCCACTGTGATTTAAGAAATCTATTCTTTTTGACAACATTCGAAAAATGGTAAAGTGATTTATAAGTAAGAACGTGGAGTGTAAATAACTTAGATGTTGGATATCGACAAGTTAAGTAACTCAACATTTTTCATTAAGATGATTTCATACGTTTATTTAACCTTTGGACTTTATCCCATGCTTCACCAACAGACTGTAATTTAAAAACTTGAAACCTATTATGAATATATATGATTCTACTTTTCTAAAACATTTTATGATATAACGATTTCCATTATTTTAACCTTTAAACAAAATAATTCTTAAATATATTTAGTTTTGGAAAACAAAATTATCATATTTATTTGATTTAGTTTCAAACGTACAAAAACGTTTTCAGTTTAAAAAGAACTTTATTATTAAAACGTATATAACTTTTATAAATATCTAGAACCACTTTTGACAACTCATTACTTAACCAGTATGATAAAGATAACGATATTTATATTTTATTTTATTAAGTATATATAACGATTTAAATTAATATTATATATATTTATACGCGTATTATACGTACATAGTTTTATATTTTTACTATACTTAAACTTTACCTTTACTTTATTTTTACTTTACTTTAACTTTAATAATTCACTTTAATAATTCATACTTTAATAATTCACTTTAATAATTCATACTTTAATAATTCACTTTAATAATTCATATTTTAATAATTCACTTTAATAATTCATACTTTAATAATTCACTTTAATAATTCATACTTTAATAATTCACTTTAATAATTCAAAAATCAATTATAAATAGAATTCAATATGTTTCATTATTTCATAGAAACTTGAAAATATTTTCTCTAAACTCTCTCAATCGATTTACACATATATATTTACTCCGTATTATTTCAAGATATTATTAGTATACATAAAATATTACGACGGAGTGCTGTCCGAGTGATTTCAAAATTGTTTTTCGAGCGGGATAGAGCTATGAAAATTATGGGTTATAGCTATGGAGGTTATGGGTATGGTTCGGGAGTATTGCTCGTAAGTCAAACTAGTGTTTATCATCACCGTTGCGTCTACATACTTTTTCTGCAATATTGAATCTCAATATTGATACGTGAGTACTCATAATTTAATTTTTATATATTAATAGTGTATCCCTGACTAGTGCTCGAGAATATAGGATTATGCATGCTTGTACTTTTGATATTGCCATTAGATAGGATATGTTGAATCATGAATTAGTTATGTATGCAGTTGAGATAAGGTATAAGATATGCATGTCGTTGGAAAGCAAGCGAAAAATTAAGAACTTTTCATTTAGATATCGAATGGTTTCGATGAACGGATTTGAAGTTATAGTCAATTGAATTTTTGTATTATTATTAAAAATGATTATTATTATCGTCGTTATTATCGTCGTTCTAGTTTTATATTATTATTGCTATTATCATTATCAATAAAAGGAATTATCATTAAAAATTGTTATTTTTATTATTATTACTATCGTTATTATCGTTAAAATTATAATTAGTATTATTATTATTATTATCTAATTATTATTATTATTATTATTATTATTATTATTATTATTATTATTATTATTATTATTATTATTATTATTATTATTATTATTATTATTATTATTATCATTATTAATATATATATATATATATATATATATATATATATATATCATTATCTAAAAATGGTTATTGTTATTGTTATTATTATTATTATTAATTATTATCATTAAAATAGTTATTAGTATTATCGTTAATAATATCATAGTAATTATCATTATTAGTATTATTGTAATTAAAACTAATATTAGTAACACCTAATTATTTTGATTACTATTATTATCATTATTATGAACACGATATAAAAGACGATTAAAAGCTATTAAATGAAACGATTAGGAAATAATGAGTATGAGTATCATGATGAAATTAAAATATTATAAGATATTGATTTAGATAAAATTATCGTTCTTATTATTTTTATCATTACTATTATTATTAAAAGTATCGTTAGTATTAAAAACTATTATTTTAACAAAAATTATCATTTTAATAGAAATGTCATTGTTATTATAAAATATCATTATTATTATCATTTTAAATAGAATTATTATTTTAAAGTTAATATTAAAAAGTATCGTAAATATTAAAGTTATCATAATTAGAATTATCATTTTATCATAATGTCATTTTTAGTAATTATAAATATTGATATTTTTATTAATAGAATAATAATAATTATTATTACAAAATAATATAACTTTTACTTACTATTATTATAGATATTATTTTATCAAATAAATATGTGATACAAACATATTTTACTACGTGTAATAAAATTACTTTAATAATACCTATCATATTATCTTTATGATGTTAAATGAACTCTATAAATTTTATTACTTAATATATATAAAAGTATATTTTATTATATAAATTTTAATATAAAATTTTATTTATTAATAAATGAATTATATTATTTACTCTAATAAATCTTTTAAAAATATTTAAAAATATAAAACGACGATATTTAAACTATATATTAATCATGTATAGATTTTGGAAATTATTTTGAGTCAAATTGACTTTTGTTAACCTTTACATATTATTCTCGAGCCTTAGGATTGTGATACACTATGACTTGACCTAATTTGTTAGACAAATATTGACCAACACATAAATATATATAATTAATTTAGGTTCGTGAATCCGAGGCCAACCTTGCACTTGTTCAATGACGTTATATGTATTTTTACTACGAAATACAGTATGGTGAGTTTCATTTGCCTTTTTACCCTTTATATTTTTGGGCTGAGAATACATGCGCAATTTTTATAAATGTTTTACGAAATAGACACAAGTAATTGAAACTACATTATACGGGTGAATGATCGAAGCCGAATATGCTCCTTTTTGCTTGGTAGCCTAAGAATTAGTAAACCGATCTTCTAATTGACGCGAATCCTAAAGATAGATCTATTGGGCCTAACGAACCCCATCCAAAGTACCGGATGCTTTAGTACTTCGAATTCGTTTTTATCATGTCCGAAGGATTTCCCGAAATGATAGGGGATAATCTTATATGCATCTTGTTAATGTCGGTTACCAGGTGTTCACCATATGAATGATTTTTGTCTCTATGCATGGGACGTATATTTATGAGAACTGGAAATGTAATTCTTGTGGTCTATTAAAATAATGGAAATGAATGATTATGATAAACTAATGAACTCACCAACCTTTTGGTTGACACTTTAAAGCATGTTTATTCTCAGGTGTTAAAGAAATCTTCCACTGTGCATTTGTTCATTTTAGAGATATTACTTGGAGTCATTCATGGCATATTTGAAAGACGTTGCATTCGAGTCGTTGAAATTCATCAAGATTATTATTAAGTCAATTATAGTTGGATGTATTATGAAATGGGATGCATGCCGTCAACTTTCGTTGTAAAGAAAGTTTGTCTTTTAGAAACGAATGCAATGTTTGTAAAATGTATCATATAGAGGTCAAATACCTCGCGATGAAATCAACTATTGTGAATCGTTTATAATTTATATGAACGGGTCCTTTCAGTTGGTATCAGAGTGGTGGTCTTAACGAACCAGGTCTGCATTAGTGTGTCTAACTGATAAGTCGTTAGGATGCATTAGTAAGTCTGGACTTCGACCGTGTCTGCATGTCAAAAGTTTTGCTTATCATTTTTAGTCGGAAATCATCTGCTTATCATTCTTAGGAAATTTACCTGCTTATCATTACTAGTCTAGACACGTCTTGCTACATTAATTGCATGAGTAGTGTATAGACAAAATTCATATCTTAGCGTATCTGCTAAATCATATCTTATCGTATCTGTTACTTTAAATTTACCTAACATATCCCGCAAATTTCTCTGTAATCTACGAAATCTTTTGTTCTATATCTATGGATATTCTATGTAATTATAATACCATCCGATAACCGAAAATCATTTCATATCGAAAAATTCTTATTCAATCGTACGAAATGGAATTCATCATTAATTCATGTTCCTCGGATTTCGAAATGGAATCCCACTCCAGCTCTGAAAGCAGTGTGATCGGAATGGATCAACCAATCAACCATCATCTATTCTGGATGAATTGGGGATGGGTTCGTAGCCTCCTCAATCATTGGAGACAAGAAGAAGGTGATCCCTTCCATCCATCCCATTGCCCTCTTGACGAAGAACCTGAAGCACTTACCGGCGAACCAATTCGAAACACCATTTTCTCTCTTATTTCCAGAGTATCTCATCACGATTATATACTACATTAAATTCTAGATTTTATTTATCCGCTCTTCCGAACCGACAATCACCCCGGTGTAATAGAAGAAGTCAACGAGCTTCGCGCTCGGGTAGTGGCTTTGGAGAATATGGTGCAAAGATTACAAACACCAGCAGCAGCACCAGCAGCATAACCAGTACCACCTCCAACCACAACCGCGTCGTAAACCTCAACTTTACAATCTGTCCCACGAGCATCAACATCATACGCACCATAGATACCAAGGAGTACCAACAACAATAACCGACGAAGTATTAATTCATAACTTCATTGGAGAAACATTTCGCGGCGATTATGTAATCTCTAAAGTCTTAGAGATTATCTAATCTAGCCCTAATCATAAATCAGTTAAGCGAACCAAAATGATAGAAGGAAGAGTAGAAACCCTGACAAAAATGGTGTGTGGTTAACAAGCTAAACTTGTTTTACCAACAGCATCAACAGTACCGTTAGCGTCACCAGCATCGTCAGTGCAGTCAGCATCAGAATCAGCAACACCTATAACATCACAAACTCCGTCAGTTCAAGAATCACTGTGGACATCATTACGAAACAATAACGCGTATATTTTATCAACGAGTTATGAAGAATTAACTCATTTCCTCTGAAGAAATTATATGTATATATTATATATATATATATATATATATATATATATATATATATATATATATATATATTTTGAAATAAAAAATAAATCTTTCCGTGCTAAGCTATTGTGTGTGAATCTTAACTACTCGGTTAATTCATATTACAAATATGCAATAATGTACATCCTTCGCCGCAACTTAACAATCGTTAACTACAATCTCTGTCTCAATTCAACAAATTCCAATTCATAATAAATCAAGTATATATTTGATTTTACACTTTCATCATCGATGTACCCGAAACTTTTCAGATAACATCATTCGTACTTTGCGAAGTTCACAAGAATTTAACGAAAACCAACATCACGCCTCAACAAATAACGAAGTATTGATTCATAATTTCAATTTGAAGAAATACTTATGTAATCTCTAAAGCCTTTAAGGGATTATTCAATTCTAGTTCCAACCGCATATCGAATGAGTTTAATTTAGTATTAACTCATTAAAATCTATGTTACATCTGAAGAGAATATATACATATATATTTTCATAAAGACTGTAATAAAAATTCTTTTGTACAAAATATTAATTGTGAAATTTTTTTTAACGGGTAGGTAATACCCGATAGATATATAAATTCACAATTAATATATTACATTCTTCGAATCTGATTAAGCAAATTATCAACTATACTTCATACTTTCACAATAATATACATTCTTTCATAGAAATCAAAACAACCATACTCATTCAAACTCAATTACATATTCTGATTTTAAAACCTCAGAATTCAATTCGAGATATAACCGGTACCATCACTTTTAGATTCCTACATCTTTCAGAGCTATACTTTGACTTCAAAACTGTGTTAGAACATCAAATGTATATTAACGATTACAATCTGTGTTCAAGCCCTTCGAAAAATTTCTGAAGACATTTCAAATAATGAGCAATCGAGATGATGATCCAACCACATATTACCCACAGTTATGTACTTAAAAAGCTCTCGAAACCAAAGTCATAATTCAACACATATCTGTGTCAGATCCTTTGACATTTAGTAGCAAAAATAACTTTGCAATTCCTTTTCAAAGTAGCAAATTCTATCACAGATCCAGCAAGACAACTTCGATTTTTCATTCGGAGTAGTCTTATCATAATCTTGATATACATGATTACCCTTTTGTTACCAGAGAACCTTTCATATTCCACCGCATTAGCAATAAACTTATTCACAACTTCACTGATCTTTGACCTTCCGAAGAATCATTATATTTACCGAAACCCCATCATTTAATCATTCGCATCTTGTAACGAGAATTGCCATACGAATCATCGGGAATTAGCAATCAGTATTTTGAAATCTCGCAGTATGTCTACACCAACAGTTATATGTGTATATATAACGTCTATCTTCTGGACTTAATTTGAATGTGAAGTTTCTGAAAAACACTCCGAACTACGAATTGGTTCTCCGAAAATGGAAAAATGCTGATGAAGCAGCAAAAACTATAAACGACTTTAACAGTAAAAGTTTGTTGATAATAAATAAGTGTGCTGGCAAAGCGCAGAAAAAGAGAAGTCTTGGAACTGAAAACTGGATTGAGCAAAGTATGAAGGAGGCTGTGGACAAATCACAAAGACTGAACCTGACTTCAAAGAATCCAAATGATTCAGTACCTGCTGAAGTCATTAACGAATACCTTGCTTCTGACTCTAAACCCCTGCGGACAATATTCTTCATCATCCTCTGATATTAGAAATTCTAAGATATCATCGTATCTTTCATTATAAATATCCTCCATATTTCTGAAGATATTTTCATAATTATTCTTATCTAAAATCATTTACCTCTTCGCGCTATCTGTATTACATCATAAAAGAAACTATTTTTGTTTCTAAATTCTGAAACATTCGAGTTTAAAATAGGAATACTTTTGAAGTAGTGTTGGGAGCTGAAGCATGAGTTAGTATAATATAATGACACTTGATCAATGTGATTATATTACAGTAAGTCATGCTGAGTTTTAAATGGAACATGATGATTCACAGATCATAACATCATCATGTGCCATGTTATACGACTCAAGTATTCTACTTAATCTCTAAAAATATCAAGAAAATATTTTCTTGATGATTCGATCTTTTCTGAGGTATTCTAATAATTTGACAAATCAAGATCGTGCCATTACGATTTCCTTCTTAGAACATTAACAATGTTTATTCCGAAATTTTTATCTGCGAATTATGGACCATTATAAGCGGTACTTACTCTCAAGAAGAAGAAACGAAAGGACAAAACTCCGAAACAGAAATTGGGATATAAATCGCAGCAAATAAAAGAGAGCATTAATTGAAGATGACAATGATTATAGAAGATAGAAGCAAGGACATCGAAATATAAGGGAAGATATAAAACCCAACAACAACCCAGAAATTACAAACCATATATATCGATGCATATAGCAATATAAAGACATGGGAGAACTAAAAACACTATAAAACCAAGAGTATAGTAGAAGTAAATAGATTCTTCCGGCAGCAGATGAAAAAGAAGAATGACAGATATGAAAGTTAGGAGTATATCAAGAATCAGAACTGGATGGAGCATATTAGCGAATGCTATATAGTATGAATTGAGGGAGAAAGAATAAAAGGTATGAGTTGTGGAAATAAGGAAACGAAGGGGGTGGATATATAGTAAAATATCCGACAGAGAAATCAAAACAGATTATCGCATTTAATCAAGCGGATCCTAACTTCCTTAATTACCAAAGAACCAAATCTTATTACGAAGATTTTCTCTAAATTCCTTGAATTCCGGAAATCAACCGTGACTATGTCATTGGTTAAAAAGAACGCGCATTTACTCATTTCATTCTTTTGTGATAATTTCACTCATACTCTTCACAAAAATCAAATTGCTTTATCTATATTACTTGATGATAATAAAACTCTAATTTTCAACTCGTGTACGTCATGAAAACATACTTATTGTCAGCCATGACCATCCCATTCAAATTTCGGGACAAAATTTCTTTAACGGGTAGGTACTGTGACAACCCGGAAATTTCCAACTAAATTTAAACTTTATCTTTATATTATTCTGACACGATAAGCAAAGTTTGTTAAGTTGAATCTCAAGAATTTTAAACTGTGTCCATACATTCATTTAAACCTCGACCAAGTTCCAACGATTCACCAACCATTAAATTGAATGAACATGATTATATATGTATATGTGTATATATTATAACTTGAAAACATTAACAAAGTATTAGGCGTATAATACTTTATATAAACGTATTTGTTTCAAAATATATTCTAATAGTTATCAACGGAATTAGAAGATAGTATCAAATGACTGATTTATCAGATACATTGTGATATGATTACGGGTCTATGTTATGAGGTCCACTGTGATTTAAGAAATCTATTCTTTTTGACAACATTCGAAAAATGGTAAAGTGATTTATAAGTAAGAACGTGGAGTGTAAATAACTTAGATGTTGGATATCGACAAGTTAAGTAACTCAACATTTTTCATTAAGATGATTTCATACGTTTATTTAACCTTTGGACTTTATCCCATGCTTCACCAACAGACTGTAATTTAAAAACTTGAAACCTATTATGAATATATATGATTCTACTTTTCTAAAACGTTTTATGATATAACGATTTCCATTATTTTAACCTTTAAACAAAATAATTCTTAAATATATTTAGTTTTGGAAAACAAAATTATCATATTTATTTGATTTAGTTTCAAACGTACAAAAACGTTTTCAGTTTAAAAAGAACTTTATTATTAAAACGTATATAACTTTTATAAATATCTAGAACCACTTTTGACAACTCATTACTTAACGAGTATGATAAAGATAACGATATTTATATTTTATTTTATTAAGTATATATAATGATTTAAATTAATATTATATATATTTATACGCGTATTATACGTACATATTTTTATACTTTTACTATACTTAAACTTTACCTTTACTTTATTTTTACTTTACTTTAACTTTAATAATTCACTTTAATAATTCATACTTTAATAATTCACTTTAATAATGCATACTTTAATAATTCACTTTAATAATTCAAAAATCTATTATAAATAGAATTCAATATGTTTCATTATTTCATAGAAACTTGAAAATATTTTCTCTAAACTCTCTCAATCGATTTACGCATATATATTTACTCCGTATTATTTCAAGATATTATTAGTATACATAAAATATTACGACGGAGTGCTGTCCGAGTGATTTCAAAATTTTTTTTCGAGCGGGATAGAGATAAGGAAATTATGGGTTATAGCTATGGAGGTTATGGGTATGGTTCGGGAGTATTGCTCGTAAGTCAAACTAGTGTTTATCATCTTCGTTGCGTCTACATATACTTTTCCTGCAATATTGAATCTCAATATTGATACGTGAGTACTCATAATTTAATTTTTATATATTAATAGTGTATCCCTGACTAGTGCTCGAGAATATAGGATTATGCATGCTTGTACTTTTGATATTGCCATTAGATAGGATATGTTGAATCATGAATTAGTTACGTATGCGGTTGAGATAAGGTATAAGATATGCATGTCGTTGGAAAGCTAGCGAAAAATTAAGAACTTTTCATTTAGATATAGAATGGTTTCGATGAACGAATTTGAAGTTATAGTCAATTGAATTTTTGTATTATTATTAAAAATGATTATTATTATCGTCGTTATTATCATCGTTCTAGTTTTATATTATTATTACTATTATCATTATCAATAAAAGTAATTATCATTAAAAATTGTTACTTTTATTATTATTACTATCGTTATTATCGTTAAAGTTATAATTAGTATTATTATTATTATTATCTAATTATTATTATTATTATTATTATCATTATTAATATATATATATATATATATATATATATATATATATATATATATATATATATATATATATATCATTATTTAAAAATGGTTATTATTATTGTTATCATTATTATTATTAATTATTATCATTAAAATAGTTATTAGTATTATCGTTAATAATATCATAGTAATTATCATTATTAGTATTATTGTAATTAAAACTAATATTAGTAACACCTAATTATTTTGATTACTATTATTATCATTATTATGAACACGATATAAAAGACGATTAAAAGCTATTAAACGAAATGATTAGGAAATAATGAGTATGAGTATCATGATGAAATTAAAATATTATAAGATATTGATTTAGATAAAATTATCGTTCTTATTATTTTTATCATTACTATTATTATTAAAAATATCGTTAGTATTAAAAACTATCATTTTAACAAAAATTATCATTTTAATAGAAATGTCATTGTTATTATAAAATATCATTATTATTATCATTTTAAATAGAATTATTATTTTAAAGTTAATATTAAAAAGTATCGTAAATATTAAAGTTATCATAATTAGAATTATCATTTTATCATAATGTCATTTTTAGTAATTATAAATATTGATATTTTTATTAATAGAATAATAATAATTATTATTACAAAATAATATAACTTTTACTTACTATTATTATAGATATTATTTTATCAAATAAATATGTGATACAAACATATTTTACTACGTGTAATAAAATTACTTTAATAATACCTATCATATTATCTTTATGATATTAAATGAACTCTATAAATTTTATTACTTAATATATATAAAAGTATATTTTATTATATAAATTTTAATATAAAATTTTATTTATTAATAAATGAATTATATTATTTACTCTAATAAATCTTTTAAAAATATAAAACGACGATATTTAAACTATATATTAATCATGTATAGATTTTGGAAATTATTTTGAGTCAAATTGACTTTAGTTGACCTTTACATTTTATTCTCGAGCCTTAGGATTGTGATACACTATGACTTGACCTAATTTGTTAGACAAATATTGACCAACACATAAATATATATAATTAATTTAGGTTCATGAATCCGAGGCCAACCTTGCACTTGTTCAATGACGTTATATGTATTTTTACTACGAAATACAGTATGGTGAGTTTCATTTGCCTTTTTACCCTTTATATTTTTGGGCTGAGAATACATGCGCAATTTTTATAAATGTTTTACGAAATAGACACAAGTAATTGAAACTACATTATATGGGTGAATGATCGAAGCCGAATACGCCCCTTTTTGCTTGGTAACCTAAGAATTAGTAAACCGATCTACTAATTGACGCGAATCCTAAAGATAGATCTATTGGGCCTAACGAACCCCATCCAAAGTACCGGATGCTTTAGTACTTCAAATTTGTTTTTATCATGTCCAAAGGATTTCCCAGAATGATAGGGGATATTCTTATATGCATCTTGTTAATGTCGGTTACCAGGTGTTCACCATATGAATGATTTTTGTCTCTATGCATGGGACGTATATTTATGAGAACTGGAAATGAAATTCTTGTGGTCTATTAAAATAATGGAAATGAATGATTATGATAAACTAATGAACTCACCAACCTTTTGGTTGACACTTTAAAGCATGTTTATTCTCAGGTGTTAAAGAAATCTTCCGCTGTGCATTTGTTCATTTTAGAGATATTACTTGGAGTCATTCATGGCATATTTGAAAGACATTGCATTCGAGTCATTGAAATTCATTAAGATTATTATTAAGTCAATTATAGTTGGATGTATTATGAAATGGGATGCATTCCGTCAACTTTCGTTGTAAAGAAAGTTTGTCTTTTAGAAACGAATACAATGTTTGTAAAATGTATCATATAGAGGTCAAATACCTCGCGATGAAATCAACTATTGTGGTACAAGATCTATTTGAAATTCAACAGATCGGTGTGTAGGTAGTCCCGGTAATTCTTTCGGAAATACATCGGGAAATTCTTTTGCAACGGGAACATCATTGATGTTCTTTTCTTCGGGTTTGACTTCCTCGATCTGTGTTAGAATGACATAGTAACCTTTTCTTATTAGTTTTTGTGCCTTCAAACTACTAATAAGATTTAACTTTGCGTTGCTCTTTTCTCCGTACAACATTAAGGGTTTTCCTTTTTCACGTACGATGCGAATTGCGTTTTTCTAACATACGACCTCTGCTCTCTCCTTTTTCAACCAGTCCATACCAATTATCACGTCAAAACTCCCTAACTCTACTTGTATTAAATTAATCTTAAAAGTTTCGCCAACCAGTTTAATTTCTCGATTCTGACATATTTTATCTGCTGTAATTAATTTACCATTTGCTAATTCGAGTAAAAATTTATTATCCAAAGGCGTTAATGGACAACTTAATTTGGCACAAAAATCCTTACTCATATAGTGTGACGATCGTTCCAAATCCATATGGACGAACACGTCATTCATTGATTTCATTGCGAGGTATTTGACCTCTATGTGATACATTTTGTAACATTGTATTCGTTTGAAAAGGTATTTCATAAATGAATATATAAATTCCAGGTTTTTAACATCTGATGATTCCTACGTATAGACAATCACCATTTAAATGGTTTACAATAATACATCTGTTGACAATACAGTCAAAATAAGATATATGGTAATGGTTTGGTGAATGCAAGTTTCTTGTATATAGCATGTATAACTCCGAGCACATATCTTATATCACGTATAAGCAAACAGCGGAAGACTTCTAGAATCCTGAGAATAAACATGCTTCAAGTGTCAACACAAAGGTTGGTGAGTTCATAGTTTTAATATTACACATAATCCGTATATCAATGTGGATTACAAAAGTTTAGTTGTTTTATTCAAAACATTTATCAATAGGTTTTACATAAAAGGTGGATCACAAGATTTCAGTTGTTTTATCCGAAACGTTTATCAATCGGTTCTACAAAATTGAGCACCCTGGTAACTAAACTTTAACGTTTATATAATTTGTACCCTTTTTATAATCATCTTAATAATACACGCAAACCAACGTGTACGCTTCTCAAATAGCATACGTCCGTTAAAAGGCTAGTGCTCTAGCTCGGACGGGGATATCAAGCCCTATGGATCCATATACTACTACTCGCGCCTACCAGTTCTTATAACCAGCAGTTACTAGTTACCAAAGCTAAGGGATTTTCGGTTCAAACTCAGTGTAGAATTTAGTATGTACTTGTATCCATTGTGTTTAAAATAAAGTGCATGTATTCTCAGCCCAAAAATATATATTGCAAAATCATTTAAAAAGGGAGCAAATGAAACTCACGCATATAAATATTGTATATCGGTTAATAAAGCATTTGCATGTATTCTCAGCCCAAAAATGTAGGGAGTAAAAGGGATCATATGAAACTCACGCATATCAGTTTTAGTTTTTGTATTCATTTTATAAAACAGCGCATGTATTCTCAGCCCAAAATATAGATTGCAAAAGCAATTAAAAAGGGAGCAAATGAAACTCACGCATATAAATATTGTATATCGGTTAATAAAGCATTTGCATGTATTCTCAGCCCAAAAATGTAGAGAGTAAAAGGGATCATATGAAACTCACTGTTTTATATTGATATACAATATTGCAGGAAAGCACGTAGACGCATCGGAGATGATAAACACGAGGTTTGATTCACAAAAATACCCCCGAACATTACCCATAACCTCCTTGGTAATAACTCATATTTTCCTTAGCTCTAGCTCGCTCGGAAACTCGTTTTGAAAATTACTTGGACAGCACTCCGTCGTAATATTTTATGTACATTATTATTTTTGTATCGCAAAAATAATAACATTAATAATAAAAATAATAACATTAATAATAATCTTAATAATAATAATAATAATAATAATAATAATAATAATAATAATAATAATAATAATAATAATAAATAAAATAAATACGGAGTAATATATGTTAAAGCAGAAGCAGAATGATCGAGTTTTTATAGGTGTGGCCTGTCCCCAGACCCCATGCGATCGCATGGTTCTGAAGGCCATTGGCCATGCGATCGCATGGCCCATTTTTCCAGCTTACATAATTTTGTCCTAATGCTTGTCGACATAATTAAATAATATATATATAATATATAATTTAAATTAATTAATTATATATTATATTTTATTCCCGTGCATAGTTGATTTGTAATTTTTGTTCCGATAAGTCGTACGTCATCACTTGACTTATGTCCCGGTTCCGGTTTTTCGAATGTCCTTTCGTACCTTTAGAAAACTTGCATTTTACGTTTCGTGTCACGTACCTTTGTCAAAATATAGTCTTAAGTTATCCATAAACTATACCACTCAAAGTATATCTTAAACTTTAGAGTGTTTTAGTCATTTACTTCTATAAATCATCGTCTCACTATTTGTTAAAATACATTTTTAAAATAGTGTTTTAATGTAGCAAAGTTACTGTAGCAAAGTCAATTTTTACTGTAGCAATTCACTGTAGCCAAGTAAATTTTATTGTAGCAAATAGTGATTTTCGAAAACACTGTAGCATTTTGGGTACTGTAGCAATTTGAAAATACTGTAGCAAATTAGTGTTTTACTTGTTCGTCTTAAACGTTTTAGTTAACTTATCTAAATATCAATCGAATCAATAATCGAATGTTACTATCGTTTACTAAATAACTTGAAATCATATATATTCAAATAGATATATAAACCAATAAGTTTAATGTACGGTAACATGCAATTAAAACTTTGTTACGTTTTCAAGTTATAGTATATATATATATGTATCTATTTACATATAATGGTTCGCGAATTTTTGAGAACAACTGAAGGGTATTTAAATATATAAAAGTAATTCAAAAAAATTTGAGATTCAGTTTTACAGACTTTGCTTATCGTGTCGGAAATGTTAATCATACAAAGATTAAGTTTAAGTTTAGTCGAAATTTCTGGGTCATCACATATAGCTTCTATCCGCACCCGAATCAAATAAAACATAAGCAGGTTTATCGTCAATAAGAAACGTACCTGTAACAAGCTCCGGGTCTTCCTGCGCTTCTGCCGCATTGATATTGAAGACACTTTCATGGTTTTGCCCATTATCATTCAATTCGTCTGGGCATGCAGTTTTGTAATGGCCCGTATTTTCACACCCAAAATAAGTAATGGCAGCATTAAACGTTCCGACATTATTTGTTCCTTTAATTCTGTTGGCCTTTGGTCCGTAGACTCTACACTTTGCAGCACTGTGACCTGTTCTGCTGCATTTTGTGCATAACTCCCTACAATAATTATCCGGATGATATTCCTCACACCTTAGGCATCTAGTTTTCTGCCTTTTGTTGTCATTATTGTTGTTGTTGGGACGGTTGTTATTGTTATTGGGACGGTTGTTTTTGTTTTTGAGACGGTTGTTGTAGTTGTTGTTGTTATTGGGACGGTTGTTGCAGTTGTTGTTGTTGTTGTTGTTGTTGTTGTTGTTGTTATTGGGACGGTTGTTGTATTGGTGACCCTTGTCACTATTTTCTTCCCACTTCCTCTTGACTTGTTTCATTTTGGCCTCCTCGGCCGCCTGCTCTTTAATCCTTCCCTCGATCTGGTTTATAAGTTTGTGAGCCATTCGGCTTGCCTTTTGCATTGAAGTGGGCGCGCTCGCACTCACATTCTCCTGAATTCTCTCTGGTAACCCCTTTACAAATGTATCGATCTGCTCTTCTTCATCTTCGAACACTCTTGGACACAATAAACACAACTCGGTGAATCGTCGTTCGTATGTGGTGATATCGAATCCCTGCGCTCGCAATTCTTTAAGCTCTGTTTTGAGCTTACTGTCTTCATTTCTGGGACGGTGCTGCTCATTCGTCAAGTGTTTGAATGCTGACCACGGTAGTGTGTAAGCAGCATCTTGTCCCACCTGTTCGAGATAGGTGTTCCACCAGGTTAATGCAGTACCTGTGAAGGTATGCGTGGCGTACTTTACCTTGTCTTCTTTAGCACATTTGCTTATAGCAAACACAGATTCGACCTTCTCGGTCCAACGTTTCAGTCCATCTGGTCCTTCAGTCCCGTCGAATTCCAGAGGCTTACAGGCAGTGAAAGCCTTGTAGGAGCATCCTACACGGTTTCCTGTGGAGTTAACTCCACTGCTAGACCCTGAGTTATTGTTGTTGTTTGGCATTGCAGCCTGTACTGCGGCTATGTTTGCAGCAAGGAATGCTCAGAAATCTTCTTCACTTATATTCAAGTTATGTCGAGTAGTCGGTGCCATTTCCTTCAAAAATAGCCAAAAGAGTTAAGTTAATCATATAGAATATTAGGAGTAGTCAATAGTATTTCGTAGCATAATATGAACTTATTTATAAAAGCCTTTTCTTCATATTAGCGTTTTATAATTTTAGTTCGGGTAGTACCTACCCGTTAAAGTTCATACTTAATAGCTAGCGCAAAAATTAACTACTACTATCGAAATAATATTCTATCATGAAAAACTTAATTCATTAACATTTCACGCTTAAACTTTCAATACAATATCATACAATCATACAATACTGTTATTTTACATATAGTATGAAATAAGGCACACGATGACCATAATACCAAGCATCTGTTAGGACAATTCTAGTGAAACTCAAACTATTCAGTGAAGGCAATAAAGACACGTAATTCATAAGACCATAAAAAAGTCATGCATTCGGGTTTCACTAGTACTATTTCCTATCCTTGATCAAGTGGGGAATAACCGTTGTGACCGTTGACAAGCAGCACGTTGTAACGTCGTCAAAAGGATGAGGGCTACGTAATATCCAACAGTGTCGTAATAAGTTAAAAACCTTATCTCTTACCCCAACTACTGAATCTGTCACTTGTGGGAATGTTTCATTAAGAAGTTGCAAATCGATGTTCTTTTTCTCAATTTGATGAGAGGCGAACATCACTAACCCGTAAACGTAACATGCTTCCTTAAGTTGCATGATTGAAGCCTTTTTAATGAATGAAATCCTATATTGGGATATTCGGAGTCAAAATAGGCCCTCAACCCGTGGCGGAAAATTGCATTAGGGTTTCCCGCACACATAGCCTTATAGAAAATATGATGTAACTTAAGGTTTCCCCAATGCGATATACACCACATATCGAAGGAAAGCCTTCTATAAACCAAGGCATGCCTGGAATGTCTTTCAAACGTCTTACAAACTAATTTTGTCATAAACAATTAAGCCGAAGAATCCTGACCAACTCTAGACAAGATTTCATCAATCATATCCCGTGGTAGGTCTTCTAAAATATTCGGTTGTCTATCCTTAACGTCCATTTTGTATTTTTTATACTGTAAAAGAGATGAAAAAAATTAGATCTTGTAAAGGATGATAGAATACAAATATTACAAGCAATTTTTACATACATCATAAAAGTACAAGCACACTACAGTACATATATTACATAGCATGATTACAATTCTTTATTCTGACTCACTTGTTTCCTCCTCCTCGGACTTGGTTCGTTTTGCTAATTTCCTAGGGATACATGGTGCTCCTCTAATACGAGCCATCCTTTTCACAAATGGTCTAGAGAAACCCGGTGGCTTAGATGTTCCCGGTTATAGTTAAAGTTTAAGAAATACGGGTGTTTACGATATATCCCATCGGGATATTTCATGTTAACATAAAGTTCAACAATTTTGGACTCGGGTTTTTCTATTTTGATAGCTTTTCCCTTATTATTTTCTTTTGCCTTATTAAATTGAGTCGGGGTAATTTCTATAACATCATCGAAATCCTCGTCGGGATCCGATTCATCAGAAAATTGGTAATTTTCCCAATATTTTGCTTCCTCAGCGGAAACACCATTGACCATTTTTAATTTTGGTTCATTGGTTGAGGATTTTCTTTTATTTATCTATTTTTCTGCGGTTCCTAATATTTCCTCCTCTGGAACCTCTTCTTCCGGTTCCTCTTCTTCCGGTTCCTCTTCTTCTTCTTCTGGAATTTGTGAATCTTTCCAAAATACATTCGACTCTTCATTATTATTGGGCGAGTTGATGGAATTTGTACTAGAGGTAGACATCTATCACATAATAGCAAGCACAATAAGATGTAATGCCCCGTACAAAATTAACGTGTACGGATCATCAACAACAGGATCATTACAGGGTCAAACACTATATGCTATTTTAAAAGAAGTTTGCATTCATAAAAAGGGGTAACGTCTTTACCGACGTCAAATGTTTTACAAACGATAGTGTGCTTCTACGAATAGAAAGCAATAACATAAGTACGAGACTCAAAGGTCATTACAATTTCATTTTTCAAAAGTATCATAGGTTGTGAATGCAAAATAAATGTTTCATGCAGAGACATCTCTAAACAAAAGCAGCGGGAGTCTACACAGCAAGTCTAACAGCGAGACTAATACAGCGGAAGCATCAAATGTCTAAGCACCTGAGAAATAACATGCTTAAAAGTCAACACGAATGTTGGTGAGCTATAGTTTAATTGTAACAATAATGTAATGTAGGCCACGAGATTTCGTATTCAAAACAGTATGAAAAGTATATGCTTAACCGTGGGCACTTGGTAACTAACTTAACGTAAATATCACCCCCAAAAAGTACACTTGGAGAGTGCGTAAGTTTACGAAGAATTAAATACCCATTAAATGCTAGCACGACTAACCCGAGTGGGGATGTCAAACCCTATGGATCCATATCTAAAATTCGCGTTCACCGGTTCAAAAACCAACGACTAAACGTTACCGAGCTAAGGGGAAAGTTTATGCCATTATATAACCCACACATATATAAAGTTTAAGTACTCGTTCCTAGTAAGTAAAACATAAAAAGTGCATGTATTCTCAGTCCCAAAAATAGTTGAAGTAAAAAGGGAGCTATAACTCACAGTGAATGCGCGGTAAAAGTCGATACGAGGTAAGTAAGCAAGTAAGTCGGTCCGAAAGGTTGTCAACCTAAGTTAAAAGTTACTAAGTCAGTAAATCGTCCCAACGGGTTTAAAAATACGTAATTTAAGTCTTAAGTGTCGTCATCATCAACATCATATGCAAAAAGTAAAGTAAGTTTTCAATCAAAAATAGAGACCGAAACAAAGGCTGACTTCGTTCAGCTTCTACGACCTCTATACAAACTGAAATGACATGAGGCCAGTGGCCATGGCTCTGTATATGAGTTCTCTAATCGTTGACCAATTTTCAGAACCAAACTCGTCTTCATTTGACCGTGGTGACAGTTTAAGTGCGAGTAATCGTTGACCAATTTTCAGAACCAAACTCGTCTTCATTTGACCGTGGCGACGGTTAAAGTGCGAGTAGGTCAAAAATTTCAGCACAACGTTACAAGGGCGTAGTGACTTTCGGAAGGCTATAAATCCTAAACCGTATATCGGATTTAGGCGAGGCCTAAACGAAAAGTCATCTACTTGAACCGAACTAACTGAAAATATACTTTCCAGTAGCCCAGAGAGTTTGATCAAACCCTGAAAAACAGAAAGTAAGTGCTCCAGTGGGATTCTTGGTGCTTGATGCTCATCACGGTTCTCATCCTTGATGCTTGTAGCTTCAAGTGTATAACTCGTTGATGTGTTTGCATTACTTTGACCAAGGTTTAACTATCAACACATAAGGTTAAGACTAGGAAACAAAATACAACTTATGTAAGAGTTTGAGCAAGATGATGAACCAAAGTTACATCAATTTCCTAGTTTCAACACAATCACAAGTTCTATTAAGCTATAAACTTTGAATCAAACTAAATAATCAAGACCTTAAGCTAGAGAGCTTAGATCTTAACTAGATATTAAAGATCTTAGACTAAAAAGTCTAGATCTCTTGTTCTTGGTGAAACCCTAAGTCAAAACACTTAGACTTTCAACTTTACACAACCATAAGTTATGAAACTTAGATTTTGTAAAGTAAGGTGAGCACAAATTAATGAACTATTGTTTTAACAAGTTAGATGACCATAAGTTATGGAACTTAGATCAATCTTAGATGAGTGAAAGTTATAAACTAGTAAGCTTAAACTTTCTTGTTCTTGAACTTTCAAAGTTAGACTTTGGTTACAAGATTTATGAGATCAAAGTTAACAAGTAATCTTTGACCAAGTAACTTATACAAATCGAAATCTACAAACATAAATGACAAATTTAAAGTTAAAAATAAACAAGTTCAAGTTTGGATTCATACATAAAGAGATATCAAGTCACAAACTTGAATCTCCATGAAATGAATTTTAAAGTTCCAACACTTAAACATAAAAAGGATCTTAAAGTGTTTGATCCTTAAATTTGTTACAAGTTCATGTAGAACCAAAAGCTACAAAGCTTTGATCCTTGTTCTTGCGTCTTTATCATAAAAGTGATCAAAGGTTGCAAGATAACATGAGGATTGAAGTTATAAAAACCAAAATCCAAAAATAAATAATGATGATGATGATTTACGGTTTTGAAGGAAGAAAAAGAAGAGAAAAAGAATTAAAACCTTCAAGTTCTTCAAGAAAAGTTGAGAGAAAAGTTATAGAGAAATTGAGAGAAAAGAAATGTGTGTTTTTGAAATGAAATGAGAGTGTTTGAAATGAAATGATGGTGTTGGTGGTGACCCTATAGGCCGACGGTTGTAGTGGGGGTGTGGAGGACCATTTGCTTGCTATTGGATGGTGGTACATGGTGGTGGTTGTACATGTTGGGTGGCATGTCAAAAGATGTTAAAACATGTAAGTAATGGTACACTAGCATGCTTAATACTTATCTTAATGTCTAATGGACTTGTCTCATGTAGTAATGGGCTAACTAGTCCATTAAGTTAAGTAGGTTGGGCCTTTAATTAACTAGGTCCATTAAGGTGTTAGGTCCATTAAAACTAACTAGTAAGCATTAGTAACCACTAAGCATAATTAAGGAACCATAAAGCTAGGTAATTGTCATAAATAAATAACAATTATGTTTACGTAGTCATAATATTCCAATTATGACCAAAGTTTAACGTGTACCAAGTACGTAGCTCGTTTTAAACGGTAAGTGACACTAACGGTCGTAAATGCATTCAAGGATCATGTTAAGCACTTAATATCACGTTGTAAGGCATTAACGAAAGTAATTAACATAATTAATGACCCCAGAATATAATCTACCACAGTACGCACAAATACGCAGTTTGGTAAAAGTAATAAATATAAATAAAAGTCAAAAAAGTCGGGTCGTTACATTACCCACCTGTTAAAGAAAATTTCGTCCCGAAATTTAAGCCGAGGTAGATGGTGGAGTTGGGAAAAGGTGAGGATACTTCTGAATCATTTGATCCTCTCATTCTCAGGTAAACTCGGGTCCATATTTTGCATTTCATCGGACTCGAACAATTGGAATCTTGTTACGTTTGAAGGTCTTGACCTCACGGTCCATAATTTCAACAGGTTCTTCCACAAAGTGGAGTTTGTCATCAATCGGAAGTTCTTCTAGTGGTATGACAAGTTCCGGTTCAGTAAGACATTTCTTCAGATTTGACAAGTGAAAAGTAGGATGAACGGAGCTCAATTGTGTCGGAAGATCCAAACGGTAAGCAACGGGTCCAATACGCTCCAAGATTTCAAAAGGACCAATGTATCGCGGATTTAACTTTCCACGTTTTCCGAAATGGATTACACCTTTCCAAGGTGCGACTTTCAACATAACGCGGTCACCCACGTTGAATTCGAAGTCTTTTCGTTTAAGGTCGGCATAACTCTTTTGGCGATCACGGGCCGTCTTGAGCCTGGCTTGAATTTGAACAATCTTCTCGGTTATTTCATGAACGAGTTCGGGTCCGGTGATTTGCTTTTAACCTACTTCAGCCCAACAAATAGGAGAACGACACTTGTGACCATACAACGCTTCGAAAGGTGCGGCATTAATACTCGAATGATAGCTGTTGTTGTAAGAAAATTCGGCTAGCGGTAAATGCTTCTCCCAAGCTTTTCTGAAATCAGTAACACATGCACGCAACATGTCCTCCAAAGTTTGAATCGTGCGTTCACTTTGTCCGTCGGTTTGCGGGTGATATGCGGTACTCATGTTGAGATGTGTTCCCAAATCTTCTTGTAAGGAACGCCAAAATCTAGAAGCAAAACAGGCATCTCGGTCTAAAATAATCGATAAGGGCACACCATGACGAGATACAATTTCCTTTATGTATAGCTGAGCGAGTTTTTCCCTCGTATCGGTTTCTTTCATGGCTAGGAAGTGTGCAGATTTGGTAAGACGGTCAATGATAACCCAGATGGTATCGTATCCGCCCGCCGTCTTTGGTAGTTTCATGATGAATTCCATCGTTATCCTATCTCACTTCCATTGTGGGATTTCGGCTTGCTGAAGTAACCCGGATGGCCTTTGATGTTCGGCCTTAACCTTAAAACAAGTCAAACACTTCCCAACGTAAGTAGCAACATCCTTCTTAAGATTTGGCCACCAATACTATTCCTTGAGGTCGTGGTATATCTTACCGGCTCCTGTATGAATCGAATATCTTGACTTGTGGGCTTCGTCTAGAATGAGGCTTCGTAAATCCCCATAACTAGGCACCCAGATTCTTTCGGTAAAGTATCGGAGTCCAGTCTCCTTAACCTCAAATCGAGAGACGAGAATGTTCAAATGTTCTTGAGAAATATTCTCCCCTTTGAGTGCCTCATCTTGGGCTACTCAGATTTGGCTATTGAGATTCGAATGGATGGTGATGTTCAAGGCTCGGACACGAAGAGGTACCATTCTTTCCTTTCGGCTCAAAGCATCGGCTACAACATTTGCCTTGCCAGGATGGTTGATAAGGCTAAAAAGGAACATATATTTCATACCATTATCCCCCAAGAAAGACAAGATTTTAGTTGCAATTGTTCCATTTTCAAGTGATATTCGTTTATATTAAATAAGTGCGAAGACAAAAGACGAAAACGACGAATTGAATACACAAAGGTCAAAAAAAAGCTCAAATATACAAGATACAAATAAAAAGGTTCAAATTATTGATGAAGAACGTCTAAAAATGACAAGAGTACAAGTTGCGGAACGCAAAGTACACGATATAAAATAGTACGAAAGGACGTCCGAAAATCCGGAACCGGGACCCGAGCCAAGAAGAAACGCCCGACGCAATGGACCAAAAATATCTAGTCTACTATGCACATAAATATAATATAATATATAAATAATTATTAAAATTATTTATATTTTATATATATTTAATAAATATGTCGACGAACAAGAAGACAAAAGATATGTGAGCTGTCCAGCGTGGCCATGCGAGTCGCATGGCAAATAGGCATAAACCCATGCGAGTCGCATGGCAGTAAAAATCTGGCCAAATGCCTATAAAAAGGCAGTTTATGCACGAACTCAAACACATCTTTTTCTTTTCCTTCTCTGTAAACATATAACATAAATAAATAATTATAATTATAATTATAATTTTAATAATTATGATTTAGTTTAGTATTGTAACAAATGATTTACGGGTTTTAAGTCAAGACTCTGCCCGTGTAATACTACGATATTAATACCCACTGTAAGTTATGTCTTTCCTTTTTAATTTAATGTCTCGTAACTAAGTTATTATTATGCTTATTTGAGCCGAAGTAATCGTGATGTTAGGCTAAAATATTAAGACGGGGTTATTGAACTTTGTACCATAATTAAGGTTTGGGCAAAAGACCGACACTTGTGGAAATTGGACTATTGACTATTAATAGATGGGGGGTATTGTCTAATTGAGTGACAACTCATTGGAGTCTGTCGAACCTATCTTCAAATTAATTAACCTAATAATTAATAATGATTATGGTTGTCCTATTTAGTGACGTTCATATGGAATCTGTTATAATCATTTAATTAATCAATTGGGTTGGGTAATTGATTATTCATTCTGATCAAGTGGATGAATTAATATTCATAAACTAATTAAAACAGGGGTAGATTACATACAGTGATAACTGGTGTAATTGTTGATAGAAGTGATAACTGCGTCACAGTTTAAATCCTTAATCAGTTGGAATATTTGACTTCGGGTATAAGGGTAATTTGACGAGGATACTCGCACTTTATATTTATGACCGATGGACTATTATGGACAAAAACCAGATAGACGTATCAAATAAACCAGGACAAAGGACAATTAACCCATGGTAATAAATTAAAATCAACACGTCAAACATCATGATTACGGAAGTTTAAATAAGCATAATTCTTTTATTATATTTCTCATCGTATCTTTATTTACTGTCATTTTATTCTATCGCAATTTTATTTATTGTTATTTTATTTATCGTCATTTATTTATTTTACGCACTTTAATTATTGTCATTTATCTTTACGCTTAAAAATATAAAATCGACAAACCGGTCATTAAACGGTAAAAACCCCCCTTTTATAATAATATTACTACTTATATAATTATATATATTTTGTATAAATATAGTTGTTAAAAATATAGTAAGTATCACCAGCTCCCTGTGGAACGAACCGGACTTACTAAAAACTACACTACTCTACGATTAGGTACACTGCCTATAGTGTTGTAGCAAGGTTTAGGTATATCCCATCCGTAAATTAATAAAACTTGTGTCATATTTTGTAGTATTTTGTATTAAAAATAATACTATTTCGTACCCTCACGCTACATCATCAAGTTTTTGGCGCCGCTGCCGGGGAGCACTAAAACGCTATATTTTTAATTTATATTTGCAAAAAAAAAAAAAAAAAAAAAAAACAAAAACGTAAAAAAAAAAAAACGTAAAAAAAAAAAAAAAAAAATTATAAAAAAATATATTTTTAAGATTTTGTCTATAAAAAAAATTTTTTTTTTTTAGTTTTATTACCTTTAGATTTTTAGACTATATTCGCAACTTTTAGTATTAAGTTTAGTTTTGCCATAGTTATTTTTACTTCAAGAATTTTTAGTTTTGCCGTAAAATCCCTTGAGTGCTTTTTCTTTAGACTAAGATTTAGGTGCCTTAAAATTTTGCGAAGCCATTTTTCGTGCTATTTTCTTATTTCGTATTTTTCGACGCCTTTTACCTATGTATCAATTACAATTCCAATTAGTGATCTCCATTTGTAGCTTTAATTTTAAGATAGTGATCGTTATAAGGTTGGATTAACCGCGTGTTTACAAACCACTCTTCGTCTTTTTCATTTTTCGACACTTTTCGACGCGCAATCTTTTTCTCTCTTATTTCTCGCCATTCTAGTTTTTAGGACTTAGAATTTTTTCTACTTCTTCTCTAAATTTCTTAAAATTACGAAAATTTATTTTAAGTGGTTAAATTGATAGACATCAAAATTTTCTGGTTCGTAGTAATAGTTGGATTTGTACGTGGACCGGGTTATTGGAGCCAAACAGTACTCAATTATATTGAGACCAAACGAATCCTGCCCCTCTGCTGCATCTTTTGGCTATTCGAAACGTGGGCAAAATCAGAAAAGTCTATTAATTGGATAACTTATTATAATTTTTCTTTCCTTTTTAAAAACTAATAGGATATTCAGTGAATGCACCGAGCAAGACGTTCGCCGCCGGTCATACGTTCACCACCTGTAACTCGATCAAGACATCTAGCAAATATTGTCGCCGTTGATTTTTCTTTAGAATTGTCATCTAGTCGAACAAGAACTCCAACTCAAATTTCCGATAATCCATCTTTTGAACCCGACTTCACAATTAAGAACCCGGAGCATATTCAAGGACAATTCCAAGATCTTGAACCACTAATTATTCCTCATGAGCCACAAACCATTAAATCAGAATCCTCTAGTGATTCGTATTCAACAAATTCAATTATGGAAGTAACGGAACCTCTAAGTATGGAAGATCGAATGAGAGCCACACGCACGGGCCAAGGTCACGCCATTATTAAGCCAGAAGTTAATGCGCCAGATTATGAAATCAAAGGACAAATTCTACACATGGTAACTAACCAATGCCAATTCAGTGGTGCACCGAATGAAGATCCTAACGAACACCTTCGTACGTTTAAAAGAATTTGTACACTATTCAAAATCCGAGAAGTGGAAGATGAGCAGATCTATCTCATTTTGTTTCCCTGGACTTTAAAGGGAGAAGCCAAAGATTGGTTAGAATCGTTACCTGAAGGGGCGATTGACACATGGGATGTTTTAGTTGAAAAATTTCTTAAACAATTCTTTCCGGCATCTAAAGCCGTGAGACTTCAAGGAGAAATTGTTACGTTCGCGCAAAAGCCAAATGAAACATTATATGAGGCGTGGACAAGATTCGGAAGGATGTTGAGAGGATGTCCTCAACACGGTTTAGACACTTACCAAATAGTACAAATATTCTACCAAGGTGTCAACGTTGCTACACGAAAAGACATCGACATAACAGCTGGTGGTTCCATCATGAAGAAAACCGCAACTGAAGCTTACAAAATTATTGATAATACAGCCTCCCACTCGCATGAGTGGCACCAAGAAAAAGATATTTTTCGTTCATCTAAAGTGGCTAGAGCCGATTCTAGCCATGACTTTGATTCCGTTTCCGCAAAAATAGATGCTTTCGAAAGACGAATGGAAAAGATGAATAAAGATATTCACGCAATACGAATCAGTTGTGAGCTATGCGGTGGACCACACTTATTGAAAGATTGTCACATTGAACCAACCATGGAACAACGAGAGAATGTTTTCTATATGAACCAAAGGCCGGGAAATAATTATCAAAATAATTATCAACCGCCAAAGCTAAACTTCAATCGAAATCAAAACATTCTTTACAATCCAAAAGGACCCGAAAATAACTGGTATAACCAACAAGGTCCGAATAACCAACCAACTCAAAACAACACTTTCAATCAACAAAGACCTGGCTTATATAAACCACAACAACAAACCGAAGAGAAAAAGTCAAATATGGAAGACGTGGTATTCAAGCTAGTTGAATCTCAAACACAATTTATTGAAACTCAAACCCAAACGAACGAGAGATTTGATAAGTCATTAAGAACTCAACAAGCTTCCATTTTGAATCTAGAAAAACACGTAGGTACTCTTGCTAGCATGATGAGTGAGAGGGAACAAGGAAAGCTACCGAGTAATACTGAAGTAAATCCTCGGAATGAGAATGTTAATATGGTTTCAACGAATTCTGAAAAACCAGCACCAGAAGATGGGAAGGTTTTAGATGAGAGTAACAATGAAGAAGTTACACCACCACCACCCGAGTATGTAAAGCCAATGGTGGCACCATACAAACCACCCATCCCGTTTCCAAGAAAAGGAGTTGAGTATGAGCAAGTGATAGGTAATAAAGATTGTGATACCTCTGGAAAGAAGAAGAAGAAAAAGAATAAGAAAGTGCAAGAAACAAAAGCCGTAAATATAAACCCGGTGAAGACAGTTCCACCAAAACCTCCACCTAGGGTAGGTGATCCGGGTGAATTTATTGTTCCTTGTCTACTTAGTGATTGTGTCATGTATGATGCACTAGCAGATTTAGGTGCAAGTGTAAGTGTTATGCCTCTTTCCTTATATAAGAGATTAGGTGTAGGTAAGTTAAGTCCAACGGATATGAGTGTTCGACTCTTTGATCAAACCATTAAGCACCCAGTTGGAATTGCTGACAACCTACCCATTCAAGTAGGTAATTTAACCTTTCTAGTCGAATTCATTGTCATTGACATAGAAGAGGACCCAAACATTCCTCTAATTTTAGGTCGACCATTCTTTGCGTCCACCGGGGCGTTATTTGATGTAGGAAATGGAAGAATGACACTTAGTAGTGGTAACAAATCGATCACCTTTATGATTCGAAAGTCTAAATCTCCACCAACCAAAACCATTGAACCAGCAAAAACGATTGGTAACAACCATGTTGTTTTACCAACTCCAACGGTAGTGCTTAATAATAATGAAACGCCTAAGTGTGGGGAAAATGAAGTAACACCTAATGATGACATGATAACAAAGAACCTCGTTGTCGATACGAAATTAAATGATCTCGTTATTAATAGTTCAATGAAGAAACTTATTAAACGGATTCGCGATGCTAGAACCAAGGGGAACTTTAAGTTATGTAACCGGTTAGTATCCAATCTATCACCTAAATAAAAGGAGAAACTAGTTGAAATTGTGGATATTACACAGGAATCCGACCAATGGCTTAAAGAAAAAGTCACGGATATGCAAGTTGATTATGGACCAAGAGAAATTAACGATGAAGTTAATCACAATTTTGACACCACGGCTACCTAAGTGTGGGGAGATTCAAATGTTCTAAAAAGAAAATGCTATCTAGAGTTAGTTGTTCTGTTCTCGTGTAGTTCCGAGAATGGAACCCGAATGGTCTTTTCCGCTAGCAGACACTAAAGAACTAGTTTTCTCCCTCCATTCTGAATTTTTGTTTTGTAGGTTTTTTTTAATGAAATTAATATGCATTTTAATTTAAGTTTTTAAAAACAAAATTTACTTTAATTCATTAAGTTGAAAAAATGATTTCTAAAATTCGTCGTGAGTTGAAGACTAGGTCATTAAGCCGAAATTACTTTACCCGAGGGCGGGGCGACAAATTTTGTTATCATTATTTTTAATTTTATTGATTTAAAGTATGCCAAAAATATTATACTTTATAAATTTTTGAAAAGTGGGGTTATAAACCAAACTTCAAAAAAATATATATATATATATATATGTTTGTATTTTATCTTATGTACAAAACAGGGTAAAACAATGCACTTTCAAAGACTGTCATTAAAGTTCAGCAAAAGGTACTAATTTTGACGACAAGACGCAAAATAACAAATGTTATATAACAAATGGAGGAATGAACGATGAGGCGCCATCAATCATTCGACGAGCTTTGTAATTACAAACTCGGTATTTTTAATCACTTTTCTACACTAATCACCCTCATGAATTTATAATTATAGTCTGATTTCATGCAAATGAGGGCATTGCATGATCTCAAGTGTGGGGAAGGGTTATAAATTCTCTCGGGTTTATACTTAGTTTAATTGCCAAATTTCATGAAAATTTGAAAAATTTTCAACTAAAATACTAGTAACGCAGTAGTTGTATTAGAATCTAGTGTTCTCTGATAACAAGGAACAGCCCTAGTCTTATATACTGACTACCCACTTCTAGTAAAATTTTTCAAAATTTTCAATTAAATGAAGTCAAAATCATGTTTATACATATTTATGAACGATGAAAACTAGGTGTTAATACCGAAATTATCGTTACCTCGAGGACATAAATTGAGAAACAACCCAAAACGCTTGAATTCATTTAAAAAGGAATAAAGAAGAATAAAAAGGCAAAGAAAGAAACTAAGTGTGGGGAGAATGTACCAAGTTATTCAATTAAAAACTATCTATCACATGTTTCTGTAAAGTTATTGCAGGTGCTTTTGTTTTGGACTTAATTAACAGTTTTACCCGGTTTATTGTAATATATTTGAAAGAAAAGATGGATCTACACGATGAATCAATTCCATCATTAAAAGGAAGTAAAGTCTTCCGAAAAAGACACGCGCTTCTTGATTTAGGTCATGAAGTTGTCGTCCAGACCAGCTGTAGGTTGACGAAAAATCTAGAAAAGTCATCTCTAAAATCAGCAGGAAATCCACGGACCTCAGCATCAAACAGGGTCGCCAAGTGGTCAGATTTATCCTAACCATGAGAAGGATTTATCTCGTACAATGGGGAGGCACCGTGCAAATTAGCTTGATAAGACTAATGAATCAGATCCCCAGAAAAGGATAATCTCCTTAAAGATTAAAAATCAGCTTTTAAGACTGATAATACTCAATCCTAGAGATTGACCTTAAAGATTGAGAATTCAAACTCATGGAATTCGATGATATCTAAACTCGAGCTTGAACGAGAAAATATTTTGATCAAAAATACAAACCGATTTGTTTTCTGAAAACCCATTTTCAATGCGTTCATTACCATTGAACGTAAAATCCTAGGAATTCACCTGGAATTCATTAGGTCACCTGAACAAAATCGGGTGTCAACCGTAAGAACGGTGGTTGCATAGCATGGTCGGAGACAGGACCTTGTGCCAGACCGAAAAATTATAGGATGATCTTTACTATTGCTCCTACCAAGGATAGTACTAGCATCCGACACGTTTTTAGACCATAATCAAATGCATGTCACTGGACATTGCCTTAACAGTTTCTTGTTCATCGATTTCCTTTACAACCGGACGGTAGTTTACCGAAAGGTAATATACGGAACAAGTAAACTGGATGTGTGCTTTCCGATACAGGGATAGCAGTGGATTACACGAGCCTAAAAGTTTTAGCCAAAATATTGATCCACAGATATATTTTGCAACACCGATGATGGATCAAATCAGAAAACTTGTCTAGGGAAAAATCTAGCATGAATTTTCAAAAGATCAAATGTTTTCATAAAGATCCAATTTCCTTAAGGATCTAAAATTTTATAGTCATGTGGGACTGTAAACCGCCTTTCAAATGTGCACTTTGCTTTGGAAACCGAAAGTAAATCGGCTATTTGATTGCAGTGTCGTTGACCTAAACCCGAGGCAACTATAAAAGACACACCCACCTTTGAACCATATCGTTACTATCATTGTTTATACCGCTCTATCATAATCACTCATGTACAAAGTGTGAAGAATAAAGAAGTGATTCGTGTGTTTATATTTCAAGACTGTATTGCTTGAGGACAAGCAACGCTCAAGTGTGGGGATATTGATAAGGCTAAAAAGGAACATATATTTCATACCATTATCCCCCAAGAAAGACAAGATTTTAGTTGCAATTGTTCCATTTTCAAGTGATATTCGTTTATATTAAATAAGTGCGAAGACAAAAGGCGAAAACGACGAATTGAATACACAAAGGTCAAAAAAAAAGCTCAAATATACAAGATACAAATAAAAAGGTTCAAATTATTGATGAAGAACGTCTAAAAATGACAAGAGTACAAGTTGCGGAACGCAAAGTACACGATATAAAATAGTACGAAAGGACGTCCGAAAATCCGGAACCGGGACCCGAGCCAAGAAGAAACGCCCGACGCAATGGACCAAAAATATCTAGTCTACTATGCACATAAATATAATATAATATATAAATAATTATTAAAATTATTTATATTTTATATATATTTAATAAATATGTCGACGAACAAGAAGACAAAAGATATGTGAGCTGTCCAGCGTGGCCATGCGAGTCGCATGGCAAATAGGCATAAACCCATGCGAGTCGCATGGCAGTAAAAATCTGGCCAAATGCCTATAAAAAGGCAGTTTATGCACGAACTCAAACACATCTTTTTCTTTTCCTTCTCTGTAAACATATAACATAAATAAATAATTATAATTTTAATTATAATTTTAATAATTATGATTTAGTTTAGTATTGTAACAAATGATTTACGGGTTTTAAGTCAAGACTCTGCCCGTGTAATACTACGATATTAATACCCACTGTAAGTTATGTCTTTCCTTTTTAATTTAATGTCTCGTAACTAAGTTATTATTATGCTTATTTGAGCCGAAGTAATCGTGATGTTAGGCTAAAATATTAAGACGGGGTTATTGAACTTTGTACCATAATTAAGGTTTGGGCAAAAGACCGACACTTGTGGAAATTGGACTATTGACTATTAATAGATGGGGGGTATTGTCTAATTGAGTGACAACTCATTGGAGTCTGTCGAAACTATCTTCAAATTAATTAACCTAATAATTAATAATGATTATGGTTGTCCTATTTAGTGACGTTCATATGGAATCTGTTATAATCATTTAATTAATCAATTGGGTTGGGTAATTGATTATTCATTCTGATCAAGTGGATGAATTAATATTCATAAACTAATTAAAACAGGGGTAGATTACATACAGTGATAACTGGTGTAATTGTTGATAGAAGTGATAACTGCGTCACAGTTTAAATCCTTAATCAGTTGGAATATTTGACTTCGGGTATAAGGGTAATTTGACGAGGATACTCGCACTTTATATTTATGACCGATGGACTATTATGGACAAAAACCAGATAGACGTATCAAATAAACCAGGACAAAGGACAATTAACCCATGGTAATAAATTAAAATCAACACGTCAAACATCATGATTACGGAAGTTTAAATAAGCATAATTCTTTTATTATATTTCTCATCGTATCTTTATTTACTGTCATTTTATTCTATCGCAATTTTATTTATTGTTATTTTATTTATCGTCATTTATTTATTTTACGCACTTTAATTATTGTCATTTATCTTTACGCTTAAAAATATAAAATCGACAAACCGGTCATTAAACGGTAAAAACCCCCCTTTTATAATAATATTACTACTTATATAATTATATATATTTTGTATAAATATAGTTGTTAAAAATATAGTAAGTATCACCAGCTCCCTGTGGAACGAACCGGACTTACTAAAAACTACACTACTCTACGATTAGGTACACTGCCTATAGTGTTGTAGCAAGGTTTAGGTATATCCCATCCGTAAATTAATAAAACTTGTGTCATATTTTGTAGTATTTTGTATTAAAAATAATACTATTTCGTACCCTCACGCTACATCATCAATGGTAACGGAGTTCACAATCATAGTCGTTCAGCGTCTCGATCCATCGTCGCTGTGTCATGTTCAGTTGCTTCTGATCAAAGATGTGTTGGAGGCTTTTGTAGTCGGTGAAGATGGTACTTTTTATTCCATAAAGATAGTGTCTCCACAGTTTTAATGCAAAGACAACGGCTCCAAGTTTGATATCGTGAGTAATGTAGTTTCGCTCATGAATTTTTAGTTAACGAGAAGCATAAGCAATAACTTTCGTTCGTTGCATTAGTACACACCCAAAACCATTTTTCGAGGCATCGCAATAAACAACAAAATCATTACTACCTTCAAGGAGAGATAGGATAGGTGCGGTGGTCAACTTCTGCTTTAAGGTTTGAAATGCTGACTCTTGTTCGGTTGCCCAAACGAATTTCTTCCCTTTGTAAGTTAGTGCGGTTAATGGGCGTGCAATTAGAGAGAAACTTTCAATAAACCTTCGGTAATAGCCGGCGAGGCCTAGTGTGATGACCCGGAAATTTCTGACCAAATTTAAACTTAATCTTTAACGTTTCCGACACGATAAGCAAAGTCTATGAAGTTGAATCTCAAAATTTTGAATTATTCAGTTACCCTTCGATTGTTCTCAATGATTCGCGAACAATTATATGTAAATAGATACATATACTATAACTTGAAAACGTAAGAAAGTGTTAAGTAAATGATACTGTGCATTAAACTTATTGGTTTGATTATCTGATTGATATATATTCAACTACGGAATTAAAAGATTATGCCAAACGATTGAATTAAAAGATATTTAATGAGTCCCTTAAGGATTATGATATTATTACGGGTCTCTGTTGTGAGGTTCACGTTGATTTGGGAAATCATCCATTCTTAACGGTATTCGGAATAAATGGTAAAGTGTTTGTTTAAATAACGTAATTTGGACACATACAATAATAAGGAATATTAACTGTTGGAATTAGATATATGAATAACTTGCGATATGTATTTTAAAACGTGTTTATTAATATTGAAAATATATATTTAACAATACGATAAAATATAATATTAACTTGGTCATAAAAACGAATTGTTATTATATATATATTAACAAATAGCGAGACGATGATTTATAGAAGTAAATGACCAAAATACTCGAAAGTTTAAGATATACTTTGAGTGGTATAGTTTAGGGATAATTTAAGGCTATATTTTGACAAAGGTACGTGACACGAAATGTAAAATACAAGTTTTCTCAGCGTACGAAAGGACATTTGAAAAACAGGAACCGGGACATAAGTCGAGTGATGACGTACGACTTATTGAAACAAAAATTACAAGTCAACTATGCATGTGAATTTAATATAATATATAATTAATTATATAAATTAAATATATTATATAAAATTATGTCGACAAACAAAAAGTTAAAAGTTTGTGAGCTGGATCAGAGGGCCATGCGATCGCATGGCCTTGAAGCACAAATCCCATGCGATCGAATGGGGTACTGTTTCAGAAAAGGTTCTATAAATTGCTCAGTTTTCACACACTTCTTTCTCTAATCATATATTACTCCGTATTTATTTTATTTATTATTATTATTATTATTATTATTATTATTATTATTATTATTATTATTATTATTATTATTATTATTATTGTTATTATTATTATTATTATTAATCTTATTATTATTATTAATATTATTAATTAGTATTATACATAAAATTCTATGACGAGGTTATGAGCGTGTCACTTTCAGAATGGTTTTCAAGCGGGATAGAGATAAGGAAATTATGGGTTATTGCCAAGGAGGTTATGGGTAATGTTCGGGGGTATATTTGTGAATCAAACCTAGTGTTTATCATCTTCGTTACATCTACGTACTTTCCTACAATATTGAATCTCAATACTGATACGTAAGCACTCATATTTTATCTTTTATATATTAATTATGTATCCATGTCTAGTGCTCGAGTATAAATATTTATATATGCTTGTATGCTAAATTTTGTCGTTAAACAGTTTATAATGAATCATTAATTAAATACATATATTACTGGTAAAAGGTATATGATATACATATTTTTGGAAAGCTGACGAAAAATCAATAACTTTTCATTTAGATATCGAATAGTTTCGATGAACGGATTAAAAGATATGATCAACTCAATTATGATTAACGTTAATTGAAATCGCTTTTGAATCTGCAATTAAGATTTAAACAAATTGTTTACAAGACTGATAAAGTGAACTTTTAAATATTGCCAACCGAGTAAATGAATCCTTATATAAGGCACGTCTCGTTTTGTTGAACTATTGTCAAAATTGACTTTTTGAAACGACTTTGGATAACTATTATATGTCGATCTCGAGCATTAGGATTGTGATACACTATGACCTGACCTAGCTTGATAGACATTTATTTACCAACATATGTTCTCTAGGTTGAGATCTACGATTATTTGGTAATCCGAGTTTCGATCACATTTTGGTAAATGACTTTATATGCTGCTAAAGTGAGTTTCATTTGCTCCCTTTTTAATTGCTTTTGCAATCTATATTTTGGGCTGAGAATACATGCACTTTATTTTAAACGCAATGGATACAAGTACATACTAAATTCTACACTGAGTTTGAAACGAAAATCCCTTAGCTTTGGTAACTTGTAACTACCAGTTATAAGAACTGGTGGGCGCGAGTAGTTGTATATGGATCCATAGGGTTTGACATCCCCGTCTGTTCCAGGTATAGAAACCCTAGCCTGAACTATAAAACAGACGTATGTTATTTGAGTTTAGTACATACTGGTTTGCGTGTATTGTACATGTTGGTTGCATGTATGTTAAAACAGGGGTACTTATTATAACGTTAAAGCTTAGTTACAAGGGTGCTCAATCTTGTAGAATATTTTGATAAACGTTTCTGGATGAAACAACTGAAATCTTGTGATCCACCTTTATATACAGATTATATGAAACAATAAAACTATGAACTCACCAACCTTTATGTTGACACTTGTTAGTATGTTTATTCTCAGGTTTCCTAGAAGTCTTCCGCTGTTTGCTTATGTGTTAGATAAGCTATGTGCATGGAGTCTTACATGACATATTTTTTCAAGGAAACGTTGCATTCACCAAATCATAACCATGTATCTTATTTTGATTGCATTGTCAACGGAAGTATTATTGTAAACTATTATTTACGGCGATTGACTATATTTAGAAATCATCAGATGTCGAAAACCTTTCATTTAAATATTCATTTATGGTGCGCCTTTTTAAAAGAATGCAATGTTTACAAAACGTATCATATAAAAGTCAAATACCTCGCAATGAAATCGATGAATGACGTGTTCGTCCATATAGATTTGGAGCGATCGTCACAGTTGGTATCAGAGCGTTGGTCCTAGTGAACCAGGTCTTGCATGAGTGTGTCTAACTGATAGTTGTTAGGATGCATCAGTAAGTCTGGACTTCGACCGTGTCTGCATGTTAAAATTTTTGCTTATCATTTCTTATCGGAAATTACATGCTTATCATTCTTAAGTCTAGACACGTTTTTCTACATTTATTGCATAAATAGTGTATATACAAAAATTTATTTCTTAGCGTATCTGTTACTGTAAACTTTTCCTGACATCTTCCAAAAATTTCTCCGTGATTTATGGAATTTGGTATTATATATACATATGTAAATTATGTATTGAAGAATACCAAACTAAATTCTATAATCTAATTCATATCAAAAATCATCTCCCTAATTATACAAGATGGATCCCGTATCTAGTTCAAATTCCTTAAACTCCGACAGCTATTCCGATATGGATATTCACCTGAATTCCGAAGACAGTGTAACCGGAATGGATCAACCAATCAGCCATCACCTATTCTGGATGAATTGGGGATGGGTTCGTAGCCTACTTAATTATTGGAGACAAGAAGAAGGCGATCCCTTCCATCCACCACATTGCCCTCTTGGCGAAGAACCTGAAGCACTTACCGGCGAACCTGTTTGAGACACCATTTTCTCTCTCATTTCCAGAGTATCTCGTCACGATAATATACTATCTCAAATTCTGGATCTTATTCATCCGCTCGTCCGAACCGCCAATCATCCCGGTGTAGTAGAAGAAGTCAACGAGCTTCGCGCTCGGGTAATGGCTTTAGAGAATATGATGCAAAGGTTACAAGCACCAGCAGCATCACCGGCATCAACAATACCACCAACAACAACACCAACAGTACCATTACCATCAGCAACAACATCCGCATCGCAAACCTCAACTTCACAATCTGCCCTACGAGCATCAACGTCATACGCACCGTAGTTACCAAGAAATACCAGCAACAATAACCGATGAAGTATTAACTCATTTCCCCTGAAGAAATTTTATGTATATTTAATATATATGAATTTTGAAATCAAAATAAATCTTTTTGTACTAAGCTATTACGTGTGAATCTTAACTAGTAGGTACTACTCGGTTAATTCATATTACTAATATGCTATGATATACATCCTTCGTTAGCGACTTAACCATCGTTAACTACAATATCTATTTCAACTCAATGAATTCAATTTCATAATGAACTTAGTGTATTAATCAACTACATGTTTGATTTTACACTTTTATCTTCGATGTACTCGAAAACATCATTTATATCTTATGAAGTTCACGAAAATTTCACGAGCATCAACATCCTTCACCGAGGAATAAGAATAAATAATGAAGTATCGATTACATTAGCGAAATACTCCGCAAAGATTATGTAATCTTTAATGTTTTAGAGATTAATCATTTCTAAGTCAAGCCGAAAATCAAATGAGCTTAATATGATATTAACTCGTTAAATCTGTGTTACATCTGAAGAAAATATACATACATATATTTTCATAAAGACGGTAATAAAAATTCTTTTGTACAAAATATTAATTGTGAAATCTTTAACGGGTAGGTAATACCCGGGAAATATTTAAGTTAGCAATTAATATGTTACACTGTACATTCCTAAACTTTGATTCAAAAATTATTAACAATACTCACAATGATATACAATCGTTTTCATACAAATTCAATTACATATTCTGATATTGACGGATCAGAATCCAAGTCATAACTTTGAACCGGTGACATCATTCTTAGATCTCTACATCTTTCAAATATATACTTTGACTTCAAAACTGTGCAAGATCCTTTAGCGTTGTTTTTACCGAAAATAACCTTGCAATTTCTTTTTCAAAGTATCCAGTTTTACCCCACTTTCAACCAGTCAATTTTGACTTTTTAGATTAGTCTTATTATAACCTCGATATATACGTTTTTGTTATTAGGGAACCTTTTATGTTCCACCACATTAGCAGTAAATTTACCAACAACCTCATTAATCCTTGACCTTCTGAAAAATCCTTATACTCATTGAAACCCTATCATGTACTCATCCACATCTCATAACGGTAATTGCCATACCAACTACCAGGAATTAGCAATTAGTATTTTGAATCTCGCAGCATTTTCTACGACAACAGTTATATATAAACATATAATGTCTATCTCCTAGACTTATTTACTTCGAATGTGAAGTTTCTGAAAAACATCCCAAACTATGAACTAGTTCTCTGAAATTGGAACAATGCTGATGAAGCAGCAAAAATGGTAAATGACTTTAACAGTCAAAAGTTTGATGATAAAGAATAGTATGGTGGTAAAGCTGAGAAAAAGAGAAGGTTTGGAATTGAAAAACGGATTGAGCAGACCATGAAGGAGGCTGTGGACAAATCACAAAGACTAAATCTACCTTCAAAGAATCCAAATGATTCAGTGTCTGCTGAAATTATTAGTGAATACCTTGCTCCTTACTCTAAAACCTTTGCAGACAATATTCTTCATCATCATCTTATCTTAAATATTCTAAGATATCATCGTATCTCCCATTATAAATATCCTCCATATTTCTGAAGATATTTTTCGAAACCATTCTTATCTGAAATCATTACCTCTTCGCGCTATCTGTGTTACATCATAAAAGAAACTATTTTAGTTTCTAAAATCTGAAAAATTCGAAAAAATGGATGTTTTGAAGTAATGTTGGGAACTGAAGCATGAGTTAGTATAATATAATGACACTTGCTTAACGTGATTATATTACAGTAAGTCATGTTGAGTTTCTAAATGGAACGTGACAAAGTATAACAACCCTCACTTTTTGACTTCTGAAATTACTGAAATGACCCTAGGGTTTACTGTCTGACTATACGTATTAATTATTTAAGGGTTGTTATATACACAATCAATTTAGCGTTGACCAAATAATAAATTTTTATTCGACACTCACTGCTAATTAAAATTTATGCATTTCAGTAATATTATTTATAACTATTAATCTATAAGTAATAAATAAAAAGTGACATTTATATAAATAATAAAACAATTGGGAACTAAATAAAAATAAATACAAGTCATGAATTAGTAAAAAGAAAATAATACTTATCATGTAGTAAATGTAAATAATAATAATAATAATAATAATAATAATAATAATAATAATAATAATAATAATAATAATAATAATAATAATAATAATAATAATAATAATAGTAATAATAATGAGACTAAAGAATCTTAAACAATTACATCCTTATGTTGACTAAAAATAAAGTATAAACTAGTACATCCTTATGTTGACTAATTATAAACTAGTACCACCTTTTGTTGACTAAAAATTATAAAACAAAATAAAATCATTAATTAGAACATCCTTATGTTGACTAACACTCTAATACTTGCATTATATAAACACTCCTAGACTCCTAGTTTCTCATTCACAAATCACACCAAAATCCTCTCTCAAAAACAATCTCTCCCTCTCCCTCTCTTGTGGTATTCGGATCTTCAAGCTTGTTCTTCGTGTTCTTCAAGAATCTTCAAGGAGTTCTTCAAGATTTTCAAGGCTTTGATCTTCCATCTTCATCGTGTTCATCTTTTCTTTGTTAATTATCTTGAATCTTCAAAGGTATAACATAAACCCTAAACTATTTACATAAACTTTAATCTTTGTTAATTCATATTCATATTATAAACTTGTTATTCATAAGTATATACATAAACATACCTAGATTTATATATACATATATACATGTAAAAAAAATATATTTTTATATATATATACATATATATATACGAATTATATATACATATACATATTAAAACCTTAAACCATAATACTACTTATACTAGTACTTAACATGTATACACTATTACTATTACTAGCACCTATAACCTACTACTTATATTGTAGCACAAAAACATTTTGGGATATGTATTAGAGATGTATAGATCTTCGAACTTTCTTGACGAATGGTTTCTACGAGATTCTAGGCAGAGGGTTTGGATTTCCGATTTAAAGGGTCCTATGGCTCAAGCCCCTAGATCTAAATTAGCCATTCGAAGGGAAAGGGGTGATTGGAAGCTTATCTAATACAGCAAGTATCCTAAAATGGAAAATACTCATAAAAGTAGAAACTCTCTAGTCATAGAAACTTAGTAAAATAAGAAACTTTCTAAAAATGGAAACTTTATAAAAATAGTAGCTTACTAGGAATAGAAACTTAGTAAAGCAAACTATACTTAAACACATACTTAAACTTAAACATGGGCAAAACACTTAACTACTCTTAAATGTCAATAGGTTGACTTTCCTGCTCACTCGTTCAACTCTTTATTCCGAGGAATAACTCTCTCTCTACTTACTAAGGTGAATTCATAGCCCCACTCTTTATTGCTAGCAAACTTATTTAACCTTTTGGGGTGAGACACATGCTGCTTTTACTATTTACAATTTAGACACAAGTACCAACTGTTAAAACTATGCTATACCCGGCTATGTCCGACTAAGTCCCTACAGTGATATTTTTAAGTGCTGCGGCATGCTTATTTATTGGGGGTAGGCCTATCGGGAGTAACGTCCCCGATACATTTGACTAAGTCTTTATATTACTTGATAATGAAATTAAACCGACAAGGACAGACACAACTTGTCATGGGGCAAACTTGAATGTTTAGTCTAAATATCACGCACTGGCATAACTTTTGGATCTGCGAGATCTACTTTTTGATCCTGCGGGAGATCAACTTTACAACTAAATCTTGTGGTCTAAAAACAACGATAACTACTTTTGTTAAACCTATGAACTTCACTCAACCTTTTTGGTTGACACTTTAACATGTTTTGTCTCAGGTGATGTTTAATTCAAGCTTTCCTATCTACTTCTTATGTGATGCTACTTGGACATAGGATCAAGAGATTATCGCATTTATTACTACTGCATTTAAACAATTACATATTTCTTTTGTAACGACATTTCATTTTCCGCTGCGTACTCATTCCAGTTAATTTTATCATTTAGTATTGTTCTCGTATTATAATATGTTGGTTTATTTGATATTAGTAACGTTTCTTCCAGACCCTCTTGGGAGGATGTTACAGATTGGTATCAGAGCATAACCAGGCTGTTATAGAGAACCAGGATTGCATTTTTATGTGTGCCTTACTTGCTAGCTAGGGTGCCTTAGCAATCTAGGAAACTATAACCTTTCATGCCTTAGACTTAAAGCACTTAGGATTGCCTTATAATCTTAACAATCATGCTTTACCAAACTTGACTTAAAGATTCTAATCAAAGTCTCTTTCCTAATGTAGGAATACAACTTTCCTTGACCATAGTGCCTTTAATAGGTGCCTTTAACTGTTAAATGCTACACTATACTTTAGAAACTTTACTTATCTTAGAATGCCGAGCTAATCTAAGAACTCTGCTCACTTTCCTGAGTACTATCCAATTACACCACCACATCTAAATGCGACACAATGATTTCAGAAATTCTTGACATTCATAAGTCATCTATCATGGTTATGTGTATTACATATGTATTACATGAAATATTATCCATGATTTTGAAACTCTTATAATTGTTACTACCCACAATCAAATGTATATAACTCCCTATTATATCACGTACCTATATGCCTTATGTCTTCATGCATCGGTTTGCGAATCGAAAAATGTCATTGGGCTATCACAGTATACGAATTAAAAGTCTTTAATCAAAAGATTATTAGATTACATACTTATCACTTTATGATCTCGACACGTCATACTGCCATTATTAAAGTATAGACACATCATATCTTATTATATCTTATCGTATCTATCCCAATAGATTTTGTCTAACACTTTTCCTAAATTCCCACCGTAAATTACGGAAATCTTTTTGCTATATACACGTATTCGAGGAGACGAATATATCATCCAGTATTCAACACTAATCTCATATCAAAAACCCTATTCCAAACACATAATATGGATTCCTCGAACTCTTCGAGCTCCAATGGCAGCGTAACCGGAATGAACGAACCAATCAGCCATCATCTATTTTGGATGAATTGAGGATGGGTTCGTAGTAAACTTAATCAATGGAGACAAGAAGAAGGTGATCCCTTCCACCAACCGAGTTCACCTCTTGGTGAAGAACCTGAAGCACTTACTGGCGAACCCGTTCGGAACACTATTTTCACCCTCATTTCCAGGATATCCAGTCACGAATATATAATATCTAAAATTTTAGATCTTATTCATCCACTTGTCCGAACCGCCAATCATCCCGGAATAATAGAAGAAGTCAACGAGCTTCGCGCTCGAGTAGTGGCTCTGGAGAATATGGTGCGAAACCTACAAACACCAGCAGCAGCACCAGCAGCATAACCAGTACCACCAGTACCATCGGCATCACCACCAACATCACCAGCTTCACCAACGACAACATCCGCATTCCACACCTCAATATCACACTCAGTACCTCAAACATCAACATCATACACCCCATAGATACCAAGGAATATTAGTAATAATGAGTTCAGATGTATTGACTCATTCTTCCTGAAGAATTAAATATGTATACTTTATATATATGGATTGGAACAATAATAAATCTTTTCGTACTAAGCTATTACGTGTGAATCTTAACTAGTATGTACTACATGGTTAATTCATATCATAATATGCTATGATGTACATCTTTTGTTAATAACTTAACAATCGTTAATCATTGCTTCAACACAATAAACTCCATTTCGTAATAAACCAAGTGTATTACTCAAATACATGATTGATTGTATACTTTAATTTTCAATGTACTCGAAACTTTCTAGAAAACATCATTAGTGCCTTATGAATTTCACAAGAATTCCACGAGCACCAACATTATATACCGAAGTATATCAATAATAATGAATGATGAAGTATTGATTCATAACTTCATTAGCGAAATATTTCACGACAATTATGAAATCTCAAAGGTTTTGGAGATTATTTATTCTCGTTTCAACAGCAAATCAATTGAGTTTAATATTATATTAACTCATTAAAACCATGATTACATCTAAAGAATACATATATGAACGTATATCTTCTCTTTTGTAATTGTGAAAAATATTTTAACGGGTAGGTAAAACCCGAGAGATATTCATAACTCATATAAATATGTTACATTGTACATTCTTCCATTCTGATTCAGCAGTTGTTAACTATACTACTTACATTCACATGATATATGTATATGTTCACCAAAGAACAACCATTTTCATACAAATTCAGTTACATATTCTGATTTTGACATATCGGAACTTAAGTAAAGCTTTAGCAAGTGTTATCTTCCTAAAGATCACTACATTCATGAATTATATTCATTCGTATTCTATGATGAATTATCACATCAAACCACCGAACTTACCATTCCTTACTTTTGAAAATCACAACATTTCTTCATCAATAGTTAGATCCATTGATGGATGCATCTTACGCTTAAACACTTCAAATTCAAAATTCTTGAAAACATCCTTTGAATCTTGACGATCGCAATCAGCGTTTAATCATCTAAAAATGAAATTTCTTGAAACCATCTCGGATTGATAACCGATGATTCAAATATGGCTGCATTAAATGCAGAGGAAACAGAAAAATTGTAGATGGTCTTAAGGGCCAACAGTTTGATAATAAAGAATGGTACGTTGGAAAAGCTCAAAAGAAAATTTTGAACTGAAAAACGGATTGAGCTAACCATGGAGGAGACCAAGGACAAACACAAGGGCCAAACCCTATGTCATAACCCGTCCTTAACCGTAAGAACGTGTTAGATAACGTATGATTTCATTGCGAGGTATTGACCTCTATATGCGACATTTTTAAAAGAAAAACTGCATATATTATACATTACCAACCATGATTCTTATTTTTGATACAAGCTTTGGACAAAATAAAGATGATTATCGTTTAGCGATAATCTTCGACTTACAAACTTTACAAATGATGATAACAACACGATTTCTAGCATATTTTACAACACAAGTTCTCGGGTATGCAGTTTTATTTTTGACACAAATATGCGTACGCAAGATCCTGCTCAAATTCAACATAATGCAGCGGAAACTTCTAATTATCACCTGAGAATAAACATGTTTAAAACGTCAACATAAAGTTGGTGAGATATAGGTTTAGTGCCGGCAGCAATATATATATAGACCACAAGATTTCATATATAAACAGTTTAATAAAATATTCTAAGTGGTTGAGCACTTGGTAACCATACTTAACATTTAATCACGTCGCATATTCCCTTTATTATGAAATCTTACTACACCGTACCAAGTGTAGTCACGAAACGAAGTACTGTGCAACCGTTGAATACTGGTCGTCCAGTCCGGTTGGGGTTGTCAGGCCCGATAGATCTATCAACAGGATTCGCGTTTACAATACCGCTGTAAATATTAGTTACCAAGCTACAGGGAAGTATGCCAGTGGTACAACTCAACGTAGAATATATTTTTCAGTTACTTGTGTCCATAACGTAAAACATAAAATACATGTATTCTCATCCCGAAATATTTAGAGTTTAAAAGTGGGACTATATACTCACTTTCGTCTTGAAGATATATATATTTTGACTTGGTCTCCCGGTTGATATCACGAACCTATCCATATATAGTTTATCAATGTATTTCTATTTTAAACAATCGTCACATATATATATACTTTTTATACTTTTAATAGTTTTAATAATTTCTTAGTCCGTAGTTAGCAGTCCGATGTTAGTAATTCAATTTTAATGGTTCATTTTTAGGTGTTTAATAAACCCCCAATGAAATAAATAAAAACCCCCATCGTATATGTATTGGTCGAGATTAATCTTGACCCATGGTACCGGTGTTGTCAAATGACGTGTTGCGTACATAAAGTACCGGTGTTGTCAAATGACGTGTTGCGTACAATCATGGGATCTTATGATTAATCTTCTCGTATTGTTTACGGGTGATCCTGAACCATATAAAATTAAATTATGAGTACATATATATAAAATATCATGTTATTTTAAAAAGATGTGATTTATTTAATTTTCTCCAATTATTTTCGTAGCCAAACTAGTCTTAGATATCCGATCTCGTTTTGGTCATAGTTTCTTCGTTACAACTCCGTTTTCGTTGATTCAACTTGCCACTTCCTTGGATCGAGTCCCTCTTTAAGACTATGAACTGTAAATACCTTAGTTTGTATTCGAAATCACAGGTCATAGGTCAAACTTTAGTGAAACTTATGAAGTTGATCATTTTCCATCATGTAAACAACCTTAAATGATTATTTTTCTAAAAATACTTATACTTTGAGTTAAATCATGAAATTTTTCTGTGTTATCATATTCATAGTAAAAATCATTTTTCCAGAAAATAAACCTCCAATTCAAAGTTTAAGATGGTTTTTAATTATCCAACTCAAAACAGCCCCCGGTGGCACTCCGACGTCGTAAAAACAGTTTTTAAGATAATCTTTGAAAAACCAAGTTATACCTTGTTAAATTAGCATATATTTAAGTTATATTACAGGTCTTGGAGTATTTTAAAAGTTAAGTTAGAAGGATCTATTTAGTTTGCAAACAAGTTTGAAATCATTCAAACTATGTTCTAGTTTATAAACTCTTATATATATAGCTATAAATATATAAATTGAAAAAGAGTCGAAGTAGAGTTTTTACCTCAAGTTTAAAATGTAAAGTTGCTGGAAAGAAGTAGTAAAATAAAAGTTGAGAGAGTTCTTGCAAGTGTGTGTGAAAATTGGAAGTAAAATTTGGAAAATGAATGTGTAAAAATGAGTTAGAAATGGTGCTTATTTATAGGCTTGAAAATTTGGTTTTTAGTGAAAATATCTAAGATAAGTTAAAATTTATTATGTCATGAATGACATATTATTCCAATAATTGAAGATTTCTATTGGTATATACCAATAGTAAATACTTCTAGAAGCTGTGTATAGTACCCTAGATATACGTATAGGATTATTGAGGAAACGGAACGAGAATTCAAATATAACTATCTTTTGTAAATATACTTATATTGTTTTATGTATAAAAGCCCTTTAAAAATGATTAAATACATTACTTATACGATATATGTATAAACATTATAAATCATCAGTATTTATGTCAAATAACGTTACGTATGGTTATTGTTTTGAAAACTTAAGTTAGTAATTTCAAAATATACTTATGACTTTTTGTTATTAATACAAAATGAGATATTAAAACATCCTGAGATCTTGTTAAATATGTATGTATAATTATCATATATTGTATAGTTCGTGATATCATCGGTCAAACTAGACGGTCAAACGTTGTGTAAAACTCTTTTCAAAAACATAAATCTTAACAATTTGGATTGCTTATCATGTTGGTAAGGTTTAATTTATATAAATATTAATCTTATAAGTATAGAACGATCGAAAAAGTGCGGGTCATTACAGTACCTACCCGTTAAATAAATTTCGTCCCGAAATTTTAAAATTGTACCTATTTTGCGTCATCGGAAAACAAGTGTGGATATTTTTGTTTCATTTGATCCTCTCGTTCCCAAGTAAACTCGGGACCCCTTCGAGCATTCCAACGAACCTTAACGGTCGGTATGTTGCTCTGCTTGAGCCGTTTAACTTCACGATCCATGATTTCGATTGGTTCTTCGATGAATTGTAGTTTCTCGTCGACATGGATTTCTTCAAGAGGAATGGTGAGGTCTTCCTTTGCAAGACACTTCTTAAGGTTTGAGACGTGAAAGGTATTGTGTACTCTGGCGAGTTGTTGCGGTAACTCGAGTCGATAAGCTACCGGTCCAATGCGTTCGATGATCTTGAACGGGCCTACATATCTTGGGTTCAGTTTACCTCTTTTACCGAAACGTATTACACCTTTCCAAGGTGACACCTTTAGCATAACCATGTACCCAATCTGAAACTCTAATGGTTTCCTTCGGACATCGGCGTAGCTCTTTTGGCGACTTCGGGCTGTTTTCAATCTCTCCTTGATTTGTACTATCTTCTCAGTCGTTTCGTGTATGATCTCGGGACCAGTTAATTGTCGATCTCCTACTTCATTCCAACAGATAGGAGATCTACACTTCCTTCCATACAATGCTTCGAATGGTGCAGCTTTAATGCTTGCATGATAACTATTATTATACGAAAATTCTGCTAACGGTAGATACTTATCCCATCCGTTTCCAAAATCGATCACACATGCCCTGAGCATGTCTTCAAGAGTCTGAATCGTTCTTTCACTCTGCCCGTCGGTTTGCGGATGATATGCGGTACTCATATCTAAACGAGTTCCTAGTGCCTCCTGCAGTGATTGCCAGAACTTTGAGGTAAATCTACTATCACGATCGGATATAATGGAAATAGGTATTCCATGCCTTGAAACAATTTCCTTTATAGACAATCGTAATAGTTTCTCCATTCTATCCGTTTCCTTTATAGGCAAGAAATGGGCAGATTTGGTAAGACGATCAACAATCACCCAAATGGTGTCGTATCCCCAGGCAGTCTTTGGTAACTTCGTGATGAAATCCATGGTAATACCATCCCATTTCCATTCTGGGATTTCTGGTTGTTGAAGTAACCCTGATGGTTTCTGGTGTTCTGCCTTGACCTTGGAACAAGTTAAACACTCCTCAACATATGTTGCAACGTCTGTCTTTAAGTTAGGCCACCAATAATGTGTCTTAAAATCTTGATACATCTTTCCAACTCCAGGATGTATCGAGTATCTTGTCTTATGTGCCTCGTTCAATATCAACTTCCTTAATCCACCCAACTTCGGTACCCAAATACGGTTTGCAAAATATCGAATTCCATCTTCCCGTATAACGAGTTGCTTCTCATACTTCTTCATTATTTCATTTCCTATATTTTCTTTAGTAAGTGCTTCTCGTTGAACTTCTTTGATTTGTGAGTTGAGATTCATGCGAATTTTTATGTTCATCGCTCGTACTCGAATTGGTTCTCGTTCCTTTCTGCTTAGTGCGTCAGCCACCACATTCGCTTTCCCGGGATGATAACGAATTTCACAATCATAGTCGTTTATTAACTCGACCCACCTACGTTGCCTCATGTTCAGCTGTTTTTGATCAAAAATATGTTGAAGACTTTTATGATCAGTAAACACAGTGCATCTAACCCCATATAAGTAGTGTCTCCATATCTTTAACGCAAACACGACTGCTCCCAGTTCTAGATCATGCGTCGTATAATTCAGCTCGTGAATCTTCAATTGTCGAGATGCGTATGCAATAACTTTCTTTCGTTGCATAAGAACACAACCAAAACCTTGTCGCGAAGCGGCACAATATATTTCAAAATCATCGTTCCCTTCAGGTAACGATAAAATAGGCGCCGTAGTTAACTTCTTCTTCAGTAATTGAAATGCGTTCTCCTGCTCCGAGGTCCATTCGTATTTCTTCCCTTTTTGCGTTAATGCTGTCAACGGCTTAGCTATTCGGGAAAAATCTTGAATAAACCTTCTATAATAACCGGCTAAACCCAAAAATTGGCGTATCTGCGTTGGTGTCTTAGGAGTCTCCCATTTTTCAATGGCTTCAATTTTTGCTGGATCAACCTGAATTCCTTTGCTACTAACAACGTGGCCAAGAAATTGCACTTCTTTCAACCAGAAAGCACATTTAGAAAATTTAGCATATAGCTGTTCTTTTCTTAACAACTCTAATATCAACCTTACATGCTGCTCATGCTCTTGCTCACTCTTGGAATAGATAAGAATATCATCAATGAAAATGATAACAAACTTATCTAAATATGGACTACAAACTCGATTCATGAGGTCCATGAATACAGCTGGCGCATTCGTCAACCCAAACGGCATGACCAAAAATTCGTAATGACCATAACGTGTCCGAAAAGCAGTTTTCGGAATGTCCTCTTCTTTGACACGTAGTTGATGATAGCCCGATCTTAGGTCGATTTTCGAATAAACACATGATCCCTGGAGTTGATCAAATAAGTCGTCAATTCTCGGTAGTGGATACCGATTTTTGATAGTTAACTTATTTAATTCACGATAATCTATACACATCCTAAAAGATCCATCTTTCTTTTTAACAAATAGAATCGGAGCTCCCCACGGTGAAGTACTTGGTCGTATGAATCCATGATCCAGTAATTCTTTTAACTGACTCTGAAGTTCTTTTAACTCGAACGGTGCAAGTCTATATGGAGCACGAGCCACCGGTGCAGCTCCTGGTACAAGATCTATTTGAAATTCTACAGATCTAAATGGAGGTAATCCCGGCAACTCTTCCGGAAAAACTTCAGGAAAATCTCTTGCCACAGGCACGTCATTGATGCACTTCTCTTTTTCTTTCTTTTCGACTTTATTAACATGTGCTAAGATAGCATAGCACCCTTTCTTCAAGCACTTTTGAGCTTTCAAATAACTAATGAGTTTTAGCTTTGAATCACCCTTCTCTCCATAAATCATCACCGGCATTTTATCCTTACAAGGAATGCGAATTGCCTTCTTGGCACACACAACTTCAACTCCTACTTTGGACATCCAGTCCATGCCGACTATTACATCAAAACTTCCTAATTCTACGGGTATTAAGTCGATTTTAAACGTTTCTCCGGCTAAATTTATTTCACAATCACGACAAATTTTATCGGCTTTAATTAGTTTACCATTAGCTAACTCAATCATGTACTTAGCATCTAGAGGTAATGATGAACAATTCAATTTAGCGTAAAAGCCTCTACTCACGTAACTTCTATCGGCACCAGTATCAAATATAATAGATGCGGATAAGTTATTAATGGTAAACGTACCCGTAACAAGCTCCGGGTCTTCACACGCCTCTCTAGCATTAATAACAAATGCTCTTCCACGTGCAGATCCATTATTCTTCTCTGGATTCGGACACTGGCTCTTATAGTGACCTTGTTTTCCACACCCATAACAAGTAATGGTAGCCAAAGCAGTTCTATTTGCATTGGTGGCAGGAGTCTTGGTACCATTTGTATTTGTAACGAGAGCCCTACAATCTTCAGCAAGATGACCCTTTCGATTACATTTGTTGCATACCACATTACAGTAGCCAGAGTGATGTTTGTGGCATCGGTTGCATAAAGGATTTTGTCCTTTGTAACCAAAGCTTGAACCACCACCTGCACCTTGTATGGTTTCTTGTTTCTTAAAAGATTGTTGTTGGTTACCTCGATCATAATTTCCATTCCACTTTCTTTTGTTACCTGATACCTTCGCATTAGTATTGGATGCTTTCTTATCCATGATGACCTGATCCATTAGCTCGTTTGCCATGGTTATAGCTTCATGAATTGTCTTAGGTTTCGATGCTGTAACGTTTGCCTTGACCTTTTTGGGCAAACCATCTTTGTACATTTCAATCTTCCGTTCTTCGGTTGGAACCAATTCAGGACATAGCAAAACTAATTCCATGAATCGCTGATTGTAGTTGGTGATTTCAGTACCAATAACCTTCAGACTTCGTAACTCATCTTCCAACTTCCTAACCTCGTTCCTTGGACAATATTCGTTGATTAACATTGTTTTGAATTCTTCCCACGGAGTATCATAAGCTACATCTCCTCCTACAGCCTTCACATAATTTTTCCACCACGTGAGTGCACTATCTTGTAAAGTGCACGATGCATACTTGGTCATGTCCTTTTCAACACAACCACTGATTTTAAACACAGTCTCCATCTTTTCTATCCACCGGGTTAAACCGATCGGTCCTTCTGTTCCACTGAATGATGAGGGCTTGCAAGCTTGAAAAGTTTTGTAAGTACACCCCACACGAGGATTTGGGTTAACTGCAGCACCTCTTGCAGCCTCGACCCATAACATTCTGTCGTTCACTCGCTGATTGATGAGTTCCTGGATTTCTTGTTCCGTCATTCGGTTCAATCGCGCCATATTCTTCTATAAGAATGAAAAGAAAATAATTATTCACATGGAATATTATAGATGTAGTGTATATTTACAGTACATTATAGCTTATTAATAATATGAACCAGGTATTATTATAAAAGCCTTTTCTTCTTATTAGCGTTTTATAATTATATCTAGGGTAGTACCTACCCGTTAATGTTCATACTTAATAGCTTAGTACCGAACCAATTACTACAATCTAAATAATACTTAACCATGGAAAATTATTGCATTTCACACTTCACTATTTTACATATGCTTATCTTACATCGAACATTAAGTAAACCACACTAATAATATTATACAAAACATTATATGATCCCATGGTTTAATACGGCAGCGCATCGTTTGGTCTATTTTCTAGGACGTTTAGTTCCAATGAATGGCCTAACGCTTATCCTAGCTGTCTGCCTATATTTTGGCTGTGGGACTAAAGAACTGGATGCCGGGACAGCACGAATAGGAATAGCGGGAATAGGGGTGGTAGTGTTTAGTGGAGTTGGTGCCACATCATCCTCCCTAAACTCGGGATTTGAATTTTCTAATTCATTAGCCTTTCGTTTCTTTCCTAGTTCGAACTCGTCTTTTGTAATTTCCTGTATTTCTTCCTCGGGTTCACTTTCCTCCTCGGGTTCACTTTCCTCCTCGGGTTCACTTTCCGGGTTCTCTACAGTCGGTTCATCCGGAATTTGTGAGTCTTCCCCAAAGATATTATTTTCGTCATCGGATAGGTTAATGACTGGAACACCATCTGAAGATTCTGGTTCGGAGTCGCTGAATGTGATAATAAGTTTTGAGCCCGACATCTATCACACAACAACTAACCCATTAGTACTACATAATATTTACATATAAATTTTAACCAACAATGATAAGCAATGGTTTTTAAATCAGACCCGGTCAAAGTCCAGACTTACTAATGTATCCTAACGACTTATCAGTTAGACACACTAATGCAAACCTGGTTCGCTAAGACCACCGCTCTGATACCACATGTCATAACCCGTCCTTAACCGTAAGAACGTGTTAGATAACGTATGATTTCATTGCGAGGTATTGACCTCTATATGCGACATTTTTAAAAGAAAAACTGCATATATTATACATTACCAACCATGATTCTTATTTTTGATACAAGCTTTGGACAAAATAAAGATGATTATCGTTTAGCGATAATCTTCGACTTACAAACTTTACAAATGATGATAACAACACGATTTCTAGCATATTTTACAACACAAGTTCTCGGGTATGCAGTTTTATTTTTGACACAAATATGCGTACGCAAGATCCTGCTCAAATTCAACATAATGCAGCGGAAACTTCTAATTATCACCTGAGAATAAACATGTTTAAAACGTCAACATAAAGTTGGTGAGATATAGGTTTAGTGCCGGCAGCAATATATATATAGACCACAAGATTTCATATATAAACAGTTTAATAAAATATTCTAAGTGGTTGAGCACTTGGTAACCATACTTAACATTTAATCACGTTGCATATTCCCTTTATTATGAAATCTTACTACACCGTACCAAGTGTAGTCACGAAACGAAGTACTGTGCAACCGTTGAATACTGGTCGTCCAGTCCGGTTGGGGTTGTCAGGCCCGATAGATCTATCAACAGGATTCGCGTTTACAATACCGCTGTAAATATTAGTTACCAAGCTACAGGGAAGTATGCCAGTGGTACAACTCAACGTAGAATATATTTTTCAGTTACTTGTGTCCATAACGTAAAACATAAAATACATGTATTCTCATCCCGAAATATTTAGAGTTTAAAAGTGGGACTATATACTCACTTTCGTCTTGAAGATATATATATTTTGACTTGGTCTCCCGGTTGATATCACGAACCTATCCATATATAGTTTATCAATGTATTTCTATTTTAAACAATCGTCACATATATATATACTTTTTATACTTTTAATAGTTTTAATAATTTCTTAGTCCGTAGTTAGCAGTCCGATGTTAGTAATTCAATTTTAATGGTTCATTTTTAGGTGTTTAATAAACCCCCAATGAAATAAATAAAAACCCCCATCGTATATGTATTGGTCGAGATTAATCTTGACCCATGGTACCGGTGTTGTCAAATGACGTGTTGCGTACATAAAGTACCGGTGTTGTCAAATGACGTGTTGCGTACAATCATGGGATCTTATGATTAATCTTCTCGTATTGTTTACGGGTGATCCTGAACCATATAAAATTAAATTATGAGTACATATATATAAAATATCATGTTATTTTAAAAAGATGTGATTTATTTAATTTTCTCCAATTATTTTCGTAGCCAAACTAGTCTTAGATATCCGATCTCGTTTTGGTCATAGTTTCTTCGTTACAACTCCGTTTTCGTTGATTCAACTTGCCACTTCCTTGGATCGAGTCCCTCTTTAAGACTATGAACTGTAAATACCTTAGTTTGTATTCGAAATCACAGGTCATAGGTCAAACTTTAGTGAAACTTATGAAGTTGATCATTTTCCATCATGTAAACAACCTTAAATGATTATTTTTCTAAAAATACTTATACTTTGAGTTAAATCATGAAATTTTTCTGTGTTATCATATTCATAGTAAAAATCATTTTTCCAGAAAATAAACCTCCAATTCAAAGTTTAAGATGGTTTTTAATTATCCAACCCAAAACAGCCCCCGGTGGCACTCCGACGTCGTAAAAACAGTTTTTAAGATAATCTTTGAAAAACCAAGTTATACCTTGTTAAATTAGCATATATTTAAGTTATATTACAGGTCTTGGAGTATTTTAAAAGTTAAGTTAGAAGGATCTATTTAGTTTGCAAACAAGTTTGAAATCATTCAAATATGTTCTAGTTTATAAACTCTTATATATATAGCTATAAATATATAAATTGAAAAAGAGTCGAAGTAGAGTTTTTATCTCAAGTTTAAAATGTAAAGTTGCTGGAAAGAAGTAGTAAAATAAAAGTTGAGAGAGTTCTTGCAAGTGTGTGTGAAAATTGGAAGTAAAATTTGGAAAATGAATGTGTAAAAATGAGTTAGAAATGGTGCTTATTTATAGGCTTGAAAATTTGGTTTTTAGTGAAAATATCTAAGATAAGTTAAAATTTATTATGTCATGAATGACATATTATTCCAATAATTGAAGATTTCTATTGGTATATACCAATAGTAAATACTTCTAGAAGCTGTGTATAGTACCCTAGATATACGTATAGGATTATTGAGGAAACGGAACGAGAATTCAAATATAACTATCTTTTGTAAATATACTTATATTGTTTTATGTATAAAAGCCCTTTAAAAATGATTAAATACATTACTTATACGATATATGTATAAACATTATAAATCATCAGTATTTATGTCAAATAACGTTACGTATGGTTATTGTTTTGAAAACTTAAGTTAGTAATTTCAAAATATACTTATGACTTTTTGTTATTAATACAAAATGAGATATTAAAACATCCTGAGATCTTGTTAAATATGTATGTATAATTATCATATATTGTATAGTTCGTGATATCATCGGTCAAACTAGACGGTCAAACGTTGTGTAAAACTCTTTTCAAAAACATAAATCTTAACAATTTGGATTGCTTATCATGTTGGTAAGGTTTAATTTATATAAATATTAATCTTATAAGTATAGAACGATCGAAAAAGTGCGGGTCATTACACCCTATATTCAAAGAATCCAGGTAATTCTGGATCCGGTGAAATCTTTAGAGAATATCTTGCTCCGAAGTCATGTTAAAAGCTTGCGGAAAATTTTTCTTCATCAACTTTCAAACTTAGAAATTCCAAAATATCATCATAAATATCCTCTATATTTCGGAAGATATCTTCATAACGATTCATGTCCGCAATTAAGTATCTCTTTGCGATATCTTTATAAAGGAAACTGTTTTAGTTTCTATATTCTGTAAAATTCGAGTTTAAATTATAAATGCTTTGAAGAAGTGTTGGGAATTGAAGCATGAGTTAGTATAATATAATGACGTCAGGCCAACGTGATTACATTACAGTAAGTCATGCTAAGTTTTTAATGGAAGATGATGATTCATAGATTTTATAATCATCATTTGCCATGTTACACGACTCTTACATTCTATTTAACTTCTAAACATATCAAGAAAATATTTTTCTTGATGATTCGGTCTTTTCCGGATATTCTGGTAATATGACAAATCAAATCGTGCTATTACCTTTCCTTTCTACTTTATATATTATGATCATTTTAAACTTCATACCTATGAATTCTGGACCATTACTCGCTTGACTTGAAGTCGAGAAGAAGAAACAAAAGCATAAAGCTCCGACATATAAGGGAAAATATAAATCCCGATAACGACTCCGAAATTACAAACCGTGTATATCAATGCGTATAGCAATATAAAGACACGGGATAATTAAAAACACTATAACCCCAAGAGCATAGTAGAAGTAAACAGATTCCTCTGGCGGTAAAAGAAAAAGAAGAATGACTGCATATATGGTCAATATAATAACCAGGATCAGAACTGGATTAAGCATTTTCTTAATCTTTTGGAAGTTTGAATTGAGGAAGAAAGTATAGAAGTGGTGAAGATAATGAAACGGAAGAAGCTAATTTATAGCAAAATTCCAAACACAACAATCGAGACAATCCACCGCATTTAATCAAAGAAAATCTCAAATTCCTTAATTACCGGAGAATCAAATCTTATAGATTACGAAGATTTCCTTTAATTCCTTGAATTCCGGAAATCAATCATGACTACGTCAAAAGTTAAGGCGAACATTTAATTTTCTCATTTCACTCTTTTATGATTGCTTCGTTTATACTCTTCCTATAAACGAATCGTTTTATCCATATTATCCAATAGTGATAAAACTTTATTTTTCAACTTATATTCATCATTAAAATATTCTTGTTGTAAACAATGAAGATCTCTATCAAATTTCATGACTGTGATTTTCACGAACTCCTCCCTGTTTGTCTGCCCTAATATTGTGGCATAAAATGCTCAAGGTTTTAAATGAGCTCAATACTATTCATAACACATTTCATGTATCCAATTTACTGAAATGACTTGTATAACATCATCATTTTGAATGATCTTCGCATTAATGATAAAATGCACTTCGTTGAAGAACCTATAGAAATCATGGAAGGAGAGGTCAAACAAACGCGTAAAAGCAACATACCTATCATTAAAGTCTGTTGGAATTCGCGTAGAGGCCCCGAATATACCTGGGAACGCAAAGACCATATGAAACGGAAATATCCCCATCTCTTCTCAACTGCTGATGCATCCGAGAAGTCTACCTAAAACTTCGGGACGAAGTTTTTATTAACGGGGAGGTACTATAACAACCCTCACTTTTTGACTTCTGAAATTACTGAAATGAGCCTAGGGTTTACTGTCTGACTATACGTATTAATTATTTAAGGGTTGTTATATACACAATCAATTTAACGTTGACCAAATAATAAATTTTTATTCGACACTCACTGCTAATTAAAATTTATGCATTTCAGTAATATTATTTATAACTATTAATCTATAAGTAATAAATAAAAAGTGACATTTATATAAATAATAAAACAATTGGGAACTAAATAAAAATAAATACAAGTCATGAATTAGTAAAAAGAAAATAATACTTATCATGTAGTAAATGTAAATAATAATAATAATAATAATAATAATAATAATAATAATAATAATAATAATAATAATAATAATAATAATAATAATAATAATAATGAGACTAAAAAATCTTAAACAATTACATCCTTATGTTGACTAAAAATAAAGTATAAACTAGTACATCCTTATGTTGACTAATTATAAACTAGTACCACCTTTTGTTGACTAAAAATTATAAAACAAAATAAAATCATTAATTAGAACATCCTTATGTTGACTAACACTCTAATACTTGCACTATATAAACACTCCTAGACTCCTAGTTTCTCATTCACAAATCACACCAAAATCCTCTCTCAAAAACAATCTCTCCCTCTCCCTCTCTTGTGGTATTCGGATCTTCAAGCTTGTTCTTCGTGTTCTTCAAGAATCTTCAAGGAGTTCTTCAAGATTTTCAAGGCTTTGATCTTCCATCTTCATCGTGTTCATCTTTTCTTTGTTAATTATCTTGAATCTTCAAAGGTATAACATAAACCCTAAACTATTTACATAAACTTTAATCTTTGTTAATTCATATTCATATTATAAACTTGTTATTCATAAGTATATACATAAACATACCTAGATTTATATATACATATATACATGTAAAAAAAATATATTTATATATATATATATATATACATATATATACGAATTATATATACATATACATATTAAAACCTTAAACCCTAATACTACTTATACTTGTACTTAACATGTATACACTATTACTATTACTAGCACCTATAACCTACTACTTATATTGTAGCACAAAAACATTTTGGGATATGTATTAGAGATGTATAGATCTTCAAACTTTCTTGACGAATGGTTTCTACGAGATTCTAGGCAGAGGGTTTGGATTTCCGATTTAAAGGGTCCTATGGCTCAAGCCCCTAGATCTAAATTAGCCATTCGAAGGGAAAGGGGTGATTGGAAGCTTATCTAATACAGCAAGTATCCTAAAATGGAAAATACTCATAAAAGTAGAAACTCTCTAGTCATAGAAACTTAGTAAAATAAGAAACTTTCTAAAAATGGAAACTTTAAAAAAATAGTAACTTACTAGGAATAGAAACTTAGTAAAACAAACTATACTTAAACACATACTTAAACTTAAACATGGGCAAAACACTTAACTACTCTTAAATGTCAATAGGTTGACTTTCCTGCTCACTCGTTCAACTCTTTATTCCGAGGAATAACTCTCTCTCTACTTACTAAGGTGAATTCATAGCCCCACTCTTTATTGCTAGCAAAGTTATTTAACTTTTTAGGGTGAGACACATGCTGCTTTTACTATTTACAATTTAGACACAAGTACCAACTATTAAAACTATGCTATACCCGGCTATGTCCGACTAAGTCCCTACAGTGATATTTTTAAGTGCTGCGGCATGCTTATTTATTGGGGGTAGGCCTATCGGGAGTAACGTCCCCGATACATTTGACTAAGTCTTTGTATTACTTGATAATGAAATTAAACCGACAAGGACAGACACAACTTGTCATGGGGCAAACTTGAATGTTTAGTCTAAATATCACGCACTGGCATAACTTTTGGATCTGCGAGATCTACTTTTTGATCCTGCGGGAGATCAACTTTACAACTAAATCTTGTGGTCTAAAAACAACGATAACTACTTTTGTTAAACCTATGAACTTCACTCAACCTTTTTGGTTGACACTTTAGCATGTTTTGTCTCAGGTGATGTTTAATTCAAACTTTCCTATCTACTGCTTATGTGATGCTACTTGGACATAGGATCAAGAGATTATCGCATTTATTACTACTGTATTTAAACAATTACATATTTCTTTTGTAACGACATTTCATTTTCCGCTGCGTACTCATTCCAGTACCAAAATCCTCTCTCAAAAACAATCTCTCCCTCTCCCTCTCTTGTGGTATTCGGATCTTCAAGCTTGTTCTTCGTGTTCTTCAAGAATCTTCAAGGAGTTCTTCAAGATTTTCAAGGCTTTGATCTTCCATCTTCATCGTGTTCATCTTTTCTTTGTTAATTATCTTGAATCTTCAAAGGTATAACATAAACCCTAAACTATTTACATAAACTTTAATCTTTGTTAATTCATATTCATATTATAAACTTGTTATTCATAAGTATATACATAAACATACCTAGATTTATATATACATATATACATGTAAAAAAAATATATTTTTATATATATATACATATATATACGAATTATATATACATATACATATTAAAATCTTAAACCCTAATACTACTTATACTAGTACTTAACATGTATACACTATTACTATTACTAGCACCTATAACCTACTACTTATATTGTAGCACAAAAACATTTTGGGATATGTATTAGAGATGTATAGATCTTCGAACTTTCTTGACGAATGGTTTCTACGAGATTCTAGGCAGAGGGTTTGGATTTCCAATTTAAAGGGTCCTATGGCTCAAGCCCCTAGATCTAAATTAGCCATTCGAAGGGAAAGGGGTGATTGGAAGCTTATCTAATACAACAAGCATCCTAAAATGGAAAACACTCATAAAAGTAGAAACTCTCTAGTCATAGAAACTTAGTAAAATAAGAAACTTTCTAAAAATGGAAACTTTAAAAAAATAGTAACTTACTAGGAATAGAAACTTAGTAAAACAAACTATACTTAAACACATACTTAAACTTAAACATGGGCAAAACACTTAACTACTCTTAAATGTCAATAGGTTGACTTTCCTGCTCACTCGTTCAACTCTTTATTCCGAGGAATAACTCTCTTTCTACTTACTAAGGTGAATTCATAGCCCCACTCTTTATTGCTAGCAAACTTATTTAACTTTTTGGGGTGAGACACATGCTGCTTTTACTATTTACAATTTAGACACAAGTACCAACTGTTAAAACTATGCTATACCCGGCTATGTCCGACTAAGTCCCTACAATGATATTTTTAAGTGCTGCGGCATGCTTATTTATTGGGGGTAGGCCTATCGGGAGTAACGTCCCCGATACATTTGACTAAGTCTTTGTATTACTTGATAATGAAATTAAACCGACAAGGACAGACACAACTTGTCATGGGGCAAACTTGAATGTTTAGTCTAAATATCACGCACTGGCATAACTTTTGGATCTGCGAGATCTACTTTTTGATCCTGCGGGAGATCAACTTTACAACTAAATCTTGTGGTCTAAAAACAACGATAACTACTTTTGTTAAACCTATGAACTTCACTCAACCTTTTTGGTTGACACTTTAGTATGTTTTGTCTCAGGTGATGTTTAATTCAAGCTTTCCTATCTACTGCTTATGTGATGCTACTTGGACATAGGATCAAGAGATTATCACATTTATTACTACTGCATTTAAACAATTACATATTTCTTTTGTAACGACATTTCATTTTCCGCTGCGTACTCATTCCAGTTAATTTTATCATTTAGTATTGTTCTCGTATTATAATATGTTGGTTTATTTGATATTAGTAACGTTTCTTCCAGACCCTATTGGGAGGATGTTACACAAAGGTTCACAGATCACACCCTCATCATAAACCATGTTACATAACTCTTTCATTCTATATAATCTCTAAATATATCAAGAAAATATATTTCTTGATGATTCGGTCTTTTTCGGATATTCTGGTAATTTGACAAATCAAGATCGTGTCATTTCAATTTCTTTCTTAGAACATTAACTATGTTCATTCCGAAATACGAATTCTGGACCATTATTCGCTTGACTTAAAGTCGGGAAGAGAAAACGAAAGCATGAAGCTCCGAAATATAATGGAAAATATAAAGCCCTATAACAACCCCGAAATTACAAACCATGTATATCAATGCGTATAGCAATATAAAGACACGGGAGAATGAAAAACACTATAACCCCAAGGTAATAGTAGAAGAAAATAACTTCCTCTGGTGGTAGATGAAAAAGAAGAATGAAGGATACGATAGCCAGGAAAATATCAAGAATCGGAACTGGATTAAGCATTTTCACAATCTATTGGGATGTATGAAATAAGAAAGAAGATTATAGGAGTGGTGAAAATAAATGAAACGGAAGAGGTCAATTTATAGCGAAATATCAGACATAGCAATCAAGGCAGATTACGCATTTAATCAAAGAAAATCCTAATTTCAGCAAATTTCGAAGAATCAAATCTTATATAGATTATGAAGATTTTCTATTCCTTAAATTCCGGAAATCAATCGTTTCTACGTCAAGAGTTAAAAACGAATCTATATTTCCTCATTTTACTCTTTTACGATAACTTCTCTCATACGCTTCGAGTAATTGGATTGTTTTATCCATATTATTCAACGGTGATAAAAATTCTATTTATCAACACATATTCGTCATGAAAACATTTTTATTGTTAGCCATGACAACCTCACTCAAATTTCGGGACGAAATTTCTTTAACGGGGAGGTACTGTGATTACCCGAAAATTTCTGACCAAATTTAAACTTAATCTTTAACGTTTCTGACACGATAAGCAAAGTCTATGAAGTTGAATCTCAAAATTTTGAATTATTCAGTTACCCTTCGATTGTTCTCAATGATTCGCGGACAATTATATGTAAATATATACATATACTATAACTTGAAAACGTAACAAAGTGTTAAGTAAATGATACTGTGCATTAAACTTATTGGTTTGATTATCTGATTGATATATATTCAACTACAGAATTAAAAGATTATGCCAAACGATTGAATTAAAAGATATTTAATGAGTCCCTTAAGGATTATGATATTATTACGGGTCTCTGTTGTGAGGTTCACGTTGATTTGGGAAATCATCCATTCTTAACGGTATTCGGAATAAATGGTAAAGTGTTTGTTTAAATAACATAATTTGGACACATACAATAATAAGGAATATTAACTGTTGGAATTAGATATATGAATAACTTGCGATATGTATTTTAAAACGTGTTTATTAATATTGAAAATATATATTTAACAATACGATAAAATATAATATTAACTTTGTCATAAAAACGAATTGTTATTATATATATATTAACAAATAGCGAGACGATGATTTATAGAAGTAAATGACCAAAATACTAAAAAGTTTAAGATATACTTTGAGTAGTATAGTTTAGGGATAATTTAAGGCTATATTTTGACAAAGGTACGTGACACGAAATGTAAAATACAAGTTTTCTCAGCGTACGAAAGGACATTCGAAAAACCGGAACCGGGACATAAGTCGAGTGATGACGTACGACTTATCGAAACAAAAATTACAAGTCAACTATGCATGTGAATTTAATATAATATATAATTAATTATATAAATTAAATATATTATATATATTATATAAAATTATGTCGATAAACAAAAAGTTAAAAGTTTGTGAGCTGGATCAGTGGGTCATGCGATCCACAAATCCCATGCGATCGCATGGAGTACTTTTTCAGAAAAGGTTCTATAAATTGCTCAGTTTTCACACACTTCTTTCTCTAATCATATATTACTCTGTATTTGTTTTATTTATTATTATTATTATTATTATTATTATTATTATTATTATTATTATTATTATTATTAAGATTAATATTATTATTAATCTTATTATTATTAATATTATTAATTAGTATTATACATAAAATACTACGACGAGGTTATGAGCGTGTCACTTTCAAAATGGTTTTCAAGCGGGATAGAGCTAAGGAAATTATGGGTTATTGCCAAGGAGGTTATGGGTAATGTTCGGGGGTATATTTGTGAATCAAACCTAGTGTTTATCATCTCCGTTACGTCTACGTACTTTCCTACAATATTGAATCTCAATACTGATACGTAAGCACTCATATTTTATCTTTTATATATTAATTATGTATCCATGTCTAGTGCTCGAGTATATATATTTATATATGCTTGTATGCTAAATTTCGTCGTTAAACAGTTTATAATGAATCACGAATTAAATACATATATTACTGGTAAAAGGTATATGATATACATGTTTTTGGAAAGCTGGCGAAAAATTAATAACTTTTCATTTTGATATCGAATAGTTTCGATGAACGGATTAAAAGAAATGATCAACTGAATTATGATTGACTTTAATTGAAATCGCTTTTGAATATGCAATTAAGATTTAAACAACTTGTTTACAAGACTGATAAAGTGAACTTTTAAATATTGCCAACCGAGTAAATGAATCCTTATATAAGGCACGTCTCGTTTTGTTGAACTATTGTCAAAATTGACTTTTTGAAACGACTTTGGATAACTATTATATGTCGATCTCGAGCATTATGATTGTGATACATTATGACCTTACCTAGCTTGATAGACATTTATTGACCAACATATGTTCTCTAGGTTGAGATCTACGATTATTTGGTAATCCGAGTTTCGATCACATTTTGGTGAACGACTTTATATGCTGCTAAGGTGAGTTTCATTTGCTCCCTTTTTAATTGCTTTTGCAATCTATATTTTGGGCTGAGAATACATGCACTTTATTTTAAACGCAATGGATACAAGTATATACTAAATTCTACACTGAGTTTGAACCGAAAATCCCTTAGCTTTGGTAACTTGTAACTGTCGGTTATAAGAACTGGTAGGCGCGAGTAGTTGTATACGGATCCATAGGGCTTGACATCCCCGTCTGTTCCAGGTATAGAAACCCTAGCCTGAACTATAAAACAGACGTATGCTATTTGAGTTTAGTACATGCTGGTTCGCGTGTATTGTACATGTTGGTTGCATGTATGTTAAAATAGGGGTACTTATTATAACGTTAAATCTTAGTTACCAGGGTGCTCAATCTTGTAGAATATTTTGATAAACATTTCTGGATGAAACAACTGAAATATTGTGATCCACCTTTATATACAGATTATATGAAACAATAAAACTATGAACTCACCAACCTTTGTGTTGACACTTGTTAGCATGTTTATTCTCAGGTTTCCTAGAAGTCTTCTGCTGTTTGCTATTGTGTTAGACAAGCTATGTACATGGAGTCTTACATGACATATTTTTTCAAGGAAACGTTGCATTCACCAAATCATAACCATGTATCTTATTTTGACTGCATTGTCAACAGAAGTATTATTGTAAACTATTATTTACGGTGATTGACTATATGTAGAAATCATCAGATGTCGAAAACCTTTCATTTAAATATTCGTTTATGGTGTGCCTTTTTAAAAGAATGCAATATTTACAAAATGTATCCTATAAAAGTCAAATACCTCGCAATGAAATCGATGAATGATGTGTTCGTCCATATGGATTTGGTGCGATCGTCACACCTAGAAATTGGCGGATATGGGTTGGAGTAGTGGGGGTTTCCCACTTGCTGATGGTTTCAATCTTTGCGGGATCGACTTTGATACCCTGATCGCTCACAATATGACCCAGAAATTGGACTTCCTTCAACCAAAACTCACACTTGGAGAATTTGGCATAAAGTTGCTCTTGTCTCAAGAGTTCCAGTACGAGTCGGAGATGTTGCTCATGTTCCGCTTCACTTTTGGAGTAGATGAGGATATCATCTATGAAGACGATAACGAACTTGTCCAGGTATGATTTGCATACACGATTCATGAGATCCATGAACACGGCAGGTGCGTTGGTTAAACCGAATCGCATCACAAGAAACTCATAATGACTATAACGGGTTTGGAACGTAGTCTTAAGTACATCGCTCTCCTTCACCCTCAATTGGTGATAACTTGATCGCAAATCGATCTTAGAGTAAACACTGGATCCTTGCAGCTGATCAAATAGGTCGTCAATCCTGGGAAGGGGATACCGATTCTTGATCGTCAACTTGTTGAGTTCGCGGTAATCAATACACATGTGGAAAGATCTGTCCTTCTTCTTTACAAAAAAAATAGGAGCGCCCCAAGGTGAAGAGCTTGGTTGGATAAATCCACGGTCTAACATGTAACGACCCGACTTCGTTTTACCAAAAACACGCCCTAAAAAAAAATTCTGGGATAGTACATCTGGATGGCGTCCAGTTATCTGGACGGCGTCTAGCTCTGAAGGACTGGATGGCGTCCAAGCCCTTGGGACGGTGTCCAAATGAGCTAAAAGTTCCTGATCAGTTTTTCAAATTCACACGAGCGAAAAACTCGCTTCCCGACACTTTTAGATGAAACAACTTTCACAACACATCATATTAAGTAAAACTAAGAGATTTCCACAATGAAAATAAGTTTTACAACACCAGGCCCACAATGACCCATTTTACAAATAATGTAGCGATTTCGACCCATTTATCTCTTTAGACGGATTCGGATTCTACAACCCAACCCGATACCAAGAGCACAATCCCGGGGATTACCAAATCCCCAATCCACGTTCAATATCCAAAAGCTACCCCATCGAGCCCAAACACTACTATGCATCTAGTTTAACAAACTAGCTAGCTTCAAACCATAATACCTGTAAAAAAGGTAAACAACGAGAGGGGTAAGCTAACGCTTAGTGAATGCAATAATTATACATATACATATATAATCTACTTACTTGCAAACACTTACACAAATACCGCATACATGCTAGCAATCTAATTAGCATACCATCGCAAGTATAAAGCTAATAATCTCCCATACCACAAGCTAGCATAACCAATATAATATATCCATCACAATATTAAATGCTAAATAAACAACACACACACAATATGGTTAACCATACTCGCGTCATGGTGCTACCGGCTCTTTGGTTCACACCATACGCATCAGTTATGATGCTACCGGCTCTTTGGTTCACATCACAACCCGAGTCATACTCGCGCTAAAGTGCTACCGGCTCTTTGGTTCACACTCTAACAACTCGTGCCGTAATGCTACCGGCTCTTTGGTTCACACTACAACACACGTACTATGACGCTACCGGCTCTTTGGTTCACATCATAGCACGCTCGCACATACTATGGCACTACCGGCTCTTTGGTTCATACCATAGCATACAAATAAATACATTATATACATATGCATATAATTATTCCACTCACCTTGGATTGCCAGCACAAGTCATGTATGTAATTCACATCCAAACGCAACCGAGCAAGCTTTACCTATAATATGCATATAGATATACACACAATCAACATACAATCTCTACAAGAGAATTCGACGCCAACACCCTTAACCGAGTGTTTCTATCTAACACAACGACCCGCCCATTTAGTCACCTAAAATGGACTTCACCAATTACCACTACGGGTGGTAATTCTGACCCATTCGAACAAGTACAATTTAACCTCGTTTATACTTATTACCATTTAAACCACCTTAGGTCTTAACACTAAATTACTACTTAGGTAGTTGTTGGAAAAATGAAAATCTGATGAGTCAAAAGTACTTTGCAGATTTTAGATTCTGGAGATTTAGAGTCTGAAGTTGCAGAGTCTGGAATTTACTGAAGTCAACGGTTGAAGTTTTCTTGAAGCCAAAGCTAAAGATTATTCTGGTGTTATACTTAAATTTTAAGAAGATATGTTTTGAAGATTCATTTTTATCTCCAGAATTGACTTTTGAATTAATAGCTAATTTGTTTGTTTTTTAGTTTATCTTTTCCTTATTTATAGCGAAGTAGTTTTGGATACCAAATCTCCTGATTTGGTATTTTTCTGTATAAATAGGGTCGTGTGGTTTGCTTTGAACTTGTATCTTTGCACGATCAACATTATCAATTTTATATTTCATTATCGTGTTCTCTCAATTCTTGCACTAATAATTCCTATTTATTGTTTAATTGAGAGTCTGGTGTTCATAGTTCAATTACTGTAAACTAATAACTGGTATCAGAGCGGGTAAGGTGTAAATCCTATTACGGTAATCTTTACAAACGATCCATATTTTTATAAATATGTCTACCAGTACCATTCCTACTCCAGTTATGGCTGGAAAAGGTGTGCCAATATTTGATGGCACAGACTTTGCAACTTGGAAATTGAAAGTCCTATGGTTTTTAGGATCTATTCATGAAGAAGCTGAGCATATTCTTACAACAGGACCCATTATTCCTGGTTCAATGATAGCTGTTGTTCCTGCCACAGATACTGTTGCTGCACAACCTGCCTATTTTCGTGAAACACCAAGAGAAAGGTGGACTGAAGCAGAAGCTATCAAGTTCAAACTGGATAGCAAAATAAGGAGTATTATTGGGAATGATGTTACTATTCCAATTCTCAAAAAGATCAGTCACGCCAAGACTGCTAAAGCTATGTGTTAAGACTCAGAAGAAGAAGAATTTGATTAGATGTTATGAAAATTTTGCTGCTGAGCCTAAAGAATCTTTAAGTGATCTTCATTCAAGATTTCAGGTTCTGATAAATGATCTTGAAAGTGTTGGTGTAGAGAAAACACAACAAGTATTATGTCAAAAGTTCATTGAACTGTTACCTTCGAACTTTGAGTCTGTAATTACATCTATGGTAATTAGTGAGAAGATAGATAATTATGAGTTGAGTCAATTGTTTGGTATACTATCAAACTTTGAGGAAACACAACTGAAGAACAAGATCAATGCTAAGAAAACTGCTAAAGATCCAGAAGCTGCATTGGTGGCTACCACAAAGAAGAATAAGCAGTTATTCTCTAGTTATTCTAGCAAGGTTGAATCTGAGAGTGATGAAACTTCTGATGATAATAGTGAATCTGATGAAGATGAGGAGATCAAAGATCTGGAAGTCCAGATGGCTCTTTTGACTCAAAGGATTGAGCAGAAAAAGTTTGGTTATAAGAAGGGTAAAGGCAAGGGTACTTTTGATCCAAAGAAAGCTAAATGCTTTAAGTATGGCAAGTTAGGACACATAGCTGCTGACTGCTGTTCTAAGGGTGAAGGAGGTGCTAACTCCAACAAGTCTGTTGACAAAGCAAGAAAGTACAAACTTAAGTACATGAAGTTAAAGAGTGAAGCAGAAAGATCTAAGAACAAAGAACAAGAGAAAGCTTTGTACACAGAAGCATGGGAAGATGAAGACTCATCATCTGATGAGGAGGAGGATAAGTGTCTAATGGCTATAATTGATGGTAGTTCTAGCAAGTTTGAGGAAGATCTGAAAGCTATTGAGAAGATGGATAAAGACTCTACTTGTAATAAAGTTTCTGCTTATAAGGTATAAAACTTTGTGAACTATCTTAATAATGAAAAAGTGAGAATGTTTCAGTACTTGCTTCTTGACTTTCAATGGTGTTTAGATGATATTGATAGGTTAAGAACACAAATTTTTGATCTTAAAAATACTATTAAAGACAAAGATGTTGAAATAAAAGTCTTAAAAAAATGTGAGGTAGAACTTGACACATATAAAATGGCATACACAGAAGAAACTAAAAGATTAAATACTGAATTAGGAAGATCAATGAAAAGGTCAAAACATTATGAATCAATTTGTAAATCTTGGTGTGTATCTTCCAAAAAGAATTCTGATGCTATTGCCAAACAAATTCCAAATGATGTCAAAGCTATACTAGGTGAAAACTACATATTAGATAATAATGTGGAAGTTGATCCAAGTGTATTCAAACCTGACATTCTACCAAACACATTTGTAAAATTTGATGGTGACAAAAAGATTTTAACCAATGCTTTTGTAAGGTCATTAGATCCTGTTGAACCTTCTGAGACTATAATACTTGAAAGTAAAAATCTATTAGAGTCTGAACTTTTGAAACCTTCAGACTCTAGCATTTTAGTCCCTCAAAATAATAGTGTATGTTCTGACCTAGAGTCTGACACCCAAGAGTCAAGTTTCAATAACAACTCTGAATCATCCTCTGAAACTGACACTTGTCTAGATCCAAAAGGGTTAACTGAAAGTAGGTCAAAGTCAAAACAAGCTAAGACTATTCAAAAACTCAAAAAGAAAATTTCTAAGCTCAATGAAAAAATCAAGAGTCAAGAAAAACCTTCAGTTAAAAGAACATCTTGTTTCCATAAGGAAATTAAAAAGATATGAAAAGCCAAAGTTTGTGAAAATAAAAGTATCTTAAAATCTGTTAAGGACAAGTTGATCTGGATTGGAAACAAAGCTTTTGTTTGGAGAGTGAAGAGCACTCCAATTGAACCCACTGAAAAGTGGGTTCCCCTTAAAAATTAATCATTTTTTTTGTGTCTTGTGTAGCAGGGTAACATGTGGTATCTGGATAGTGGTTGCTCAAGATACATGACTGGATGCAAAGAGCATCTTGTAGGGTTTGTTGAAGAAAAGGGTCCCTCTGTAAGATATGGGGATAATTCTATTGCAAAGACAATTTGTTATGGTACTGTTAAAGCTGGAAGTGTTATATTTAAGAAAGTTGCTTTAGTTGAAGGGCTGAAACATAATCTGCTAAGTGTGAGCCAAATTACTGATGAAGACTGTGAAATCAGAATTAGGAAGAAAGCTGGTATTATTTATGATCCTAAAGGAAGGCCAACTCTTGTGGCCTGGAGATTTCAAAATGTGTATATGCTAGATCTAGAATCTGTTGATGCTAGAATTGAGACATGTCTGTACTCTCAGACTGTCCCAGAACTTAATTGGCTTTGGCACAAAAGGCTTTCTCATCTTAATTTCAAAAATATCAATGAGCTTTCCAAAAAGAAGCTTGTAAGAGGTCTTCCACAACAACCTTTCAAGAAAGATAAACCTTGTTCTGCTTGTATTATGGGTAAACAGACTAAAACAAAGTTTTTCTCAAAAACCCTAGCCACCATTAGTGTTCCACTTCACATGCTTCACATGGATCTGTTTGGTCCAATGAATACTAGTAGTCTGGGTGGAAAAAGATATACTTTGGTAATTGTTGTTGAGTATTCCAGATTTACATGGGTTATTTTATTAGCTGCAAAGAGTGATGCTCCTGAAGAAATCATGAACTTGATCAAGAAAGAGCAGGTGCAGAAGGGTGTTCTTGTCAAACAGTTAAGAAGTGATCATGGTACTGAGTTCAAAAATGTCACATTAATTGATTTTTGTGTAGAGTCTGGAATTGGTTAAAATTTCTCTGCTGTTAGAACTCCACAACAACAAAATGGAGTTGCTGAAAGAAGAAATAGGACACTCATTGAAGCAGCCAGAACCATGTTATGCCAATCAAATGTTGCCCTAAGGTTCTGGGCTGAAGCTGTCAATACAGCATGTTACACTCAAAATAGGTCCTTGATTGTGAAGAAACATGGTAAAACTCCTTATGAGTTATATCATAAAAAGGTGCCTACTATTCATTACTTCCATGTATTTGGGTGTAAATGCTATATTTTAAATCAAAGAGATCAGCTTGATAAGATGAGGCCAAAGTCTGATGAAGGTATATTTATGGGATATTCTTCTGTATCCAAAGCATATAGAGCATATAATCAGAGGAGAATGAAGATTGAAGAATCCATTAATGTTTCTTTTGATGAAAGTTCTTTAGAAATGGATCATTCATGTAGTACTGAGCTATCTGCACTTAGTGAATTATCTAATTTAATTTCAGGGAATAGTGTTCAGACTCTAGATTCAGAGTCTGAGTCAGATGAACCAAATTTGTCTGGATTGAGAAATAAAGTTGCAGATGATACTCACACAGAAGAACCTTCACAGGAAGAAGAATCTGTTGTCATTCAAGAAAGTGGTGATCAGTCATCAAATACCACTTTAGATCTCATTGTTCCTACTAGAAAATCATCTAGAAACATAGTTCCTCCAAAGCATCTTGAGGATTATGTTGTGGATCCTACAGGTCTGCCTAAACCTAGTTCTTCTTCACAGACACCTGTGTCTGATTTTGCTATAGCAAATTACTGCTTCTTTTCTTGTTTTCTTTCACTAATTGAGCCTAAAGAAGTATATGAAGCATTGGCTGACAATGATTGGGTTGAGGCTATGACTGAAGAATTGACAGAATTCGAAAGGAATGATGTTTGGGAATTGGTTCCAAAGCCTGCTGATAAAACTGCAATAGGCACAAAATGGGTTTTTAGAAACAAGGTTGATAAAGATGGTATTGTAATCAGAAATAAAGCAAGGCTGGTTGCTCAAGGGTACAGACAAGAAGAAGGAATGTACTTGATAATGCTAAAAACGAACATATATTTCATAGCATTATTCCTCAAGAAAGAAAAGCTTTTAGTTGCAATTGTTCTATTTACAAGTGATATTCGTTTAAATAATAAAAGGTGAAGACAAAAGACAGATTCGAAGAATTGAAGACGCAAACGACCAAAAAGCTCAAAAGTACAAAATACAATCAAAGAGGTTCCAATTATTGATAAGAAACGTCTCGAAATTACAAGAGTACAAGATTCAAAACGCAAAGTACAAGATATTAAATTGTACGCAAGGACGTTCGAAAATCCGAAACCGGGACCAGAGTCAACTCTCAACGCTCGACGCAACGGACCGAAAGTTATAAATTAATTATGTATATAAATATAATATAATATATAATTAATTATATAAATTATATATTTATATTATATTTATATATTAAATTCCGTCGGCAGATTAAAAGACAAAGATGTGTGGGCTGGAAATACGATCTCCGCGACTCGCGGCTTTTGAAGAAGAAAAGGGCCGCGAGTCGCGGAGCCCAAAATGTTGAAACTGCCTATAAAGCTCGCGCATTCTGATCGTAAAAATATATCCTAAAATCTCTCTTTCTCTATATGTAAACGTAATATATATATATATTTTAATTTTAATTTTAATTATAATTCTAATAATAAGGGTATGTTAGCGAATGTTGTAAGGGTGTAAGTTGAAATTCTGTCCGTGTAACGCTACGCTATTTTTAATCATTGTAAGTTATGTTCAACCTTTTTAATTTAATGTCTCGTAGCTAAGTTATTATTATGCTTATTTAATCCGAAGTAATCATGATGTTGGGCTAATTACTAAAATTGGGTAATTGGGCTTTGTACCATAATTGGGGTTTGGACAAAAGAACGACACTTGTGGAAATTAGACTATGGGCTATTAATGGGCTTTATATTTGTTTAACTAAATGATAATTTGTTAATTTTAATATAAAGATTTACAATTGGACGTCCCTATAAATAACCATATACACTCAATCGAATACGATGGGCGGGGTATTTATATGTACGAATAATCGTTCATTTAACCGGACACGAGAATGGATTAATAGCCACTAGAATTATTAAAACAGGGGTGAAATTATGTACAAGGACACTTGGCATAATTGTTAACAAAGTATTAAAACCTTGGGTTACACTCAGTCGACATCCTGGTGTAATTATTAAACAAAGTATTAAAATCTTGTTACAGTTTAAGTCCCCAATTAGTTGGAATATTTGACTTCGGGTATAAGGATAATTTGACAAGGACACTCGCACTTTATATTTATGACTGATGGACTGTTATGGACAAAAACCAGACGGGCATATTAAATAATCCAGGACAAAGGACAATTAACCCATGGACTTAAAACTAAAATCAACACGTCAAACATCATCATTACGAAAGTTTAAATAAGCATAATTCTTTTATTTCATATTTAATTTCCTTTATTTTATATTTAATTGCACTTCTAATTATTGCATTTTTATTTATTGTTATTGTATTTAATTGCACTTTTAATTATCGTACTTTTTAATTATCGCAAGTTTATTTTATCGCACTTTTATTTATCGCAATTTCATTATCGTTATTTACTTTACGCTTTAAATTAAGTCTTTTATTTATTTAATATTTTACATTTGGTTTTAACTACGACTAAAGTTTTAAAATCGATAAACCGGTCATTAAACGGTAAAAACCCCCCTTTATAATAATAATATTACTTATATATATATTTGTATTTTTATAAATTTAAACTAATATAGCGTTAAGCTTTGATTAAAAGATTTTCCCTGTGGAACGAACCGGACTTACTAAAAACTACACTACTGTACGATTAGGTACACTGCCTATAAGTGTTGTAGCAAGGTTTAAGTATATCCATTCAATAAATAAATAAATATCTTGTGTAAAATTGTATCGTATTTAATAGTATTTCCTTGTAAAATTTAATAGTATTTTATATACACCTCGCATAACCATCAAGTATTTTTGGCGTCGCTGCCGGAGAACAATCTAGCTTAAAAGCCGAAAGCGCAACGCTAATTAAAAAAAAAATTCTTATTAAGTTTTAATTAGTTTTTGTAAAATATATACTTTTTAAAATTTTAAAAAAATAAAAAATTAAAAACCAAAAAATATATATATATAAATCTATTTTTAAGATTTTTATAAAATTATAAAGTATTTCTATTTCTATTTTAGTTTTTAAAACATAAGTTTTTATTTAATTTATATAAATATTTTATATATTTATTAAAACAGAAAATTTAAACAGAAAAATAAAAAAATAAAACAAAATATAAACCTGTCAAACGAAAGCTCCTGATCTGAAATTTGATACCCCGCGACTCGCGGAGTTTTTAGCCAGGTGGAACCGCGACTCGCGGAGCCACCCTGACACGAACAGGAAGCCCTAATCTCGCATTTAATACGGTGTAATTATTATTATTATTATTTTTTTTATAACCCTAATTAGGTTGTTGTATTAATTTAATTAGTAATTAGTAATTAGTAATTAGTTTTTATTATTATTTTGTTTAATTAGTTTAATTATAAAATTAATAGTTTTATAAAATAAATAATATAAAAATAATATTTTTATAAAAATTATACTTTTTACAACTTTTAGTATATTTTTATATTTTGTCCCTTTTTAATTGTTTTAACGTAATATTTGTATTTTTTTCGCTCGTATTTAGTTTTAAATATAGTTTTTGCCATAGTTATTTTTACTTCTAGATTTTTAGGCTTTGCCGTAAAATCCCTTAAGTGCTTTTTCTTTAGACTAAGATTTATGTGCTTTAGAATTTTGCGACGCCTTTTTAAGTTTTAGTTTCTTTTTAAGCTATTGCAATTTGGGATATAGTTTTACTTGTAAGCTTTAATAGTTTTAGACGCAATTTTTAGTTTTTAGTTTTTAGTGCCTTTTTAAGTTTAGACGCGCTACTTTCTTATTTTTATTTTTCGACGCCTTTTACCTATGTATCAATTATCACTCCAATTAGTAATCTCAATTTGCGATTATAATTTTAAGTTAGTGATAGTAATAAGGTTGGGTTAGTCGAGTGTTTTTAAGTTCTATAAGTCATTTTTTTTTATTATTTCTTATTTTTCGACGCCTTTTATTTTTCAACCCTTTTCTTTTTCGACGCGCTCTTTTTCTTTCTTATTTCTCGTCATTCTAGTTTTTAGGACATAGAATTTTTTTCTACTTCTTATCTATACTTCTTAAAATTACGAAAATTTATTTTAAGTGGTTAAATTAATAGACATCAAAATTTTCTGGTTCGTAGTAATAGTTAGATTTGTACGTAGACCGGGTTATTGGAGCCAAACAGTCCTCAATTATATTGAGACCAAACGAATCCTGCCCCTCTGCTGCATCTTTTGGCTATTCGAAACGTGGGCAAAATCAGAAAAGTCTATTAATTGGATAACTTATATAATTTTTCTTTCCTTTTAAAAACTAATAGGATATTCAGTGAATGCACCGAGCAAGACGTTCACCACCTTTTGTACGTTCACCACCTGTAACTAGATCAAGACATCTAACAAATATTACCGCTGTTGATTTTCCTTTAGAATCGTCATCCAGTCGACCAAGTACTCCAATTTAAATTTCCGATAATCCAGTTTTTGAACCCGACCTCACAATTGAGAATCAAGAGAATATTCAGGGACGATTCATAGATCCTGAACCATTAAATTTTCCTCCGGAACCACCAATCATTCAAACAGAGATTGTTGAGGAACGAACCATTAAATCAGAATCCTCCAGTGATTCAGATTTAACAAATTCAATTATGGAGAATCTGGAACCTTTAAGTATGGAAGACCGAATGAGAGCTAAACGTACTGGCTAAGGTCACGCAATTACTCATCCAGACATTAATGCTCCAGATTATGAAATCAAAGGACAAATTCTACACATGGTGACTAATCAATGCTAATTTAGTAGTGCGCCGAAGGAAGATCCATGAACATCTTCGTACCTTTAATAGGATCTGCACACTATTTAAAATCCGAGAAGTGGAAGATGAGCAAATATATCTCATGTTATTTCCCTGGACTTTAAAGGGAGAAGCCAAAGATTGGTTGGAATCGTTACCTGAAGGGGCGATCGATACATGGGACGTTTTAGTTGAAAAATTTCTTAAACAATTCTTTCCGGCATCTAAAGCCGTAAGACTTCAAGGAGAAATTGTTACGTTCACACAGAAACCGAATGAGACTCTATATGAGGCGTGGACATGATTTGGAAAGTTATTAAGAGGATGTCCGCAACATGGTTTAGACACCTGAAAAATAGTACAAATATTCTACCAAGGATACGACATCACTACAAGAAAAGACATCGATATAGCAGCTGGTGGTTCCATTATGAAGAAAACCGAAACTGATGCTTATAAAATTATTGATAACACTGCTTCCCACTCACATGAGTGGCACCAAGAAAAAGATATCGTTAGATCATCTAAAGCAGCTAGAGCAGATTCTAGCCATGACTTAGATTCTATTTCCGCAAAGATAGATGCTGTGGAGAGACGAATGGAAAAGATGACTAAAGATATCCACTCAATACGAATTAGTTGTGAGCAGTGTGGAGGACCACATTTGACAAAAGATTGTCTCAGTATTGAATTAACAATGGAACAAAGAGAGAATATTTCATACATAAACCAAAGGCCTGGAAATAATTATCAGAATAATTATCAACCGCCAAGACCGATTTACAATCAAAACCAGAACTATAACCGAAATATTCCATACAACAACCAACAAGGTCCTAGCAATCAACAAGTATCCAATAATACTTACAACCAGCAAAGACCTAATTTTCAAAACAAACCACCATAAACCGATGATAAAAAGCCAAATTTAGAAGATATGATGACGAAGCTAGTTGAAACTCAAACGCAGTTTTTCACATCTCAAAAACAAACTAATGAACAAAATGCTCAAGCATTTAGAAATCAATAAGCTTCTATTCAAAACTTGGAACAAGAAGTAAGTAACCTAGCAAGGTTAATAGGTGAAAGAAAACCGGGAAGTTTACCTAGTGATACAAATGCAAACCCCCGGAATGAAACAGCTAAAGCCATTACCGCAAGAAGTGGTACAACACTTAAACCACCTGAAATACCTGTAACTTCTAATGAAGCTATTCCTACTCCACAAGAACCACAATCTGAACAAGATAAGGAAAAAGAACCGGTAGTTGAAAAGGTTAATGAAGATAACACAGTTAAGGCTAAACCTTATGTTAAACCATACCAACCACCACTTCCTTACCCGAGTAAAATGAAGAAAGAGAAACTTGAAGCCGAGCAATCCAAATTCTTGGATATGTTTAAACAGATAAATGTAAATCTTCCTTTCATTGATGTGATTTCAGGAATGCCTAGATATGCTAAATTTCTGAAAGATCTAATCTCAAATAGAAAGAAAATGGAAGAACTCTCGGCCGTTACTATGAATGCTAATTGTTCAGCAGTGCTGTTGAATAAGATACCAGAAAAATTATCTGATCCAGGAAGTTTCACAATTCCATGTTTTCTGGGTAGTCTTAGTTCAATAGAAGCATTGGCAGACTTAGGTGCTAGTATAAATTTAATGCCGTATTCATTATACGCTAAACTAGACCTTGGAGAATTGAAACCAACAAGAATAAGCATACAACTAGCCGATAGATCAATAAAATATCCTAGAGGGATAATGGAGAATATGCTAGTTAAAGTTGGTACTTTAGTATTTCCAGTAGATTTTGTTGTTCTGGACATGGAAGAAGATTCTCAAGTTCCTCTCATATTAGGAATACCATTCTTAAACACGGCTAAAGCAATGATAAACGTGTTTGGTAAGAAACTGACCCTAAGTATAGAGGATGAGAGTGTTACCTTTTCAGTTGATAGAGTAATGCAACAACCGCAATCTGCAGATGATACATGTTATTATATTCAAACTATAGATTCACATGCAGAATTGTTAGAAGAATTTCCAGAATTACAAGGAACAGGAGAATGTTCTTTAGGAGAAGGAACTGAACAAATTGATGAAGCTGAAATGTTAGCTACACTAATAGCTAATGGATATGAACCAACAACGGAAGAAATTCAAATGCTAAAAGAAGAAGACAGATATCGATATAAATCATCGATAGAAGAACCACCGAAATTAGAGTTAAAGCCACTTCCAAACCATTTGGAATACGCTTATTTACATGGTGAATCTGAATTACCTGTAATAATATCGTCTTCTCTTACTGAAAATGAGAAATCACAACTCATTTCTGTGTTGAAAGCTCATAAACCAGCCATTGCATGGAAGATTCATGATATTAAAGGAATAAGTCATTCGTATTGCACACATAAAATCCTTATGGAAGAAGGTCATAAAACGTATGTGCAACGCCAACGAAGACTAAATCCGAATATGCAAGATGTAGTTAAGAAAGAAATTATTAAACTACTAGATGCAGGTCTAATTTATCCAATCTCTGATAGTCCATGGGTAAGCCCAGTTCAATGCGTGCCGAAGAAGGGTGGCATGACTGTCATTACAAATGAGAAAAATGAGCTTATTCCTACTAGGACTGTAACAGGATGGCGTGTATGTATTGATTATAGAAAATTAAATGACGCCACCAGAAAAGATCACTTTCCCTTACCTTTTATTGATCAAATGTTGGAAAGGCTAGCCGGAAATAGTTACTATTGTTTTCTTGATGGATTTTCCGGATATTTTCAAATTCCAATAGCACCCGAAGATCAAGAGAAAACCACGTTCACGTGCCCTTATGGTACTTTTGCTTACAAACGCATGCCATTTGGACTTTGCAACGCCCCTGCAACCTTTCAAAGGTGCATGATGGCGATTTTTCACGACATGATAGAAGAATGCATGGAAGTTTTCATGGATGACTTTTCAGTCTTCGGTGATACATTTGAATCATGTCTAGCTAATCTTGAACGAATGCTTATTAGATGCGAACAATTAAATCTAGTTCTTAATTGGGAGAAATGCCATTTCATGGTTAAAGAAGGCATCGTTCTTGGACTTAAAATCTCAAAGGAAGGAATTGAAGTGGATAGAGCTAAAGTAGATGTAATTGCTAAACTTCCACATCCCACCAATGTTAGAGGAGTTAGGAGTTTTCTAGGGCATGCCGGTTTTTACCGACATTTCATAAAAGATTTTTCTAAAATTGCCACTCCTATGAATAAACTCCTAGAAAAAGATGCTCCATTCATCTTTTCAGATGAATATATCAAATCTTTTAATATTCTTAAAGAAAAACTCACTAATGCGTCGATCATGATAACACCAAATTAGAATCTACCGTTTGAACTAATGTGCGATGCAAGTGATTTTGCAATGGGAGCCGTTTTAGGACAAAGGATTGAAAAACGATTTCAACCTATATATTATGCTAGTAAGACGTTACAAGGAGCACAAACAAATTATACAACTACTGAAAAAGAACTCCTTGCTATTGTCTTTGCTTTTGACAAATTTCGTTCATATCTCGTTCTAGCAAAAACGGTGGTCTATACCGACCATTCTGCTCTTAGATACCTATTTTCGAAACAAGATGCTAAACCAAGATTAATCCGTTGGATCTTACTCTTACAAGAGTTCGATATTGAAATCCGAGATAAAAGAGGTGCAGAAAATCTCCGCTGATCATCTTTCTCGTCTTGAAAATCCCGAATTAGAAGTTCTAAATGAATTGGCCATACAAGACAACTTTCCTGATGAATATCTATTGAAGATAGATTATAATAAAATACCATGGTTTGCAGACTATGCAAACTACTTAGTATGTGGATTCCTTGAAAAAGGATTATCGTACCAAAAACGAAAGAAATTCTTCAGTGATATAAAACACTATTTCTGGGAAGATCCACATCTATTTAAAAGTGGTCCAGATGGAATAATACGCCGATGTGTATTCGGAGATGAAGCTAGTAAAATTTTAAACCATTATCACACAGGACCAACAGGAGGGCATTATGGGCCTCAACTAACAGCAAGAAAAGTTTATGAAGCTGGATTCTATTGGCCTACAATTTACAAAGATGCACACCTTCTTTGCAAATCCTGTGATGCTTGTCAAAGGGCCGGAAAAATAAGTCAACGTGATGAAATGCCACAAAATGTCATTCAAGTATGTGAAGTATTTGACATTTGGGGTATTGACTTTATGGGTCCATTTCCAAAATCTCATAATAATCTCTATATTCTCATAGCCATTGATTATGTATCTAAATGGGCGGAAGCACAAGCTCTCCCAACTAACGATGCACGAGTTGTAGTCAACTTTTTAAAACGTCTTTTTGCAAGGTTTGGAACACCGAAAGCTTTAATAAGTGATCGGGGAACTCATTTCTGTAATAATCAACTTGAGAAAGTTCTTAAAAGATATGGAGTAACTCATAAAATCTCCACCGCTTATCATCCACAGACAAGTGGACAAGTTGAAAATACCAACCGAGCTTTAAAACGTATTCTAGAGAAAACCATAGGATCAAATCCGAAGGAATGGTCCATTAAATTGGAGGATGCACTCTGGGCTTTTAGAACAGCCTACAAAACTCCAATTGGAACCACACCTTTTAGACTTGTTTACGGAAAAGCATGTCATCTTCCTGTAGAAATTGAACACAAAGCATTTTGGGCTTTGAAGACATGTAATCTCGACTTACATGAAGCTGGACGTCTACGGTTAAGTCAACTAAACGAATTAGAAGAATTAAGACATGAAGCATACGAAAATTCGTTAATCTATAAAGAAAGAACGAAGAAATGGCATGATAAAAGAATCGGAAGTTCAAAAGAATTTAAAGAAGGAGACAGAGTTCTTCTTTTCAATTCACGATTCAAGCTATTTCCTGGAAAATTGAAATCAAGATGGTCTGGACCATTCATAGTCAAAAGAGTTTTCCCATACGGAACGATAGAATTAATAAATTCAAATGGGATTGAATTTAAGGTTAATGGTCACAGAGTTAAACATTACATAGATAGTCCGATGGAAGTTGACAATGAAGTTAATCACAATTTCGATACCACAGCTAACTATGTGTGGGGAGAATCAAGTCTTTAAAGGATAATATGTATTTCTGTTAGAGTTAGATTTTCTGTTTTCATGTAGTTCTCGAAAATGGAACCCGAATGGTCTTTCCCTAGCAGACCCTAAAGAACTAGTCTTCTCCCCCCATTCTGAATTTTTATTTTTTTAGGTTTTTACGAAATGAAGACTTCCTGTGAACTAAACCGTGGTCTAATGCTACACGCTTTGATCACTAAACGTAATAATGATACACTTCCGAGTGAAATAGTATCAGTAATCAGAGAAAGATTGGATGGAGTAAGAAAAGAATCCAGATGCGAAGATAATAAGTTACAATTTGGTAAAGGAAAATCAAAATCCGCAGCAAAAAGAAGAGCACGACACCTAGAAAGATGTCACAAATGCGGAAAATGGTCACATGGAGGTAAATGTTCAAATAATCAAACCTATTCAAACACCGAATTTGTTACTTTATGCAGAGACGGACCGTTCATATGTTTAGAAGAAAAAACACTGAATGCTCGAGGTTACGCCTATGTAGCTATGGAAAACCAATTAAACCGACTATCTTATGAATGATATAGATCATATAACTAAGAATACTATTTCACAGGTAAGTCTGTACAGTTTTTATTTTTTTTATTTTTATTTTTAACCTTTTGATAATAAACGCTAATTTATTCGCTATAAAGTATTAAATTGGTATTGAATAAAATTAGGTTTGGCGACCGAAATTATTGATATCATTCAAAAATTTATTACATCACGGCAAAATTTAACGTTTATTCTTAAGGTATAAATATTTTTAATCAATCAACCCAAAATATTTCAAAAATTCGTCATGAGTTAAATTAGGTCATGGAACCGAAATTACTTTACCGAAAAGAGTGGCGTATATTTTTGATAATATTTGATTGATTAAAGTGGGATAAAAAGCCAAAAAGATTTTTAATTTTATTTTTACCATGTTTTAAAATTAATATATAAAAATTAAAATAATATTGTAAACTTTTTAAATCAATATATTTAAAATTGTAAATATTTGAAAAAATTAATCTTTTTAATATAAGTTTGTATGTATAAAAACAAAAATATAATATAAGTTTGGTGTGAATTTTTAATTTTTATTATATGAATTCTTAATTTTATGCATTTTAAATTTAAGTTTGGTGTGAATTTAAAAACAAAAATTTACTTTATTTCGCTAAGTTAAAAATATGATTTTTAAAATTCGTCGTGAGTTGAAGACTAGGTCTTTGAACCGAAATTGCTTTACCCGAGGGAGGGACGAGAACTTTTATTATCATTATTTTTAATCTTATTGAATTAAAGTATGCCAAAAACATTAAAAAAACCCAAAAATCTAAGCTTTTAAAACAATCGCTTGAAAAAGACAAATTTTAAAATTTTGTCGAGGGACGAACTAGGACATCGTTCCGAAACGACCTCGTCCTAAATAACAAGGGAAACAAAATTTTAAAATTAATTACTTAATTGTTTTAATTAGTATAAGATGTTTAAAAAAAAATACAAACTCCGTGACTCGCGGAGTTTGAAGGGTAAATATGCCGCGACTCGCGGAGAGACAAAAATACAGAAAAAAATAAAAATGGCTGGAACAGATCAGTTGCACCCACACCACACCCACAAACTGCGAAAATACATGAAAAAACACTCCCAAATTCACAATTTTTCACCATTTTTCATCACATTTTTTACTAAAATCATGTTGAGAAGGATGCTATCAAGGATTTACTTAAGAAAAACGGTAAATTTCTACACCTAAACACCATTTAATCCGAAAATTAGTGTTCTTGAGCAATTTTATACCCAATTCGATTTTGATGCTTTTTAGTGTAATTATGCTTAAATTGTTTATGTATTATGCTTGTATAACCTAGATTGATGCTATTTAACATGATTAGAAGCCTTAAACTTCAAATTTTGAGTAATCTAGGGTTTGTGTTCTTGAGCAAATTTGGGGCTTTTTGATATAAACAGGTTATGGCCGATTTTTGTCATGAATTGTTGCTAAATTAAGTAGTGTAACATGTTTAGGTAGTTAAATGATCAAACTTTGAGCCTAAACATGATTTTGAGAATTAAAGTGGACTTTTTCAAGTCTAAAATTCATGAACTTGATTTTTGAGAGATAATGCCATTTGAAACTTGTTTAATTGCTAGTAATGATTATTTTGACATGTTATTTGAGTTGAATGCTTATGAACTTGGTGAACATTTTCGTATATGCTTATTTGAAAAAGTGTAGATTTGATAAAAATATGAAAATGAGCTTATGTTTGATATAAATTGAACATGTCATTGTAATTATTTTGATTGATGATTTTGCTGACACTAATGCATATTTGGATGCACAAAAATTGTGTTTGATGTGTTTTGCAGACTGAAAGGGGTGAATCTTCATCCCAAGCTCGCAATGCTCCTGCTGAGAATACGGAACAACAGGAGGTGGATAACTACTACAAACAAGATATACCTCATCCAGTTATGACATTTTCTGATATGCACTTGGAAGATTTGCACCCGAACTTGAGATTTGACAGACGTTGGATAGATTATCCAAAATACCAAAGGGGCTTGCATACTCTTTATTCTAAAGCTGTTGAATTACCTAGGGTCATAGAATGGGGACCGTTAGAAGCTGTAGAATTGGCCGGGCCAATTAGGGAATTACTTACACAGAGGTATGGTAATTCTACTTTTAACGATTGTTTACGATTATTCAGCATGCGTAGACCTGTATATAAAGTATGGTGTGAAGAATTGTTGTGTAGTATAGGGAAATAAATGATCTGGTAGTTAGTTTAACCGATCGATCTTTTATTAGATTTTTGTTAGGAGGTTTGATGCGCCACATGTCTTTACTACACATGGCTCAGGCTTTACGTATATATACGCCTGAGGAGTTAGCATCTGCCGATTGTAGAGGGTTGATACTAAATGGTAAAAAGATAGACAAAAATTTTGATACGCATGGTGTATGGAGTCAAATGACTAGCCATCACTGATTTAAAGGGGGAAATTACTCTTATTTGGATATAGATAGAGCAAAGTTAAGAGTAATTCATAGGTTTTTAGCCAATTCGATTACACAACGAGGTAAGAACAAGGAAAAGGTAAATGAACAGGATTTGTTTTATCACATGTGTATTCGAGACCCACAAAGTGCTGTAAGTATACCTTATTGTGTGGGTTATTATTTATCAGCTATGGTTAGGGGGATGAGACCGCATAGCATAATAGGAGGTGGTATATTTATTACTTTGATTGCTGAATATCTCGGTGTGGATATAATTCGGGGGGGGGGGGGGGGGATTATTAGTCGAAGAACCAGAACCCCGCGATACAATAGGTTTAAATGTATACCATGGTGCGAAGGTTTTGAAGAGGCGAAATAACGCCGCAGTACGATATAATGGTAGACATCCACAGGTTGAGAGAAACCAACAGCCAGGTAATGTGGGAGGGGGAAATGAAATGACAGAAATGCAAAGGTTTATAGCTTCACAAGAGTACGAAAATGCTAGACATCGAGCATTTGAAGATTGGAAAGTTCATCAAAACCAAATCATAGCTTATTGCCAACAAATAGGTAGAAACTATATTCCTACTCCATCGCCCGTATTTCCTCCCTGGTCTATAGAGATCCAACCACCGTATCCTACGTATAACCCAGCTGAAGCATTTTATAACACATATGGTTATGCATGGAACCCCTACTGGTATCAGTATCATCCCTAGTCTACTTAGTTTTATTTATTTTATAATTTGTAATGTTGATACATTTAATACTTATGTTGGAATTGTATTAGTTTTTATAATTTACAAATTTTTATTTTTAGATTTTAATAATGTTTGAATGTGGGGTAATATACCAAACTTCAAAAATATGTATATATGTTTGCAGTTTATCTTATGTATACAACAGGGTAAAACAACGCATTTTCAAAGACTGGCATTAAGTTCAGCAAAAGCAACTAATTTTGACGACAAGATGCAAAATATATGTGAAATAACAACAAGACGGAATGAACAAATGATGTGAACCATTTATCATTCAACACAAACACAAATATGTTTGGAAACTTTGGTAAAATTTAATCATTTCTACGCTAATCACCCTCAATAATTTAAATTGTTACTGATTTCTTGCAAATGAGGGCATTGCAAGATCTTAAGTGTGGGAAGGGGTTAAATTCTTTCGGATTTTTAAAATTTTTTATCTTAAATACTTGGTTACCATTAAAAATACTAGTAAAGCAGTAGTTGTATTAGAATCTAGTGCTCTATGATAATAAAGAACAGCCTTAGTCTTATATACTGACTACCTAATTCTAGTAAAATTTTTCAAAATTTTCAACTAAATGAACTCAAAATCATGTTTATACATATTTATGAACGATAAAACTAGGTGTTAACACCGAAATTATTGTTACCTCGGAAAGGACATAAATTGAGAAACAAACCAAAATGTTAGAATTCATTTAAGAATGGAATAGAGGAGAACAAAAAGGAAAAATAAAAGCCAAGTGTGGGAAAATTCTCCAAGTTATTCAAAACATATGTCACATATTTTTGTACAAATAACTGAAAATACTTTTGCTTTGGACTAAACTAAAAACTTTTACCTGATTTACTGTAAGAAAGATGGATCTACACGATGAATCAATTCCATCATTAAAAGGAAGTAAAGTCTTCCGAAAAAGAAACGCACTTCTTGATTTAGGTCAGGAAGTTGTCGTCCAGACCAGCTGTAGGTTGACGAAAAATCTAGAAAAGTCATCACTAAAATCCGCAGGAAATCCACGGACCTCAGCATAAAACAGGGTCGCCAAGTGGTCAGATTTATCCTAACCATGAGAAGGATTTATCTCGTAAAATGGGGGGGCACCGTGCAAATTAGCTTGATAAGACTAATAAATCAGATCCTCAGAAAGGATAATCTCCTTAAAAGATCAAAAATCAGCTTTTAAGCCTGATATTACTCAATCCTAGAGATTGACCTTAAAGATTGAGAATTCAAACTCATGGAATTCAATGATATCTAAACTCGAGCTTGAACGAAAAAATATTTTGATCAAAATTACAAACCGATTTGTTTTCTGAAAACCCATTTTTCAATGCGTTCATTACCATTGAACGTAAAATCCTAGGAATTCACCTGGAATTCATTAGGTCATCTGAACCAAATCGGGTGTCAACCGTAAGAACGGTTGTTGCATAGCATGGTCGAAGACAGGACCTTGTGCCAGACCGGAAAATTATAAGGGTGAGCTTTACTATTGCTCCTACAAAGGATGGTAATTGCGTCCGACACATTATAGACCATAATTAAAAGCATGTCAAGGGACATTGCATTAACAGTTGCTTGTTCAACGCTTTCCTTTACAACCGGAAGGTAGTTTACCGAAAGGTAATATACGGAGCAAGTATACTGGACGTGTTGCTTTCCTAATACAAGGTTAGCAAGTGGGTGACACAAAACCACAAGTTTTAAGCTAAAATTTTCAAATCTGAAACCCACCAAACCCACAAAAAGAATTTGCAAACACCGGTGAAGGGTTATTCCGGAAAACTTATCTAGGGTAAAAACTAAATTTAATTTTCAAAAGATCAAATGTTTTCATAAAGATCCAATTTCCTTAATGGATCTAAATTTTTATAGTCATGTGAGACTGTAAACCATATCGTTACTACCATTGTTTATACCGCCGTATAGAAATCACTGATGTACAAAGTGTGACGACCCCGTCAAAACACTTAACGGATCCGTCAGTTGGTCCCACAGCTTGATCGGACTTAAATGAATTAAATAAACAAAGTTGCATTCTTTTATTTCAAAATGTTGCCCAAAAAGGAAACAAACCCAATTAAGTAGTTTAAATCAACCAACCATAATAATGAACCAAAAGTTGACACAAAACATTGCCAACAAACCCACAATTTAAATTATTCAAAATAGAATGCAAACTTAAGTTTCATAAATAGTTTCGTAAAATCTGCCCAAATGCATGCAGACTCTTCTAACGACAGCGGAAGCATCAAATAACTCAAGTACCTGTGAAAACATGCAAGTAAACTGTCAACACAAAGGTTGAGTAAATTATAGGTTTAAATAAATAAGTAAACTTTAGACCACAAGATTTAAAAAAATGTTAGAAAACATTAAACATTATTCCATTATCAATGAGCCACCTGGTAACCACTTAACCCTTTATTTACCCTTGCCAAACACAATAAAAATATACACTTGGACAGTGTATCTACAACAAATTACGAAGTACTAAACATTCCGATTATAAATTGCTAGCGCGACTAGCTCGAAATGGGGTTGTCAAACCTGATAGATCTATCCGTAGGATTCGCGTTCACCGGTAGAAACCAATGATTACAGTTACCAGACTAGGGAATATTTTTGTCCAACTCACAATGAATAATTAGATTTAACTATTACTTGTGTCTAAATGTAAATAAAAATCTGCATGTAATCACATCCCAAAAATATACTTTGAAAAGTATGTAAAAACGGGACTATAACTCACCTTAAATAGCAACTGAAGAAAATCTCACAAACAAGCGAACAGCAAGTAAAGTAATGTGATCAAGAAAGATCACAACGCCGACCTATAAATAAAGCAGGTCGAAATAAATAACTAACTTAGGCCAAGTCTTAGTATGATAGCTATTGTACATGTTGCAAGTAGGCATAGAACATTACTCAGCAAGCATCGGTTTGATTGGAACAGCATAAGGACACACACTTTCTATTTTTAGAAAGTTTCTATTTTTAGCAGGTTTCCATTTTTGGAAAGTTTTCTATTTTAGGAAAGTTTCTATTTTTGGAAAGTTTCTATTTTTGGAAAGTTTCTATTTTTTGGAAAGTTTCCAAATTTAGAAAGTTCTATTTTTAGAAAGTTTTGAAGTTAGGAAAGTTTCCTTATTTAGAAAGTCAACAGAAGTCAACTGAAAGTCAAAGTCAACCGAAAGTCAACTCAAAAGTCAACCTTGGTCAAACATAGTCAACATTAATTTTAAAAGTGTAAGTTATAATAATAACATAGGTTATAATGTTATTTAAAGTCAAAAGTGTATAATAATGTCTTAACATAAGTTTAATTAAATAAAATGAATTATTAAAGTTAATATAAGTTGAAATGTCATAATTAGTATAACATAAGTATTTAATTAATTAATTAAATAGTAATCATAATATAAATATTATTAATTTATAATAAATTTTAAATCATATCATAAGTATTATTAATTAATAATGAATTATTAATCATATCATAAGTTTCTAATTAAAATTATTAAATCATAAGTATTTAATAATTAAATCATAATTAAATAATAATTAAGTCTTATAATAATTAAATAATTATTTAATATTTATTATAGTCTCTTAATAATTTCTCAAAAACAAATTTAATACTTATCATAAGTATTTTCCTTTAATAATAAAAGTATTACTAATCATAAGTTTAATTAAAATGTTAATTAAATTATAATTAATAATTAAATGATATAATAAATATTTATATCACAAGTTTTAAATAATAATAATTACTTCTTTTATCATAAGTAATTGATTAATAATGAAATCCATTAATTTTTAACATAAGTTTAATCATTAACCATAAGTTTTAAGTTTAAAAGTTCGTCGGGTCGTATCTTGAGCCCCGGGTGTCGGTTTCGGGCAAGCCACATATGCAACTTCACCTACTCAAACCACCCGACACAATAATGAACTCAAGAACACTCCAAGAACAGTCCCTAGGTCGTGGATATCAGCCATGACAACATTTGGGAAATCAATTTACTCAAAACGGTAATTCGGGCACAACGGGTGAACCGTGGCTCGGATTTAGGTGACCCGAACATAAAAATTCGTCCCACCATCAGTCCTAACCAAATAACACACCCTAAAGACACCAAGGATGGTCACAAAGTCGGACCCAACCTTGTTCATGCCAAGAACACCTTTCAATCTTTAACAAAAACCAAATTAAGCATATCTAGGGCTCCGGGAATCGAAACGACATGAATCCGGAGTCTAAAATTAATGTCTTGATGAGAGGAACTCATTTATGTACTTTATTTTAACATTCATATCAGTTACAAAGTCAGAATATACGAATAAAACTGCTGTCCAAAATTTACAAACCGAAAACATGTACAAACGAGTAATTCTATGCATCCAAACAACATTACAACAACTAATATACATCATACTAATAATATAAACTCAAAATACAGAAATATAAATAAAAAATAGAAGATTCTAGGGTTAGGGTTTATACCCTAATCGAGAAACGATCAACGTAGTCGCGTAGAGAAAGACGAGAGGAAACCGATTATGTGAACGATTTAATGATCCAAGTAATATATTGTTGATGGATGATGATGAATGGTGTTGGTGGTGGCGTCTCCCAAGGAAGAAGGAAAGAGGGAGGAGAGCAAAATTAATTTAGGTTTTTGATAAATTGGAAAGTGATAAGATGAAATCTCAAAAAAAAAAAAAGAAAACAAGGAGAAGTAACCCCCTCCCCCCCTTGGCTTCGGCCGAATTTGCATGGGGGTGGGCCCCATGGGTCCAATTTTGTTAAAAGTTAATTTCCTTGTGGCCCGAAATCCCGAACGAAGCCCGAAACGTGAAAACACGCTTACGCGATTAAAAATCCGGAAGGATAACGAACGCGCGACGAAAAATAAATATAAACACACCTAATAATAATATGATCATAAAATATCATATTTAAAATATTTATGATTTAAAAATCCCGAAAGCTCGACCGTTGGTTTAAAAACCGAAAAGATTCGCCGGATGGAAATCCGCGGAACGTAGAAACGTAAAAATTAAAATATGAATACATATATTCACATAACACATAATAATTATTATATATATATTATTACAAAAATAATAATATAGGTTATAGAAATGACGTGGCACACTAACAGTTAACGGTCGTTAAATAATTAACGGAAAAAGATAACGGAAAAAGTAGGGTCGTGACAGTACCTCCCCGTTACGGAAATTTCGTCCCGAAATTTAAGCAGGCGCAGGGGTTGACTCGGCATCTGAGAACAAATGCGGATACTTCTGCTTCATTTGGTCTTCACGCTCCCAAGTGAACTCGGTACCGCGTCTAGCGTTCCATCGGACCCGAACAATAGGAATTCTGCTCTGTTTAAGAGTCTTAACCTCTCGGTCCATGATCTCAACTGGCTCCTCAATAAAATGCAATTGCTTGTCAACTTGAAGTTCCTCCAAAGGAATAGTCTGATAAAATTCTGCCAAACACTTCTTTAAGTTCGAAATATGGAAAACATCGTGAACAGCACTGAGTTCTTGTGGCAACTTCAAACGATAAGCCACCGGTCCAACTCTTTCAATGATCTCAAACGGTCCCACGAAACGAGGACTTAACTTCCCTCTTTTACCAAAACGAATAACACCCTAAACTTTTAACATAACACGATCACCAACTTGAAATTCAACATCTTTCCTTCCTTTGTCGGCATAACTCTTTTGCCGACTTCTAGCAGTTCTCAACCTTTCTTTAATTTGAACAATCTTCTCAGTAGTCTCGTGAATAATCTCTGGACCTGTAAGTTGAGCATCCCCAACCTCATTCCAACAAATAGGAGATCTACATTTCCTACCGTACAAAGCTTCAAACGGTGCGGCTTTAATACTTGCGTGGTAGCTGTTGTTATAAGAAAACTCAGCTAACGGCAAATACCTATCCCACCCATTTCCAAAATCAATCACACAAGCTCGCAACATATCTTCTAATGTCTGAATGGTCCTCTCACTTTGACCATCCGTTTGAGGATGATAAGCGGTGCTCATATCCAATCTAGTGCCCAAGGCTTCTTGCAACGATTGCCAAAATCTCGATACAAATCGACTATCTCTGTCGGAAATTATAGAAACGGGAACACCATGCCTCGAAACAATCTCTTTCAAATACAAACGGGTGAGTTTCTCCATGGAATCGGTTTCCCTAATCGGCAAAAAGTGAGCCGACTTAGTGAGTCGATCTACAATCACCCAAATCGCATCGTAGCCACCCGAAACTCTTGGTAACTTAGTGATAAAATCCATAGTGATACCTTCCCACTTCCACTCGGGAATTTCTGGTTGTACCAACAATCCGGACGGTTTTTGATGTTCAGCTTTGACCTTAGAACAGGTCAAACACTTAGCCACATACGTAGCTACATCACCTTTCAAATTTGGCCACCAATACAGCTCCTTAAGATCATGATACATCTTTCCTGAACCAGGATGAATAGAGTACCTAGACTTATGAGCCTCATCCAAAACAAGTTGTCGCAGTTCACCAAACTTCGGAACCCAAAGACGTCCTACAAAGTACCTAGTACCATCTGCTCGAATCTCAAATTTCTTAGCCATACCTCTTACGTTCTCTTTCACAAAATTCTCTTCCTTTAAGGCTTCTTGTTGTGCCTCAAGAATCTGCCTTGCGAGGTTTGATCTAACTGTCATATTCAAGGCCCTAACCCTGCGAGGTTCAGTCCTTTCTTTACGACTCATTGCATCAGCCACAACATTGGCCTTACCCGGGTGATACAAAAGGTCACAATCGTAATCATTCAACGTCTAAATCCTTCTTCGTTGTCTCATGTTCAACTGTTTCTGATCGAGGATATGTTGAAGACTTTTGTGATCTGTGTTAACAGTACTCTTGACCCCATACAAATAATGTCTCCAAATCTTAAGTGCAAAAACAACGGCCCCCAACTCTAAATCATGAGTTGTATAGTTCTGCTCGTGAATCTTCAACTGACGTGATGCGTACGCAATAACTTTCTTTCGTTGCATCAAAACACAACCAAAGCCTTGACGCGAAGCGTCACAATAAACAACAAAATCATCATTACCCTCCGGTAGAGACAATATCGGAGCGGTAGTCAGTTTCTTCTTCAAAATCTGAAAAGCATTCTCCTGTTCATCCTTCCACTCATACTTTTTCCCTTTATGCGTTAAAGCAGTCAGAGGTTTCACTATACGAGAGAAATCCTGGATGAACCTTCGATAGTAACCTGCCAATCCTAAGAACTGACGAATTTGAGTAGGAGTTTTCGGGGTTTCCCACTTTTCAATCGCCTCAATTTTAGCAGGATCAACTTGTATTCCTTGTTTGCTAACAATGTGACCAAGGAACTGAACTTCTCTTAACCAAAAAGCACACTTAGAGAACTTAGCGTACAACTCTTCTTTCTTTAACAAATCAAGCACTAACCTCAAGTGTTCTTCGTGCTCTTCATCACTCTTAGAATAGATAAGGATGTCGTCGATGAAAACAATAACGAACTTGTCCAGATAGGGTCTACACACACGGTTCATGAGGTCCATGAACACAGCAGGTGCATTTGTCAATCCGAACGGCATAACAAGAAATTCAAAGTGACCGTAACGGGTGCGAAAAGCAGTTTTTGAAACATCAGATTCTTTAACACGCAACTGATGATAGCCAGAACGAAGATCAATTTTTGAATAAACAGAAGAACCCTGAAGCTGATCGAACAGATCATCAATTCTCGGAAGAGGATAACGATTTTTAACAGTGAGCTTATTCAGTTCACGATAATCAATGCATAAACGAAAAGAACCATCCTTCTTCTTAACAAACAGAACAGGAGCTCCCCAAGGGGACGAACTAGGACGAATACCTTTGTCTAACAACTCACGGAGTTGACTTGAAAATTCTTGAAGTTCAGAAGGCGCAAGACGATAAGGAGCACGTACTACAGGAGCAGCGCCGGGAACAAGATCAATTTGGAATTCTACCGCGCGTTGCGGCGGAAGGCCAGGTAAGTCATCGGGAAACACCTCGGGAAAATCCCTAACAATATGAACGTCATCAACGTTCTTTACTTCCTTACTAGGATCAACAACATGAGCAAGGATAGCATGACAGCCCTTACGGAGATGTTTACGAACTTTCATACAGCTAATAAGGTTTAACTGTGTGCATTTCTTATCTCCAAAGACCATCAGTGGCTCTCCAATCACATCAGTAATACGAATAGCCTTATCATAACAGACGATCTCGGCACGGTTCGCGGACAACCAATCCATACCAATAACAATATCAAAACTACCAAGTTCAATCGGTATCAAATCTATCTCGAAATCCCTACCACCCAGATTAATGTTACACTTACGATGTACAGTCTTAGCAGTAAGTTCCTTACCATTAGCTACTTCAACAACATAAGTATTGTCTAAGAGAGTTAACGGCGTTTTGATTCTCGGACTTAATTTACTCGACACGAAACTTAAATCAGCCCCTGAATCAAATAACACATAAACTGATAAATCGTTGACTGAGAACGTACCAGTAACAAGCTTAGGATCTTCCTCCGCATCCTTAGCATTAATGTTGAACGCTCGGCCGCGTGCAGTCTCTACAGTCTTCTTGTTGGGACAAGCATCTCGGAAATGCCCCGGCTTTCCAGACTCATAACAAACCCTTGGATTACCTCCATTATTCGATTTCCCATTACCGTTACCGTTACCACCTCTATTACCAACATTATTATTATTACCACCAGTCGCGGGAGTAGCAGACCCCGGCAAAAGCACTGTACAATCTTTAGCAATGTGCCCTTGCTTAGAGCACCTCTTACAAGTAACTGTGCAGTAACCATCATGAACTTTATAGCAACGAGGACACACACGCTGATTTCTGTTGTTAGCACCTGAGGTATCCTGTTTCTTCTGCTGATTTTGGTTTTGATTGCGGTTGTTATCCCACTTTCGTTTCCCATTATCAGCCTTCTTGACAACCTCCTCACTGCTTTCAACAACTGTAGTCTTGCTTCTTCTCAACACCTTGTCATTAAGTTTGTGGGCCATAGACATAGCTGCCTCAATAGTCTGGGGTTCACTGGACTCAACCCCGTGTTCAATCTTCTCGGACAAACCATCAATGTAAGCCTCAATTTTGCGGTCCTCATCCGCATAAACCCTAGGACACAGCAAAGTTAACTCGAAAAACCTTCGTTCATAGGCATCTAACTCGGTGCCATGCATTTTCAAATTCTTGAGCTCAACCTCTAGCTTCTTGAGCTCACCCCGAGGTCTATAGCGGGTGATCAATCTTTCCTTAAAATCATTCCAGGCCAAACCATAAGCTACATCGCTTCCCAAACTACTAACCAGATTGTTCCACCATGTCAAGGCACTATCCTTGAGAGTGCAACTAGCGAAACTAACTTTGTCCTCTTCACGGACTTGACTGACCCTGAAAATAGATTCAATTTTCTCGAACCAACGAGTAAGCCCTATTGGTCCTTCCGTACCACTGAATTCTTGAGGTCGACCAGCCATAAAAGTTTTGTGGGAGCATCCCACGTTGTTGTTCACATTGGGGTTAACATTAGCATTTGCTGCCATAGCAGCAGCAATTCCTTCATTGATCAGGCGTTGCATACGCGCTTCAGTGGACTCTCTTGGAGGCATGATCTTCAAAATAGAATAACACATCCGTTAGTACCAAGAATAATACTAGTGTCATAAAGGAATAGATCAAAACACGAAAAGACTAACCATTAAGATATTAGTCAACTAACACTATGAGTAATAACATGACAGTTATGATTGTTATAGAAATAACCATCACATGCATACATATTTTATGATAACATCATACAACATACATAGCACCTAACATACATGAACATATATTACGCATAACATAACATGCCAAGAGCCACAACATCAGAAATAAAACATGATAATGATAATAGATGTCATAAAAATAACCATCCATACATAATGAAAAATATCCCATAACAAAATCTTAATAAAATCCTCGGCAAAACGCCGTACATAACCCAAAATGTATGTATAAAAAGGACATTAAGTCTGATGAAATAGATAATCAATATGAATAATCACATCACATTCGCTTAGAGCGAGTGTGATAAGCTGGTCCAGCATGAGTCTCAGCAGGATCCTCATACTTACGCAACTTCCCTTTCACAACATCCAACTCTTCCTTCAACACACGAACAGTGCTCTCGAGAGCCTCGAACTTAGCATTAACTTCTCGATCACGCTTGCGGTTCGCATCCTCAACCCTATGCTTGAAAGTGATAAAGTTACCCATGTCGGCACGGATCTCGTCCATAACTTCATTATGTGGCAAGGTGCGCAAACAATCACTAAGGGCGTTAATACATGTCACCTCATTATAAGCCCGGTTCATATGAGTAATGGTAGAAAAATAGTAATGAACAGGATCATCGATCTCTGGTTGATTAGCACGACGTCTAGCAGGAGACGGTGGAGCAGGAGCAGCAACAGAGTTATCGCTCGAAGTCGACATCTGCAAACAGCAAAACCTCAAACCACATACCAAAAAGATATAAAAGCTAATAATATAACTTATACGAAATGAAATTCATAATAATGCTATAGCAAAAAGGTCGGGCTGTAGACTAGACTCTAATGCACCCTAATAACCACGGGTTGACCACATTAAGACCGCCTAGTTCCCTACAACCAGTGCTCTGATACCACATGTGGCGACCCCGTCAAAACACTTAACGGATCCGTCAGTTGGTCCCACAGCTTGATCGGACTTAAATGAATTAAATAAACAAAGTTGCATTCTTTTATTTCAAAATGTTGCCCAAAAAGGAAACAAACCCAATTAAGTAGTTTAAATCAACCAACCATAATAATGAACCAAAAGTTGACACAAAACATTGCCAACAAACCCACAATTTAAATTATTCAAAATAGAATGCAAACTTAAGTTTCATAAATAGTTTCGTAAAATCTGCCCAAATGCATGCAGACTCTTCTAACGACAGCGGAAGCATCAAATAACTCAAGTACCTGTGAAAACATGCAAGTAAACTGTCAACACAAAGGTTGAGTGAATTATAGGTTTAAATAAATAAGTAAACTTTAGACCACAAGATTTAAAAAAATGTTAGAAAACATTAAACATTATTCCATTATCAATGAGCCACCTGGTAACCACTTAACCCTTTATTTACCCTTGCCAAACACAATAAAAATATACACTTGGACAGTGTATCTACAACAAATTATGAAGTACTAAACATTCCGATTATAAATTGCTAGCGCGACTAGCTCGAAATGGGGTTGTCAAACCCGATAGATCTATCCGTAGGATTCGCGTTCACCGGTAGAAACCAATGATTACAGTTACCAGACTAGGGAATATTTTTGTCCAACTCACAATGAATAATTAGATTTAACTGTTACTTGTGTCTAAACGTAAATAAAAATCTGCATGTAATCACATCCCAAAAATATACTTTGAAAAGTATGTAAAAACGGGACTATAACTCACCTTAAATAGCAACTGAAGAAAATCTCACAAACAAGCGAACAGCAAGTAAAGTAATGTGATCAAGAAAGATCACAACGCCGACCTATAAATAAAGCAGGTCGAAATAAATAACTAACTTAGGCCAAGTCTTAGTATGATAGCTATTGTACATGTTGCAAGTAGGCATAGAACATTACTCAGCAAGCATCGGTTTGATTGGAACAGCATAAGGACACACACTTTCTATTTTTAGAAAGTTTCTATTTTTAGCAGGTTTCCATTTTTGGAAAGTTTTCTATTTTAGGAAAGTTTCTATTTTTGGAAAGTTTTTATTTTTGGAAAGTTTCTATTTTTTGGAAAGTTTCCAAATTTAGAAAGTTCTATTTTTAGAAAGTTTTGAAGTTAGGAAAGTTTCCTTATTTAGAAAGTCAACAGAAGTCAACTGAAAGTCAAAGTTAACCGAAAGTCAACTCAAAAGTCAACCTTGGTCAAACATAGTCAACATTAATTTTAAAAGTGTAAGTTATAATAATAACATAGGTTATAATGTTATTTAAAGTCAAAAGTGTATAATAATGTCTTAACATAAGTTTAATTAAATAAAATGAATTATTAAAGTTAATATAAGTTGAAATGTCATAATTAGTATAACATAAGTATTTAATTAATTAATTAAATAGTAATCATAATATAAATATTATTAATTTATAATAAATTTTAAATCATATCATAAGTATTATTAATTAATAATGAATTATTAATCATATCATAAGTTTCTAATTAAAATTATTAAATCATAAGTATTTAATAATTAAATCATAATTAAATAATAATTAAGTCTTATAATAATTAAATAATTATTTAATATTTATTATAGTCTCTTAATAATTTCTCAAAAACAAATTTAATACTTATCATAAGTATTTTCCTTTAATAATAAAAGTATTACTAATCATAAGTTTAATTAAAATGTTAATTAAATTATAATTAATAATTAAATGATATAATAAATATTTATATCACAAGTTTTAAATAATAATAATTACTTCTTTTATCATAAGTAATTGATTAATAATGAAATCCATTAATTTTTAACATAAGTTTAATCATTAACCATAAGTTTTAAGTTTAAAAGTTCGTCGGGTCGTATCTTGAGCCCCGGGTGTCGGTTTCGGGCAAGCCACATATGCAACTTCACCTACTCAAACCACCCGACACAATAATGAACTCAAGAACACTCCAAGAACAGTCCCTAGGTCGTGGATATCAGCCATGACAACATTTGGGAAATCAATTTACTCAAAACGGTAATTCGGGCACAACGGGTGAACCGTGGCTCGGATTTAGGTGACCCGAACATAAAAATTCGTCCCACCATCAGTCCTAACCAAATAACACACCCTAAAGACACCAAAGATGGTCACAAAGTCGGACCCAACCTTGTTCATGCCAAGAACACCTTTCAATCTTTAACAAAAACCAAATTAAGCATATCTAGGGCTCCGGGAATCGAAACGACATGAATCCGGAGTCTAAAATTAATGTCTTGATGAGAGGAACTCATTTATGTACTTTATTTTAACATTCATATCAGTTACAAAGTCAGAATATACGAATCAAACTGCTGTCCAAAATTTACAAACCGAAAACATGTACAAACGAGTAATTCTATGCATCCAAACAACATTACAACAACTAATATACATCATACTAATAATATAAACTCAAAATGCAGAAATATAAATGAAAAATAGAAGATTCTAGGGTTAGGGTTTATACCCTAATCGAGAAACGATCAACGTAGTCGCGTAGAGAAAGACGAGAGGAAACCGATTATGTGAACGATTTAATGATCCAAGTAATATATTGTTGATGGATGATGATGAATGGTGTTGGTGGTGGCGTCGCCAAAGGAAGAAGGAAAGAGGGAGGAGAGCAAAATTAATTTAGGTTTTTGATAAATTGGAAAGTGATAAGATGAAATCTCAAAAAAAAAAGAAAACAAGGAGAAGTAACCCCCTCCCCCCCTTGGCTTCGGCCGAATTTGCATGGGTGTGGGCCCCATGGGTCCAATTTTGTTAAAAGTTAATTTCCTTGTAGCCCGAAATCCCGAACGAAGCCCGAAACGCGAAAACACGCTTACGCGATTAAAAATCCGGAAGGATAACGAACGCGCGACGAAAAATAAATATAAACACACCTAATAATAATATGATCATAAAATATCATATTTAAAATATTTATGATTTAAAAATCCCGAAAGCTCGACCGTTGGTTTAAAAACCGAAAAGATTCGTCGGATGGAAATCCGCGGAACGTAGAAACGTAAAAATTAAAATATGAATACATATATTCACATAACACATAATAATTATTATATATATATTATTACAAAAATAATAATATAGGTTATAGAAATGACGTGGCACACTAACAGTTAACGGTCGTTAAATAATTAACGGAAAAAGATAACGGAAAAAGTAGGGTCGTGACACAAAGTGTGAAGAATAAATAAGTGATTCTAGTATTTCAAGACTATATTGCTTGAGGACAAGCAACGCTCAAGTGTGGGAATATTTGATAATGCTAAAAACGAACATATATTTCATAGCATTATTCCTCAAGAAAGACAAGCTTTTAGTTGCAATTGTTCTATTTACAAGTGATATTCGTTTAAATAATAAAAGGTGAAGACAAAAGATAGATTCGACGAATTGAAGACGCAAACGACCAAAAAGCTCAAAAGTACAAAATACAATCAAAGAGGTTCCAATTATTGATAAGAAACGTCTCGAAATTACAAGAGTACAAGATTCAAAACGCAAAGTACAAGATATTAAATTGTACGCAAGGACGTTCGAAAATCCGAAACCGGGACCAGAGTCAACTCTCAACGCTCGACGCAACGGACCGAAAGTTATAAATTAATTATGTATATAAATATAATATAATATATAATTAATTATATAAATTATATATTTATATTATATTTATATATTAAATTCCGTCGGCAGATTAAAAGACAAAGATGTGTGGGCTGGAAATACGATCTCCGCGACTCGCGGAGTTTGAAGAAGAAAAGGGCCGCGAGTCGCGGAGCCCAAAATGTTGAAACTGCCTATAAAGCTCGCGCATTCTGATCGTAAAAATATATCCTAAAATCTCTCTTTCTCTATATGTAAACGTAATATATATATATATATATATATATATATATATATATATATATATATATATATATATATATATATATATATATATATATATATATATATATATATATATATTTTAATTTTAATTTTAATTTTAATTATAATTCTAATAATAAGGGTATGTTAGCGAATGTTGTAAGGGTGTAAGTCGAAATTCTGTCCGTGTAACGCTACTCTATTTTTAATCATTGTAAGTTATGTTCAACCTTTTTAATTTAATATCTCGTAGCTAAGTTATTATTGTGCTTATTTAATCCGAAGTAATCATGATGTTGGGCTAATTACTAAAATTGGGTAATTGGGCTTTGTACCATAATTGGGGTTTGGACAAAAGAACGACACTTGTGGAAATTAGACTATGGGCTATTAATGGGCTTTATATTTGTTTAACTAAATGATAATTTGTTAATTTTAATATAAAGATTTACAATTGGACGTCCCTATAAATAACCATATACACTCAATCGGATACGATGGGCGGGGTATTTATATGTACGAATAATCGTTCATTTAACCGGACACGGGAATGGATTAATAGCCACTAGAATTATTAAAACAGGGGTGAAATTATGTACAAGGACACTTGGCATAATTGTTAACAAAGTATTAAAACCTTGGGTTACACTCAGTCGACATCCTGGTGTAATTATTAAACAAAGTATTAAAATCTTGTTACAGTTTAAGTCCCCAATTAGTTGGAATATTTGACTTCGGGTATAAGGATAATTTGACAAGGACACTCGCACTTTATATTTATGACTGATGGACTGTTATGGACAAAAACCAGACGGACATATTAAATAATCCAGGACAAAGGACAATTAACCCATGGGCTTAAAACTAAAATCAACACATCAAACATCATGATTACGAAAGTTTAAATAAGCATAATTCTTTTATTTCATATTTAATTTCCTTTATTTTATATTTAATTGCACTTCTAATTATCGCATTTTTATTTATTGTTATTGTATTTAATTGCACTTTTAATTATCGTACTTTTTAATTATCGCAAGTTTATTTTATCGCACTTTTATTTATCGCAATTTCATTATCGTTATTTACTTTACGCTTTAAATTAAGTCTTTTATTTATTTAATATTTTACATTTAGTTTTAACTGCGACTAAAGTTTTAAAATCGACAAACCGGTCATTAAACGGTAAAAACCCCCCTTTATAATAATAATATTACTTATATATATATTTGTATTTTTATAAATTTAAACTAATATAGCATTAAGCTTTGATTAAAAGATTTTCCCTGTGGAACGAACCGGACTTACTAAAAACTACACTACTGTACAATTAGGTACACTGCCTACAAGTGTTGTAGCAAGGTTTAAGTATATCCATTCAATAAATAAATAAATATCTTGTGTAAAATTGTATCGTATTTAATAGTATTTCCTTGTAAAATTTAATAGTATTTTATATACACCTCGCATAACCATCAGTACTATGATGAGACTTTTGCTCCTGTTGCTAGAATTGAAGCTATTAGACTGTTTCTGGCATATGCTGCTCACATAGATTTCAAGGTGTTTCAAATGGATGTGAAGAGTGCTTTTCTGAATGGTAAATTGCAAGAAGAGGTTTATGTGAAACAACCTCCTGGTTTTGTAAGTAAGAAATTTCCTAAGCATGTTTACAGGTTGAAGAAAGCATTGTATGGTCTGAAGCAAGCTCCCAGAGCCTGGTATGATACCTTGTCAACATTTCTTCTAGAAAAGAACTTTTCCAGAGGAGCCATTGACAAGACTTTGTTTATCAAAAAGGACAAAGGTGATGTGTTACTTGTTTAAATTTATGTTGATGACATTATTTTTGGGTCTACAAATCCACACTTAAGAAAATGGTTTTCTGACATTATGTCTGAAGAGTATAGAATGAGTAATTTATGTACTTTAAACTATTTTCTTAGGTTGCAAATAAAACAGAGTTCTGAAGGCATTTTTATTAACCAAAGTAACTACATTTCTGACATGTTAACTAAATTTAGTTTTAAAAATTGTTCTACTTTAAGAACTCCAATGAGTGTTTCTGAAAAGCTTGATAAAGATGAATCTAGGAAACTTACTTGTCAATCAACCTATAGAGGTATGATTGGATCTTTCCAATATTTAACTGCAAGTAGACCTGATATAATATTTGCTACATGTCTTTGTGCACGTTACCAATCTGATCCTAGGGAGTCTCATTATAAAGCTGTGAAAAGAATTTTTAGGTACTTAAAAGGTACCCCTAACCTGGGTCTTTGGTACTCTAAAGACTCAGGGTTTGATCTGATTGGTTACACAGATGCAGACTATGCAGGTTGCAAATTAGACAGAAAAAGCACTTCTGGTGAATGTCAATTGCTAGGTGGAAAATTGGTCAGCTGGTCTAGTAAAAAGTAGAATTCTGTGGCCACTTCCACAGCAGAAGCTGAATATATTGCTGCAGGAAGTTGTTGTGCTCAGTTACTTTGGATGCAACATCAACTTCTGGATTTTGGGTTAACATTGACTAACACTCCAATAATGTGTGACAATGAAAGTGCAATTGCTATTACTGAGAATCCAGCGTTTCACTCAAGAACCAAGCATATTGAAATGAGGCATCATTTTATAAGGGATTGTGTTGAAAAGGGCAAAGTGTTTTTAAAGCATATTGGCACTAAGGATCAATTGGCAGATATTTTCACTAAAGCACTTCCCGTGGAAAGGTATTTTTATCTTCTTGGACAACTTGGAATGTTAAATCCATCAATTGAAATGTTGTCCAGTGTTGATACTCTCTGAACTGCTGTTGTAAAAAAAAATAAAAAAAATAAAAAAATTAGAGTCTGGATTACGTCATATTCAGAGTCTGGATGACACCATGTTATTTAGAGTCTGGAAAGGTTTACTCTGTTTGTGTATTTTTACTGTAAACTTGTTTCCTTCTTTGGTCAATAAAGGTTTTCTTTATTCGGGTTTATAAAGTAAAAAGTTAAATTTTGAAGGGGGTTAATGGTAACTTTTTGAAATTTTTGTGTCAGAGGTATTTATATTTCCCCTAATTTTCCTTCTTCAAAATCTTCTTCAAATTAATCTTCAAACATAAACCCTAATCCCTCTCATTCGATCATCATCTTCTTCAAAACCTCTCTCGGTTTTCATAGTTCACTCGTGTTCTTGCAAGTTTTTGATTGAAGCTAATGGCAAATACGAAGTTCATTCCTTTTGTTCTTGTTCCAACCAATAACATGATTAGGGCAAAAGAAATCAGAGGTGAGAAGGATGTGCAGGTTTCAGCTAACAATAGGGTTACTTGTGCTACTATTCCTGCGAATTTTGCTAATGAAGGGTATGAGGATTTGGTATTGTTCATGCGAAATCACCCTTTAAAGGAGGCTTTCTTCAAGAAAACTATCATGTTTCCAGAGATGTTAGGCGAATTTTGGTATACCTGTGTTGGAAACAGAGAAGCTATATCTATCACTGGTACTTATAGAGATGGTAACAATTCTTTAACTATTACTGAAAATCATTTAAGAATTGCTTTGAATCTTCCTGTACAGGATAACTTTGTTAGAACTGTGTCAAGGTCTGCTGTGAGATCTTGTTTTCCTATAGTTGGTCAGCCTGTAACTAATTCTTCTATTAAGATTAGTATGTTCTCTCCAAGGTGGATGTTTTTGTTATCGAATGTCATTAGAAGTTTGAGCTTCAAATGTGGTAGTCTGACTGAGGTTAATGATTATGAGGCACATCTGTTTCATGCAATAGTCACAGGAAGGAATATTGATTTTGCACGTTTAATCTTCAATGAGCTCTTGGTTCTCACTGAAAAAACTCCAAGAGATCATAATGTGCCTTTTATCAGGTTTTTAAGTTTAATGTTTAAACAAGCTATGACACATGCTTTGTATGATGGGCTTAAAGTGTTTCGTGTGTATGAGTATACTTTTATTCCAGAATGTAGTGTCAGAATGTTTCACAACCACATTGTGAATGATCAAGAGGTTGCTCTTACTCCTGCTATGTTGCATTGGGTCATTCTTGGCCATGCAGACCAACCTACAGATTCTGAGCAATCAGGGTCTGCAGGGGCATCTTCTTTAGAATCTGAGTGATCAGGGTCTGCAGAAGGTCACAACAATGGTCACCCATATTTAGAATTTGAGCAATCAGATTCTACCCCCACACAAACTCCACCCCATGTTGTTTCACAAACAGAGCAGGCTGAAGACATGGGTGAGGAAATCCCACCTCACTCTAACCCATCTTCACCCACTGCTGCTGAGAAAATTACCCACTCAACCCACCTTATGAACCCACCAGTTCATACTGAGAATATCACCATATCTAAAACCTTAGATACTACAGCACTTGTGGATTCACCTCAAAGATTTACTAGGAAGAGTGCTGCACGTACTGCTCCACCACCTCTGCTAGAGGTTGGTGAGAGGAGTGCTTTGACCCAACCTGAACCTGGTAGGTTAGTTAGCTTGGATACCCACATTACAGTCACTGAGAAAACCTACTCAGTTGACTTACATGAAGAAGTCCCAATCCTGGACTCAAATAACCAAATCCAACAACCTACTGAAATGGCCAAGCCAACTTTTACCCCAGACTTAAGTCTGCCACTACCCACCCAAAATGTTCCATCCTTACACCCTCTTACACAGGCTGCCAATATCACACTCATGTCACAGGGTGAGATACAGGCCTTAAAATCTTCTATGTCCAAAGATCAGCTTTCTTTACAACAGGAAGGCTGTTAGGACATACCAACCCTACCCTTATCCACTGGCACTACTTCTCAGACTGAGGCACCAGTCACCATGGTTGGCCTACATCAGGCTTTGACCAAGTTGACTAAGGAGTTTGATGATAAGCTCTCTGGTGTGCAGTCTGAGATTAATAATCTTAACTTTAATAATAATTTTGTTTCAAAAGATGAGCTGATGGAGGTAAGGAGGTTAGTTGGGGATATGCAGGGGTTGACTAGTACAGGTGGTTCAGGGTCTATTACAGAAATTAATCACAGGTTGGCTGAGCTGGAGAAAAGAATGGTTGGTGTTGATGAACTGAGACAATGCTTTACTGGGTTTGCTTCTGATATTTGTTCCCTCAAAAATCAACAGACTGAAATTTGGAAGGTCATATCTTCTCTGCCTTTAGATGATGTCAAAAAGGGGGAGAAAAGAAAGAGGTCAGATGATGCAGGTATTGCCGATGCAGGTTTTGCAAGTGTTGAGGGGGAGCAATCTAAGAGGACTCACATTGAGGGGGAGCAATAAATTGAGGGGGAGAATGTTGTTGATAAGGGTACTGGTGACAAGCAGGGTAATTCTAGTAATGTTTTGGTTGCTGCTACACAAAGAGCATATGGTGATCTCAGGGCTCAGATGAACAAGAGGATCAGATTCAGAAGATATGATGGTGATGTTGTGAAAGTTGAGGTTGAAAAATCTGAGTTTGAAGGTGTGATTTTGCTGTTAACAATGGCACATTTGCCAGACAGAAGGTTAAGAGTTAAAATGAATCAAATTGTTCGTTTAGGTTTTTATGAATGGAGAGGTATAGCAGTTTGTATCAAGGAGTATGCAGGGGATCAAGTTATTATGAATGAAGTGTTAAAGAGAGTGTGCATGTTGGTTCACTTAGTATTTGAAGAGGGATTCATCAGTATTAAGGATTATGAAGTGTTTTGTGAAAATTTTAACCTAGAAATGAAGAAGAGAAGAGTTAAGGGACATGTTGAAAGATATGATGTTCCTGAGCATTTGGAGTTTGTTGATGACAAGTATGTTGAATACTTGGATGGATTGATGATAAAGACTTTTGGAAATCAAAAGATGTTGATTAGATGTGATCAGTTTGAAGAAGCAAGCATTGATATGTTAATTAATCTCTTGTCCAGGTGTGAAACAGAGCAAACATTTCCTTTTAGGGTGCAATTGTTGAAACACTTGTATAGTAAGCTGAATATGTTGAAGAAAATTCCTCACATGAAGAGCAAGTGTAAGCTTATTGAAAAGGAGTATGCTAAAGTGGTTAATTAGGTGTAAAGATTGTTTTGACATCATCAGATAGGGGGAGATTGTTGGAAAAATGAAAATCTGATGAGTCAAAAGTACTTTGCAGATTTTAAAATTTGGAGATTTAGAGTCTGAAGTTGCAGACTCTGGAATTTGCTGAAGTCAACGGTTGAAGTTTTCTTGAAGCCAAAGCTAAAGATTATTCTGGTGTTATACTTAAAGTTTAAGAAGATATGTTTTGAAGATTCGGTTTTATCTCCAGAATTGACTTTTGAATTAATAGTTAATTTGTTTGATTTTTAGTTTATCTTTTCCTTATTTATAGCGAAGTAGTTTTGGAAACCAAATCTCCAGATTTGGTATTTTTTTGTATAAATAGGGTCGTGTGGTTTGCTTTGAACTTGTATCTTTGCACGTTCAACATTATCAATTTTATATTCATTATCGTGTTCTCTCAATTCTTGCACTAATAATTCTTATTTATTGTTTAATTGAGAGTCTAGTGTTCATAGTTCAATTACTGTGAACTAATAGTAGTAATCATATCAAACGTCATTTAACACTTAACAAAAGTGTTTTAACACCCATTTAATCCAAGTTAGTGTCATCATCAATTTTGACCCAATCAAAGTCAACCCATTTTGACACAAGTCCCAAAAACATCTTTAATCACTAACACCTAAATCAAGTATTTACATACTTGATTTACCAAAACTTGACTCAAAACTTAATTTGACACCGAATCAAGCTTTCTTGACCCAAAATACCCATTTGACCCAAATTAGGGTTTACATCCAAAATCAAGTCAACACACACCAAAATCACTAGTACACAAGTGTTCTAAGTTTAACCAACACATGCAAGATCCAAACTCACAATTTCATCAATCAAAACCCTAAGTCACCAATTCGGGTTTACTTACATGAATCTTACCCAAAAATCCCCCAAATTTCACAATAAGTGGGTTATAACTCTAACTAGCACAAACTCTAACTCAAACATGAATCTTAAACAATGAAATTCGGATTTAGAATTTACCATAACAATCAAAACGTAGCCGAGAACGAAAGGAACAACTTCATCACTCACACCTTTGATTGATTCAAGCTTCTTCTTCATCAAAGCTCCAAATCTCTCTCTAGAATCTCCCTCTCTCTCTAAGATAAGATGAGAGAGATGTGTGGATGTCAAAATGATCCAAAATAGGATCTAAAACTGATATTAAAGCCCCAAATCCGTCAACAAGTGAAAAGACCAAAGTACCCCTTTTAATTTGAGTAAAATAGAGCTTCTGGCCCGTCAGGCCTCTTGGACGGCGTCCAAAAATGTTGGACGGCGTCCCAATGAACTGAGTCTGAAACTGAAACTTGTTTTGGTCATAACTTTCAAACCGTAACTCCGTTTTTGACGAATCAAATATCGTTGGAAACGTAATGAGATTTAATATCCAATGGTAAGGTTTTGGAACATCATCTCCAAATTTATTTAAGATCCAAATATACGCTTACATGCCTCGTATTTTGAATGACGTTCGAAATAACGCGTAACTGAGAAACGGGTGTTACATAACAATTCTTGTAGTTGACTCTGCAACTCTTACAATTCGGAAGGTGCAAGTCAATAAGGTGCGCGAGCTACAGGTGCAGCTCCTGGTACTAGATCAATGTGGAATTCCACTGATCGCTACGACGGTAATCCAGGTAACTCTTCTGGAAAGACGTCGGGAAATTCGTTCACAATTCGTACATCATCAACGCTCTTCTCCTCGGTTTCTAACTTCTTCACATGTGCTAAAATAGAAAAACGTCCTTTCCTCATTACTTTTCCTGCCTTCATGCAACTAATAAGGTTCAACTTTGGGCTACCTTTCTCTCCGTATACAATCAATGGCACACCGTCTTCGCGAGGTATACGGATAATCTTCTCTCCACAAACAACTTCTGCTCTTACTTTGGACAACCAATCCATATCAACTATCACATCGAAATTTCCCAACTTGATGGGTATCAAATCAATCTCAAAGTCCACACCGGCTAGGTTTATTATGCCTCCTCGGCCAATTTAGTCAGCTTTCTCAAGTTTCCCACTGGCTACTTCAACAAGAATACTCTCGTCTAAAGGTACTAACAACCAGTCTATCTTAGAACAAAAATGTCTACATACATAACTCCTATCGGCAACGGTATCAAATAAGACAGAAGTAAATAGGTTATTGATAGTGAATGTACCTGTGACCAAGTCAGGATCCTCACGGGTATCCCTGGTGTTCATGTTGAAAATCCTTCCACGTGCTGGCCCGCCATCCTTCTTCTTATTTGGACATTCGTTCTTAAAGTGACCTTGCTGATCGCACTCAAAACACTTTCTTAGTCCAGTAGGGTTTGCCTTCACAACTGGGGTGGTGATCTTGCAATCTTTGCCAATGTGTCCAGTCCTCTTACACTTTTCACATACCACATTGCAGTACCCAGTATGATGCTTATAGCATCTCTTGCACTGCGGGAGACTACCCTTGTAGTTAGGGTTTAAGCTAGAGTTCGGGTTGGGGTTCCTCCAGTCGCTGTTTCCCTTAAAACTCTCATGCCTCTTAGTTGAGTTCTGATCAAAGACCTTTCCTTTGTTGCCTTCCCACTTACGCTTCTCAATACTAGCTCCTGATTCTGATTTCACTTTCTCTAGTTCCTTGCGGGTGATCTGGTTCATCAGGGTGTGCGCCATGCGCATAGCTTCCGGAACATCTGCTGGTTTCGAAGAGGTGACATTTTCCTGAATGGTCTTGGGAAGTCCCCACAAATACCGTTCCATTCACTTAAATTCAGGGGTAACCATCGTGGGGCACATCAAAGCTAACTCCATGTACCTGCGGTTATAGCCATCAAGATCAGTTCCTACAACTTTCAGTTTCCAAAATTCCGCTTCCATCTTCTGAATTTCGGTTCTGGGCAGTACTCCTCGATCATAGCACTTTTAAACTCCTCCCATGGTGTAGCATAAGCCTCGTCAATTCCCTTAGCCTGAGCAAGTGTGTTCCACCAGGTTAAAGCGCCGTCCGACAACGTGCAGGAGGCGTACTTAGTATTGTTCACTTCTGAGCAGTTACTCACACGAAATACATCTTCCAACTTCTCAAACCACCTAGTTAATCCAACCGGCCCCTCAGTACCACTGAAATTGTGGGGCTTGCAGCTCTGGAATTCCTTATAGGTGCACCCGTTCTGAATGTTCTGGTTAGCCAGTGGAGCTTGGGGGTTGACATTCGCCATTGCTGCGGCTACTCGAGCAGTTATCATTTCCTCAATCTGTGCCGCTATGGGCGTTTCCCTTGGAACTCTTCCATTTGCCATTGATCTTCTAAACAAAATTTCGACTTAAGTCAAAATCCAGCAGTCAATAAGTCATAGTATTATAGTATATGGTAACTAATATGGAATCAACACAAAACGCGATAACTAAGCATGGCAAACAGCAACAGATTGCACAAAAGCCAACATGCAATAACTTAAATAAACATCGTACAATAATTAAACAACATTAAGCTCTATTCATTAATAAGAAAGTTGCATACATCTTCATAAGGTTCGTACAATACATGAATAAAACAAGAAACTACCAACGGGATTACGTAATGAAATCTAATACAATAGCCCTATGGTGATGGTGGGTAAATGATGTCCATCAGGTGGGTCATCTGGTTCTCGAGCTCAGTCACCCGAGCACGGAGGGTATGCACTTCCCTCGTCAGCTCCTCGACGGTGGGAGATGCTGGTGGGGCAGGTGGTGCAGATGGTGCCAGTGGTCCAGATGGTGCAGTGCCAGAAGTAGAAGGTTCATAACGAGCGGCCTTATGCACGAGTGGATCAGCAGGATATGGCACAACCCGCTTACGGGCGGTAACCCTAACCAACTGTCCACGTACGTCCATGAACGGTCTTCCTCCGTTAACTCTTAGAATAACAGTACCATCGAAACGATACTGCTTCTTCGGCGGGTAGAGGGTGGCTGCACGGGCTCCTCCTCAGGGTCCTCCTCGAAATCATCCTCGGAATCCTCCTCGCTGGTGTCATCGGATGATGAACCGTCTGAATCATCTGAAGGTGGATCTGCCCGACCGGTGGTCATGAGTCGATATCTGCCAGGCGGGATTGGCACGACACGTCCATCAGTAAGGCGTCTAGCCTAATGTCCATGCTCATTACGGAAAGGACCGTCCCCATTTCCCCCAGGAATCACAGTACCACCGGAATGGTGCTGTGGCCCCGGGAGTCTAGGGCTGGGTGGAGCTGGAATCTCCGCGGGATCCTCGTCCCCATCTGAGACGTCCATAAGGTCAAGCACAAGTCCACTGGAAGGTGAATCGCCAGAGTTGTCGGAGGGTAGTGGTGACAGGATCTGTGAGTCAGTAACAATGGTAGGCGATGCAGCGGACAAATCTGAGTCTCTCTCCAAATCAACGATAATGGGCGGTATGTCTGACATCTGAACAAGGAAAAATAACTTTTTCCATGTCAGTAAGACATATAGCAAACACGTAATTAGGCACTACAGCATCCTAGCAGTACATAGCATGGCAATATTAACAGTATTAAACAAAAGTAACATGCAATCAAGGGCAGATAGTAGCATGCAGCAAGTTCCGCAGAAACAAGTAAACAAGTAAGTTGTAGATTAGTCCTATTAGAGAATCCTACTCGGCTCAGTCAAGACTCACTAATGCAACCTAATTCCCTACAACCAATGCTCTGATACCAAATGTGACGCTCCGTACAAAATTAACGTGTACGGATCATCAACAACAGGATCATAAAAAGGGGTAACGTCTTTACCGACATCAAATGTTTTATAAACGATAGTGTGCTTCTACGAATAGAAAGCAATAACATAAGTACGAGACTCAAAGGTCATTACAATTTCATTGTTCAAAAGTAACATAGGTTGTGAATGCAAAGTAAATGTTTCATGCAGAGACATCTCTAAACAAAAGCAGCGAAGTCTACACAGCAAGTCTAACAGAGAGACTAATACAGCGGAAGCATCAAACGTCTAAGCACCTGAGAAATAACATGCTTAAAGTCAACACGAATGTTGGTGAGCTATAGTTTAATTGTAACAGTAATGTAATGTAGGCCACGAGATTTCGTATTCAAAATAGTATGAAAAGTATATGCTTAACCGTGGGCACTTGGTAACTAACTTAACGTAAATATCACCCCCTAAAAGTACACTTGGCGAGTGCGTAAGTTTACGAAGAATTAAACACCCGTTAAATGCTAGCGCGACTAGCGCGACTAGCCCGAGTGGGGATGTCAAACCCTATGGATCCATATCTAAGATTCGCGTTCACCGGTTCAAAAACCAATGACTAAACATTACCGAGCTAAGGGGAAAGTTTATGCCATTATATAACCCACACATATATAAAGTTTAAGTACTCGTTCCTAGTAAGTAAAACATAAAAAGCGCATGTATTCTCAGTCCCAAAAATAGTTGAAGTAAAAAGGGAGCTATAACTCACAGTGAATGCGCGGTAATTCGGTAAAAGTCGATACGAGGTAAGTAAGCAAGTAAGTCGGTCCGAAAGGTCGTCAACCTAAGTTAAAAGTTACTAAGTCAGTAAATCATCACAACGGGTTTAAAAATAAGTAATTTAAGTCTTAAGTGTCATCATCATCAACATCATATGTAAAAAGTAAAAGTAAGTTTTCAATCAAAAATAGAGACCGAAACAAAGGCTGACTTCGTTCAGCTGCTACGACCTCTATACATACTGAAATGACGTGAGGCTAGTGGCCATAGCTCCGTATATGAGTCCTATAATTGCTGACCATTTTTCAGAACCAAACTCATCTTTGTTTGACCGTGGCGACGGTTTAAGTGCGAGTAGGTCAGAAATTTAGCACAACGTTACAAGGGCGTAGTGACTTTCAGAAGGCTATAAATCCTAAACCGTATATCGGATTTAGGAGAGGCCTAAACGAAAAGTCATCTAATCGAACCGAACTAACTGAAAATCAACATTCAGTATCCCAGAGAGTCAGATCAGACCCTGAAAAATAGAAAGTAAGTGCTCCGGTGGGATTCTTGGTGCTTGATGCTCATCACGGTTCTCATCCTTGATGCTTGTAGCTTCAAGTGTACAACTCGTTGATGTGTTTGCATCACTTTGACCAAGGTTTAACCATCAACACACAAGGTTAAGACTAGGAAACAAAATACAACTTATGTAAGAGTTTGAGCAAGATGATGAACCAAAGTTACATCAATTTCCTAGTTTCAACACAATCACAAGTTCTATTAAGCTATAAACTTTGAATCAAACTAAATAATCAAGACCTTAAGCTAGAGAGCTTAGATATTAACTAGATATTAAAGATCTTAGACTAAAAAGTCTAGATCTCATGTTCTTGGTGAAACCCTAAGTCAAAACACTTAGACTTTCAACTTTACACAACCATAAGTTATGAAACTTAGATTTTGTAAAGTAAGGTGACCACAAATTAATGAACTATTATTTTAACAAGTTAGATGACCATAAGTTATGGAACTTAGATCAATCTTAGATGAGTGAAAGTTATAAACTAGTAAGCTTAAACTTTCTTGTTCTTGAACTTTCAAAGTTAGACTTTGGTTACAAGATTTATGAGATCAAAGTTAACAAGTAATCTTTGACCAAGTAACTTATACAAATCGAAATCCACAAACATAAATGACAAATTTAAAGTTAAATACTAATAAACAAGTTCAAGTTTGGATCCATTAAAACTAAATACTAATATCAATATTAGTATTATTAATATTACTATTATAATTATAATTAATAAAATTCTAATAATTTTAGGGTTATCAAAATAAAGATGTTAAATATAAAAATTATTATAAAAATGATTAAAACTACAATTTTAACTATTATTAGGATTATTATTATTATTATTAAAAATTATCACTTTATTTAAAAATTATTATTATCAATATTTTTTTATTACTCTTATCATTATACTTAATAATATTAATAATTATTTTGATATTATTATTATCAATATGATTATTATTATTATTATTAATATTATTATTAATTCTATTATTATTATTATTAGTATTTTTATTATTAATAATATTAATAGTATTATTATTATTATTATTATTATTATATTTATTAATTATTAATATTAATAAAAAAAATTGCAGATAATAAAATTAGGTATTAGGTATCTGCTTTTAATTTTTTTTTCTTTTCCCAGATCATGATCGAGCTTTAATTTTTTTTATTGAAAATTCTGTCTGTAAAGTGATACACGTCCAAATCAATTCAATACAAACCAATCATCTTTACTAGCTCAATTATACGATTACTATCTTTAAATAATGCTACCTTCTACTGCATTCGTGGAAATTTAAACAGAAAACTTAGATTAAAAAGCTCGATACCTCTGTTCTTGTTTCCTTTTAGCCAAAACTCGAATTCGAATCTTTTGTCAAAATCTATAAATACAGAGTTATTAGGAATCATCCACTTAAACTATCTGCAAAGTTTCAGCTTTCAATTCCTCATATTGATCACGAATTTTGGAGTCAAAGTTTTAAATTCAAAAGTCAACCAAAGTGTTCTTGGTAAAATTCGAAGTTGTTTTAATGTTTCAAGTTCAATTGATGATTCCTAAAGTTTCTAGGAATGATTTACAAACTATTTCATGTAGAAATCGTGTTCTAAAACGTTCTCAATGTCGAAATCAATTTCCATGTTCTTCATTTTTTTTTCGTTAACAGCGACTGCTGATTCTATTTAATTTTTTTAAAGTTTGCTAATCATTGAGGGTCGTATAAGTTCCAATTAACTTACCTAAACCCAACCATTTATTGCACGTTTATGATTATTGAGGTCACGATCGATTTGAAATTGGTGGTGAAGAAGATGAATAAGGTTTTTAATATAATAGGAATTAGAATGATATTATAAGCAGAAAATCAGAAATGGAAGGATGGTGTGGAGTGTTTTTGGGTGAGCGAGAGGTCTCGGGTTCGAGCCCGATCTGAGGCATTTTTTTATGAAAAGCTTTAAAGGTAGTTTATTTATTATTATTATCACTATTATTATTTTTGTTATTATTATTATTATTATTATTATTATTATTATTATTATTATTATTATTATTATCATTATTATTATGAGTATCATTATTATTAAAATTATTATCATAATTATCATTAGCAGTAAAATTATTATTTTTATAGTTGTTATTATTATGAGTGTTATTATTATTATTAATATTATTATTAGTATTATCATTAAGGTTAATATTAGTAGTACCATTATGTCTAAAATCATTATTTTAGTATTATTATCATTATTATTAAAATTATTGTTATTATCAAAATTATCATTATTATTAAGAATTAGTATTATTTTTAAAAGTATCATTATTATTAAAAATTATCATTATCTTTTTATTAAAAATCTATCAATTTTAAAAGTATCATTTTATTAAAATTAACATTATTACCAACATTATCATTATTTATATCATCATCATTTTTAGTATCATTATTATTATTTTTATGAATATTACCCTTATCATCATCATTATTATTATTATTATTATTATTATTATTATTATTATTATTATTATTATTATTATTATTATTATTATTATTATTATTATTATTATTATTATTACAAAATAATACAACTCTTTATTTATTATCATTATTAATATTATTTTATCAAATAAATACTTATATATAGAATATATATAAAAGTATATATATAGAAATATATAACAATTGAAATAATATATATAAAGTTGTTCGATTACGATTTTATGTGTTAATATATATAAATGATATAGGTTCGTAAATCCGAAGTCAACTCTGCACTTGTTCAGTGCCGCCATACGCATGATTACTACGAACTATCGTATCGTGAGTTTTCATAGCTCCCATTTTACTTGCTTTTGCAATCTATATTTTGGGGCTGAGAATACATGCGCTACTTTTATAACTGCTTTATGTTTAGACACAAGTACTCAAATGTTATTATGCTGTCTTGCTTTGTCATGCAAATCCTCACCTTAATATCGTTAATTGCTGCGTATAAAAGGTAAACTTAATTATTGTGAATATGCCTATTGAGAGTAACGTCTCTAACCATTTGACCGTTGGTCTTTGGTTACATAATAATGATTCAACAACACTGACTGTATAAGGTGTCACGAGGTAACTTTTGTTTAGTCGCGATATTACAAACTGCAGCAACACTTTTAGATTGATATATTTGGTATCAATCAACTTTAAACTAAATCTTGTGGTCTAATACTATTACTGAAATCATTATTTATGATAAACTTATGAACTCGCCAACATTTTGGTTGACACTTTTTAGCATGTTTATTCTCAGGTATTACATAATGCTTCCGCTGTGTATTTGCTAATTGAAAAAGACATTACAGGGAGTCATTCATGGCATATTTTCAAATGACGTTGCATTCAAAATCATCTCCGTGTATCATTTAGAGGTCAATACCTAGCAATGGGACCAGAGATAACGTACCGCGTCAATGGCGATTTTGGCGGGTCGTTACAGCAACAATTTTGTTGTCTTGGTCTTCTAAACGGCAACACACTCCGTTTCGTTCCAGTGCAGAGGCAGAGTATCGTGGTGTTGTCAATGCTGTTGCAGAGACGTGCTGGATTCGTAATCTTCTTCGAGAACTTCACTGCCCTATGTTCTCCGCTACACTTGTCTATTGTGACAATGTCAGTGCCGTATACATGTCCAGTAATACGGTTCAGCATCAGCGCACCAAACACATTGAGATAGACATCCACTTTGTTCGCGACCTTGTGATGAAAGGTCATGTTCATGTGCTTCATGTACCCTCTCGCTACCAGTATGCTGACATCTTCACCAAAGGTCTTCCTACTGCACTTTTTGATGAGTTCAGATCCAGTTTAAGCGTTCGCACTACTCCCGCTCCAACTGCAGGGAGATGTTAGACGGATTATTAACTTAGCCCATATTATTTATAGATTGTTAGCCCGTATTCTATAAGGGCCCATTATCCTAGTTCATTAAGTTATTATCTAGATGGTTATTTATATTGTATTGGTTCTATATATGTACGCATAAGAAATTCATATCAATAAATCGCATATTTTTCATTTTACATTTATGTATTTAAATTCTAAAATTACATATAAATGTTATTTAATGTTCATATTATTGACAAACAAATTTTCACAACTACAAATTACATGTTTAATTGTAAATTAAATAAAATTTTCGCATGTTTACAAACACATCATCACATATAAACGAGAAATTAGATATTTGATTATATTGTTAAAAACTCCCTGCTTGGAGTGAGATTGAACATGGGTTGGTAGTTCTTCAAGTTGGAATCCTCCCCCATATCACTCTGTTTCTGTTTGGTTATGTGCCACTCATGGACGAGGCATCTCTTCAAAAATAGATGTTTGTACAGGGGATCCAGGATCGGGAGTTACTCGTGTCACCAATTCAAATTTTTTTTACTAGATGTCTTATTTTAATGGTGTTACTAAAAAAATTTTGCATTATCCACCGGTGTCACTAGTTAAAAATCAAAAAAAAAAATCCACTACATCGCGTATTTCAGTGATGTCCCGTTCCACCATGGGTGATGCACTAGCTCCGCCCCAGTTTGTATAACATTTCAATAAATATATACAAATATTACTAGATTTGACATAAATTGTAAGATTTTATCCATTATATATACATTACTTCAAAAATATATTTTCCTCATATAATTTAATTTACTTAGGTACATTTATCATACTTCAGAGGTCTTCAATGTGAATTCATGTAACTAACAAAATGAGCAATGAAATTGTAATAAGTCATGTAAGACCCGAGTAATTATTGTACAGAAGTGTAAATAGGATACTTAAAGTGTGGGATGCATTGTGTAATTAAACTGAGGTCAGAGTCTGCCCAGGCCTTCGTGCGCGCCGCGCAGGGGTAAGTGTGGCCGCGCACTGCTCCTGTACACAGATTCCTACTTTTAATTTAATTTAAACGTGGGGCATTTTGGTCTTTTCACTGAGGCCAGATTTAAAGCTACTAAAAGGCTGGTTGGAGTCTTTAGTTCACATCCACCAACCTCATCATCTCTCCCATTCAATTCTAGAGTGAGAAACTCATTGAGAGAGAGAAAGCTCAAATCAAGAAGGAAGAAGTTGATTTCGGGCCAAAACGCGAATATTATAGTTGTTCATCTAATCACTAGCTACGTTGTGATTGTGGTGGTAAGCTCTAATCTTGATTTCCTTATTTAATTTCGTTAAGGGTTAGGGTTTTGGGTTAGTGATGAACATAAAACCCATTATTGGTGATTTTGAGGGTTCTTGGGTAAGATTAAGTCATGAGGACTCGATAATAACTAACCTAGAGTTTCAAAGTGTTAATTGGTGTTTATGAGTTTTAATTGGTTAGTTAATTGCTAGCACACCTAGATATTGAGTAAATGGATGCTATTTGGGTATGTTGATGATCCAAAATGGGTGTGTTAACCTTGAGATGGGTCAAAGGAGTATTTGGTGACCTAAGTGGTCTAATGAGTGTGAAAATGTGATAACCTTGTGTTAAAAGTGCATTAAGACCATAATCGAATTAATGTTAGGGGTTTGGCGAAATCCCGACCTAGTGTTAGAGTTAATGGTATAAATGGGTCACATTTGCACTATGGGTCAAAATGACACTTGAGTGGTGAGTAAGTTGATCACCAACTTGAATGTATGATTAATGTTGTGCATAATGTAATAGGTGCGTTACGTTGAAGGTTACGAGCTCGATTTATCATTCACCAAAAGGTGATAAGGTGAGTGGAATAATTATACATGTGCTAATGTAATGTATTTACTTGTGCGAAATGCGATGTGGGTTTTAAGTTCAGGTATGCGATACCGCATCATGTTGGCATGGGATGAGGGTTTAAAGTTTGGGCATTCGATATCTCATCATCATGTGTAGCATATGATATGGGTTAAAGTTCGGGCATTCGATACCATATCATATATGTGTGTGGGCATGAAGTGTGGGTTTAAAGTTCGGGCGTTCGATACCACATTTCACGTGACGGGTGGGTTTAAAGTTCGGGCGTCGATATCACTTAAGGGACTAGTAATGCATACTAATGGAGTCTGCGTGGCTAACGGTTCATTCGCGAGAATCTTTCCCTTTGGATTTTGGTTAACCATGGTTGTGTAGTTGTAGTGTAGCATATTATATTGTTCGTATTATATGCTATTGTTGTGCTAGCTTGTGTTATCGTAGATTTAGCATTTTACTTGCGATGGTATGCTAATTAGTTTGCTAGCGTGTATGTGGTAATTGTGTAAGTGATTGCAAGTAAGTAGGTTATATATGTATATGTATAATTATTGCATTCACTAAGCGTTTTGCTTACCCTCTCGTTGTTTACCTTTTTATAGGCTCCGGCGTGGACAAGGGAAAGGGTATTCATTTGGACTAGTGATCCCGCTTCGTTATGTTAGGAGAAGCTTTTGGACATTTAGCTTTGGAAGTTTGACCAAGATTTGGGTAGTTTAACCCCCAAACACCATGCTCAAAGTGTCGTTTGGAATTTAAACTAATGTGGTCGAAACTTATATTTTGTACGAAACTTGTAATTCGGCATATGTGGGCCCGATTTCGTAAAACTTGTTTTATTATTGAAACGTGTTAGTTTTACTTATTATATTGTGTTGTGAAAAGCGTTTCATCTAAAAGTGTCGGGAAGTGGGTGATCTTTAAGCGAAAATTGGGAAATTAGGACAGCGAGCTATCAGGCAGTCTGCGTGCCGCGCACATTGAAGCGACCCATCCTAATCTATCTGGACGAATACATTACATTTGGTTACATCGCGAGGTACTTGACCTCTATATGATACATTTTACAAACATTGCATTCGTTTTTAAAAGACAAACTTTCATTACATCGAAAGTTGACGGCATGCATACCATTTCATAATATATCCAACTATAATTGACTTAATAATAATCTTGATGAACTCAATGACTCGAATGCAACGTCTTTTGAAATATGTCATGAATGACTCCAAGTAATATCTCTAAAATGAGAAAATGCACAGCGAAAGATTTCTTTCATACCTGAGAATAAACATGCTTTAAAGTGTCAACCAAAAGGTTGGTGAGTTCATTAGTTTATCATAATCGATCATTTCCATAATTTTAATAGACCACAAGATTTCACTTTTCATAAATAACATTACACTCGCAAGTGTATAAAAATCATTCGTATGATGAACATCTGGTAACCGACTTAACATAATGCATATAGAATATCCCCCGCATACTCGCAAGTATGCCATATATTGGCAATCGCAATCACCATTTAAATCGAAGTACTAAAGCATTACAAATTCTAGAATGGGGTTTGTTAGGCTCATAGATCTATATTTAGGATTCACATCAATTAGGAGCCATTTCCCTAATTCTTAGGTTACCAGACTTGAAGGGGCAATATTCGGTATAGTAATCCAACCATAGAATGTAGTTTTAAGTACTTGTGTCTATTTCGTCAAACATTTATAAAAGCAGCGCATGTATTCTCAGTCCCAAAAATATATATTGCAAAAGCATTTAAAAAGGGAGCAAATGAAACTCACTATACGATATTTTGTAGTAAAAATATGCATACGACGATACTGAACAATGCAGGTTGGCCTCGGATTCACGAACCTATATCATTTATATATATATTAACACATATAATTATAATCGAACAAATTTATATATTATTAATAATGATAATGATGGTAATAATAATTATAACTATGTTAATAATAATACTAATGCTTATAAATGATACTAATACTAATATTTAATGAAAATAATAATACATAATAAAAATGATAATTTTAATCGTTCTCATTATAATATCGGTATTCCTAATCTTTTATATACATATACTTTTATGCATCACGTTAATATTTTTATAACCTTTTATATTCATATGTTCGTCTTAGTATACTTATGATCATAATCATAACATAATAAATTTCATTTTTATACAAATATCATTTTATTATTATTATGGTTACGATTTATGATAATATTAATAATAATAATACTAATAGCAATAATAATAATGCTAATTAATAATAATAATAATAATAATAATAATAATAATAATAATAATAATAATAATAATAATAATAATAATAATAATAATAATAATAATAATAATAATAAGAATAATAATAATAAAAAATAGGAAACTACCTCTCAAAGAGTTCCAAAAAAAATTTAATTGCCCACGCCAGGGCTCGAACCCGCGACCTCACGCTAACTCAAACCACTCCTAAACCACTCGTCTGTTTAATCTTTTATGAAATATCCCAGAGGCAAATTCAATTAACTCGACACTTCTGTTTCCTAATCATCATCATCCTATATCATTATCGTACCATCATTATCAACATAACAATATCATCATCGTTATAGTTCTATATCATCATCAAATCTTCCATATCATATTCTTAAACTATTATCACCATAATCAATATCATAATCATATATCATCTATCATACTCGCCTTTAAATCATCATCATCTAACATATATAAACTGTTATTATCATGTTATCATCAACGAACTATCACCATTTCTGTTTTTTGTTTAATCATAATCGAATAGTTTATGATCATCTTTTCATTTTGAATCTCATCAGAATCGTTTAAATAACAAAACATGTGGACTGGATTCTATGTATAACAATATACAAAGCCCACTAAAAATTCTTAGTTTAACTAATTGGCCCGATTGGATTTTTAAAGCCCAACTAACAATTCTGGGATAAAGAATTCGGTTAACAGCTCAATATTCAATTCCCTTATTTGACATAAACGTGTTCTTGGACAGATGTTATACCACATCCGACCTTTTTATTTAAATAATACAAGTTGCATATTCTCATCATATTATTATCTCCATTTACCTCGTTACTGTTTGGCTCAAACATACACAAGATTGTTTATAGCAGCAGGTAAACGGATGCAGGTGTTTGATGGTGATTAAAACAGAAAATTTTTGAGTGTGTTGTAGTGACCCGAACTTTTCCATGTTTATATATATATTAAATGAAATTGTTATTTACATGATTAAGTGTTTCCAACATGTTAAGCAATCAAACTTGTTAAGACTTGATTAATTGAAATAGGTTTCATATAGACAATTGACCACCCAAGTTGACCGGTGATTCACGAACGTTAAACCTGGTAAAAACTATATGATGACATATATATGGTTATATATATAGTTAACATGATATTATGATAAGTAAACATATCATTAAGTATATTAACAATGAACTACATATGTAAAAACAAGACTACTAACTTAATGATTTTGAAACGAGACATATATGTAACGATTATCGTTGTAACGACATTTAATATATATATATATATATATATATCATATTAAGAGATATTCGTACATCATAATATCATGATAATATAATAATTTAAAATCTCATTTGATATTATAAACATTGGGTTAACAACATTTAACAAGATCGTTAACCTAAAGGTTTCAAAACAACACTTACATGTAACGACTAACGATGACTTAACGACTCAGTTAAAATGTATATACATGTAGTGTTTTAATATGTATTCATACACTTTTTAAAGACTTCAAGACACTTATCAAAGTACTTCTACTTAACAAAAATGCTTACAATTACATCCTCGTTCAGTTTCATCAACAATTCTACTCGTATGCTCCCGTATTCGTACTCGTACAATACACAGCTTTTAGATGTATGTACTATTGGTATATACACTCCAATGATTAGCTCTTAGCAGCCCATGTGAGTCACCTAACACATGTGGGAACCATCATTTGGCAACTAGCATGAAATATCTCATAAAATTACAAAAATATGAGTAATCATTCATGACTTATTTACATGAAAACAAAATTACATATCCTTTATATCTAATCCATACACCAACAACCAAAAACACCTACAAACACTTTCATTCTTCAATTTTCTTCATCTAATTGATCTCTCTCAAGTTCTAACTTCAAGTTCTAAGTGTTCTTCATAAATTCTACAAGTTCTAGTTACATAAAATCAAGAATACTTTCAAGTTTGCTAGCTCACTTCCAATCTTGTAAGGTGATCATCCAACCTTAAGAAATATTTGTTTCTTACAGTAGGTTATCATTCTAATATAAGGTAATAATCATATTCAAACTTTGGTTCAATTTCTATAACTATAACAATCTTATTTCAATTGATGATCTTACTTGAACTTGTTTTCGTGTCATGATTCTGCTTCAAGAACTTCGAGCCATCCAAGGATCCGTTGAAGCTAGATCCATTTTTATCTTTTCCAATAGGTTTATCCAAGGAACTTAAGGTAGTAATGATATTCATAACATCATTCGATTCATACATAAAAAGCTATCATATTCGAAGTGGTAAACTAGTAATCACTAGAACATAGTTTAGTTAATTCTAAACTTGTTCGCAAATAAAGTTAATCCTTCTAACTACACTTTTAAAATCAACTATACACATGATCTATATCTATATGATATGCTAACTTAATGATTTAAAACCCGGAAACACGATAAACACCATAAAACCGGATTTACGCCGTCGTAGTTACAACCGGGGGCTGTTTTGGTTTGGATAATTAAAAACTACGAAAAACTTTGATTTAAAAGCTATACTTCTGGGAAAATAATTTTTCTTATGAACATGAAACCATATCCAAAAATCATGGTTAAACTCAAAGTGAAAGTATGTTTTTCAAAACAGTCATCAAGATGTCGTTCTTTCGACGGAAATTACTACCTCTTTCAAAAACGACTTGTAACTTGTATTTCCGACTATAAACGTATACCTTTTCTGTTTAGTTTCATAAATTCAAGTTCAATACGAAACCGTGGCCACTTAAATCACTCAAAACGGATTAGAAACGAAGAAATGGCGAGCAAAACAAAATTTGTAAAAACTACTCATTTTAGCTACGTGAAAATTGGTAACAAATCTATTCCAACCATAACTTAATCAACTTGTATTATATATTATGTAATCTTGAGATACCATAGACACGTATACAATGTTTCGACCTATCATGTCGACACATCTATATATATTTCGGAACAACCATAGACACTCTATATGTGAATGTTGGAGTTAGCTATACAGGGTTGAGGTTGATTCCAAAATATATATAGTTTGAGTTGTGATCAATACTGAGATATGTATACACTGGGTCGTGGATTGATTTAAGATAATATATATATCGATTTATTTCTGTACATCTAACTGTGGACAACTAGTTGTAGGTTACTAACGAGGACAGCTGACTTAATAAACTTAAAACATCAAAATGTATTAAAAGTGTTGTAAATATATTTTGAACATACTTTGATATATATGTACATATTTTTTATAGGTTCGTGAATCGACCAGTGGCCAAGTCTTACTTCCCGACGAAGTAAAAATCTGTGAAAGTGAGTTATAGTTCCACTTTTAAAATCTAATATTTTTGGGATAAGAATACATGCAGGTTTTATAAATGATTTACAAAATAGACACAAGTACGTGAAACTACATTCTATGGTTGAATTATCGAAATCGAATATGTGACGACCCGGGAATTTCCGACCAAATTTAAACTTAATCTTTATATGATTTCAACACGATAAGAAAAATCTATAACGTTGAGTCTCGAAAGTTTTGAAAACTATATTCATGTAATCAATTACCCTTTGACCATGCCTGATGATTCACGAACAATTATGTGTATATAGATATGTATATATAATATATACTCATTAAGTGAAAACGTTAACAAGGTATCAGATATATAATACTTGACATAAAAGGATTTGTTAGATATGTTTATCGATGAAATTAGAAGATAATATCAAATGATTGATTTATCAGATACATTGTATGGTTATGAGTCTCTATTACGAGGTCCACGTTGATTTGAGAAATCGTTTCTTTTTAACGGTATTCTGAATAAATGGTAAGGTAATTTACAAATAAGAACAATGTGTCACTTATCGAAAGTTAGATAAAAGTTAGTGGAAAAATTGAATTCCAGAATATTTGATTGATCTATTTTTCAAACGTGCGAAAACGTTTTCCGATATAATAAAACTTGTTTATTAAAATGTCTTTGTTTATATAACGTAGGTTGGAATATTGGTTATTAGATATAAAAATAACTTGCAACGTGTATTTACATCGTGTTTATGTATCTTAAATATATATATATATATATATATATATATATATATATATATATATATATATATATATATGATTGTTAGGACCCCGAAGTTGTATAGTGTTAATGTGAAAATAAGCTTAAATGAAGGTTCCTTAGAAGAGGGCTATATAAGGAACCTAAGTAGTCCTAATTAGATAGCCATTGCATTGTAACTGAGTTCTAGAAGCTGTGGAATGTAATTGTACCGATTCTCTCTAATACCGAGTCTCATTCCTATCTACCGAATCTCTCTTTATCTTATCATTTCTCTCAATCTCAACATGATCTGACCTATCATTTGGTATCAGAGCTTCCAGGAAGTGATTCTACCTCACTATATCGATCCAGAGATTGAAGATTACAGAATCTGATTACTCTCGATATTTTGAATCACATTCGGTATCATCGAATTTGATAATCTGACGTTCAGATTCTTGTGATAAGTTCAGCAAAGGTGCATTAGGTATTTTAGAAAGAGTTTCGATCATCATTACAGCTTTTTAACTTCAATTATGGAGAATCAAGTTGATTTTTAGAGTTTGTGGCTAAAACTCTCGGTATTGCTTAATTCAAGCTTGATTCTGGATTTTTGTGAAGATTTAAGGATTCAGTTGTGTTTGTGAGGTGTTAAATCACATTTCTGACGGTTCAATTTCTTCAATTCATTAAGTTTTGAAGATTTGATCAACACTCGGTATCGTAACTGTTATACCGAGTCTGCTTCATTACTTAAATTCATCTTAAGTGTTGCAGATTGTGGTGTGATTGTGATTCTATCACATTTGGTTTGATCATACGCAGCTAATTGGTGTGGTTTGAGAAAGGATTCTGTCATATTTCTAAGTTTTAAACTTAGACTCGGTATTGTCAACTGCTATAGTTGACATTCGGTATCCTATACTTTTGGTATCTTTGATATTTTGTGTGATACTAACGTGTTTCCTTGTGCAACAAGGTTACAGAATCAATTTCAAAAGGATTGAATTGAGATTGAACTTCAAATTCTTACAGAATCTGACTACCGAATCATATACAGAATCTGAGTTTCTGTATCACTTAATTCATTGTTTTAAGTGGTTACAGGCTACAATTCTTGTGGTTACCGAATCTATATTGAATCTGAGTGTGTCTCTTGTATTTCTGATCAGTTTCTTTTACAGAATCTGATATACAGAATCTTTAACGAATTTGCTACTTTACCGAATCTGCTACAGTACCGAATCTGTTACAGAATCTGACATTCTGATCAGATTGTTGTGATTTTTCATCTGAGATTTGTGTAATACAGAATCTTTACCGAATCTACCTCATTTTCAAGATGTCTACTCAAGATACTTTGATCATTGGATCAGATTCCCGTCCTCCATTGTTGTTTAATGGCAAGTACACTCAGTGGCTTCACCGTATCACTCAGTACATAGACTATAAGGGTGAGAAAGCAAAGTACATTTGGGCTTCTCTGAGAGATGGTCCAGTTGTTGATTATCATCCGGATACTGGTATGCCAATTCCAGTCTATGAACTTTCTGGTGATAAGCGTGAGAGAGCTCAGGGTGACATAGAGGCAAAGAATATTGTTATGCAAGCTATCCCGTATGAATTGTTTGAAAATGTTGATAGCAACACAACAGCAAAAGATATATGGGATGAGATCAAACGACAGCAAGAAGGTTATGACATGTCAGATGTTACTAAATTGAATAAGGCTCTAGGATTCTATGAAGATTTCAAGCAGGAAACTGATGAACCACTCAAGGATACCTATCGTCGTTTCAATGGTGTTCTCAATGAGTTGAAAAGGTGCAAGATCATAAAAGTAAATGCTGAAGTCAACATGAAGTTTCTCAAAAAGCTCAATGCTAATTGTCTTCCTTATGGAACCATTGTTCGATCTACTAAAGAGATTGACAAGTTGACTATTCATGAGCTTGTTGGAGTTCTTATGCATTACCAACCTGAAGTGTCTAAACTTCAAGAAGGAAGGAAAGAGTCTTCTCCGGGTGATCCACTTGCCCTAATTGCTAAAAAGAAGAGCAAATCGTTGACGTCTTCCAAAGGCTTGTCCAAGAAAGTGCTTGTTGAAGAATCAACTGATTCAGAAGATTTGAATCTTTCTGATGTTGATGATTCTCACCTTGAATTAGTCAAGATGGCAGCCATGTTCACAAAAGCCTTGAACAAACACAAGTTTAAAGGCAAATCAAGTAATCAACGCAAAAACTCATCATCTTCCTCGTACTACAAGAAAGCTGATCAATCTAAACAACAACGTGCTGATGATTCCAAGAAGAAAGATTCAATTTGTTTCAATTGTGGCAAAGCTGGTCATTACTCTTGTGAGTGCAAGATGCCTAAGAATAAGGACGCAGCTTACTACAAGAAGAAAATGTTGATGGCTAAGATTGTGGAAACTGGGGGAGAGCTAAAATCGGTTGATGATACTTGGTTTAACTGGACTGATGATTCAGATTCAGAAGTGGAACATGCAAATGTTTGCAAGGTGACAAAGCTCATCAAAGCTAAGGAAGCAATGGAGAATTCTGACTCAACATCTAATGATGATGAGGTACAATCATCTGAAATCTCACCTGATTTTATCAAAATGCAAAATGACTTGATGAAGAATCTGGTCTCAATGTCAAAAGAAGTCAAAGGCTTAAAATCTGAAAACAAGGTTTTAAAAGATAAAATCAAAATGAATGAGACCAGACCTTCCTCATCCAAATTGCAAACGGATGTGCAACAATTGACTCTCCAACTCAACTCTACGGAAACTGAGTTGGAAGATCTGAAAAAGACAATTCATCCAATTAAAGTTGAAAGAACTGATTATCGTTTAAAATCGGAACGACTTGCAGAAAAAGTTCAATTTTTAGAAAAAAAATCTTTCTGATTTGAAAAACCAACATGAACCCACACTTTCAAAAATAAACAAGAAAATCGTTCAATTGGAAAACACCATAATTGAAAAGAACACTGAAATTTCTTTATTGTCAAAAGAATCTTTTCAAATGAAAGCACAACTTGCTCGATATGAGGAAAAACTCTATCGAACAGAGCAATCCTAAGCTATCATGGATATGGAACTTTCAAAACAAACAATTTTCATGAATAGACCAAAAACGATTCATGGTGAAAAGTGGGGGTTGGGTTATGAAGATCCGAAAATTTTGGAAAATGCTTCCAAAAAGATTCCAGGATTATATCATTCTGATTATTTTCAAGCTGGTTTACCATCGCATTTTGTACATGCTTCTGATGCTGATTTTGATGATATTATTGAAAATCGTAAATCTAGGAAATACCATCAAATTAGCTTAATGTATGAAAAAATCAATGCTACGATAGGTAAATCAAATTCTGATTTCTTGAAAAATCTTGTTGAAACTGAAAAGAACATGCAACGTGAAGATTATGTGCCTAAGCGTAGACTGGTTTATATCCCAACACTCATGCTAGAGAAATACATTTTAATGCTTGAGAATGAAGTGTTTAACAAACCTAGTTCTAGCATTACTGCAATAGATGAGGTGTTTGATGAACCAATTTTTGATGTGAAACCAATTCTACCAACTTTACCTGCATGTCTAGATGATGTTTTCCGTGAAGACCTAGCACATGAACTAACTGTCTTCTTTGAGACAGATTCTCTAGGTCAAAATTCTTTAGATGAAAAAGTAGAACCTCAGGATGAACCGAAAATTGAACCTTTGATAGATTTTGAAAGTCAACTTCATCCTTTTCATGATTATTACTTGCATTTTCCTGCTGTACGTAATTTGAATCGTATAGTAGCTCAACTTGAACAGGAGAATATTGACTTGCAACTTAAGTGCCAATCATTAGAACAAATGCTTGCTTTGTGTAATAAATTACCTTCACTACCTAAGAAAGAATGTACTTATGCTTTTAAGGAGGGTGAAGTGATAGTTTCTGCTGAAGAATTATGTCTTGAGATTAAAAGCTTAAAACAAAAGATAATTTAAATGAAACAGACTAACACACTTAAGCAAACGTCTAATGTTGCAACCAATGTGCTTGAATGTACTGATGGGATTACTAAGAAGGGGAAGGGAACAACAACATCTAAGGATGTAAAACCCATTACTATTCTTAAAAATCCTCTACGTTCTCAATTTGGCAATCATGGTTCGAAAGTTGTTTTTACAACTCAATATTTTGTTAAAAAGGTTCATTCTCCAAATGGTTCTGTGTTAACTGAAAGGATTCCTATGATTCCTATGTCAAAAACTTCAAAAGAGAGTCTTTTAAAGAAATCAGTTAAGTCCACAACACACACAAGTTCTAAACCTGATTTAAGTGAGTATGATGCAAAAGAACGTACAATCAAATTGGAAATTCTGCAAAATCAGTCATCTCATGTGTCAACTGAAAAGTTTGGACGTCTAACTAACAACGGTGTTTTTCGTGTCACAGGTCATAATTCAAACTTGAATTAAAAATCTGTATGGGTTCCTAAGTCCACGACTAAGAAAGTAGCAACCAAACCAAAGCAAACTGCTAGTCGGCCTAGGAAATCCTCTCATGTTTTTCAATTTTCGTCTGTGAACAAAACATCTACTTGGAATAAATTGTGTGTTAAGACTTCTGATAACGATGTAAAGATTGATATTGCGTATGATACTTCATGTAATGTGGTTTTAAATGATGTTTTATTGTCTAAACTGCATGATGCTTTACGTGATTATTTCATCATTGATCTAAAGTTTGTTGTTAATCCAAAGTTTATTGTTGGTACTAACCGCAAAGGACCCAAAAAACTTTGGGTACCTAAACTCTAGGAAATTCACATTTACAGGGTTTCGACGTCTGTGTTTGGTATATCGATTCCGGTTGTTCTCGACACATGACGGGCGATAAATCCTTGCTTGTCAACTTCATTGACAAATTCCTAGGAACGGTTACATTCGGAAACGATGAGATTGCAACAATAACGGGTTACGGAGATTTTGTGCAAAATGGCATAACAATCAAACGGGTTTCATATGTTGAGGGTTTAGGGTGCAGTTTATTTAGTGTGAGCCAATTCTGCGATGGAGATCTCCAAGTTCTGTTTGAACGTCGACAATGCTCGGTGCAATCCACCGAAGGGAATGATCTTCTTGTTGGTAAATGTTGTGCTTCACTATATACTATTGACCTCAATGATGCACCATCACATGCAACTAGGTGTTTGGCCACTCGTTCTACCAAAGAAAATTCATGGTTATGGCATCATCGGATGTCACACCTGAATTACAAGGGTATCAATCGACTAGTCTCTAAAGATTTAGTTGATGGTATTCTAACCTTTCAATATGATAAGCATCATGTGTGTCCATCATGTGTGATGGGTAAGCTGAAACGGACTAATCATCCGCTTAAGCAAAACCTCAGTACTTCATCGTCTTTGCAATTATTGCATATGGACTTATGTGGGCCCATGCGTATTTCTAGCCTCGGTGGCAAGAAACATGTGCTTGTCATTGTTGATGACTATACCCGATTTACATGGATTTTTCTTTTGCGAACTAAGTCAGAAACCCCCGCCATTATCATTGAATTCATTAAAAAGATTCAACGCTCTTTTAACAAACATGTTAAGAGCATCAGAACTGATAATGGGACGGAATTTAAGAATGATCCGCTTGATAGTTATTTGAAAGACCAAGGCATTGAACATCAGTTCTCTGCTGCTCGGACCCCCCAAAAAAATAGAGTCGTCGAACGACGTAATCGTACGTTGTGCGAAGCAGAATGAACGATGCTTGCCTACTCCAAATTACCTCCAAAAATGTGGGGGGAGGCCATTTCAACTGCATGCTATACCCAAAATCGTTGTATTGTAAACAAACGTTTTGATAAAACTCCATATGAGTTATTATATGGTAGACGCCCGAATGTCAAATATTTACGTGTTTTTGGTTGTATATGTTATGTGTTTAACGACTTTGACAGCCTCGGAAAGTTTGATCCTCATGGCGATCAGGCCATATTTCTTGGTTATTCCTCGAACAAAGTTGCTTATTGTGTTTATCATAAGCGGACAAAGATGATTAAAGAGAGCATCAACGTCAAGTTCGATAAATTTTCGGGAATGGCTTTTGAACAACTCAGTTCAAAACTCGATCCTAACCTGCCTACTACTTCTTTCGCGCAAAACTCAATTTTCTCGAAGAAGGGTGTTCCTACGGTTACTTCAGAGGAACTGGATATCTTGTTTGATAGTCTTTATACTCCTCAACGGGATTCAAATGTTCAAGCCGTACCGGTTACACCATCACAGTCAACTACTGTGGAGACTCTTCAAAGTCTTTTTGATGAAGATTCAACCCCAACTGATTCACCTGTTTCTTCTTCATCCTCCCTCCAACCTCCTGTTACTGATAATCTTGACCCAATTCAAGATTCATCAGTTGATACAACTCCAGCTGTTTCTCCAGATACTCTATTGAATCCATTAGATAATGTTACATCAGATCAAGCGGATCAAGGCTCAACGTCAACAACAGTTGATGTTTCAATGGATACCACTGATGTACAACCTCTTCCACACACCCGATGGACTAAAAGTCATCCAATAGATCTTATTATTGGTGACACATCTGCTCCAGTGTCAACTCGAAGGGCTACTCAGAATATGTATCTATTCACAGCCTTTCTTAGTAATATTGAACCAACAACGGTTGCTCAAGCTTTACTAGATCCATACTGGGTAGTTGCAATGCAAGACGAGATCAATCAATTTGAACGATTGAAAGTATGGCGATTTGTTCCAAGACCAACGGGTCAACGACCAATAGGGGTAAAGTGGATTTTCAAGAACAAGAAAGATTCTGATGGAATTGTGGTTCGAAATAAGGCACGTCTTGTGGCCAAAGGATATCGACAACAAGAAGGCATTGATTATGATGAAACGTTTGCTCCGGTTGCTAGGATTGAGGCAATTCGTCTTTTCCTCGCATTTGCTTCTCATATGAAGTTCACGGTGTTTCAAATGGATGTCAAAACTGCTTTTCTGAATGGTTATCTTCAAGAGGAAGTCTATGTTGATCAACCAGAGGGCTTTGTCGATCCCATTCATCCAAACCACGTCTACTACTTGGAGAAAGCTTTATACGGTCTGAAGCATGCACCGCGTGCATGGTACGAGACCTTAACAAAGTATTTGCTGGACAATGGCTTCTCTCGTGGAACGATTGATACAACGCTATTCATCCGTAAAAACCACGGTCACATTCTCTTGGTTCAAATTTACGTTGATGATATTATTTTTGGTTCCACGTCCCCGGCCTTATGCAAAGAATTTGGTGACCTTATGGCCAACAAATTTGAAATGAGCATGCTTGACCAATTAACTTTCTTCTTGGGGTTACAAGTAAAACAATTACCAAATGGGATTTTTATCAGTCAAACTAAGTATATCAATGATATGCTAAAACGTTTTAAAATGACTGCTTTAAAACCAATGTCAACCACAATGAGAACTTTACTGGATGTTGATACTAATGGGGAACCCTTTGATATTACGCTTTATCGAAGCATGGTTGGTTCTTTAATGTATCTGACTGCAAGTCGACCAGACATTACACTTGCCGTAACTGTCTGTGCTCGCTTTCAGTCCAACCCAAAGAAATCTCACTCCAAAGCGGTTGTTAGGATTTTTCAATACCTTAAAGGTACACCTAACCTTGGGATCTGGTATCCTCATGGATCCGATTTCAATCTCACTGCTTATACTGATGTGGATCATGGTGGTTGCCATGTTGATAGAAAAAGCACATCTGGATCAATTCAGATGTTGGGGAATAGGCTAGTTGGTTGGTCATCCAAAAAGTAGAACTGTGTGTCTTTATCAACAGCTGAGTCTGAGTACATTGCTACAGCTCACTGTTGTTCACAAGTTTTGTGGATGCAAACTCAACTCTTGGACTATGGCTTTAAGATTTCTCAGACCCCGATCTATTGTGATTCACAAAGTGCTATTGCAATAACAAGCAACCCGGTTCAGCATTCTAAAACTAAACACATAGATATTCGTTATCATTTCATTAAGGACCATGTAGAGAAAGGGGATGTAGAATTATACTTTGTGTCTACTAAAGTGCAATTAGCTGACATGTAGAATTTACTTTCTGGGAGGAGCAACTAAGTTTCAGTGCTTTAGATAATTTTTCTTTAAGGGACTGCCTTTAGATTAATGATAACTTCCTAGGTACATTTGTTCAATGGTTACGCAAGGGGGAGGTAACTCATTGATATCCTATTTCAAGGGGGAGTAAATTCATTTTCTTGGGAACATAATCAAAATGCTGATTTACTTTCTTGTATATCACATTTTGAGGGGGAGAAAAAGGGAGAAAATGAGAAAATTATTCAAAAATATTATTATTTTTTTTTCAAAAAGTGAATTAAAAATTTCTTTATTTTTATCTGAAATAATTCACTATGGCTTGTATACATCTCAGTATGCAACCCGTGTTAACAATTGGTATCACTGAAGATTTGTACTTTGTATAAAATTCAAAGCTCTTTTGAGTACAAATCTTATTTTGAAAAATTCATAAAAATTGGAAAAGATAAAATCCAAAAATATTTAAATTTTACTGAATAAATGCTATTTTTAGCATTTTACCGAGTCTGACAACCAACTGCACAGATTCGGTAAGTTCAAAGTTTTCAAAAAAAAATTGTCTCAGAATTGTTTTTCATGAAAAGATTAAAATGGATTTCAAGAGGAAAAATCAATTTGTCAAGATTTGGAGTTAAATTGTTAATGTTTTGAAAAATTGGACTGAATTCGGTATATTAGGCCCATTCTGTAAAGCCCATTCGGTATTTTTCCTTCGGTATCTATAAAAGGAGAGTCAAAGTCAAACATTACTCTTACTGTTATTAATTACCTACCGAGTCTGTTGATTATACCGAATCTGCCTAATTCTACCTAGTCCGTCATTCTGTTTCTTCAAATTCTTGGTAATTGTTCATTTTAATCAATGTTTAAGATATATAATTGTAGATCTGAGATAATTATGTTTTTATCAACCAGAAAAGTTCAAAATAACTGGATTATGACCTTTAATTTTTGAAATCTTGTTGATTATACCGAGTCTGAGTCGAGTTCAATTAATCTTTGATTAAACTCAATTGATTTTGAAAATCAACATGAAATCTTGTCTAATCTGAGTTAAATTGACTGATCTATCATTTGACCGAGCCTGATTACATGTTTAATTGCTTATTTGATGGATTCTGTATCTACCGAATGTGTTCTTATCCTGATACCGAATTTGTTCATACAATTAACATGTTAATATGCTTATAATTGAATGGTTGATTGATCATGGTTGTGAAATTACATTATATATGATAGAATATGCATGTTTGAGTGGCTTTCTGTTAATTGTTGAAGATACCGAATCTGGTTTTCCTTCTTGATACCGAGTCTGAAACTTGGTACCTTGAAAGTTTCTAATTTATATCTTCAAACACTTAACATGTTTATTCTATATTTTTCTGATATGAAAACTCAAGCTTATTTGGTTACAGAATCTAAAGTTTTCATAACTACCGAATCTGCTTGAATTGTGCTAAAATTGACTAAGTGTTATATAATTGACTTTGCATGATGATTTTGTACTAAGATGAATATCATATGAATGTCATGGTTGTCAATTATTTGTTCATATTTGAGAATAAAAGTCTTTTATATTTTTGAAAAATCATAAAAATCTTAAAATTTAAAAAATATAAAAAGGATTTCAAAGGCAAATAAGAATAGAGATATATGCTTTTTGTTAAATATCTTGTGGTCTTCTATTTCTTATCTTTACAGCTAAATGGCGAACAATCACTTCATCAACTCTGAAACCAATATTCCCTGCAAATATTGGACTGCAATTCTAGAGAGGCATACTTTATGGCCTGCTCTGAGCTCCACAGTTAGTGTGCCAGAAACAGACTTGGATATTATTAACAGATCAATCAGATTTGTGGAGGCCACACAACCAAATGCTACTAATCCACAGGGCGAACCAGCCAGATTTGAATTTAGGCTGAGGGGAGTTCAAGAATTCAGGAGTTTCACAAAAGCTGACTTCAGGAGGATATTCAGACTTCCTCTTGTACAGAATGCTCCTTCTTTTCCTGCTACTCAGCAAATGATGACTTCTGTCTTTGATCTTGGTTATGTTGGAGCTACCAATGTTCCACCAGCTAAGTTTCAGAAGAAATATCTGCATTCAAGGTGGTATGTGATCTTCTCAATCATCAACAGATGCTTGTTGATGACAAGAAGTGGATCTGATAGCTTAACTGTGCCGATGCTCAAACTTTTCTACTCATTCACAAGAGTAGAGAATCCTGATTATACAGAACTTATATGGGATTTGGTTCAGGCACAGGTTGAAAAGCCAAGGGGTTCATACATCCCTTGCGAAAGGTTTTTCTGTATCTTTATCCATGATGCTATCAATGCTTGCAGAAATGCAAATATCTTTGTACCAGGTACATATGGATTACAGATGAAAAGGTTTGGAGAGCTGAAGATGAACACCCCTATGGTGTCTGATAATCAATTCACTGCGCCAATTCCAAATTGGCTAGTGAGGCTAGCTGAACCTCAAGACGCTCGTATGCATTCTTATTTTCAGGCTGTAGGAATACCTCTTCCGAACCCGGTACAACAAGAACAAGTTGAACCTGCCGTGGTTTCAGCCCCAGAGGTTGTAGAGGAACCTGTAGTTCAACCACCCGGGCCAGCTAATCCTCCACTTAGGGTAAACCTCAAACGATCTAGGGTAGTACACCAAGCTCAACCCGTGAGGATCAGGGAACCTAGTCCAACTAGGATTGAACCAACCTTTTCCACAACACCCGAAGTAAGCAGTGACACTTCAGCAACAGCATCTGAATCATCTCCTGAACATTCTCCTAAGAGAACTCGATACATGCCTGATGAGATGATTCAGACTCCACCAACCCAACGAGTAACTAGATCTAGGACTTCGACACCCATCGTCCACCAAACAGTTACTCCAACCAGTGGTGATACGGACCAAGACCTAGAACCAATTAGGTCACCCTCACCCATCTCCGTATCACATTCAAGAATAACAGTAAGCCCTACGCTAAATGAAGCGCAAGCTTCGGTAGGCAAGAGATCTAAATGCACGGATGGTAAAATGACCACTAAGCCCATCCAATCTAAACAGGACTTAATAATAAATCCTACAAAGTAAGGTGCTTCGGCATCTAAGGAAGTAAAGTCTTCCTCTTCAGTAAAGTCTGCGTTGACTCAATCGATTGAGGAAACTCAATCATTGAAGTCCAGAACGGTCGAAGGGGAGCCGAAAAATCTTGAAAAGGCACCCTGCGTATTGGCTGGAAATCCTCCTGTACCTCAACGTACAACAGGATCTCGAGGTCCGGCTTATCTTGATGAGGAAGATCTGCCGCGTCCCATGGAAACGAGTCAACATGACAATCCTTCAGGATATTTATCAGACTTCCAGCAGACTATTCCCTTGGTTCATGAAAGTGATCCATTGGTTCAAACCACTTCTCTTCCGGATTCTGAATCTCTGGGTCTGGAGGAAGAGTCTTTAACTAAAAGAGATATGCCACCACATGGTATATCAATGATTTCAGGAGTCGGGGATAGCAATATCTCTGCGAGAACTAAACAGACGGGTAGTTCTACTACTTTATCAGAGTCCCATGAGAACAAAGTCATGGAGGCGGATGCTTCGAAAGAAACTTCGTCGGTGACAACTCCGGTTGTTACCCAACCTCCATCAGAAGGGGATAACACGAATCTGACTAGTAGTACGTACAACCCTACATATAAGAATAACACCGCACAATCATCCTTACCTGCCCTCACGGCAACTCAAACACTTCCACCAACATCGCCTTCAACAGTTGCTGCTGATGTTGCTTTTGTTCATGGTTACACTGTTGTTTCACCAACAGGGTCACCTTCTCGAAGTTCAAATAGATATGGATTACAATATCTTTTTGACAATGAGGTGGAGGAGCTCTATCTTGCTGAGTTTGCTAAACGAATTGATCTTGATGAAGTTCGCGAAACTATGATGATTTATCTTGAGCAAGCAAGGATAGTATATCCTTTATCTCCATGCAAGTCACCTGGACCAATTCACATGCCTGATCATGATGATTTCGATCCCGACAATCTTCATGAGGGGGAGAATAGACAAGGTGGTTATCGGTCCAGTGTTTTTCAAAGATCAACTTATGAAGCTGGTACATCTAGTCAACAGAAGGATAAAGATGTTGTTGATATATCTGATTCTAGTGATGAAATTGAAGAAATTCAGTGTGAAAGTTTTCTAGATGAATCGGAAAGTCAGAGAGAGGGTGACTCGGGAATGTTAATGATTATGGATTCAGCTGATCAATCAGAGAAAGAGTTAACTCAAGAGGACAATCAAAACTTTGACAACATTGAAGATATTTTAAAGGGGTCATCGAGTGTCGCCAATGAATTCAATGATCATCAATTTGTTAATTTGATATCTCCAACTGACGAATTTGGAATACACTTCGAAAAGGAGATTTTCTCTAATGGCAAAGAAGATACCACGACTCCTCCCGATTTGAATGTTCCTTTTCAAATTGCAGAGATTGTTCTTGAACGTGATGCAAATTACCAACTGAGTGAGGATGAAGATAAAAGTATTCTTCATTCTCCATTCATTGAACAACAAGCATATAGAATTTATGGAGATTCTGATCTCGTCCTTTCTGCATCAATGAGTGTTCTGGGTACTTGAAAATATCATAAGAAATCAGAATTTCTCAAAGCTTATCTGAGTGTTCGTGACAAATTCAAATTGAAGAATAAAGAGAAACTTCAAATTCAGCGGAGTTCAGAGATTAAAAGCATAAATAAGATTTTAATGATTAATAAGGATGGAGTGAAGATGCCATTGTTTCAAGTTACAAGAATGGATGATGAGGATTACCAATTCTCAGAAGCGGATTTTGATAAACTGAAGATGGATGACATTATTTTCATTTATAACTATCTGATTAACTTGAATGAATCTGCAACGATTTATCATGCTACTGTAATGAAGGCAGTCTACAGGTTTATTCTTGATTCGATGAGATGGATGTCAGTTCATGATTTTCAGTTGGGATTGGAATCTGGACACAAAAAGCTCGGAATCAAACCACCAAATCAAGTGATTGAAGAGCTAAGATACATGTCCTTACTTGAAGTGAGCGACTGTCCATATGGGTTTGTATTTGTCAATTCTCACTATACAAAGATCTTCATCAGAGTCTCAGATTTCAGAAGATACTCAGACGGAACGTTGATGTATGCTTTCAAGTACATGAAATGGAGATTGATCAATAACTGCTATTCAACTGAAGACATTGAGATTGTCAAATACATTCTCACAAGATTAAAAAGTCGTCTCAAAACAAGAGTGAATATACGAAGATATGAGAATCTCAAGGGATTCAAATCTAAAGTTCACTTTAGAGGAACAAAGTTCCTTTAGATGTTTTAAATAGGATTATGTTGTAAAGTTCACATTTAACACTAAGGGGGAGATTGTTAGGACCCCGAAGTTGTATAGTGTTAATGTGAAAATAAGCTTAAATGAAGGTTCCTTAGAAGAGGGCTATATAAGGAACCTAAGTAGTCCTAATTAGATAGCCATTGCATTGTAACTGAGTTCTAGAAGCTGTGGAATGTAATTGTACCGATTCTCTCTAATACCGAGTCTCATTCCTATCTACCGAATCTCTCTTTATCTTATCATTTCTCTCAATCTCAATATGATCTGACCTATCAATGATTATTATACATAATCATTATTACATGTAAATTATAGTATATAAAATTCATAAATAATAAGTATTCAATAAAAGTTAATACATATTATACGTAATCACAATTTAATGTATGAAGATCATATTAATATTACAATTGTTACTTTCACAATTATTACTAATGGCAGCATTAATAATTGTATTATTAATAATATTATGTCTAACATAAAAATAGATATCTATATTTATAAAATCTCATATAAGTTGTCATATTATCAAAAATTATTAATATTGTTATTATCATATTATTATAAGAAGTAATTTCTATTAGTAATAATAAACATATTATTATTGTTGTTTTATTATGATTGTTAAACATAAAAAAAAATTATCAATTTTCTGATTTTTAATATTACTACTATTTATTGTTATTAATACAATTATTATTATTGATATTACTATCATTATTATTAATTCTATTATTATTAGTTTCATATTTATATCTACAATTATTATTGAATATGAATGATGTATAATTATTAGTATAAATTAATACAATTTATTAATATTATCAGTAATAAATTGTAACTATTAATATCATTATAAATTATTATTATTATAATTATTAATTATTATTAATAATATATTTATAAATTATTTAGATTTATTATTAAATAAAAATAGAAAGCAAACAATTCGTACAATTTGTTATATGTAACGATCAAACTGTTGTTGATTGATAATTCTATCTCTAACTCAGTACCAATCAAGAGCAAAAACGTCCAAAATCAGTTAAGGATCGTAATCGATTTTTACTTTGTTTTATTTTTATTTTATTCCCTGTCACGTAATATTTTCTGTTGACTGCAAATGAATATAAAATCGATCAATTCACAGTGTATGGCATCCATTTGAATTTCCTTTCATTACCACTAACAATTACAACAAACCATTTTTGTTAAATCAGCTATTTAAATTGAAATTCTTTTTAAAACAGGAGTCGATGCCCTGTTCTTCAACTTTTGGGCCAACATATGATTCTGCATCGAATTTAAAAATCTGTAAATGTAAGATTGTTATAAGTCCTTCATTCAAACTACCTGGAAAATCTCAGGTCTCAATTTTATCTATATAGTAAGAATTTTCGAAGTCAAATTTTATCTTCAAAAGTCAAACAGTTTTAATTATGAAAAATTCGAACTCGTTTTGAAGAGTTCTGATCAATTGATGTCTCCAAAAGTTTCTAGGAGTGATTTTCAACTTAATTCATGTTATAAATTTCATATGAAACGTCCTAGAATTCAAGATGTGGATTTGAGTTTGGAACGTGTTCATCACCACTGCAGTAGCAGTTTAATCATTTATTTATTTATTTACTTTTCTGTTATTTGTGTCTGTTGAAATCAACCATCATTCCCAATTGTTTATATATCACAGCCTACCTCAATTCTAAATTTCTGTGATGATTTTTGAGCTTCCTGGTCGACTAGTCTATCAGAAGAAGAAGGAAAGGGAAACCAATATAAAACGGGTTTAAATTAATCAGGTTTTGAATAATAGCAGATAAAACGAATCAGATGGGTGGTCGTGGGAATTGTCGGGTGTTCAAGAGGTCACGGGTTCGAGTCTCGTATGGGACATTCTTTTTGTAAGGAAGCTATTTTTAAGGGTATACACAATTACTCTCTTTTTCTATTAATATCATTATTATTATTAATTATTATAACTATTATTATTATTGTTGTTGTTGTTATTATTATTATTATTGCCTTTATTATTATTATGGAAACTAAAATTATTGTTATTGTTAATGTATTATAATTATCAATGTTATTATTATTATTATTATCCTCATCAATATCATTTAAAAGTAGTATGATTAAAATTATAGAATTATCATTGTTATTATTAGAAATGGTTATTAGGACTAACATGATAGTTATTATAATTATTATTATTACTAATAAAAGTATTAGTTACCATTTATTATTAGTATTACGATTATAGTCGCCAATATGAATAATAAAATTATTATTAGGATTACTAATATATTTTTTTTAATTGTTAGTATTATTGTTATTATTATCCCAAGTAGCTTTTTAAACAACATCATTACTATTATTAGTATTATCATTATCAATAAAATTATTATTATTATGATGATGAGTAAATCATTGTTATCGGAACTATCATTTTTAACAAATAAATATTTTATACATAAAATATACTCTTTACATATACTAAAGTACATTAATATTTCATATATAATATATTAAACATATTAATAGTATTTATATAAATACTTACATATAACCAACTAATGATTTTAAATATAATACTGATCATATAATATATATAGATATATTAATACAAATAAATATATAAATATTTATCATTTTAAATATATATATAAAATAAATAAATATAACATATAAATTAAATATATCAAATATATCTAAATAACATAATATAACAAGTATATTATTAATAACAAGTTTTATATATATATATATATATATATATATATATATATATATATATATATATATATATATATATATATATATATATATTTCCATTACAAATATGTGTGTTAATATATATATACAAATGATATAGGTTCATGAATCCGAGGCCAACCATGCATTGTTCAGTTGTTCAATATAGTCATATGTATTTTTACTACAAAATACATTAGGTGAGTTTCATTACTCTCTTTTTAAATGCTTTCACAATATATATTTTTGGGACTGAGAAAACATGCGTTGTTTTTATAACTATTTTACGAAATAGACACAAGTAATCGAAACTACATTATATGGTTGAATTATCGAAATCGAATATGCCCCTTTGTATTAAGTCTGGTAATCTAAGAATTAGGGAACAGACACCCTAATTGACGCGAACTCTAAAGATAGATCTATCGGGCCCAACAAGCCCCATTCAAAGTACCTCGCGATGTCAACTTTAGATGTAATGAAAGATTGTCTTTTCAAAAACGAATGCAATGTTTGTAAAATGTTTCATATAGAGGTCAAGTACCTCGCGATGTAATCAACTATTGTGAATCGTTTATAATCGATATAGACTTCATCCGGATAGATTAGGACGGGTCTTTACAGTTGGTATCAGAGTGGTGGTCTTAGCGAACCAGGTCTGCATTAGCGTGTCTAACTGATAAGTCGTTAGGATGCATTAGTAAGTCTGAACTTCGACCGTGTCTGCATGTCAAAAGTTTTGCTTATCATTTTTGTCGGGAATCATCTGTTTATCATCCTTAGGAAATTACCTGCTTATCATTCTTAGTCTAGACACATCTTACTGCAATGATTGCATGAATAGTGTATAGACAAAATTCGTATCTTAGCGTATCTGCTAATTCATATCTTAACATATCTATTACTGTAGACTTTGCCTGACAACTTCCGTAGATTCCTCCGTAACTTATGGGATTTTAGTATTATAAATGCATATGTAAATTATGTATTGCAGGGTACTAAACTACATCCTATAATCTAATTCTTATCGAAAATCCTTCATCTGATCGTACGAGATGAACCCCTCAACCAGTTCGAGTCCCTCAGATTTCGATAACTATTCCGATAGTTATTCCGATAGCTATTTCGATATGGATATCCACCCGAGCTCCGAAAGCAGTGTCACCGAAATGAATCAACCAATTCATCTGATGGGTTCGTAGTCGACTTAACCGATGGAGACGAGAAGAAAGCAATCCTTTCCACCAACCAACTTCACCTCAGGGTGAAGAACCTGATGCACTTATCGGCGAACCTATCTGAAACACCATTTTCACACTAATTTCCAGAGTAGCTCGCCACGATTATATTCTATCTAAAATTTTAAATCTTATTCATCCACCCGTACGAACCGACAAATCATTCCGATAGAAGAAGTTAACGAGCTTCGTGCCCGAGTTGTAGCCTTTAAAAGTCTGGTGCAAAACATACCAGCTTCAGCAACATCACCTGCACCAACAGTACCATCAGTAACAGCACCAGTACCATCAACAATCCATGCCTCAACATCTCATTCTATACCTCGAGCATAATCTTCGTTTTACACCTTGTTCTACATCGATTAATTTTCGTTCTACGAATCGTTCTATATCATTTATCTTCACGAAACATGGCGATTATGTAATCTCTAATGTTTCAGAGATTATATATTCTTGTTCTAAAGGTAAATCAAATGAGATTAATATCACATTAACTCAGTAAATCCATGATTATATCTAAAGAAAATATATATGTATATATATTTTCATAAAGATTATAATTAAAAATTCTTTCGTACAAACTGTTAATGGTAAAAATATTTTAACGGGTAGGTAATACCCGAGGAATATTTAGATTTCACATTAATAAGTTACATTGAAATTTCTTCGAATCTGATTCAACAATCATTTACTATCCTACTTACAACCACCGATATACGTATCCGTTCACCGCAGAATAATCATTTTCATTCAATTTCATATTTGGATTTTGACCTATCAGAATCCAACAAGTGGCATAATGAAGAAATCATTTGGCAAAATAAAATTTGTTAGAAACAGACAAATTAACTATGAGAAATTTTGTTAAGAATCCACGCTAACTGTTCCTAGCTAACTGTTCCTAGCTAAATGTTAATTCCGTATTACATTTTAATTATCGTAATTTATTTATCGCAATTTAATTATCGCAATTTATTTTATAGCAATTTTAATTCTCGCAATTTTATTTATCGTCATTTAATTTCTGTTATTTACTTTACGCACTTTCTTTATCGTCATTTAATTTCTGCTATTTATTTTACGCACTTTAAATATCGAGACACGTATACAAGGTTTTGACATATCATATCGACGCATCTATATATATTATTTAGAATAACCATAGATACTCTATATGCAGTAATGCAGAGTTAGCTATACAGGGTTGAGGTTGATTCTACAATAATGTATATACTTTGAGTTGTGATCGAGTCTGAGATGAATACGGGTCACGATACGTATTAATTAATTCGAATATTATATATTAAACAATATATGAATTATTAGACTGTTAATTGTGGACTATCGACTGTGGACTAATAAGATTGGACAATTAAAAATGAATTAAAATATTGATTATAACATATGAAACTAAACAATTCTTCAAGTTTGCCACTTGATTTTCATCTTAAACCTCATTTGTATCTTGACGATTACAATCTGCGTTCAAACCTTTCGTGATTCTTGAAAAACACCTTAATCGGGAGGATGAATCAACCTCACTTCATCTACGGAAGAAAAGATTTATGCATATAGTTATGCACCTAAGAAACTCTCGGCAATTGAGTAAAAGTTTAACACGTAGCCGCGTCAGATCCTTTGGCATTTATTAGCAAAAATAACTTTGCGATCCCTTTTCAAAGTAGCCAATTTTGTCACAGCTCCAGCAGGTCAAATTCGACTTTTCATTCGAAGTAGCCTTACTATAATCCTGATATATACGATTAAACTTTTGATACCGGAGAATTCTTTTATATTCCACCATATTACCAGCAGACATACCAACAACCTCGTTACTTCTTGGCTTAAATCTCTCTGACAAATCATTATATTTATTCATTGAAACCCTATCGTATACTCATCCGCATCTTGTGATGAGAACTGCCATACCAATTACCGGGAATCAGCAATCAGTACTTTAAAAACTCACATCATATCTACATCAACAGTTATATGTATGACATTTATCTCTTAGAATTATGATCTCTCCATCTGGAATTCTGAAAATCACTCAGTCACAAATCAATACTCTGAATGTTGAAAAAAAAAAAAAAAACTGAATGAAGCAGCAGAAACCATAGACAACCGTAAACGACCATAACCATCGAAAGTTTGATGATAAAGAATAGTATGTTGGAAAAGCTCAGAAAAGTTGGAACTGGAAAACGGATTGAGCTAACCACGAAGGAGACCAAGGACAAATACAAGGACCATACCCTATATTCAAAGAATCCAGATAATTTTGGATCCGTTGAAATTTTTAGAGAATATCTTGCTCCGAAGTCATGTTAAAATCTTGCGGAAAATCTTTCTTCATCAACCATCGAATTTAGAAAATTCCAAAATATCATCATCAATATCTTCAATATTTCTGAGGATATTTTCATAAATATTCTCGTCCGAAATTATATACCTCTTCGTGCTTCCTGTGTATCATTATATTGGAAACATTCAATAGAAAATTTAGCACATAAAAGCAGATTATGCGAAACTATGAAGAAAGCCGTGGATAAATCACAAAGAATAAGTTTGACTTCAAAGAATCCAATTGATTCAATGTCTGCTAAAGTCTTTAGTGAATATCTTGCTCCTTACTCTAAACCCTTGCAGACAATAGTTTCTATCATCCTCTGATCTTAGATATTCCAAGATATTATCGTATCTTTCATTATAAATATCCTCCATATTTCTGAAGATATTTTCATAACTATTCTTATCCGAAATCATTAATCTCTTCGTGCTATCAGTATTACATCATATAGAAACTGTTAGTTTCTATATTCTGTAAACTTTCGAGTTTAGAATATGAATGTTATTGAAGTAATGTTGGGAACTGATGCATGAGTTAGTATAATATAATGACACTTGATCAATGTGATTATATTACAGTAAGTCATGCTGAGTTTCTAATGGAACGTGATGATTCACAGATCATATCGTCATCACGTGCCATGTTACATAATTCTTTCATTCAAATTAACTTCTGAACATATCAAGAAAATATATTCTTGATAGTTCTATTCTCAGTGATTCTGGTAATTTGACAAATCAAATCGTGCTATTACGTTCTTTCTTGGTTAGAACATTAAGTTCATTCTGAACTCCATACCTACAAATTCTGGACCAATACTTGCGAAAAGAAAACAAAAGCATGAAACTCTGAAATAAAAGGGGGTATAAATCGCAGCAAATAAGAGAGCGCATTAACTGTGGATGACGATAATTATAGGAGACAGAAGCAGGGACATTGAAATATAAGGGAAGATATAAAATCCAACAAAAATGCAGAAATTACAAACCATGGATATTAATACGAATAGTAATATAAAGACACGGTAAAATTAAGAATAGTATCAACCCAAGGTAATAGTATAAGTAAACAGATTCTTCTGATGGAAGATTGAAAAGAAGGATGACAGAAATAATAATTAGGAAAATATTAGAGATTAGAACTGGACTAAGCATTTTCACAATATTTTGGATGTATGAACTAAGAAAGAAAGTATAGGAATGGTAAAAATAATGGAACGGAAAGAGTTTAATTTATAATGGAAATATCATACAGAGTAACCAAGACAGATCACCGTATTTAATTATAGAGATCTTAATCTTCTTATTCGCCGAAGAATCAAATCTCACAGATTTCGAAGATTTTCTTTAAATCCCTTGAATTCCGGAATTCAATCGCGACTACGTCAAAAGTTATGGAAAATCTCCATTTCTTCATCTCGATCTTGTGTGATAGCTTCATTCATACGCTTCGATTAATCGAATCATTTTATCCATATTACTCAATGATGATAAAACTCTATTTATCAACTCATATTCGTCATGAAAATATTTTTATTGTTAACCATGACCACCTCACTCAAATTTCGGGACGAAATTTCTTTAACGGGTAGGTACTGTGACGACCCGGGAATTTCCGACCAAATTTAAACTTAATCTTTATATGATTTCAACACGATAAGAAAAATCTATAATGTTGAGTCTCGAAAGTTTTGAAAACTATATTCATGTAATCAATTACCCTTTGACCATGCCTGATGATTCACGAACAATTATGTGTATATAGATATGTATATATAATATATACTCATTAAGTGAAAACGTTAACAAGGTATCAGATATATAATACTTGACATAAAAGGATTTGTTCGATATGTTTATCGATGAAATTAGAAGATAATATCAAATGATTGATTTATCAGATACATTGTATGGTTATGAGTCTCTATTACGAGGTCCACGTTGATTTGAAAAATCGTTTCTTTTTAACGGTATTCTGAATAAATGGTAAGGTAATTTACAAATAAGAACAATGTGTCACTTATCGGAAGTTAGATAAAAGTTAGTGGAAAAATTGAATTCCAGAATATTTGATTGATCTATTTTTCAAACGTGCGAAAACGTTTTTCGATATAATAAAACTTGTTTATTAAAATGTCTTTGTTTATATAACGTAGGTTGGAATATTGGTTATTAGATATAAAAATAACTTGCAACATGTATTTACATCGTGTTTATGTATCTTATATATATATATATATATATATATATATATATATATATATATATATATATATATATATATATATATATATATATATATATATATATATATATATATATATATGATTATTATACATAATCATTATTACATGTAAATTATAGTATATAAAATTCATAAATAATAAGTATTCAATAAAAGTTAATACATATTATACGTAATCACAATTTAATGTATGAAGATCATATTAATATTACAATTGTTACTTTCACAATTATTACTAATGGCAGCATTAATAATTGAATTATTAATAATATTATGTCTAACATAAAAATAGATATCTATATATATAAAATCTCATATAAGTTGTCATATTATCAAAAATTATTAATATTGTTATTATCATATTATTATAAGAAGTAATTTCTATTAGTAATAATAAACATATTATTATTATTGTTTTATTATGATTGTTAAACTTAAAAAAAAATTATCAATTTTATGATTTTTAATATTACTACTATTTATTGTTATTAATACAATTATTATTATTATTGATATTACTATCATTATTATTAATTCTATTATTATTATTTTCATATTTATATCTACAATTATTATTGAATATGAATGATGTATAATTATTAGTATAAATTAATACAATTTATTAATATTATCAGTAATAAATTGTAACTATTAATATCATTATAAATTATTATTATTACAATTATTAATTATTATTAATAATAGATTTATAAATTATTTAGATTTATTATTAAATAAAAATAGAAAGCAAACAATTCATACAATTTGTTATATGTAACGATCAAACTGTTGTTGATTGATAATTCTATCTCTAACTCAGTACCAATCAAGAGCAAAAACGTCCAAAATCAGTTAAGGATCGTAATCGATTTTTACTTTATTTTATTTTTATTTTTATTTTATTCCCTGTCACGTAATATTTTTTGTTGACTGCAAATGAATATAAAATCGATCAATTCACAGTGTATGGCATCCATTCGAATTTCCTTTCATTACCACTAACAATTACAACAAACCATTCTTGTTAAATCAGCTATTTAAATTGAAATTCTTTTTAAAACAGGAGCCGATGCCCTGTTCTTCAACTTTTGGGCCAACATATGATTCTGCATCGAATTTAAAAATCTGTAAATGTAAGATTGTTATAAGTCCTTCATTCAAACTACCTGGAAAATCTCAGGTCTCAATTTTATATATATAGTAAGAATTTTTGAAGTCAAATTTTATCTTCAAAAGTCAAACAGTTTTAATTATAAAAAATTCGAACTCGTTTTGAAGAGTTCTGATCAATTGATGTCTCCAAAAGTTTCTAGGAGTGATTTTCAACTTAATTCATGTTATAAATTTCATATGAAACTTCCTAGAATTCAAGATGTGGATTTGAGTTTGGAACGTGTTCATCACCACTGCAGTAGCAGTTTAATCATTTATTTATTTATTTACTTTTCTGTTATTTGTGTCTGTTGAAATCAACCATCATTCCCAATTGTTTATATATCACAGCCTACCTCAATTCTAAATTTCTGTGATGATTTTTGAGCTTCCTGGTCGACTAGTCTATCAGAAGAAGAAGGAAAGGGAAACCAATATAAAACGGGTTTAAATTAATCAGGTTTTGAATAATAGCAGATAAAATGAATCATATGGGTGGTCGTGGGAATTGTCGGGTGTTCAAGAGGTCACGGGTTCGAGTCTCGTATGGGACATTCTTTTTGTAAGGAAGCTATTTTTAAGGGTATACACAATTACTCTCTTTTTCTATTAATATCATTATTATTATTAATTATTAAAACTATTATTATTATTGTTGTTATTATTATTATTATTATTGCCTTTATTATTATTATGGAAACTAAAATTATTGTTATTGTTAATGTATTATAATTATCAATGTTATTATTATTATTATTATCCTCATCAATATCATTTAAAAGTAGTATGATTAAAATTATAGAATTATCATTGTTATTATTAGAAATGGTTATTAGGACTAACATGATAGTTATTATTATTATTATTACTAATAAAAGTATTAGTTACCATTTATTATTAGTATTACGATTATAGTCACCAATATGAATAATAAAATTATTATTAGGATTACTAATATATTTTTTTTAATTGTTAGTATTATTGTTATTATTATCCCAAGTAGCTTTTTAAACAACATCATTACTATTATTAGTATTATCATTATCAATAAAATTATTATTATTATGATGATGAGTAAATCATTGTTATCGGAACTATCATTTTTAACAAATAAATATTTTATACATAAAATATACTCTTTACATATACTAAAAGTACATTAATATTTCATATATAATATATTAAACATATTAATAGTATTTATATAAATACTTACATATAACCAACTAATGATTTTAAATATAATGCTGATCATATAATATATATAGATATATTGATACAAATAAATATATAAATATTTATCATTTTAAATATATATACAAAATAAATAAATATAACATATAAATTAAATATATCAAATATATCTAAATAACATAATATAACAAGTATATTATTAATAACAAGTTATATATATATATATATATATATATATATATATATATATATATATATATATATATATATATATATATATATATATATATATATATATATATATATATATATATATATATTGTTCCATTACAAATATGTGTTTTAATATATATATACAAATGATATAGGTTCGTGAATCCGAGGCCAACCATGCATTGTTCAGTTGTTCAATATAGTCATATGTATTTTTACTACAAAATACATTAGGTGAGTTTCATTACTCCCTTTTTAAATGCTTTCACAATATATATTTTTGGGAGTGAGAATACATGCGCTATTTTTATAACTGTTTTACGAAATAGACACAAGTAATCGAAACTACATTATATGGTTGAATTATCGAAATCGAATATGCCCCTTTGTATTAAGTCTGGTAATCTAAGAATTAGGGAACAGACACCCTAATTTACGCGAACTCTAAAGATAGATCTATCGGGCCCAACAAGCCCCATCCAAAGTACCGGATGCTTTAGTACTTTGAAATTTATATCATGTCTGAAGGAGGATCCCGGAATGATGGGGATATTCTTATATACATATTGTGAATGTCGATTACCAGGTGTTCAATCCATATGAATGATATTTTTGTCTCTATGCATGGGATGTATTATTATGAGAAACGGAAGTATGAAATCTTGTGGTCTATTAAAATTATGAAATGATTATTTATGTTAAACTAATGAACTCACCAACCCTTTGGTTGACACTTTAAAGCATGTTATTCTCAGGTACAAAAGAAATCTTCCGTTGTGCATTTGCTCATCTTAGAGATATTACTTGGAGTCATTCATGACATATTTCAAAAGACGTTGCATTCGAGTCGTTGAGTTCATCAAGATTATTATTAATTCAATTATAGTAAGATATATTACGAAATGGTATGCATGTTGTCAGCTTTAGATGTAATGAAAGATTCTCTTTTCAAAAACGAATGCAATGTTTGTAAAATGTTTCATATAGAGGTCAAGTACCTCGCGATGTAATCAACTGTTGTGAATCGTTTATAATCGATATGGACTTCATCCGGATGGATTAGGACGGGTCTTTACAGAATATGTCCCTTTTTATTAAGTCTGGTAATCTAAGAATTAGGGAACAGACACCATAATTGACGCGAATCCTAAAGATAGATCTATTGGGCCTAACAAACCCCATCCAAAGTACCGGATGCTTTAGTACTTCAAAATTTATATCATATCCGAAGGGTGTCCCGGAATGATGGGGATATTCTTATATATGCATCTTGTTAATGTCGGTTACCAGGTGATCACCATATGAATGATTTTTATCTCTATGTATGGGATGTGTATTGAAATATGAAATCTTGTGGTCTATTATTATGATTTGATAATATATAGGTTAAACCTATAACTCACCAACATTTTTGTTGACGTTTTAAGCATGTTTATTCTCAGGTGATTATTAAGAGCTTCCGCTGTCGCATACGTAAATAAGGACGAGATTTGGAGTCCATGCTTGTATGATATTGTGTAAAAACTTCATTCAAGAAACTTATTTTGTTGTGACATATTTGTATTGTAAACCATTATGTAATGGTCGCGTGTAAACAGGATATTTTAGATTATCATTATTTGATAATCTACGTAAAGCTTTTTAAACCTTTATTGATGAAATAAAGGTTATGGTTTGTTTTAAAATGAATGCAGTCTTTGAAAAACGTCTCATATAGAGGTCAAAACCTCGCAACGAAATCAATTAATATGGAACGTTTTTAATCAATAAGAACGGGACATTTCAGTTGGTATCCGAGCGTTGGTCTTAGAGAACCAGAATTTTGCATTAGTGTGTCTTATCGAGTTTGTTAGGATGCATTAGTGAGTCTGGACTTCGACCGTGTTTACTTGAAAAATGATTGCTTAACAAATTTTGTTGGAAACTATATATTTTTAACATGTGAATATTATGTGATATATTAATCTCTTAACGTGTTTGATATTATGTGATAGATGTCTACCTCTAGAACAAGTCCCATTGACTCACCTAATAATAATGAAGAGTCAAATGTAAATTGGAATGATTCGTGGACTGATTCACAAGTTCCCGAAGAGGAACCGGAAGAATAGTCGGAACCGAAAGAAGAATCGGAACCGGAAGAAGAATCGAAACCGGAAGAAGAAATAGAACCAGTGCGGGAAATAATAAAATGGCTAAGTAGAAGAAAATCCTCAACCAACCGACCAAAGTCAATTATGGTCAATGGTGTTTCCGCCAAGGAAGCAAAGTATTGGGAGGATTACCAATTCTCCAATGAATCGGATCCCGACAAGGATTCCGATGATGTTATAGAAATTACCCCAACACAATTTAATAAGGCAAAAGAGAACAATAAGGGAAAGGGCATAAAAATAGAGAAATTTGATTCCAAACCCGATGAAATTTATATGTATCGTCAACACCCGTATTTCTTAAGTTGTGACAATAACCCGGGAACCTCTAAACCACCAGGTTTTTCTAAACCAATGTGGAAAACGACGGCTCGTATTAGGGGAACATCATATATCCCTAGAAACTTGGCAAAATGAACCAAAACCGAAGAAGAAGAAACGAGCGAGTCGGAATAAAATAGTTGTATTCGTGTGATGTAATATATGTAATATAGTGTGCTTATGCTTTATGATATATGTAAAAATTGCTTGTATTAATAAGTATTTTTTTTATGAATCTAACTCTTGTCTATTTTACAGTATAAAAATACAAAATGGATAGACAACCCAATATTTTAAGAGACCTACCCGGAGACATGATTGATGAAATCTTGTCTAGAGTCGGTCAGAATTCCTCGGCACAACTATTTAAGGCGAGATCAGTTTGTAAGACATTCGAAGAACGTTCCAAGAATTCCTTGGTTTATAAAAGGCTTTCGTTCGAAAGATGGGGGATATCACATTGGGAAATTCATAAGTTACAATGTGTTTACTTTGACGCATATATTGCGGGGAACCCAAATGCTATTTTACGCAACGGGTTAAGAAATTATTTTGACTCAATATATCCGAATATAGGACTTCGTGATTTAGAAAAAGCGGCTAACATGAAACATAAAGAAACATGTTATGCTTACGGGTTAGTAATGTTCGCTTCTCACCAAAGTGAGAACAAGAACATCGGGCTACAACTATTAAACAAAACGTTCTCACAAGTGACGGAGTCGGTAATTGGGATAAGAAATGAGGTTTTTAGATTGTTACAGGACTGTTGGACATTATGTAACCCTCGTCCCTTTGACGACGTTACAACACGCTGTCTCATCAACGGCCATAACGGTTATGTTCCACAAGACCAAGGATGGGAACTAGTCCTAGTAAAACCAGAATGCATGACTTGTTTCTGGACGTATGAATTACGTGTCTTTATTGCCTTTGCTAAACGAATTGTGTACTAGCTAGAATCATCTTCACAACCATCTTGTATCAAATTTATTGTGTGCTATATTTCATGCTATATGTAAAATAAGCGGTATTGTAAGTTTGTAAAATATTGTGTAAAAGTTTGAACGCGAAATATTATTATAATCAGTTTTTCATATAGAATTGTAGTAGTTGAATTGTATATTAGCTACTAAGTATGAACTTAACAGGTAGGTACTACCCGAATTTAAACTTATAAAACGCTAATATGAAGAAAAAGCTTTTATAAATGAGTTCATATTATGCTGCAAGATACTATTGACTACTCTTAATATTCTGTATGATTAACTTGTTTCATTTGACTATTTTGAAGGAAATGGCACCAACTACTCGACACACCTTGAATATGAGAGAAGAGGAATTTCGTGCCTTTCTTGCTTCAAACATAGCTGCAGTACAGGCTGCGCTACATACCAACAATAACCTTGGATCTAGCAGTACAGGAAATCGTGTAGGATGCACCTACAAAGAATTCACTGCCTGCAAACCTTTGGAATTTGATGGAACCGAAGGACCGATCGGATTGAAACGGTGGACCGAGAAGGTCGAATCGGTGTTTGCCATAAGTAAGTGTACTGAAGAGGACAAAGTGAAGTACGCTACGCATACCTTCACAGGTACTGCGTTAACATGGTGGAATACCTATCTAGAGCAAGTGGGACAAGATGATGCTTACACACTACCGTGGTCAGCATTCAAGCACTTGATGAACGAGAAGTACCGTCCCAGAACCGAGGTCAATAAGCTCAAGACAGAACTTAGAGGGTTACGAACCCAAGGATTTGATATTACCACGTATGAAAGACGATTCACAGAATTGTGCCTATTGTGTCCGGGAGCGTTCGAAGATGAGGAAGAGAAGATCGACGCGTTTGTGAAAGGATTACCGGAAAGAATCCAAGAAGATATAAGTTCACACGAGCCCGCCTCCATACAACAGGCATGTAGAATGACTCACAAACTAGTGAACCAGATTGAGGAAAGAATTAAAGAACAGGCAACTGAAGAGGCCAATGTGAAGCAAGTCAAAAGAAAGTGGGAGGAAAACGGTGATAAGAATCACCAATACAACAACAACAGCAATTACAACAATAATCGCAACAACTATCCCAACAATTGCAACATCAATCGCAACTACAACAAACAGCCTGACAACAACAACAACAACAACAACAACAACAACAGCAGCAACTACAACAATCATCCCAACAACAATAACAACCGCAACAACAACAATAATCAGAAGCAGCTATGCCAAAGGTGTGAAAAGTATCACTCGGGGTTCTGCACCAAATTTTGCAACAAGTGTAAAAGAAATGGTCATAGCGCGGCGAAGTGTGAGGTCTACGGACCAGGGGTTAATAGAACGAAAGGAACAAATGGTGTCGGAACGAGTAATGGTGGAGCAAGTAGTGTCGGAGCAAGTTATGCCAATGTAGTTTGTTATAAATGTGGAAAACCGGGCCACATTATTAGAAATTGCCCGAACCAGGAGAACACGAATGGACAAGGCCGCGGAAGAGTTTTCAATATTAATGCGGCAGAGGCACAGGAAGACCCGGAGCTTGTTACGGGTACGTTTCTTATTGACAATAAATCTGCTTACGTTTTATTTGATTTGGGTGCGGATAGAAGCTATATGAGTAGAGATTTTTGTGCTAAATTAAGTTGTCCATTGACGCCATTGGATAGTAAATTTTTACTCGAATTAGCAAACGGTAAATTAATTTCAGCAGATTATATATGCCGGAATCGAGAAATTAAACTGGGTAGCGAAATATTTAAGATTGATTTGATACCAGTAGAGTTAGGGAGTTTTGATGTAATAGTTGGCATGGACTGGCTGAAGAAGGTGAAAGCAGAGATCGTATGTTATAAAAATGCAATTCGCATTGTACGAGAAGAATGAGAACCCTTAATGGTGTACGGAGAAAAGGGCAACACGAAGCTACATCTTATTAGTAATTTGAAGGCACAAAAACTAATAAGAAAAGGTTGCTATGATGTTATAGCACACGTCGAGAAATTACAAACTGAAGAAAAGAGCATCAATGATGTTCCCGTCGCAAAAGAATTTCCCGATGTATTTCCGAAAGAATTACCGAGATTACCCCCACATCGATCCGTTGAATTTCAAATAGATCTTGTACCAGGAGCTGCACCAATAGCTCGTGCTCCTTACAGACTCGAACCCAGCGAGATGAAAGAACTACAAAGCCAATTACAAGAACTTTTAAAGCATGGTTTCATTCGACCAAGCACATCACCGTGGGGAGCTCCTGTTTTGTTTGTCAAGAAGAAAGATGGTACATTCAGGTTGTGTATCGACTACCGAGAGTTGAACAAACTTACCATCAAGAACCGCTACCCACTACCGAGAATCGATGACTTATTTGATCAACTACAAGGCTCGTCTGTTTATTCAAAGATTGACTTACGTTCTGGGTATCATCAAATGCGGGTGAAAGAAGATGATATTCCAAAGACTGCTTTCAGAACACGTTATGGTCATTACGAGTTTATGGTCATGCCGTTTGGTTTAACTAATGCACCAGCTGTGTTCATGGACCTTATGAACTGAGTGTGTGGACCATACCTTGACAAGTTTGTCATTGTTTTCATTGATGACATACTTATTTACTCAAAGAATGACCAAGAACACGGTGAACATTTGAGAAAGGTGCTAGAAGTATTGAGGAAGGAAGAATTGTACGCTAAGTTTTCAAAGTGTGAATTTTGGTTGGAAGAAGTTCAATTCCTCGGTCACATAGTGAACAAAGAAGGTATTAAGGTGGATCCGGCAAAGATAGAAACTGTTGAAAAGTGAGAAACCCCGAAAACTCCGAAACACATACGCCAGTTTTTAGGACTAGCTGGTTACTACAGAAGGTTCATCCAAGACTTTTCCAGAATAGCAAAACCCTTGACTACATTAACGCATAAAGGGAAGAAATTTGAATGGAAGGATGAACAAGAGAAAGCGTTTCGGTTATTAAAGAAAAAGCTAACTACGGCACCTATATTGTCATTGCCTGAAGGGAATGATGATTTTGTGATTTATTGCGACGCATCAAAGCAAGGTCTCGGTTGTGTATTAATGCAACGAACGAAGGTGATTGCTTATGCGTCTAGACAATTGAAGATTCACGAACAAAATTATACGACGCATGATTTGGAATTAGGCGCGGTTGTTTTTGCATTAAAGACTTGGAGGCAATACTTATATAGGGTCAAAAGTATTATATATACCGACCACAAAAGTCTTCAACACATATTTAATCAGAAACAACTGAATATGAGGCAGCGTAGGTGGATTGAATTGTTGAATGATTACGACTTTGAGATTCGTTACCACCCGGGGAAGGCAAATGTGGTAGCTGACGCCTTGAGCAGGAAGGACAGAGAACCCATTCGAGTAAAATCTATGAATATAATGATTCACAATAACCTTACTACTCAAATAAAGGAGGCGCAACAAGGAGTTTTAAAAGAGGGAAATTTAAAGGATGAAATACCCAAAGGATCGGAGAAGCATCTTAATATTCGGGAAGACGGAACCCGTTATAGGGCTGAAAGGATTTGGGTACTAAAATTTGGAGATATGAGAGAAATGGTACTTAGAGAAGCTCATAAAACCAGATACTCAATACATCCTGGAACGGGGAAGATGTACAAGGATCTCAAGAAACATTTTTGGTAGCCGGGTATGAAAGCCGATGTTGCTAAATACGTAGGAGAATGTTTGACGTGTTCTAAGGTCAAAGCTGAGCATCAGAAACCATCAGGTCTACTTCAACAACCCGAAATCCCGAAATGGAAATGGGAAAACATTACCATGGATTTCATCACTAAATTTCCAAGGACTGCAAGTGGTTTTGATACTATTTGGGTAATAGTTGATCGTCTCACCAAATTAGCACACTTCCTGCCAATAAGAGAAGATGACAAGATGGAGAAGTTAGCACGACTGTATTTGAAGGAAGTCGTCTCCAGACATGGAATACCAATCTCTATTATCTCTGATAGGGATGGCAGATTTATTTCAAGATTCTGGCAGACATTACAGCAAGCATTAGGAACTCGTCTAGACATGAGTACTGCCTATCATCCACAAACTGATGGACAGAGCGAAAGGACGATACAAACGCTTGAAGACATGCTACGAGCATGTGTTATTGATTTCGGAAACAGTTGGGATCGACATCTACCGTTAGCAGAATCCTACAACAACAGCTACCATTCAAGCATTGAGATGGCGCCGTTTGAAGTACTTTATGGTAGAAAGTGCAGGTCTCCGATTTGTTGGAGTGAAGTGGGGGATAGACAGATTACGGGTCCGGAGATAATACAAGAAACTACCGAGAAGATCATCCAAATTCAACAACGGTTGAAAACCGCCTAAAGTCGACAAAAGAGTTACGCTGACATTAAAAGAAAAGATATAGAATTTGAAATTAGAGAGATGGTCATGCTTAAAGTTTCACCTTGGAAAGGCGTTGTTCGATTTGGTAAACGAGGGAAATTAAATCCAAGGTATATCGGACCATTCAAGATTATTGATCGTGTCAGACCAGTAGCTTACCGACTTGAGTTACCTCAACAACTCGCGGCTGTACATAACACTTTCCACGTCTCGAATTTAAAGAAATGTTTTGCTAAAGAAGATCTCACTATTCCGTTAGATGAAATCCTAATCAACAAAAAACTTCAATTCATCGAAGAATCCGTCGAAATAATGGATCGTGAGGTTAAAAGACTTAAGCAAAACAAGATACCAATTGTTAAGGTTTGATGGAATGCTCGTAGAGGACCCGAGTTCACCTGGGAACGAGAAGATCGGATGAAGAATAAATACCCGCATTTATTTCCAGAAGATACGTCAACACCTCCAACTGCTTAAAATTTCGGGACGAAATTTATTTAACGGGTAGGTACTGTAGTGACCTGAACTTTTCCATGTTTATATATATATTAAATGAAATTATTATTTACATGATTAAGTGTTTCCAACATGTTAAGCAATCAAACTTGTTAAGACTTGATTAATTGAAATAGGTTTCATATAGACAATTGACCACCCAAGTTGACCGGTGATTCACGAACGTTAAAACTGGTAAAAACTATATGATGACATATATATGGTTATATATATATAGTTAACATGATATTATGATAAGTAAACATATCATTAAGTATATTAACAATGAACTACATATGTAAAAACAAGACTACTAACTTAATGATTTTGAAACGAGACATATATGTAACGATTATCGTTGTAACGACATTTAATGTATATATATCATATTAAGAGATATTCGTACATCATAATATCATGATAATATAATAATTTAAAATCTCATTTGATATTATAAACATTGGTTTAACAACATTTAACAAGATCGTTAACCTAAAGGTTTTAAAACAACACTTACATGTAACGACTAACGATGACTTAACCACTCAGTTAAAATGTATATACATGTAGTGTTTTAATATGTATTCATACACTTTTGAAAGACTTCAAGACACTTATCAAAATACTTCTACTTAACAAAAATGCTTACAATTACATCCTCGTTCAGTTTCATCAACAATTCTACTCGTATGCACCCGTATTCGTACTCGTACAATACACAGCTTTTAGATGTATGTACTATTGGTATATACACTCCAATGATCAGCTTTTAGCAGCCCATGTGAGTCACCTAACACATGTGGGAACCATCATTTGGCAACTTGTAGTGACCCGAACTTTTCCATGTTTATATATATTAATTGAGATTGATATTTACATGATTAAATGTATCCAACATGTTAAGCAATCAAACTTGTTAAGACTTGATTAATTGAAATATGTTTCATATAGACAATTGACCACCCAAGTTGACCGGCGATTCACGAACGTTAAAACTTGTAAAAATGACATGACGATATATATATATGGATATACATATGGTTAACATGAGATTATGATAAGTAAGTATCTCCATAAGTATATTAACAATGAGTTATATACATATAAACAAGACTACTAACTTAAGGATTTCGAAACGAGACATATATGTAACGATTATCGTTGTAACGACATTTAAATGTATATATATCATATTAAGATATATTAATATATCATAATATCATGATAATATAATAATTTAACATCTCATTAGATATAATAAACAATGGGTTAACAACATTAATTGAGATCGTTAACTTAAAGGTTTCAAAACAACACTTACATGTAACGACTAACGATGACTTAACGACTCAGTTAAAATGTATATACATGTAGTGTATTTAGATGTATTAAAATACTTTTGGAAGACTTCAAGACATATATCAAAACACTCATACTTAACGAAAATGGTTACAGTTACTTTTCCATTCTTTTCTTTCATCAAGAATTCTAGTCGTATTCTTACCCGTATTATACACAGCTTCAAAACGTACTTACTATGAGTATATACCAATAGGAACTAGCATGGGATTCCACTCTTGATTATGTCATGTATGACTAATCAATTTTAACTTCTACCATGAGCTAGTCAACTAACTAGAACTCCTTTTAACCCCACTCACCACTCACCAATTACCACTCATCATTCACTCCATTTCACTTTCAATTCTCTTTCTAATTCTCTCTCAACACACACACACTATTATGAACGTATTTTTACAGTAGTTAATCATCATATTCATCAAAAATCACTTCAAGAATCAAGCTATAATCATCATAGGAAGAACACTTCAAGAACACTTCAAAAATCCCTTCAAGTTTACTAATTTACTTCCAAGCTTTCTAATCCATTCCAAGTAATCATCTAAGATCAAGAAACCTTTGTTATATACAGTAGGTTATCTTTCTTATTCAAGGTAATATTCATATTCAAACTTTGATTCAATTTCTATAACTATAAACTATCTTAATTCGAGTAAAAATCTTACTTGAACTTGTTTTTGTGTCATGATCCTACTTCAAGAACTTTCAAGCCATCCAAGATCCTTTGAAGCTAGATCATTTCTTGTCACTTCCAGTAGGTTTATCTACTAAACTTGAGGTATTAATTATGTTCATAACATCATTCGATTCATATATATAAAACTATCTTATTCGAAGTTTAAACTCGTAATCACTAGAACATAGTTTAGTTAATTCTAAACTTGTTCGCAAACAAAAGTTAATCCTTCTAACTTGACTTTTAAAAATTAACTACACACATGTTCTATATCTATATTATATGCTAACTTAATGATTTAAAACCTGGAAACACGAAAAACACCGTAAAACCGGATTTACGCCGTCGTAGTAACACCGCGGGCTGTTTTGGGTTAGTTAATTAAAAACTATGATAAACTTTGATTTAAAAGTTGTTATTCTGAGAAAATGATTTTTATTATGAACATGAAACTATATCCAAAAATTATGGTTAAACTCAAAGTGGAAGTATGTTTTCTAAAATGGTCATCTAGACGTCGTTCTTTCGACTGAAATGACTACCTTTACAAAAACGACTTGTAACTTATTTTTCCGACTATAAACCAATACTTTTCTATTTAGATTCATAAAATAGAGTTCAATATGAAACCATAGCAATTTGATTCACTCAAAACGGATTTAAAATGAAGAAGTTATGGGTAAAACAAGATTGGATAATTTTTCTCATTTTAGCTACGTGAAAATTGGTAACAAATCTATTCCAACCATAACTTAATCAACTTGAATTGTATATTATGTAATCTTGAGATACCATAGACAAGTATACAATGTTTCGACCTATCATGTCAACACATCTATATATATTTCGGAACAACCATAGACACTCTATATGTGAATGTTGGAGTTAGCTATACAGGGTTGAGGTTGATTCCAAAATATATATAGTTTGAGTTGTGATCAATACTGAGATACGTATACACTGGGTCGTGGATTGATTCAAGATAATATTTATCGATTTATTTCTGTACATCTAACTGTGGACAACTAGTTGTAGGTTACTAACGAGGACAGCTGACTTAATAAACTTAAAACATCAAAATATATTAAAAGTGTTGTAAATATATTTTAAACATACTTTGATATATATGTATATATTGTTATAGGTTCGTGAATCAACCAGTGGCCAAGTCTTACTTCCCGAAGAAGTAAAAATCTGTGAAAGTGAGTTATAGTCCCACTTTTAAAATCTAATATTTTTGGGATGAGAATACATGCAGGTTTTATAAATGATTTACAAAATAGACACAAGTACGTGAAACTACATTCTATGGTTGAATTATCGAAATCGAATATGCCCCTTTTTATTAAGTCTGGTAATCTAAGAATTAGGGAACGGACACCCTAATTGACGCGAATCCTAAAGATAGATCTATTGAGCCTAACAAACCCCATCCAAAGTACCGAATGGTTTAGTACTTCAAAATTTATATCATATCCGAAGGGTGTCCCGAAATGATGGGGATATTCTTATATATATGCATCTTGTTAATTTCGGTTACCAGGTGTTCACCATATGAATTATTTTTATCTCTATGTATGGGATGTTTATTGAAATATGAAATCTTGTGGTCTATTGTTACGATTTGATATATATAGGTTAAACCTATAACTCACCAACATTTTTGTTGACGTTTAAAGCATGTTTATTCTCAGGTGAATACTAAGAGCTTCCGATGTTGCATACTAAGATAAGGACAAGATTTGGAGTCCATGTTTGTAAGATATTGTGTAAAAACTGCATTCAAGAAACCGATTTCGATGTAACATAATGTATTGTAAACCATTATGTAATGGTCGTGTGTAAACAGGATATTTTAGATTATCATTATTTGATAATCTACGTAAAGCTTTTTAAACCTTTATTTATGAAATAAAGGTTATGGTTTGTTTTAAAAATGAATGCAGTCTTTGAAAAACGTCTCATATAGAGGTCAAAACCTCGCAACGAAATCAATTAATATGGAACGTTTTTAATCAATAAGAACGGGACATTTCAGTTGGTATCAGAGCGTTGGTCTTAGAGAACCAGAAAATTTGCATTAGTGTGTCTTATCGAGTTTGTTAGGATGCATTAGTGAGTCTAGACTTCGACCGTGTTTTCTTTAAAAATGATTGCTTAACATTTTTGTTGGAAACTATATATTTTTAACATATGAATATTATGTGATATATTAATCTCTTAACGTGTTTGATATTATGTGATAGATGTCTACCTCTAGAACAAGTCCCATTGACTCACCTAATAATAATGAAGAGTCAAATGTAAATTGGAATGATTCGTGGACTGATTCACAAGTTCCCGAAGAGGAACCGGAAGAAGAGTCGGAACCGGAAGAAGAATCGGAACCGGAAGAAGAATCGGAACCGGAAGAAGAAATAGAACCGGTGGGGGAAATAATAAAACGGTTAAGTAAAAGAGAATCCTCAACCAACCGACCAAGGTTAATTATGGTCAATGGTGTTTCCGCCAAGGAAGCAAAATATTGGGAGGATTACCAATTCTCCGATGAATCGGATTCCGACGAGAATTCCGATGATGTTATAGAAATTACCCCAACTGAATTTAAAAAGGCAAAAGAAAATAATAAGGAAAAGGGCATAAAAATAGAGAAATCTAATTTCAACCCCGATGAACTTTATATGTATCGTCAACCCCCGAAGTCCTTAAGTTGTAACAATGACCCGGGAACCTCTAAACCACCAGGTTTTTCTAAACCAATGTGGACAACGACGGCTCGTATTAGGGGAACATCATATATCCCTAGAAACTTAGCAAAACGAACCAAAACCGAACAGGAAGAAACGAGCGAGTCGGAATAAGATAGTTGTATTCGTGTGGTGTAATATATGTAATATAGTGTGCTTATGCTTTATGATATATGTAAAAATTGCTTGTATTAATAAGTATTTTTTTATGAATCTAACTCTTGTCTATTTTACAGTATAAAAACACAAAATGGATAGACAACCCAATATTTTAATAGACCTACCCGGAGACATGATTGATGAAATCTTGTCTAGAGTCGGTCAGAATTCCTCGGCACAACTATTTAAGGCGAGATCAGTTTGTAAGACATTCGAAGAACGTTCCAAGAATGAAATGACCCGTTCATATACATTATAAACTATTCACAATAGTTGATTACATCGCGAGGTATTTTGACCTCTATATGATACATTTTACAAACATTGCATTCGTTTTTAAAAGACAAACTTTCTTTACAATGAAAGTTGACGGAATGCACACCATTTCATAATACATCCAACTATAATTGACATAATAATAATCTTGATGAACTCAATGACTCGAATGCAACGTCTTTCAAAATATGCCATGAATGACTCCAAGTAATATCCTTAAAATGAGCTAATGCACAGCGGAAGATTTCTTTATTACCTGAGAATAAACATGCTTTAAAGTATCAACCAAAAGGTTGGTGAGTTCATAGGTTTATCATAATAATCATTTCAATATATTAATAGACCAAAAGATTTCCGTTTATAAATATATGTACACTCGCAAGTGTATAAAAGTATTTTATAAGTTGTAGGCACCCGGTAACAAGCCTTAACGTTCATGTTTTACCCTCTGAAGTACACCATATCAGGTGTGTTTAAAATAACCTCGAAGTACTAAAGCATCCCATAGTCAGGATGGGGTTTGTCAGGCCCGTGAATACGGCATTAGATTTATACTAGCACCTAAGTCTGCCAATGCTTCTATTGAACTAAGACTACCCAGAAAACATGGAATTGTGAAACTTCCTGGATCAGATAATTTTTCTGGTATCTTATTCAACAGCACTGCTGAACAATTAGCATTCATAGTGACAGCCGAGAGTTCTTCCATTTTCTTTCTATTCGTGATTAGATCTTTCAAGAATTTAGCATATCTAGGCATTCCTGAAATTACATCAATGAAAGGAAGATTTACATTTATTTGTTTAAACATATCCAAGAATTTGGATTGCTCGGCTTCAAGTTTTTCCTTCTTCATTTTACTCGGATAAGGAAGTGGTGGTTGGTATGGTTTAACATAAGGTTTATCCTTAACTGTGTTATCTTCATTAACCTTTTCAACTACCGGTTCTTTTTCCTTATCTTGATCAGGTTGTGGTTCTTGTGGAGTAGGAATAGTTTCATCAGAATTTACAGGTATTTCAGGTGATTTAAGTGTTGCACCACTTCTTGTGGTAATAGCTTTAGCTGTTTCATTCCGGGGGTTAGCATTTGTATCACTAGGTAGACTTCCCGGTTTTCTTTCACCTATTAACCTTGCTAGGTTACTTACTTCTTGTTCCAGATTTTGAATAGAAGCTTGTTGATTTCTAAATGCTTGAGCATTTTGTTCATTAGTTTGTTTTTGAGATGTGAAAAACTGCGTTTGAGTTTCAACTAGCTTCGTCATCATATCTTCTAAATTCGGCTTTTTATCATCGGTTTGTTGTGGTGGTTTGTTTTGAAAATTAGGTCTTTGCTGATTGTAAGTATTATTGGATACTTGTTGATTGCTAGGACCTTGTTGGTTGTTGTATGGAATATTTCGGTTATAATTCTGGTTTTGATTGTAAATCGGTCTTGGCGGTTGATAATTATTCTGATAATTATTTCCAGGCCTTTGGTTTATGTATGAAATATTCTCTCTTTGTTCCATTGTTAATTCAATACTGAGACAATCTTTTGTCAAATGTGGTCCTCCACACTGCTCACAACTGATTCGTATTGAGTGAATATCCTTAGTCATCTTTTCCATTCATCTCTCGAAAGCATCTATCTTTGCTGAAATGGAATCTAAGTCATGGCTAGAATCGGCTCTAGCTGCTTTAGATGATCTAATGATATCTTTTTCTTGGTGCCACTCATGTGAGTGGGAAGCAGTATTATCAATAATTTTGTAAGCATCAGTTTCGGTTTTCTTCATAATAGAACCACCAGCTGCTATATCTATGTCTTTTCTTGTAGTGATGTCACATCCTCGGTAGAATATTTGTACTATTTGACAGGTGTCTAAACCATGTTGCGGACATCCTCTTAACAACTTTCCATATCTTGTCCACGCCTCATATAGAGTTTCATTTGGCTTTTGTGTGAACGTAACAATTTCTGCTTGAAGTCTTACGGCTTTAGATGCAGGAAAAAATTGTTTAAGAAATTTGTCAACTAAAACATCCCATGTATCGATCGCCCCTTCAGGTAACGATTCCAACCAATCTTTGGCTTCTCCCTTTAAAGTCCAGGGAAATAACATGAGATATATCTGTTCATCCTCCACTTCTCGTATTTTAAATAGTGTGCAGATCCTATTAAAGGTACGTAGATGTTCATTTGGATCTTCCTTCGGCGCACCACTAAATTGGCATTGATTAGTCACCATGTGTAGAATTTGTCCTTTGATTTCATAATCTGGCGCATTAATGTCTGGATGAGTAATTGCGTGACCTTGGCCAGTGCGTTTAGCTCTCATTCGGTCTTCCATACTTAAAGGTTCCAGATTCTCCATAATTGAATTTGTTGAATCGGTATCACTAGATGCTTCAGATTTAATGGTTCGTTCCTCAACAATCTCTGTTTGAATGATTGGTGGTTCCGGAGGAAAGTTTAATGGTTCAGGATCTACGAACCGTTCCTGAATATTTTCTGGATTCTCAATTGTGAGGTTGGGTTCAAAAAATGGATTATCGGAAATTTGAACTGAAGTACTTGGTCGACTGGATGACGATTCTAAAGAAAAATCAACGGCGGTTATATATGTTAAACGATGTCTTGATCGAGTTACAGGTGGTGAACGTACAAAAGGTGGTGAACGTCTTGCTCGGTGCATTCACTGAATATCTTATTAGTTTTAAAAAGGAAAGAAAAATTATAATAAGTTATCCAATCAATAGACTTTTCTGATTTTGCCCACGTTTCGAATAGCCAAAAGATGCAGCAGAGGGGCAGGATTAGTTTGGTCTCAATATAATTGAGGACTGTTTGGCTCCAATAACCCGGTCCACGTACAAATCCAACTATTACTACGAACCAGAAAATTTTGATGTCTATTAATTTAACCACTTAAAATAAATTTTCGTAATTTTAAGAAATTTAGATAAGAAGTAGAAAAAATTCTAAGTCCTAAAAACTAGAATGGCGAGAAATAAGAGAGAAAAAGAGTTCGTCACAAAAGGTCGAAAAAGAAAAATGGTTGAAAAATAAAAGGTGACGGAAAAATAAAAGAAACTTATAAAAACTTAAAAATACTTAACTAATTTAACCTTATTACTACAACTAACTTAAAATTATAATCGCAAATTGAAATTACTAATTGGAATGATAATTGATACATAGTAAAAGGTGTCTAAAAATATTAAAGCTTACAAGGAAAAACTAAATCCCAAATGGAAATGACTTAAAAAGAAACTAAAACTTAAAAAGGCGTCGCAAAATTCTAAAGCACCTAAATCTTAGTCTAAAGAAAAAGCACTTAAGGAATTCTACGGCAAAGCCTAAAAATCTAGGAGTAAAAATAACTATAGCAAAAACTAAGTTTAAAATTAAATATGAGCTAAAAAAATACAAATATTACGTTACAACGATTAAAAAGGGACAAAATATAAAAATATATAAAAAGTTGTAAAAACTGCAATTTTTATAAAAATATTATTTTTATATTATTTATTTAATAAAACTACAAATTTTACAATTTTATTAAAACTAATTTAACTAAAATACATAAATAAAAAGTAAAAGTAAAATTAAAACTAATAATAATAATTATAATTAGGTTAAATAATAATTATAATTAATAATATCCCGTAATTAATGCTCGATTAGGGCTTCCTTGTCGCCTGTCATAAACCCTCCGCGAGTCGCGGCAATTAAAGAAGAAAACCCCGCGAGTCGCGGGGTTCAGAAATTCTGTTGACAGGTTTGAAATTTTTACGCGTTTTCTTTATTTTTTTTTTTTTATTTTATGTTTTCTGTTTTTTTTTTTATATAAATAAAAGATGTTTAATAAAATTTATATTTTTATAAACTAAAATAGAAATAAAGAAACTTATAAAACTTAAATATTTAACAAAATCTTAAAAATACTAATATTTTTGTTTTTCTTTTTATATTTTTGAATAATTAAAACGTATTTTTACAAAAACGACTTTTAATAAAAGTAACTAAAAATTTTTTTTTTTTTTTTTTTTATATATTAGCGTTGCGCTTCCGGCTTTTAAGATAGTTCCCCGGCAGCGGCGCCAAAAATAACTTGATGCGAAGCGAGGTGTATATAAAATAGTTATTAAATTTTAGCAGAAAACACTATTAAATACGATACAATTTTACACAAGATATTTATTTATTTATAGAATGGATATACTTAAACCTTGCTACAACACTTATAGGCAGTGTACCTAATCGTACAGTAGTGTAGTTTTTAGTAAGTCCGGTTCGTTCCACAGGGAAATCTTTAAACAAAGCTCAACGCTATATTAGTTTACTTTTATAAAACTACAAACATATATATAAGTAATATTATTATTATAAAGGGGGGTTTTTACCGTTTAATTACCGGTTTGTCGATTTTAAGATTTTAGTCGCAGTTAAAACCTAATGTAAAATATAAAATAAATACAAGACTTAAATTGAAGCGTAAAGTAAATAACGATAATGAAATTGCGAATAATAAAAATACGATAAAATAAAATTGCGATAATTAAAAAGTACGATAATTAAAAGTGCGATAAAATAAAATAAATAAAAGTGCGATAATTAGAAGTGCAATTAAATATAAAATAAAGGAAATTAAATATGAAATAAAAGAATTATGCTTATTTAAACTTCCGTAATCATGATGTTTGACGTGTTGATTTTAGTTTTATGCCCATGGGTTAATTGTCCTTTGTCCTGGATTATTCAATATGTCCGTCTGGTTTTTGTCCATAACAGTCCATCAGTCATAAATATAAATTGCAAGTGTCCTTGTCAAATTATTATTATACCCGAAGTTAAATATTCCAACTAATTGGGGATTCGAATTGTAACAAGGTTTTAATACTTTGTTTAATGAATACACCAGGTTATCGACTGCGTGTAAACCAAGGTTTTACTACTTTGTTAACAATTACACCAATTACCCTTGAATGTAATTTCACCCCTGTTTTAATTATTCTAGTGGCTATTAATCCATTCCCGTGTCCGGTTAAATGAACGATTATTCGTACATATAAATACCCCGCCCATCGTGTCCGATCGAGTGTATATGGTAATTTATAGGGACGCCCAATTGTAAATCTTTATATTAACATTAACAAACTTTCATTTAGTTAAACAAATATAAAGCCCATTAATAGCCCATAGTCTAATTTCCACAAGTGTCGTTCTTTTGTCCAAACCCCAATTATGGTACAAAGCCCAATTACCCAATTTTAGTAATTAGCCCAACATCATGATTACTTCGTTTTAAATAAGCATAATAATAACTTAGCTACGAGACATTAATATAAAAAGGTTGAACATAACTTACAATGATTAAAAATAGCGTAGCGTTACACGGACAGAATTTCGACTTACACCCTTACAACATTCGCTAACATACCCTTATTATTAGAATTATAATTTAAATTAAAATTAAAATATAAATATATATATATATATTACGTATATATTGAGAGAGAGATGAAATAAGATATGAAATTTGATCAGAATTCGGTTGGCTTTATAGCCAGAGTTGAAAATTGGGGCTCCGCGACTCGCGGGAAAATGCCCTTAAAACTCCGCGAGTCGCGGAGATGTATTTACAGCTCACACCCTTGGAGTTTCTTGCTGCCGACGGTTTTTAATATATATATATATAATATATATATAATTAATATAATTAATTATATATTATATTATATTTATATACATAGTTAACTTGTAATTTTTAGTCCGTTGCGTCGAGCGTTAAGAGTTGACTCTGGTCCCGGTTCCGGATTTTCGAACGTCCTCGCATACAATTTAATATCTTGTACTTTGCGTTTTGAATCTTGTACTCTTGTAATTTTGAGACGTTTCTTATCAATAATTGGAACCTTTTTGATTGTCTTTTGTTCTTCTGAGCTTTTTGGTCGTTTGCGTCTTCAAATCGTCGAATCTGTCTTTTGTCTTAACCTTTTATTATTTAAACGAATATCACTTGTAAATAGAACAATTGCAACTAAAAGCTTGTCTTTCTTGAGGAATAATGCTATGAAATATATGTTCGTTTTTAGCATTATCAGTATGGTCCACACACTCGGTTCATAAGGTCCATGAACACAGCTGGTGCATTAGTTAAACCAAACGGCATGACCATAAACTCGTAATGACCGTAACGTGTTCTGAAAGCAGTCTTTGGAATATCATCTTCTTTCACCCGCATTTGATGATACCCGGAACGTAAGTCAATCTTTGAATAAACAGACGAGCCTTGTAGTTGATCAAATAAGTTGTCGATTCTCGGTAGTGGGTAGTGGTTCTTGATGGTAAGTTTGTTCAACTCTCGGTAGTCGATACACAACCTGAATGTACCATCTTTCTTCTTGACAAACAAAACAGGAGCTCCCCACGGTGATGTACTTGGTCGAATGAAACCACGCTCTAAAAGTTCTTGTAATTGGCTTTGCAGTTCTTTCATCTCGCTGGGTGCGAGTCTGTAAGGAGCACGAGCTATTGGTGCAGCTCCTGGTACAAGATCTATTTGAAATTCAACGGATCGCTGTGGGGGTAATCCCGGTAATTCTTTCGGAAATACATCGGGAAATTCTTTTGCAATGGGAACATCATTGATGCTCTTTTCTTCAGTTTGTACTTTCTCGACGTGTGCTAGAACAGCATAGCAACCTTTTCTTATTAGTTTTTGTGCCTTCAAATCACTAATAATATGTAGCTTCGTGTTGCCCTTTTCTCCGTACACCATTAAGGGTTTTCCTTTTTCTCGTATAATACGAATTGCATTTTTGTAACAAACGATCTCTGCTTTCACTTCTTTCAACCAGTCCATACCGATTATCACATCAAAACTCCCTAACTCTACTGGTATCAAATCAATCTTAAATGTTTCGCTAACCAGTTTAATTTCTCAATTCCGACATATATTATCTGCTGAAATTAATTTACCATTTGCTAATTCGAGTAAAAATTTACTATCCAAAGGCGTCAATGGACAAGTTAATTTAGCACAAAAATCTCTACTCATATAGCTTCTATCCGCACCCGAATCAAATAAAACGTAAGCAGATTTATTGTCAATAAGAAACGTACCCGTAACAAGCTCCGGGTCTTCCTGTGCCTCTGCCGCATTAATATTGAAAACTCTTCCGCGGCCTTGTCCATTTGTGTTCTCCTGGTTCGGGCAATTTCTAATAATGTGGCCCGGTTTTCCACATTTATAACAAACTACATTGGCATAACTTGCTCCGACACTACTTGCTCCGCCATTACTCGTTCCGACACCATTTGTTCCTTTCGTTCTATTAACCCCTGGTCCATAGACCTCACACTTCGCCGCGCTATGACCATTTCTTTTACACTTGTTGCAAAATTTGGTGCAGAACCCCGAGTGATACTTTTCACACCTTTGGCATAGCTGCTTCTGATTGTTGTTGTTGTTGCGGTTATTATTGTTGTTGGGATGATTGTTGTAGTTGCTGTTGTTGTTGTTGTTGTTGTTGTTGTTGAGTCGTTTGTTGTAGTTGCGATTGATGTTGCGATTGTTGGGATAATTGTTGCGATTATTGTTGTAATTGCTGTTGTTGTTGTATTGGTGATTCTTATCACCGTTTTCCTCCCACTTTCTTTTGACTTGCTTCACATTGGCCTCTTCAGCAGTCTGTTCTTTAATTCTTTCTTCAATCTGGTTCACTAGTTTGTGAGCCATTCTACATGCCTGTTGTATGGAGGCGGGCTCGTGTGAACTTATATCTTCTTGAATTCTTTCCGGTAATCCTTTCACAAACACGTCGATCTTCTCTTCCTCATCTTCGAATGCTCCCGGACACAATAGGCACAATTCTGTGAATCGTCTTTCGTACGTGGTAATATCAAATCCTTGGGTTCGTAACCCTCTAAGTTTTGTCTTGAGCTTATTGACCTCGGTTCTGGGACGGTACTTCTCGTTCATCAAGTGCTTGAATGCTGACCACGGTAGTGCGTACGCATCATCTTGTCCCACTTGCTCTAGATAGGTATTCCACCATGTTAACGCAGAACCTGTGAAGGTATGCGTAGCGTACTTCACTTTGTCCTCTTCAGTACACTTACTTATGGCAAACACCGATTCGACCTTCTCGGTCCACCGTTTCAATCCGATCGGTCCTTCGGTTCCATCAAATTCCAAAGGTTTGCAGGCAGTGAATTCTTTATAGGTGCATCCTACACGATTTCCTGTACTGCCAGATCCAAGGTTATTGTTGATATGTAGCGCAGCCTGTACTGCGGCTATGTTTGAAGCTAGAAAAGTACGGAATTCCTCTTCATTCATATTCACGGTGTGTCGAGTAGTCGGTGCCATTTCCTTCAAAATAGTCAAATGGAACAAGTTAATCATACAGAATATTAAGAGTAGTTAATAGTATTTCGTAGCATAATATGAACTCATTTATAAAAGCTTTTTCTTCATATTAGCGTTTTATAAGTTTAAATTCGGGTAGTACCTACCCGTTAAGTTCATACTTAGTAGCTAATATACAATTCAACTACTACAATTCTATATAAAAAACTGATTGTAATAATATTTCGCGTTCAAACTTTTATACAATATTTTACAAACTTACAATACCGCTTATTTTACATACAGCATGAAATATAGCACACAATTACTTTGATACAAGATAGTTGTGAAGATAATTCTAGCTAGTACACAAGTCATTCAGCAAAGGCAATAAAGACACGTAATTCATACGTCCAGAAAAAAGTCATGCATTCTGGTTTTACTAGGACTACTTCCCATCCTTGGTCTTGTGGAACATAACCGTTATGGCCGTTGATAAGACAGCGTGTTGTAACGTCGTCAAAGGGACGAGGGTTACGTAATGACCAACAGTCTCGTAATAACCTAAAAACCTCATTTCTTACCCCAATTACCGACTCCGTCACTTGTGGGAACGTTTTGTTTAATAGTTGTAGCCCGATGTTCTTGTTCTCACTTTGGTGAGAAGCGAACATTACTAAACCGTAAGCATAACATGCTTCTTTATGTTGCATGTTAGCTGCTTTTTCTAAATCACGAAGTCCTATATTCGAATATACTGAGTCAAAATAATTTCTTAACCCGTTGCGTAAAATAGCATTTGGGTTCCCCGCAATATATGCGTCAAAGTAAACACATCGTAACTTATGGATTTCCCAATGTGATATCCCCCATCTTTCGAATGAAAGCCTTTTATAAACCAAGGCATTCTTTGTGACGACCCGAAAATTTCCGACTAAATTTAAACTTTATCTTTATATTATTCTGACACGATAAGCAATGTTTGTTAAGTTAAATCTCAAGGATTTTAAACTATGTTTATACATTCATTTAAACCTCGACCAAATTCCAATGATTCACGAACCAGTAAATGAACATATATGAATATGTATGTATATGTGTATATGTTATAAATTGAAAATGTCAACAAAGTATTTAATAGTATAATGCTTTATATGAATGTATTTGTTTCAATATGATTATATATATATATATATATATATATATATATATATTAAATGATTGAATTATCAGAAACATTGAATTATGATTACAAGTCTCTGTTGAGAGGTCCACTATGATTTGAGAAATCTATTCCTCTTAACAATATTCGGAATAATTTGTAAAGCTATTTATAAATAAAAATAAAAAGTGTCATTTACGAAAGTTAGACAAAAGCTATTGGAGAATTGGTTTCCATAATATTCTATTAATCTATTTTCAAACGTACAAAAACGTTTTCAGTTTAAAAAGAACTTTATTATTAAAACGTATATAACTTTTATAAATATCTAGAATCACTTTTGACAACTCATTACTTAACCAGTATAATAAATATAACGATATTTATATTTTATTTCATTAAATATATATATATAACGATTTAAATTAATATTATATATATTTATACACGTATTATACATACATAGTTTTTATATTTTTACTATACTTTAACTTTACCTTTACTTTACTTTTACTTTACTTTAACTTTAGTAATTCACTTTAATAATTCATACTTTAATAATTCACTTTAATAATTCATACTTTAATAATTCACTTTAATAATTCACTTTAATAATTCATACTTTAATAATTCACTTTAATAATTCATACTTTAATAATTCACTTTAATAATTCATACTTTAATAATTCACTTTAATAATTCAAAAATCTATTATAAATAGAATTCAATAGGTTTCATTATTTCATAGAAACTTAAAAATATATTTCTCTAAACTCTCTCAATCGATTTACATATATATATATATTTGCTCTATATTATTTCAAGATATTATTAGTATACATAAAATATTACGACGGAGTGATGTCCGAGTGATTTCAAAATAGTTTTTTGAATGAGTCGAAGCTAAGGAAATTATGGGTTATAGCTATGGAGGTGATGGGTATGGTTCATGGGTATGCTCGTGAGGTCAATCTAGTGTTTATCATCTCCGTTGCGTCTACGTACTTTCCTGCAATATTGAATCTCAATATTGATACGTGAGCACTCATAACTTAACTTTTATATATCAATAGTGTATCCCTGACTAGTGCTCGAGTATATAGGATTATGCATGCTTGTACATTCGATATTGTCCTTAGATAGGTTTGTTGAATCCTGAATTAGATACATATGCTACTGAGATAGGGTATATGATATGCATGTCATTGGAAAGCTAGCGAAAAATTAAGAACTTTTCATTTAGATATCGAATGGTTTCGATGAACGGATTTGAAGTTAAAGTCAACTGAATTTTAGTATTATTGTTAAAATGATTATTATTACTATCGTCGTTATTATTTTAATAGAAATATCATTGTTATTATAAAATATCATTATTACTATTATGTTAGTATTATCATTTTATCATAATAACATTTTTAGTAAATATAAATATTGTTATTTTTTTTTATAGAATAATAATAATTATTATTACAAAATAATACAACTTTTACTTATTATTATTATGATCAATATTATTTTATCAAATAAATAGGGGATACAAAGATATTTTTCACCACGCGTAATATAATTACATTAATAATACTTACCACTATAGTTTTACGATATTAAGTGAACTTTATAAATTTTACTACTTAAGATATATAAAAGTATATTTTATCATATATAAACGTTAATATAAATTTTTATTAATAAATGACTTTTATTATTATAAAATCTAATAAATATATTTAAATATATAAAACGACTATAGCTAAGTTATATAATAAACACGTATAAATTTTAGAAGTCATTTTGGGTCAAGTTGACTTTTGTTGACTTTTGCATATTAGTCTCGAGCATTAGGATTGTGGTACACTATGACTTGACCAAAAATTGTTAGACAAATATTGACCAACATATAAATATATATAATTAATATAGGTTCGTGAATCTGAGGCCAACCTTGCACTTGTTAAATGACGTTATATGTATTTTTACTACGAAATACAGTATGGTGAGTTTCATTACTCCCTTTTTATATATATTTTTGGGCTGAGAATACATGCGCTGTTTTATAAATGTTTTACGAAATAGGCACAAGTACTAAAACTAATTCTATGTGGGTTTAAACCAGAAATATACTCTTAGCTTGGTAACATTAAACTACTTGTCTATGTACGGTAGGCGCGAATCCTAAAGATAGATCTATTGGGCCTGACAAACCCCATCCTGACTATGGGATGCTTTATTACTTCGAGGTTATTTTAAATACACTTGATATGGTGTACTTCAGAGGGTAAAACATGAACATTAAGGCTTGTTACCGGGTGCCTACAACTTATAAAATACTTTTATACACTTGCGAGTGTACATATATTTATAAACGGAAATCTTGTGGTCTATTAATATATTGAAATGATTATTATGATAAACCTATGAACTCACCAACCTTTTGGTTGGCACTTTAAAGCATGTTTATTCTCAGGTATTAAAGAAATCTTCCGCTGTGCATTAGCTCATTTTAAGGATATTACTTGGAGTCATTCATGGCATATTTTGAAAGACGTTGCATTCGAGTCATTGAGTTCATCAAGATTATTATTATGTCAATTATAGTTGGATGTATTATGAAATGGTGTGCATTCCGTCAACTTTCGTTGTAAAGAAAGTTTGTCTTTTAAAAACGAATGCAATGTTTGTAAAATGTATCATATAGAGGTCAAAATACCTCGCGATGTAATCAACTATTGTGAATCGTTTATAATGTATATGAACGGGTCATTTCAGTTGGTATCAGAGCCAGGTTTCGATCCTGGGACCTGTGGGTTATGGGCCCACCACGCTTCCGCTGCGCAAAACAACCATTCTCACCCAAATTTGATTACGCATTCTGATTTTGACAAATCAAAATCCAAGTCATGATTTAACAGAAGACATCACTCTTAGATTCCTACATCTTTCAAAGCTATACTTTGACTTCAAAACCGTGTTAGAACATCATATGTATATTAACGATTACAAACTGTGTTCAATCTCTCCGAAGTTTTTGAAGACACTTCAAACAATGAACAATCGAGATGATGATCCAACCACATATTACCCACATTTATGTACCTAAAAAGCTCTCGAAGCCAAAGTCATAGTTCGACGCGTATCCGTGTCAGACCCTTTGGCATTTATTAGCTAAAATGACTTTTGAATTCCTTTTCAAAGTAGACAGTTTTGTCACAGCTCCAGCAAGTCAACTTCGACTTTTCAGTCGGACTAGTCTTATTATAATCTCGATAGATACGTTGCCCTTTCATCATCGTTACTGGGGACCTTTCATATCTCGCCACCTTAGTAATAAACTTACCAACAACTTCAATTATCTTTGACTTTTCGAAAAATCATTATATTTATTGAAATCACATCATTTACTCATTCGCATCTTGTAACGAGAATTGTCATACGAATCATCGAAAAACAGTAACCAGTATTTTGAAATCTCGCAACATGTCTACGCCAACAGTTATATGTGTACGTAAAACCTCTATCTCCTGGACTTACATACTTTGAATGTGAAGTTCTGAAAAATATTCTGAACTGCAAACTAGTTCTTGAAATGCTGACGAAGCATCAAAAACTGTAAACGATCTTAACAGTAAAAAGTTTGATGACAAAGAATAGTAAGGTGGTAAAGCTGAGAAAAAGAGAAGGTTTGGAACTGGAAAACGGATTGAACAAACTATGAAGGAGGCTGTGGACAAATCACAAAGACTAAATCTGCCTTCAAAGAATCCAAATGATTCAGTGCCTGCTAAAGTCATTAACGAATACCTTACTCTTTATTCTAAACCTTTACAGACAAATCTTCATCATCATCCATCAATATTAGAAATTCTAAAATATTATCATATCTTTCATTATAAATATCCGCGATATTTCTGAAGATATTTTCACAACTAATCTTATCTGAAGTCATTTATCTCTTTGCACTATCAGTGTTACATCATATAAGAAACTATTAGTTTCTATATTCTATAAACTTTCGAGTTTAAATTATGAATGTTTTGAAGTAGTGTTGGGAACTGAAGCATGAGTTAGTATAATATGATGACACTTGATCAACGTGATTATATTACAGTAAGTCATGCTGAGTTTCTAATGGGACATGACGATTCACAGACCATGCCGTCATCATGTTCCATGTTACACGACTCTTGTATTCTATTTAATCTCTAAAAATATCAAGAATATATTTTCTTGATGATTCGGTCTTTTTAGGGTATTATAGTAAATTAACAAATCAAGATCGTGCCATTACCATTTCCTTCTTAGAACATTAACTATGTTCATTCTAAAATTCATATCTGCGAATACTGGACCATTACAAACGTTGCTTAATCGCAAGAAGAAGAAACGAAAGGACAAAACTCCAAAATAGAAATTGGAGTATAAATCGCAGCAAATAGAAGGGAGCATTAACTTGGATGTCAATGATTATAGAAGACAAAAGCAGGGGCTTTGAAATATAAGGGAAGATAAAAAAACCCAACAACTATCCAAAAATTATAAACCGTATATATCGATGCATATAGCAATATAAAGACACGGAAGAACTAAAAACACTATAAAACCGAGAGTATAGTAGTAATAAATAGATTCTTCCGGAGGCAGATGAAAAAGAAGAACGACAGATATGAAAGTGAGGAGTATATCGAGAATCATTACTGGATGAAGCATATTGACAAATACTTTAAAATATGAGTTGAGGGACAAAGAATAGAAGGTGTGAGTTGTAAGGAAACGAAGGAGGTGGATTTATAGTGAAATACCCGACAGAGAAATCAAGATGGATTATCGTATTAATTCGAAGAGAATCATAATCTCCTTAATCACCGAAGCATCAAATCCAACATAGATTACAAAGATTTTCTTTAAATTCGGAGATCAATTGTGATGACGTCAAAAGATATGACGAATCACTATAATCTTATTTCCTTCATTTACGATAACTTCCCTCATACGCTTTGAGTAATCGAATTATTTTATCCATACTTCTTAGACATGATAAAACTTCATAATCGTCATAATAACATTCTCATTGTTAGCCATAACGACCTCTATCAAATTTCGGGGACGAAATTTCTTTAACGGGTAGGTACTGTGACGACCCGGAAATTTCTGACTAAATTTAAACTTTATCTTTATATTATTCTGACACGATAAGCAATGTTTGTTAAGTTAAATCTCAAGGATTTTAAACTATGTTTATACATTCATTTAAACCTCGACCAAATTCCAATGATTCACGAACCATTAAATGAACATATATGAATATGTATGTATATGTGTATATGTTATAAATTGAAAATGTCAACAAAGTATTTAATAGTATAATGCTTTATATGAATGTATTTGTTTCAATATGATTATCGACGAAATTAAAAAAAATATATATATATATATATATATATATATATATATATATATATATTAAATGATTGAATTATCAGAAACATTGAATTATGATTACAAGTCTCTGTTGAGAGTTCCACTATGATTTGAGAAATCTATTCCTCTTAACGATATTCGGAATAATTTGTAAAGCTATTTATAAATAAAAATAAAAAGTGTCATTTACGAAAGTTAGACAAAAGCTATTGGAGAATTGGTTTCCATAATATTCTATTAATCTATTTTCAAACGTAAAAAAACGTTTTCAGTTTAAAAAGAACTTTATTATTAAAACGTATATAACTTTTATAAATATCTAGAATCACTTTTGACAACTCATTACTTAACCAGTATAATAAATATAACGATATTTATATTTTATTTCATTAAATATATATATAACAATTTAAATTAATATTATATATATTTATACACGTATTATACATACATAGTTTTTATATTTTTACTATACTTTAACTTTACCTTTACTTTACTTTTACTTTACTTTAACTTTAGTAATTCACTTTAATAATTCATACTTTAATAATTCACTTTAATAATTCATACTTTAATAATTCACTTTAATAATTCATACTTTAATAATTCACTTTAATAATTCAAAAATCTATTATAAATAGAATTCAATAGGTTTCATTATTTCATAGAAACTTGAAAATATATTTCTCTAAACTCTCTCAATCGATTTACATATATATATATATATATATTTGCTCTATATTATTTCAAGATATTATTAGTATACATAAAATATTATGACGGAGTGATGTCCGAGTGATTTCAAAATAGTTTTTTGAATGAGTCGAAGCTAAGGAAATTATGGGTTATAGCTATGGAGGTGATGGGTATGGTTCATGGGTATGCTCGTGAGGTCAATCTAGTGTTTATCATCTCCGTTGCGTCTACGTACTTTCCTGCAATATTGAATCTCAATATTGATACGTGAGCACTCATAACTTAACTTTTATATATCAATAGTGTATCCCTGACTAGTGCTCGAGTATATAGGATTATGCATGCTTGTACATTCGATATTGTCCTTAGATAGGTTTGTTGAATCCTGAATTAGATACATATGCTACTGAGATAGGGTATATGATATGCATGTCATTGGAAAGCTAGCGAAAAATTAAGAACTTTTCATTTAGATATCGAATGGTTTCGATGAACGGATTTGAAGTTAAAGTCAACTGAATTTTAGTATTATTGTTAAAATGATTATTATTACTATCGTCGTTATTATTTCAATAGAAATATCATTGTTATTATAAAATATCATTATTACTATTATGTTAGTATTATCATTTTATCATAATAACATTTTTAGTAAATATAAATATTGTTATTTTTTTTATAGAATAATAATAATTATTATTACAAAATAATACAACTTTTACTTATTATTATTATGATCAATATTATTTTATCAAATAAATAGGGGATACAAAGATATTTTTCACCACGCGTAATATAATTACATTAATAATACTTACCACTATAGTTTTACGATATTAAGTGAACTTTATAAATTTTACTACTTAAGATATATAAAAGTATATTTTATCATATATAAACGTTAATATAAATTTTTATTAATAAATGACTTTTATTATTATAAAATCTAATAAATATATTTAAATATATAAAACGACTATAGCTAAGTTATATAATAAACACGTATAAATTTTAGAAGTCATTTTGGGTCAAGTTGACTTTTGTTGACTTTTGCATATTAGTCTCGAGCATTAGGATTGTGGTACACTATGACTTGACCAAAAATTGTTAGACAAATATTGACCAACATATAAATATATATAATTAATATAGGTTCGTGAATCCGAGGTCAACCTTGCACTTGTTAAATGACGTTATATGTATTTTTACTACGAAATACAGTATGGTGAGTTTCATTACTCCCTTTTTATATATATTTTTGGGCTGAGAATACATGCGCTGTTTTATAAATGTTTTACGAAATAGGCACAAGTACTAAAACTAATTCTATGTGGGTTTAAACCAAAAATATACCCTTAGCTTGGTAACATTAAACTACTTGTCTATGTACGGTAGGCGCGAATCCTAAAGATAGATCTATTGGTACGCTAAACTAGACCTTGGAGAATTAAAACCAACAAGAATAAGCATACAACTAGCCGATAGATCAATAAAATATCCTAGAGGGATAATGGAGAACATGCTAGTTAAAGTTGGTACTTTAGTATTTCCAGTAGATTTTGTTGTTTTGGACATGGAAGAAGATTCTCAAGTTCCTCTCATATTAGGAAGACCATTCTTAAACACGGCTAAAGCAATGATAGACGTGTTCGGTAAGAAACTGACCCTAAGTATAGAGAATGAGAGTGTTACCTTTTCAGTTGATAGAGCAATGCAACAACCACAATCTGCAGATGATACATGTTATTATATTCAAACTATAGATGCACATGCAGAATTATTAGAAGAATTTCCAGAATTACAAGGAACGGGAGAATGTTCTTTAGGAGAAGGTAATGAACCAATTGATGAAGCTGAAATGTTAGCTACACTTATAGCTAATGGATATGAACCAACAACAGAAGAAATTCAAATGCTAAAAGAAGAAGACAGATATCGATATAAATCATCGATAGAAGAACCTCCGAAATTAGAGTTAAAGCCACTTCCAAACCATTTGGAATACGCTTATTTACATGGTGAATCTGAATTACCTGTAATAATATCGTCTTCTCTTATTGAAAATGAGAAATCACAACTCATTTCTGTGTTAAAAGCTCATAAACCAGCCATTGCATGGAAGATTCATGATATTAAAGGAATAAGTCCTTCGTATTGCACACATAAAATCCTTATGGAAGAAGGTCATAAAACTTATGTGCAACGCCAACGAAGACTAAATCCTAATATGCAAGATGTAGTTAAGAAAGAGATTATTAAACTGCTAGATGCAGGTTTGATATATCCAATTTCTGATAGTCCATGGGTAAGCCCAGTTCAATGCGTTCCTAAGAAGGGTGGCATGACTGTCATTACAAATGAGAAAAATGAGCTTATTCCTACTAGGACTGTAACAGGATGGCGTGTATGTATTGATTATAGAAAATTAAATGACGCCACCAGAAAAGATCACTTTCCCTTACCTTTCATAGATCAAATGTTGGAAAGATTAGCCGGAAATAGTTACTATTGTTTTCTAGATGGATTTTCCGGATATTTTCAAATTCCAATAGCACCCGAAGATCAAGAGAAAACCACATTCACGTGCCCTTATGGTACTTTTGCTTACAAACGCATGCCATTTGGACTTTGTAACGCCCCTGCAACCTTTCAAAGGTGTATGATGGCGATTTTTCACGACATGATAGAAGAATGCATGGAAGTATTCATGGATGACTTTTCAGTCTTCGGTGATACATTTAAATCATGTCTAGTTAATCTGGAACGAATGCTAATTAGATGCGAAAAATCAAATCTAGTACTTAATTGGGAGAAATGCCATTTCATGGTTAAAGAAGGCATCGTTCTTGGACATAAAATTTCAAAAGAAGGAATTGAAGTGGATAGAGCTAAAGTAGATGTAATTGCTAAACTTCCACATCCCACCAATGTTAGAGGAGTTAGGAGTTTTCTAGGGCATGCCGGTTTTTACCGACGTTTTATAAAAGATTTTTCTAAAATTGCCACTCCTATGAATAAACTCCTAGAAAAGGATGCGCCATTCATCTTTTCAGATGAGTGTATCAAATCTTTTAATATTCTTAAAGAAAAACTCACTAATGCGCCGATCATGATAACACCAAATTGGAATCTACCATTTGAACTAATGTGCGATGCAAGTGATTTTGCAATGGGAGCCGTTTTAGGACAAAGGATTGAAAAACCATTTCAACCTATATATTATGCTAGTAAGACGTTACAAGGAGCACAAACGAACTATACAACTACTGAAAAAGAACTCCTTGCTATTGTCTTTGCTTTTGACAAATTTCGATCATATCTCGTTCTAGCAAAAACGGTGGTCTATACCGACCATTCTGCTCTTAGATACCTATTTTCAAAACAAGATGCTAAACCAAGATTAATCCGCTGGATCTTACTCTTACAAGAGTTTGATATTGAAATCCGAGATAAAAGAGGAGCAGAAAATCTCGCCGCTGATCATCTTTCTCGTCTTGAAAATCCCGAATTAGAAGTTCTGAATGAATCGGCCATAAAAGACAACTTTCCTGATGAATATCTATTGAAGATAGATTATAAAGAAATCCCATGGTTTGCAGACTATGCAAACTACTTAGTTTGTGGATTCCTTGAAAAAGGATTATCGTACCAAAGACGAAAGAAATTCTTCAGTGATATAAAACACTATTTCTGGGAAGATCCACATCTGTTTAAAAGTTGTCCCGATGGAATAATACGCCGATGTGTATTTGGAGATGAAGCTAGTAAAATTTTAAACCATTGTCACACAGGACCAACAGGAGGGCATTATGGGCCTCAACTAACAGCAAGAAAAGTTTATGAAGCTGGATTCTATTGGCCTACAATTTACAAAGACGCACACCTTCTTTGCAAATCCTGTGATGCATGTCAAAGGGCCGGAAGAATAAGTCAACGTGATGAAATGCCACAAAATGTCATCCAAGTATGTGAAGTATTTGACATTTGGGGTATTGACTTTATGGGTCCATTTCCAAAATCTCATAATAATCTATATATACTCGTAGCCATTGATTATGTATCTAAATGGGCGGAAGCACAAGCTCTCCCAACTAACGATGCACGAGTTGTAGTCAACTTTTTAAAACGTCTTTTTGCAAGGTTTGGAACACCGAAAGCTTTAATAAGTGATCGGGGTACTCATTTCTGTAATAATCAACTTGAGAAAGTTCTTAAAAGATATGGAGTAACTCATAAAATCTCCACCGCATATCATCCACAAACAAGTGGACAAGTTGAAAATACCAACCGAGCTTTAAAACGTATTCTAGAGAAAACCGTAGGATCAAATCCGAAGGAATGGTCCATTAAATTGGAGGATGCACTCTGGGCTTTTAGAACAGCCTACAAAACTCCAATTGGAACCACACCTTTTAGACTTGTTTATGGAAAAGCATGTCATCTTCCAGTAGAAATTGAACACAAAGCATTTTGGGCTTTGAAGACATGTAATCTTGATTTACATGAAGCCGGACGTCTACGATTAAGTCAACTAAACGAATTAGAAGAATTAAGACATGAAGCATACGAAAATTCGTTAATCTATAAAGAAAGAACGAAGAAATGGCATGATAAAAGAATCAGAAGTTCAAAAGAATTTAAAGAAGGAGACAGAGTTCTTCTTTTCAATTCACGATTCAAGCTATTTCCTGGAAAATTGAAATCAAGATGGTCTGGACCATTCATAGTCAAAAGAGTTTTCCCATACGGAACGATAGAATTAATAAATTCAAATGGGATTGAATTTAAAGTTAATGGTCACAGAGTTAAACATTACATACATGGTCCGGTGGAAGTCGACAACGAAGTTAATCACAATTTCGACACCACAGCTAACTAAGTGTGGGGAGAATAAAGTCTTTAAAGGATAATATGTATTTCTGTTAGAGTTAGATTGTCTGTTTTCGTGTAGTTCTCGAAAATGGAACACGTATGGTCTTTCCCTAGCAGACCCTAAAGAACTAGTCTTCTCCCCCCATTCTGAATTTTTATTTTTTTAGGTTTTTACTAAATGAAGACTGCATGTGAACTAAACCATGGTCTAATGCTACACGCTTTGATCACTAAACGTAATAATGACATACTACCGAGCGAATTAGTATCAGTAATCAGAGAAAGAATGGACGGAGTTAGAAAAGGATCCAGATGCGAAGATAATAAGTTACAATTTGGTAAAGGAAAATCAAAATCCGCAGCGAAAAGAAGAGCACGACACCTAGAACGATGTCACAAATGCGGAAAATGGTCACATGGAGGTAAATGTTCAAATAATCAAACCTATTCAAATACCGAATTTGTTACTTTATGCAGAGACGGACCGTTCATATGTTTAGAAGAAAAGACAATGAATGCTCGAGGTTACGCCTATGCAGCCATGGAAAACCAATTAAACCGACTATCTTATGAATATAATAGATCATATAACTAAGAAATCTATTTCACAGGTATGTTTGTAAAGTTTTTATTTTTATTTTTATTTTTAACCTTTTGATAATAAACGCTAATTTGTTCGCTAAAAAGTATTAAATTGGTATTAAATAAAATTAGGTTTGGCGACCGAAATTATTGATATCGTTCAAAAATTTATTACATCACTGCGAAATTTAACGTTTATTCTTAAGGTATAAATATCTTTAATCAATCAACCCAAAATATTTCAAAAATTCGTCATGAGTTAAATTAGGTCTTGGAACCGAAATTACTTTACCGAAAAGAGGGGCGCATATTTTTGATAATATTTGATTGATTAAAGTGGGATAAAAAGACAAAAAGATTTTTAATTTTATTTTTACCATGTTTTTAAAATTAATATTTAAATCTTAAATTAATATTGTAAACTTTGTAAAAACAATATATTTAAAATTGTAAATATTTGAAAAATTAATATAAGTTTGATATGAATTTATAAATTTTTAAATTAAGTTTGGTGTGAATTTTTAATTTTTAAAATATTAATTTTTAATTTTATGCATTTTAAATTTTGAGTTTGGTGTGAATTTTTAATATTAATTTTGAATTTTATATTTATGTTGTGTGAATTTAAAAACAAAAATTTACTTTATCTCATTAAGTTAAAAATATGATTTTTAAAATTCGTCGTAAGTTGAAGACTAGGTCTTTGAACCGAAATTGCTTTACCCGAGGGAGGGACGAGAACTTTTATTATCAATATTTTTAATCTTATTGATTTAAAGTATGCCAAAAACATTAAAAAACCCAAAAATCTTAGCTTTTAAAACAATCGCTACAAAAAGACAAATTTTAAAATTTTGTCGAGGGACGGACTAGGACATCGATCCGAAACGACCTCATCCTAAATAACAAGGGAAACAAAATTTTAAAATTAATTACTAAATTGTTTTAAGAAGTTAAAGATTATAAAAAAAAAAAAAAAAAAAAAAAAAAAAAAGAGTAAACTCCGCGACTCGCGGAGTTTGAAGTGCAAACCTCCGCGACTCGCGGAGGGACCAAAACACAGAAAAAAAAATAAAAATAGCTGAACGATCAGTCACTCCCCCACACACAAAACAGAAACATACAGCTCGAAAATAACTGCGAAAAAAAACCCGAAAATCACCCCCAAAAATCTCAATTTTTAACCGTTAATCACCAAATTTTTTGCTAAAATCATGTTGAGAAGGATGATATCTAAGAATTACTCAAGAAAAACGGTAAATTTCTACACCTAAACACCATTTAATTCGAATTTTAGTGTTCTTGAGCTATTTTTTCCCCAATTTGATTTTGATGCTTTTTAGTGTAATTAGACTTAAATTGTTTATGTATTATGCTTGTATAACCTAGATTGATGCTGTTTAACATGATTAGAAGCCTTAAACTTCAAATTTTGAATAATCTAGGGTTTGTGTTCTTGAGCAATTTGGGGCTTTTTGATATAAACAGGTTATGGCCGATTTTTGTCATGAATTGTTGCTAAATTGAGTAGTGTAACATGTCTAGGTAGTTAAATGATCCAAACTTTGAGCCTAAACATGATTTTGAGAATTAAAGTGGACTTTTTCAAGTCCAAAATTCATGAACTTGATTTTTGAAAGATAATGCCATTTGAGACTTGTTTATTTGCTAGTAATGATTATTTTGACATGTTATTTGACTTGAATGCTTATGAACTTGGCGAAAATTTTCGTATATGCTTATTTGAAAAAGTGTAGATTTGATAAAAATGTGAAAATAAGCTTAAGTTTGATATAAATTGATAATGTCATTGTAATTATTTTGATTGATGATTTTGCTGACACTAATGCATATTTGGATGCACAAAATTTGTGTTTGATGTGTTTTGCAGAATGAAAGGGGTGAATCTTCATCCCAAGCCCGCCATGCTCCTGCTGAGAATTTGGAACAACAGGAGGTAGATAACTACTACAAGCAGGATGTACCTCATCCAGTCATGACCTTTTCAGATATGCACTTGGAACAGTTGCACCCGAACCTGAGATTTGACAGACTTTGGATAGATTATCCAAAATATCAACGGGGTTTGCATACTCTTCATTCCAAGGTTGTTGAGGTACCGAGGGTCATAGAATGGGGACCCTTAGAAGCTGTAGAATTGGCCGGGCCAATTAGGGAATTACTTGTACAGAGGTATGGTAATTCTTCTTTTAATGACTGGATATGTTTATTCACCATACGCAGACCTGTATATAAAGTATGGTGTGAAGAGTTGTTATGTAGTATAGAGTTGAATGATCGGGTAGCTAGTTTAACCGATCGTTCTTTTATTAGATTTTTTTTAGGCGGTTCGATGCGCCACATGTCTTTACTGGACATGGCTCAGGCTTTACGTATATATACGCCTGAGGAGTTAGCGTCTGCCGATTGTAGAGGATTGATACTAAACGGTAGAAGGATAGATGAGAATTTTGATACACACGGTGTGTGGAGTCAAATGACAAGCCATCACCGTTTCAAAGGGGGAAACTACTCTTATTTGGATATAGATAGAGCCGAATTAAGAGTAATACATAGGTTTTTAGCTAATTCGATTACACAAAGGGGTAAAAACAAAGAAAAGGTAAATGAACAAGATTTGTTTTACCATATGTGTATTCTAGACCCACAGAGCGCTGTAAGTATACCATATTGTGTGGGTTATTATTTATCAGCTATGGTTCGGGGGATGCGACCACATAGCATAATAGGAGGTGGTATTTTTATTACTTTGATTGGTGAATATCTCGGTGTGGATATAAGTCGGGGGGGATTATTACTAGAAGAGCCGAAACCCCGCGACACTATAGGTTTAAATGTATACCATGGTGCGAAAGTTTTGAAGCGGCGAAATAACGCCGCAGTACGATACCATGGTAGACATCCACAGGTGGAGAGAAACCAGGAACAAGGTAATGTAGGAGGGGGGAATGAGATGCAAGAAATGCATAGGTTTATAGCTTCTCAGGAATACGAAAATGCTAGACAGAGAGCATTTGAAGATTGGCAAGTTCATCAGAACCAGATCATAGCGCATTGCCAACATATAGGTAGAAACTATATTCCTACACCGAAACCCGTCTTCCCTCCTTGGTCGATAGAGATGCAGCCACCATATCCTACGTATGACCCTGCCGAAGCATTCTATAGCACTTATGGTTATGCGTGGAACCCCTATTGGTACCAATATCATCCTTAGTTTACTTATTATTATTTTTTTTTTATTTTGTAATTTGTAATTATTGATATGTTTAATACTTTTGTTAATATTGTAATCATTTTTATAATTATCTAACTTTTATTCTTAGATTTTAATAATTTTTGAATGTGGGGTAATAAACCAAACTTCAAAAATATGTATATATGTTTGCAGTTTATCTTATGTACACAACAGGGTAAAACAACGCATTTTCAAAGACTGGCATTAAGTTCAGCAAAAGCAACTAATTTTGACGACAAGATGCAAAATATATGTGAAATAACAACAAGACGGAATGAACAAATGATGTGCACCATTTATCATTCAGCAAACAAACGCCAATATATTTGGAAACTTTGGTAAAAATTTAATCATTTTCACACAAATCACCCTCAATAATTTAAATTGTTACTGATTTCTTGCAAATGAGGGCATTGCAAGATCTTAAGTGTGGGAAGGGGTTAAATTCTTTCGGATTTTAAAAATTTTTACTTTATACACTTGGTTACCATTAAAAATACTAGTAAAGCAGTAGTTGTATTAGAATCTAGTGCTCTCTGATAAAAAAGAACAGCCCTAGTCTTATATACTGACTACCCAATTCTAGTAAAATTTTTCAAAATTTTCAATTAAATGAATTCAAATCATGTTTATACATATTTATGAACGATAAAACTAGGTTTTAACACCGAAATTATTGTTACCTCGGAAAGGACATAAATTGAGAAACAAACTAAAATGTTAAAATTCATTTAAAATGGAATAGAGGACGATAAAAAGGAAAATAAAAGCCAAGTGTGGGAAAATTTACCAAGTTATTTTAAACATATGTCACATATATCTGTAACAAATAACTGAAAATACTTTTGCTTTGAACTAAACTAAATTGTTTTACCCGATGAAAGAAAAGAAGAGATGGATCTACACGATGAATCAATTCCATCATTAAAAGGAAGTAAAGTCTTCCGAAAAAGAAACGCGCTTCTTGATTTAGGTCATGAAGTTGTCGTCCAGACCAGCTGTAGGTTGACGAAAAATCTAGAAAAGTCATCTCTAAAATCGGCTGGAAATCCACGGACCTCAGCATTAAACAGGGTCGCCAAGTGGTCAGATTTATCCTAACCATGAGAAGGATTTATCTCGTACAATGGGGGGCACCATGCAAATTAGCTGGATAAGACTAATGAATCAGATCCCCAGAAAGGATAATCTCCTTAAAGATTAAAAATCAGCTTTTAAGACTGATATTACTCAATCCTAGAGATTGACCTTAAAGATTGAGAATTCAAACTCATGGAATTCAATGATATCTAAACTCGAGCTTAAACGAGAAAATATTTTGATCAAAATTATAAACCGATTTGTTTTCTGAAAACCCTAATTTTAATGCGTTCATTACCATTGAACGTAAAATCCTAGGAATTCACCTGGAATTCATTAGGTCACCTGAACTAAATCGGGTGTCAACCGTAAGAACGGTGGTTGCATAGCATGGTCAAAGACAGGACCTTGTGCCAGACCGAAAAATTATAAGGGTGAGCTTTACTATTGCTCCTACCAAGGATAGTAATTGCGTCCGACACGTTATAGACCATAATCAAAAGCATGTCACGGGACATTGCCTTAAACAGTTGCTTGTTCAACGCTTTCCTTTACAACCGGACGGTAGTTTGCCGAAAGGTAATATACGGGACAAGTAAACTGGACGTGTTGCTTTCCAAATACAAGGTTAGCAAGTGGGTGACACAAAACCGCAAGTTTTGAGCTAAAATTTTCAAATCTGAAACCCACCAAACCCACAAAAATATTTTGCAAACACCGGTAAAGGGTTATTCCGGAAAACTTATCTAGGGTAAAAACTAGATTTAATTTTCAAAAGATCAAATGTTTTCATAAAGATCCAATTTCCTTAATGGATCTAAATTTTTAGAGTCATGTGGGACTGTAAACCATATCGTTACTACCATTGTTTATACCGCCGTATAGAAATCACTGATGTACAAAGTGTGAAGAATAAAGAAGTGATTCTAGTATTTCAAGACAATATTGCTTGAGGACAAGCAACGCTCAAGTGTGGGAATATTTGATAATGCTAAAAACGAACATATATTTCATAGCATTATTCCTCAAGAAAGACAAGCTTTTAGTTGCAATTGTTCTATTTACAAGTGATATTCGTTTAAATAATAAAAGGTGAAGACAAAAGACAGATTCGACGATTTGAAGACGCAAACGACCAAAAAGCTCAGAAGAACAAAAGACAATCAAAAAGGTTCCAATTATTGATAAGAAACGTCTCAAAATTACAAGAGTACAAGATTCAAAACGCAAAGTACAAGATATTAAATTGTACGCGAGGACGTTCGAAAATCCGGAACCGGAACCAGAGTCAACTCTTAACGCTCGACGCAACGGACTAAAAATTACAAGTTAACTATGTATATAAATATAATATAATATATAATTAATTATATTAATTATATATATATTATATATATATATTAAAAACCGTCGGCAGCAAGAAACTCCAAGGGTGTGAGCTGTAAATACATCTCCGCGACTCGCGGAGTTTTAAGGGCATTTTGCCGCGAGTCGCGGAGCCCCAATTTTCAACTCTGGCTATAAAGCCAACCGAATTCTGATCAAATTTCATATCTTATTTCATCTCTCTCTCAATATATACGTAATATATATATATATTTATATTTTAATTTTAATTTTAATTTTAATTCTAATAATAAGGGTATGTTAGCGAATGTTGTAAGGGTGTAAGTCGAAATTCTGTCCGTGTAACGCTACGCTATTTTTAATCATTGTAAGTTATGTTCAACCTTTTTATATTAATGTCTCGTAGCTAAGTTATTATTATGCTTATTTAAAACGAAGTAATCATGATGTTGGGCTAATTACTAAAATTGGGTAATTGGGCTTTGTACCATAATTGGGGTTTGGACAAAAGAACGACACTTGTGGAAATTAGACTATGGGCTATTAATGGGCTTTATATTTGTTTAACTAAATGAAAGTTTGTTAATGTTAATATAAAGATTTACAATTGGGCGTCCCTATAAATTACCATATACACTCGATCGGACACGATGGGCGGGGTATTTATATGTACGAATAATCGTTCATTTAACCGGACACGGGAATGGATTAATAGCCACTAGAATAATTAAAACAGGGGTGAAATTACATTCAAGGGTAATTGGTGTAATTGTTAACAAAGTAGTAAAACCTTGGTTTACACGCAGTCGATAACCTGGTGTATTCATTAAACAAAGTATTAAAACCTTGTTACAATTCGAATCCCCAATTAGTTGGAATATTTAACTTCGGGTATAATAATAATTTGACAAGGACACTTGCAATTTATATTTATGACTGATGGACTGTTATGGACAAAAACCAGACGGACATATTGAATAATCCAGGACAAAGGACAATTAACCCATGGGCATAAAACTAAAATCAACACGTCAAACATCATGATTACGGAAGTTTAAATAAGCATAATTCTTTTATTTCATATTTAATTTCCTTTATTTTATATTTAATTGCACTTCTAATTATCGCACTTTTATTTATTTTATTTTATCGCACTTTTAATTATCGTACTTTTTAATTATCGCAATTTTATTTTATCGTATTTTTATTATTCGCAATTTCATTATCGTTATTTACTTTACGCTTCAATTTAAGTCTTGTATTTATTTTATATTTTACATTAGGTTTTAACTGCGACTAAAATCTTAAAATCGACAAACCGGTCATTAAACGGTAAAAACCCCCCTTTATAATAATAATATTACTTATATATATGTTTGTAGTTTTATAAAAGTAAACTAATATAGCGTTGAGCTTTGTTTAAAGATTTCCCTGTGGAACGAACCGGACTTACTAAAAACTACACTACTGTACGATTAGGTACACTGCCTATAAGTGTTGTAGCAAGGTTTAAGTATATCCATTCTATAAATAAATAAATATCTTGTGTAAAATTGTATCGTATTTAATAGTGTTTTCTGCTAAAATTTAATAACTATTTTATATACACCTCGCTTCGCATCACATACCTTGACAAGTTTGTCATTGTTTTCATTGATGACATACTTATTTACTCAAAGAATGACCAAGAACACGGTGAACATTTGAAAAAGGTGTTAGAAGTATTGAGGAAGGAAGAATTGTACGCTAAGTTTTCAAAGTGTGCATTTTGGTTGGAAGAAGTTCAATTCCTCGGTCACATAGTGAACAAAGAAGGTATTAAGGTGGATCCGGCAAAGATAGAAACTGTTGAAAAGTGGGAAACCCCGAAAACTCCGAAACACATACGCCAGTTTTTAGGACTAGCTGGTTACTACAGAAGGTTCATCCAAGACTTTTCCAGAATAGCAAAACCCTTGACTGCATTAACGCATAAAGGGAAGAAATTTGAATGGAATGATGAACAAGAGAAAGCGTTTCAGTTATTGAAGAAAAAGCTAACTATGGCACCTATATTGTCATTACCTGAAGGGAATGATGATTTTGTGATTTATTGTGACGCATCAAAGCAAGGTCTCAGTTGTGTATTAATGCAACGAACGAAGGTGATTGCTTATGCGTCTAGACAATTGAAGATTCACGAACAAAATTATACGACGCATGATTTGGAATTAGGCTCGGTTGTTTTTGCATTAAAGATTTGGAGGCACTACTTATATGGGGTCAAAAGTATTATATATGCCGACCACAAAAGCCTTTAACACATATTTAATCAGAAACAACTGAATATGAGGCAGCGTAGGTGGATTGAATTATTGAATGATTATGACTTTGAGATTCGTTACCACCCGGGGAAGGCAAATGTGGTAGCCGATGCCTTGAGCAGGAAGGACAGAGAACCCATTCGAGTAAAATCCATGAATATAATGATTCATAATAACCTTACTACTCAAATAAAGGAGGCACAACATGGAGTTTTAAAAGAGGGAAATTTAAAGGATGAAATACCCAAAGGATCGGAGAAACATCTTAATATTCGGGAAGACGGAACCCGGTATAGGGCTGAAAGGATTTGGGTACCAAAATTTGGAGATATGAGAGAAATGGTACTTAGAGAAGCTCATAAAACCAGATACTCAATACATCCTGGAACGGGGAAGATGTACAAGGATCTCAAGAAACATTTTTGGTGGCCGGGTATGAAAGCCGATGTTGCTAAATACGTAGGAGAATGTTTGACGTGTTCTAAGGTCAAAGCTGAGCATCAGAAACCATCAGGTCTACTTCAACAACCCGAAATCCCGGAATGGAAATGGGAAAACATTACCATGGATTTCATCACTAAATTGCCTAGGACTGCAAGTGGTTTTGATACTATTTGGGTAATAGTTGATCGTCTCACCAAATCAGCACATTTCCTGCCAATAAGAGAAGATGACAAGATGGAGAAGTTAGCACGACTGTATTTGAAGGAAGTCGTCTCCAGACATGGAATACCAATCTCTATTATCTCTGATAGGGATGGCAGATTTATTTCAAGATTCTGGCAGACATTACAGCAAGCATTAGGAACTCGTCTAGACATGAGTACTGCCTATCATCCACAAACTGATGGGCAGAGCGAAAGGACGATACAAACGCTTGAAGACATGCTACGAGCATGTGTTATTGATTTCGAAAACAGTTGGGATCGACATCTACCATTAGCAGAATTTTCCTACAACAACAGCTACCATTCAAGCATTGAGATGGCGTCGTTTGAAGCACTTTATGGTAGAAAGTGCAGGTCTCCGATTTGTTGGAGTGAAGTGGGGGATAGACAGATTACGGGTCTGGAGATTAAACAAGAAACTACCGAGAAGATCATCCAATTTCAACAACGGTTGAAAACCGCCCAAAGTCGACAAAAGAGCTATGCTGACATTAAAAGAAAAGATATAGAATTTGAAATTGGAGAGATGGTCATGCTTAAAGTTGCACCTTGGAAAGGCGTTGTTCGATTTGGTAAACGAGGGAAATTAGATCCAAGGTATATTGGACCATTCAAGATTATTGATCGTGTCGGACCAGTAGCTTACTGACTTGAGTTACCTCAACAACTCGCGGCTGTACATAACACTTTCCACGTCTCGAATTTGAAGAAATGTTTTGCTAAAAAAGATCTCACTATTCCGTTAGATGAAATCCAGATCAACGAAAAACTCCAATTCATCGAAGAACCCATCGAAATAATGGATCGTGAGGTTAAAAGACTTAAGCAAAACAAGATACCAATTGTTAAGGTTCGATGGAATGCTCGTAGAGGACCCGAGTTTACCTGGGAGCGTGAAGATCAGATGAAGAAGAAATACCCGCATCTATTTCCAGAAGATTCGTCAACACCTTCAACAGCTTAAAATTTCGGGACGAAATTTATTTAACGGGTAGGTACTGTAGTGACCCGAACTTTTCCATGTTTATATATATTAATTGAGATTGATATTTACATGATTAAATGTTTCCAACATGTTAAGCAATCAAACTTGTTAAGACTTGATTAATTGAAATATGTTTCATATAGACAATTGACCACCCAAGTTGACCGGCGATTCACGAATGTTAAAACTTGTAAAAATGACATGACGATATATATATGGATATACATATGGTTAACATGAGATTATGATAAGTAAGTATCTCCATAAGTATATTAACAATGAGTTATATACATATAAACAAGACTACTAACTTAAGGATTTCGAAACGAGACATATATGTAACGATTATCGTTGTAACGACATTTAAATGTATATATATCATATTAAGATATATTAATATATCATAATATCATGATAATATAATAATTTAACATCTCATTAGATATAATAAACAATGGGTTAACAACATTAATTGAGATCGTTAACTTAAAGGTTTCAAAACAACACTTACATGTAACGACTAACGATGACTTAATGACTCAGTTAAAATGTATATACATGTAGTGTATTTAGATGTATTAAAATACTTTTGGAAGACTTCAAGACATATATCAAAACACTCATACTTAACGAAAATGGTTACAGTTACTTTTCTATTCTTTTCTTTCATCAAGAATTCTAGTCGTATTCTTACCCGTATTATACACAGCTTCAAAACGTACTTACTATGAGTATATACCAATAGGAACTAGCATGGGATTCCACTCTTGATTATGTCATGTATGAATAATCAATTTTAACTTCTACCATGAGCTAGTCAACTAACTAGAACTCCTTTTAACCCCACTCACCACTCACCAATTACCACTCATCATTCACTCCATTTCACTTCCAATTCTCTTTCTAATTCTCTCTCAACACACACACACTATTATGAACGTATTTTTCCAGTAGTTAATCATCATCTTCATCAAAAATCACTTCAAGAATCAAGCTATAATCATCATAGGAAGAACACTTCAAGAACACTTCAAAAATCCCTTCAAGTTTACTAATTTACTTCCAAGCTTTCTAATCCATTCCAAGTAATCATCTAAGATCAAGAAACCTTTGTTATATACAGTAGGTTATCTTTCTTATTCAAGGTAATATTCATATTCAAACTTTGATTCAATTTCTATAACTATAAACTATCTTAATTCGAGTAAAAATCTTACTTGAACTTGTTTTTGTGTCATGATCCTACTTCAAGAACTTTCAAGCCATCCAAGATCCTTTGAAGCTAGATCATTTCTTGTCACTTCCAGTAGGTTTACCTACTAAACTTGAGGTAGTAATGATGTTCATAACATCATTCGATTCATATATATAAAACTATCTTATTCGAAGGTTTAAACTCGTAATCTCTAGAACATAGTTTAGTTAATTCTAAACTTGATCGCAAACAAAAGTTAATCCTTGTAACTTGAATTTTAAAAATTAACTACACACATGTTCTATATCTATATGATATGCTAACTTAATGATTTAAAACCTGGAAACACGAAAAATACCGTAAAACCGGATTTACGCCGTCGTAGTAACACCGCGGGCTGTTTTGGGTTAGTTAATTAAAAACTATGATAAAATTTGATTTAAAAGTTGTTATTCTGAGAAAATGATTTTTATTATGAACATGAAACTATATCCAAAAATTATGGTTAAACTCAAAGTGGAAGTATGTTTTCTAAAATGGTCATCTAGACGTCGTTCTTTCGACTGAAATGACTACCTTTACAAAAACAACTTGTAACTTATTTTTCCGACTATAAACCTATACTTTTCTGTTTAGATTCATAAAATAGAGTTCAATATGAAACCATAGCAATTTGATTCACTCAAAACGGATTTAAAATGAAGAAGTTATGGGTAAAACAAGATTGGATAATTTTTCTCATTTTAGCTACGTGAAAATTGGTAACAAATCTATTCCAACCATAACTTAATCAACTTGTATTGTATATTATGTAATCTTGAGATACCATAGACACGTATACAATGTTTCGACCTATCATGTCGACACATCTATATATATTTCGGAACAACCATAGACACTCTATATGTGAATGTTGGAGTTAGCTATACAGGGTTGAGGTTGATTCCAAAATATATATAGTTTGAGTTGTGATCAATACTGAGATACGTATACACTGGGTCGTGGATTGATTCAAGATAATATTTATCGATTTATTTCTGTACATCTAACTGTGGACAACTAGTTGTAGGTTACTAACGAGGACAGCTGACTTAATAAACTTAAAACATCAAAATATATTAAAAGTGTTGTAAATATATTTTAAACATACTTAGATATATATGTATATATTGTTATAGGTTCGTGAATCAACCAGTGGCCAAGTCTTACTTCCCGACGAAGTAAAAATCTGTGAAAGTGAGTTATAGTCCCACTTTTAAAATCTAATATTTTTGGGATGAGAATACATGCAGGTTTTATAAATGATTTACAAAATAGACACAAGTACGTGAAACTACATTCTATGGTTGAATTATCGAAATCGAATATGCCCCTTTTTATTAAGTCTGGTAATCTAAGAATTAGGGAATAGACACCCTAATTGACGCGAATCCTAAAGATAGATCTATTGGGCCTAACAAACCCCATCCAAAGTACCGGATGCTTTAGTACTTCAAAATTTATATCATATCCGAAGGGTGTCCCGGAATGATGGGGATATTCTTATATATATGCATCTTGTTAATGTCGGTTACCAGGTGTTCACCATATGAATTATTTTTATCTCTATGTATGGGATGTGTATTGAAATATGAAATCTTGTGGTCTATTGTTACGATTTGATATATATAGGTTAAACCTATAACTCACCAACATTTTTGTTGACGTTTAAAGCATGTTTATTCTCAGGTGAATACTAACAGCTTCTGCTGTTGCATACTAAAATAAGGACAAGATTTGGAGTCCATGTTTGTAAGATATTATTTAAAAACTGCATTCAAGAAACTGATTTCGATGTAACATATTTGTATTGTAAACCATTATGTAATGGTCGTGTGTAAACAGGATATTTTAGATTATCATTATTTGATAATCTACGTAAAGCTTTTTAAACCTTTATTTATGAAATAAAGGTTATGGTTTGTTTTAAAAATGAATGCAGTCTTTGAAAAACGTCTCATATAGAGGTCAAAACCTCGCAACGAAATCAATTAATATGAAACGTTTTTAATCAATAAGAACGGGACATTTCACAACTAGCATGAAATATCTCATAAAATTACAAAAATATGAGTAATCATTCATGACTTATTTACATGAAAACAAAATTACATATCCTTTATATCTAATCCATACACCAATGACCAAAAACACCTACAAACACTTTCATTCTTCAATTTTCTTCATCTAATTAATCTCTCTCAAGTTCTAACTTCAAGTTCTAAGTGTTCTTCATAAATTCTACAAGTTCTAGTTACATAAAATCAAGAATACTTTCAAGTTTGCTAGCTCACTTCCAATCTTGTAAGGTGATCATCCAACCTTAAGAAATCTTTGTTTCTTACAGTAGGTTATCATTCTAATACAAGCTAATAATCATATTCAAACTTTGGTTCAATTTCTATAACTATAACAATCTTATTTCAAGTGATGATCTTACTTGAACTTGTTTTCGTGTCATGATTCTGCTTCAAGAACTTCGAGCCATCCAAGGATCTGTTGAAGCTAGATCCATTTTTATCTTTTCCAGTAGGTTTATCCAAGGAACTTAAGGTAGTAATGATGTTCATAACATCATTCGATTCATACATAAAAAGCTATCATATTCGAAGTGGTAAACTAGTAATCACTAGAACATAGTTTAGTTAATTCTAAACTTGTTCGCAATAAAGTTAATTCTTCTAACTACACTTTCAAAATCAACTATACACATGATCTATATCTATATGATATGATAACTTAATGATTTAAAACCCGGAAACACGATAAACACCATAAAACCGGATTTACGCCGTCGTAGTTACAACCGGGGGCTGTTTTGGTTTGGATAATTAAAAACTATGAAAAACTTTGATCTAAAAGCTATACTTCTGGTAAAATAATTTTTCTTATGAACATGAAACCATATCCAAAAATCATGGTTAAACTCAAAGTGAAAGTATGTTTTTCAAAACAGTCATCAAGATGTCGTTCTTTCGACGGAAATGACTACCTCTTTCAAAAATGACTTGTAACTTGTATTTCCGACTATAAACCTATACCTTTTCTGTTTAGTTTCATAAAGTCAGGTTCAATACGAAACCGTGGCTGCTTAAATCACTCAAAACGAATTAGAAACGAAGAAATGGCGAGCAAAACAAAATTGGTAAAAACTACTCATTTTAGCTACGTGAAAATTGGTAACAAATCTATTCCAACCATAATTTAATCAACTTGTATTGTATATTATGTAATCTTGAGATACCATAGACACGTATACAATGTTTCGACCTATCATGTCGACACATCTATATATATTTCGGAACAACCATAGACACTCTATATGTGAATGTTGGAGTTAGCTATACAGGGTTGAGGTTGATTCCAAAATATATATAGTTCGAGTTGTGATCAATACTGAGATATGTATACATTGGGTCGTGGATTGATTCAAGATAATATATATCGATTTATTTCTGTACATCTAACTGTGGACAACTAGTTGTAGGTTACTAACGAGGACAGCTGACTTAATAAACTTAAAACATCAAAATGTATTAAAAGTGTTGTAAATATATTTTGAACATACTTTGATATATATATACATATTTTTTATAGGTTCGTGAATCGACCAGTGGCCAAGTCTTACTTCCCGACGAAGTAAAAATCTGTGAAAGTGAGTTATAGTCCCACTTTTAAAATCTAATATTTTTTGGATGAGAATACATGCAGGTTTTATAAATGATTTACAAAATAGACACAAGTACGTGAAACTACATTCTATGGTTGAATTATCGAAATCGAATATGCCCCTTTTTATTAAGTCTGGTAATATAAGAATTAGGGAACAGACACCCTAATTGACGCGAATCCTAAAGATAGATCTATTGGGCCTAACAAACCCCATCCAAAGTACTGGATGCTTTAGTACTTCGAAATTTATATCATATCCGAAAGGTGTCCCGAAATGATGGGGATATTCTTATATATGCATCTTGTTAATGTCGGTTACCAGGTGATCACCATATGAATGATTTTTATCTCTATGTATGGGATGTGTATTGAAATATGAAATCTTGTGGTCTATTATTATGATTTGATAATATATAGGTTAAACCTATAACTCACCAACATTTTTGTTGACGTTTTAAGCATGTTTATTCTCAGGTGATTATTAAGAGCTTCCGCTGTCGCATACTTAAATAAGGACGAGATTTGGAGTCCATGCTTGTATGATATTGTGTAAAAACTGCATTCAAGAAACTTATTTTGTTGTAACATATTTGTATTGTAAACCATTATGTAATGGTCGCGTGTAAACAGGATATTTTAGATTATCATTATTTGATAATCTACGTAAAGCTTTTTAAACCTTTATTGATGAAATAAAGGTTATGGTTTGTTTTAAAATGAATGCAGTCTTTGAAAAACGTCTCATATAGAGGTCAAAACCTCGCAACGAAATCAATTAATATGGAACGTTGTTAATCAATAAGAACGGGACATTTCATGTGTGGCATTGGTTTGGTGGTTTCTCAGCTTGATCATAAACCGAAGAAAGAATAGCAGGTGTTGGTGACTTAACGAAGAAGAAGGGAGATGGGTGTAGGTGATCAACATGAAATAATAGCAGCTTCATTGGTTATGATTGTGGTTTGTTTTGGGATGTTTAAAAGGATTACATAACAATAAATGAAGTAGCAGAAAGTAAAAACATGAAACAAGTAATGGGGTGATGGTGATGATCGATAGTAGTTGCAAGTGGGTGTTCAGGGTTCTTGATGGGTGAAGAAAGAAGTTGATCGATGGTGTTGCTGATGGTGGTTTACAATGGTGCTTGCTTGGTGGTTTACGGTGGTGAGAGGATCGTGGCAATGGTGGTGATTTCAATATGATGGCGATCAACAGAAGTGGCCAATGGTTTGTGATGTTTTTACCGGAAAAGGGTTCGAATATAATAGCAACATAAGTAAGATTGTTAGTTGTTTTGGTCATGAAAACAAATGGGTTTTTGCTTTGAAGTTAATGATCAGAAAAAGAAGAAAGAATTATTTTTGCAACTCGGGGGACTCTTTTGATGTGTAATTGTTCGATCACAGAACAAGTTGGTGTTGGTTTACAATGTCAGACACATAGTTTGATAGCAATATAATCGAAGTAATGAATGTGTTGGTTCTTGGTTTCATTCTCGGACATAATAGTTAACATTGGTGGTTACTCATGGTGGATCGTGGTGGTTTGAAATATTGTTTGAAGGTAGTTATACGGGTGTTGGAGGATGATGAAGAGGTGATTGAGGGTTGACGGTTGACAGAAGCAAGGAAGAAAAAAAAAGTTGTGTGCCTGTGTGTTGTTGTAAATGTACATGTATATAGATTAGTTGTTTGAATCACCTAATGCCCTTAATTATGAATTCACGGACAACCACTTTAATAATACACATAATATAATAATAATTAATAAATTAAACATGTGCCATGAATAATAATCCTAAGCAGCCTATTTAATAATTCTACCGACAGTTTTCACGGACTGTGTATCGTTCACTATTTGAAATCGGTGGCAGATAAAAGTGTTCAGAAAAATCTCATATTTTTAAATTAACTATATTTATTTGTTTTGGTCATTATGATATAAAATTCAATCATAAATTATTAAATAAAAATTACATTAATTATTCACTCCCAACCCCCAAGTAAAATATAAAAAGTTTTAAAATTTGACAAACAACTTCTAAATATATTATTAATAAGCCTAAAATTTATAAAACTCATTTTCGGATCACCATTTATTTTAAAATCATATAAGTTTAAATTTAACTTGCTTAATATCACTCGAAACATCAAACGAGTATTACAATCATTTAATATTTATTTTTAATATACTTTATTTATATATAGAGATATATTTTAAATAATAATTATTATAATATCCTATTTTTATTTTATTAACTTTTAATAACAACAACATATAATATTTCAAATTATATTTCGAATTATTATTTATATATACATACACACATATCTATTTACAATTAATTATTCGTGAATCGTCGAGAGCAGTCGAAGGTCAATTGAATATATGAACATCGTTTCAAAATTTTTCTAGACTCAACATTACATACTTTGCTTATCGTATCGAAATCATATAAAGATTAAGTTTAAATTTAGTCGGAAATTTTCGGGTCGTCACAGTACCTACCCGTTAAAGAAATTTCGTCCCGAAATTTGATTGAGATGGTCATGGTAGACAATAAGTATGTTTTCATGACGCATATGTGCTGAAAATCAGAGTTTTATCATCATTGAGTAATATAGATAAAACAATTTGATTTTGTGAAGAGTACGATTGAAGCTATCACAAAAGAGATAAATGAGTAAATGCAAGTTCATCTTAACCGGTCACGTAGTCACGGTTGATTTCCGAAATTCAAGGGATTTAAAGGAAATCTTCGTAATAAGATTTGGTTCTTCGGTAATTAAGGAATTTGGTTTCCTCTTTAGTCAACTGCGATGATCTGTCTTGATTTCTCTGTCTGATATTTCACTATAAATCCATTCCCTTTATTTCCTTTATATTTTAGAGTTCCATCCTTTTGTTTTCTCTTTCCGACTTTAAGTCGAGCGAATAATGGTCCAAATTCGTAGGTATGAAGTTTCGAATGAACATGGCTAATGTTCTAAGAGAAAAATTGTAATAGCATGATCTTGATTGGTTAAATTACCAGAATTCAAGAGAAAAGATAAAACTTTCAATAAGTTATGTTCTTGATATGTTTATATATAAGATATAAGGTAAGAGTCGTGTAACATGGCATATGATGACGTTATGGTCTGTGAATCATCACGTTCCACTAGAAACTCGGCATAACTTGCTGTAATATAATCATGTTGATCAAGTGTCATTATATTATACTAACTCATGCTTCAGTTCCCAACACTACTTCAAAAACATTCATATTTTAAATTCAAATTTTTTAGAATTTAGAAACTAAAACAGTTTCTTTTATGATGTAACACAGATAATGCGAAGAGCTAATGATTTTAGATAAGGATAGTTATGAAAAATATCTTCAGAAATATGGAGGATATTTATATTGAAAGATACGATAATGTCTTAGAATTTTAGAATCAAATTGTGATGAAGAAATTCATTCACGATGATTTAGAGCGATTAAGGAGCAAGATATTCGCTAAAGATTTCATCAGAAGCAGAATCATCAGGATTCTTTATGTACAAGTTTAGTCCTTGTGATTTGTCCACAGTCTCCTTCATAATTTCGCATAATCCGCTTTTTGGTACTAAATTTTCTATTGAGCGTTTCCAACACTCCATTCTTTATCATCATACTTTCGACTGTTAAGGTCGTTTACAGTTTTTGTTGCTTCATTCAATTTTTTCAAAATTCAGAGCATTGATTCGTAGACTGGTTGATTTTTAGGATTTCATAATGGAAGATCAAAATTTTAAGAGATAGATGTTATATGTATACATATAACTGTTGATGTAGAAATGCTGCGAGATTCAAAATACTAATTGCTAATTCCCGGTAATTGGTATGGTAATTCTCGTTATAAGATACGGATGAGTATATGATAGGATTTTAATGAACAAATATGATGGTTCTTCGGAGAGACTCAAGCCAATGAGTAATGAAGTTGCTGATAAGTTTAGTGCTAATGTAATGGGATATAAGCGGTTCTCCGATAACGATGATGAAGGGGTAACCATTATAATAAGGTTTATTCGAATGAAAAAATGAAGTCAATTTGTTGGAGCTGTGACAAAATTGGCTAATTTGAAAAAGAATTACAATGTTATTTTCGGTAATAACAATGCTAAAGGAGCTAGCACAGATACGTGTTAACCTTGTACTTAGGTTCCGAGTGTTTTCAGGTGCATAACTATATGCATCTATCTTTTCTTCCATAGATGGAGTGCGGTTGGTTCATCCTCTAGATTGAGGTGTTTTCAAAAATCATGAAAGGTTTGAACGTGGATTGTAATTGTCAAGATACAAATGAGGTTTTAAGATGAAATCAAGTGGCAACCTTGAAGAAATGTTTAGTTTCATATGTTATAATCAATATTTTAATTCATTTTAATTGCCCAATGTTATTAGTCCATAGTCGATAGTCCACAGTTAACAGTCCAATAATTCATATATAGTTTAATATATAATATTCGAATTAATTAATACGTATCGTGACCCGTGTACATGTCTCAGACTTGATCACAACTCAAAGTATATATATTATTGTAGAATCAACCTCAACCCTGTATAGCTAACTCTATCATTACTGCATATAGAGTGTCTATGGTTATTCCAAATAATATATAAAGATGCGTCGATATGATATGTCAAAATATTGTATACGTGTCCCGATATTTAAAATGTGTAAATAACAGTATTTAAATGACGATAAATAAAGTGCGTAAAATAAATAACAGAAATTAAATGACATTAAATAAAATTGCGAGAATTAAATTGCGATAAAATAAATTGCGATAAATAAAATGTAATCAGTTAGCTAGGAACAGTTAGCTTGAAACAGTTAGCGTGGATTCTTAACAAAATTTCTCATAGTTAATTTGTTTGTTTCTAACAAATTTTATTTTTATCCAATGTTTTCTTCATTATGCCACTTGTTGGATTCTGATAGATCAAAATCCAAATATGAAATTGAATGAAAAGGGTTATTCTACGGTGAACGGATACGTATATCGGTGGTTGTAAATAGAATAGTAAATGATTGTTGAATTAGATTTGGCAGAATGTACCGTGTACTTATTAATGTAAAATCTAAATATTCCTCAGGTATTACCTACCCGTTAAAATATTTTCACCATTAACAGTTTGTACGAAAGAATTTTTAATTACAATCTTTATGAAAAAAAATATATATACATATATATTTTCTTCAGATGTAATTATAGATTTAATGAGTCAATATGATATTAAACTCATTTAATTTACCGTTAAAACAAGAATATATAATCTCTAAAATATTAGAGATTACATAATCGCCATGTCGAACGAAGATAAATGATGTAGAAAGATTCGCAGATTGATGATTATGCTCGAGATACATAATGAGATGTTGAGGTGTGTGATGTTGAACTTAGGTTGTTGGTGGTACTGGTATTGATGTTGGTGTTGGTGATGTTGCTGAAGCTGGTAAATTTTGCATCATATTCTCCAAAGTCACTACTCGAGCTCGAAATTCGTTGACTTCTTCTATTATTCCGGGATGATTGTCGGTTGGAATGAGCAGATGAATAAGGTTTAGAATTTTAGATAGAATATAATCGTGGCGAGATATTCGGGAAATGAGAGTGAAAATGGTGTTTCGGATTGGTTCGCCGGTGAATGCTTCAGGTTCTTTGCCCAAAGGACAATATGGTGGATGAAAGGGATCGCTTCTTCTTGTCTCCAATGATTAAGTAGACTACGAACCCATCAGATAAATTGGGGATGGCTGATTGGTTGGTTCATTCTAGTGACACAGCTTTCGGAGCTCGAGTGAAACTCCATATCGGAATAGCTGTCGGAATAACTATCGGAATAGCTATCGAAATCTGAGGGACTCAAACTGGTTGAGGGATTTATCTCGTACAATCAGATGAAGTATTTTTGATAAGAAATAGATTATAGGATGTAGATTAGTACCCTGCAATACATAATTTATATATGCATATATAATACTAAAATCCCATAAGTTACGGAGGAATCTACGGAAGCTGTCAGGCAAAGTCTACAGTAACAGATACGCTAAGATATGAATTTTGTCTATTCACTATTCATGCAATCAATGCAGTAAGATGTGTCTAGACTAGGAATGATAAGCATGTAATTTCCTAAGGATGATAAGTAGATGATTTTCGACACGAAATGATAAGCAAAACTTTTGACATGCAGACACGGTCGAAGTCCAGACTCACTAATGCATCTAAACAACTATCAGTTAGGCACACTAATGCAAGACCTGGTTCGCTAAGACTGCCGCTCTGATACCACATAAAGCGACCCGTCCTAATCCATCTGGACGAATACATTACATTTGGTTAGATCGCGAGGTACTTGACCTCTATATGATACATTTTACAAACATTGCATCGAAAGTTGACGGCATGCATACCATTTCATAATATATCCAACTATAATTGACTTAATAGTAATCTTGATGAACTCAACGACTCGAATGCAACGTCTTTTAAAATATGTCATGAATGACTCCAAGTAATATCTCTAAAATGAACAAATGTGATGTCGTAGCGTGGGGGTACGGAAATACTATTATTTTTTACTACGAAATACGTTACAAATTACACAAGTTTTAATTATTTATTTACAGATGGGATATACCTAAACCTTGCTACAACACTATAGGCAGTGTACCTAATCGTAGAGTAGTATAGTTTTTAGTAAGTTCGGTTCGTTCCACAGGGAGATGGCTTATTTCACACTATATTTTAAATAACTATATTTGTACAAAATATATATAATAATATATAATAATATATAAAAAGGGGGTTTACCGTTTAATGACCGGTTTGTCAATTTTAAAACTTTAGTCGCAGTTAAAACCTAATGTAAAATATTAAAAATAAATACAACTTAATTTAAAACGTAAAGTAAATAACGATAATGAAATTGCGATAAATAAAAGTGCGAGAAAATTAAAAAGTACGATAATTAAAAGTGCAATTAAATACAATGACAATAAATAAAATTGCGATAATTAAAAGTGCAATTAAATATGAAAATAAAAGAATTATGCTTATTTAAACTTCCGTAATCATGATGTTCGACGCGTTGATTTTAGTTTATTCCCATGGGTTAATTGTCCTTTGTCCTGAATTATTTAATATGTCCGTCTGGTTTTTGTCCATAACAGTCCATCAGTCATAAATATAAAATGCGAGTGTCCTCGTCAAATTATCCTTATACCCGAAGTCAAATATTCCAACTAATTGGGGACTTAAACTGTAACAAGGTCTTAATACTTTGTTTAATAATTACACCATTATATCAACTGTGTGTAACCCAAGTTTTTAATACTTTGTTAACAATTACACCAAGTGTCCTTGTATATAATTTCACCCCTGTTTTAATAATTCTAGTGACTATTAATTCATTCCCGTGTCCGGTTAAATGAACGATTATTCGTACATATAAATATCCCGCCCATCGTGTCCGATCGAGTGTATGTGGTTATTTATAGGTACGTCCAATTGTAAATCTTCATATTAAATTAACAAACTATCATTTAGTTAAACAAATATAAAGCCCGTTAATAGCCCATAGTCTAATTTCCACAAGTGTCGTTCTTTTGTCTAAACCCCAATTATGGTACAAAGCCCAATTACCCAATTTTAGTATTTTAGCCCAACATCATGATTAATTCGTCTTAAATAAGCATAATAATAACTTAAGTACGAAACATTAATTTAAAAAGGAGAACATAGCTTACATTGATTATTTATCGCGTAGTGTTACACGGACAGAGCTCCGACTTTAAAACCCGTAAAATAACCTTTGCATAACCCAAAACTAATCTAATATAAAACTACACTATACTATATATATATATATATATATATATATATATATATATATATATATATATATATATATATTATTATTATTACAGAGGAGTATTATTATTATTTTTTTGTGTTTTGAACTCGGCAGAAGCTCGTTGCATTTATAGGAAATTTCTGATTTTGGCTGCTCCGCGAGTGCGGAGGTTCTATGCTTTAAAGCTCCGCGAGTGCGGAGGTCAGGAATCCAGCTCACATTTTTTTAGCCATTTGCTTGTCGACATTATATTTAAATATATATATAATATATTTATATAATTATTTAAATATTATATTATATTCTTGTGCATAGTTGACTCATAATTTTTAGTCCGTTGCGTCGGGCGTTGATAGTTGGCTCAGGTCCCGGTTTCGGATTTTCGAACGTCCTTTCGTATAATTTAATATCTTGTACTTTCCGTTCCGCAACTTGTACTCATGTCATTTTTAGACGTTTCTTATCAATAAATTGAACCACTTAGATTGTATCTTGTATATTTGAGTTTTTTGGTCATTTGCGTCTTCAAATCGTCATTTTTGCCTTTTGTCTTCGCACTTATTTAATATAAACGATTACAACTTAAAATAAGACAATTACAACTAAATAATTTACATATTGGGAGGATATTGCTACAAAATATATGTTCATTTGGAGCACTATCAAATATCCCCACACTTGAACGTTGCTTGTCCTCAAACAATACATAACTTGAAATTAAAATCACACTTCACTCGAATCACTTTTTTTATTCTCACACTTTATACATCAGTGATTTTGATACGGCGGTATAAACAATGATAGTAACGATGTGGTTTACAGTCCCACATGACTATGAAAATTTAGATCCTTTAAGGAAATTGGATCTTTATGAAAACATTTGATCTTTTAAAAATTCATTCCAGCTTTTACCCTAGATAAGTTTTCTGATTTGACCCACCATCGGTGTTGCAAAATATATTTGTGGATCAATATTTTGGCTAAAAACTTTTAGGTTCGTGTAATCCACTGCTATCCCTGTATCGAAAAGCACATATCCATTTTACTTGTTCCGTATATTACCTTTCGGCAAAATACCGTCCGGTTGTAAAGGAAAGCGATGAACAAGAAACTGTTAAGGCAATGTCTAATGATATGCAGATGTTCATGGTCTAAAACGTGTCGGATGCTATTACTATCCTTTGTAGGAGCAATAGTAAAGATCATCCTATAATTTGTCAGTCTGGCACAAGGTCCAGTCTCCGACCATGCTATGCAACCACCGTTCTTACGGTTGACACCCGATTTGGTTCAGGTGACCTAATTAATTCCAGGTGAATTCCTAGGATTTTACGTTCAATGGTAATGAACGCATTGAAAATGGGTTTTCAGAAAACAAATCGGTTTGTAATTTGATCAAAATATTTTCTCGTTCAAGCTCGAGTTTAGATATCATTGAATTTCATGAGTTTGTAATTCTCAATCTTTAAGGTCAATCTCAAGGATTGAGTAATATCAGTCTTAAAAGCAGATTATCCTTTCTGGGGGTCGGATTCATTAGTCTTATCAAGCTAATTTGCACGGCGCCCTCCCCATTTTACAAGACAGATCCTCTCATGGTTAGGATAAGTCTGACCATATGGCGACCCTGTTTGATGCTGAGGTCCGTGGATTTCCAGTCGATTTTAGAGATGACTTTTCTAGATTTTTCGTCAACCTACAGCTGGTCTGGACGACAACTTCTTGACCTAAATCAAGAAGCGCGTGTCTTTTTCGGAAGACTTTACTTCCTTGTAATGATGGAATTGATTCATCGTGTAGATCCATCTATTCTTTCAAAAGTATTACAATAAATCGGGTAAAACAGTTAATTTAGTCCAAAACAGAAGCACCTGCAATAACTTTATAGAAACATATGATAGATAGTTTTTAATTGAATAACTTGGTACATTCTCCCCACACTTGGCTTTTATCATGTGTCTTTTTATATTTAATAAATAAATTCAAGCGTTTTAGTTGTTTCTCAATTTATGTCCTTTCCGAGGTAACAATAATTTCGGCATTCACACCTAGTTTTATCGTTCATAAATATGTATAAACATGATTTTGAATTCATTTATTTGAAAATTTTTAAAATTTTCACAAAATTTGGCAAATAAACCAAGTGCAAACCCGAGAGAATTTATAACCCTTCCCCACACTTGAGATCATGCAATGCCCTCATTTGCATGAAATCAGACTATAATTATAAATTCACGAGGGTGATAAGTGTAGAAAAGTGATTAAAAATACCCAGTTTGTAATTTCATAGCTCGTCGAATGATAGATGGCGCGCCTCATCGTTCATTCATTCTTGTTTTATCACACATGTTTTTCTTCAAAAACGGTTGCTTTTCTGAACTGTTTGCTAATTTTTGAAAATGCGTCTTTTACCCTAATCGTGCATTTTTATTAAAGAGTTATGCACTAACCCGAACCCCTAATTTAACGTTAATTGGGGTTAGACTTCCCCACACTTAGCTGACGACATGTGAAGTCGGTAGAATAAGTTCCACGAATTAAAATAGTGAGCCACTTATTTACATTTCGAGTGGTGTATAATATATCAATGGGTTTAATGTTTAGAACCACCCGATCGTCACTACTTAATTCTTTTTTAAGTGTAGCTTTTAGTAAATGGATATGTCTCTTTTCTGGTTCTTGATCAAATGGATCGTTATACACCGACATACATATTTCTATAGGGTGGACAATTCCTAACATTTCCTTCCGTTTATTCTCTGGATCAAAGTTTTCACCTCTATTACCCAATTGGGTGAAATCCGAGGTGTCATTATCTATTACAGCTCGTAGTTCATCTTCGGTAGATGACTCGTCTATTGAGAATATTGGGTTGGAAGGTTGTGGAATGGTGAATTTCGGGATCGAATTAGATTCTTCTTCATTAACGGTACTTATCGATCCCACCACTTTGGTCTCGGGGGTAAAATTTTCAACGTTATCGTTTTCCCAAGAGTACGAACTTGTCACCCTTACTTCTTCTTCATTCATTGATTGATCGATGATTTCGTCGGTAGAGGCTAATGTGTCGATATGTTGTGAAATTGGTAAACCTGAATAAAAAGTATCATTGGGGTAATTGGTGATTTTGGAGCTCTCGAATTCATCAAAATTCGATGATATGAGATTTTCTTGCACACGACTCCTCATATCAACAGGTGTGTAATCTAATAAAGTTTCAGCTTGTCGATTTACAAACTCTCTCATTTGTTCATTTTGAGCATTGAGTTCTTCGAGTTTGATTTTCATATTGTCTAAAAGATTTTCAGACACATAATTTTTCTCGTCTTCTGGTTGTTGAGTTTGGAAATATTCTTGGGAATAATCCCAATTTGAATTGTATTCTTCATAATCGTTCCATTCAGGTTCCGTGGGTGCGTAATTTTCCATAGGAACGTAATAAAAACATTCTCATGTTGAGTGATACTCTCCACAGATTTCACAACCAGTTATTGTTTCGTCATTCGTGATACAAGATTGACCGAACGAATTGTCATCAACACCCGTTTGAGAGTATTGATTTCGTATGTCATAAAGAGTTTCCAAAATATTTTCGAGATTTTCCATAATGCGCTTATTACCAAATTTTAGCTACAATGTGGTGCATTTACTTAATTATCCTATTAGTTATAAAAATAAAAATTATATAAGTTATCAAATTAATAGACTTTTCTGCTTTTGCCCACGTTTCGAATAGCCAATAAATGCATCAGGGAGCCAGAACCCTTTAAATCGGAAGCTCACAACTCAGCCACTAACAAATCCAACTATTACTACGAAGCATAAAATTTGGATGTCTATCAATTTAACCGCTTAAAATAATTTTTCGTTTTGAAATTTTAGCGGAGAAATAGAAAATTCTATGTCCTAAAAACTAGAGCGTCAAGAAATAAGAAAGAAAAAGATTGCGCGTCGAAAAACGTCGAAAAAGGGCGAAAAATAAAAAGTCGAAAAATAATAATAAAAAAGAAAAACGTCGAAACTTAAAAGTCTAAAAACTAAATCTAAAAAGTTGCGCCTAAAGGTATTAAAGCTTAAAAGGAAATCTATATCCAAAATGGCAATAACTTAAAAAGCACTAAAATTTAAAACGGCGTCGCAAAATTCTAAAGCGCCTAAATTTTAATCTAAAGAAAAAGCACTTAAGGGATTTTACGGCAAAGCCTAAGAGTCTAGAAATATAAAAATAAGCTACGGCAAAAACTACAACTTTACGAACGAAAAATATACAACTTACGAATTTAAACAATAAAAATATACAATTTATAAAAAGGAGCTAAAAATGATAAAATTATTTATTTTTATAAAAATATTATTTTTATATTATTATTTTATAAAAGATATTAATTTATATAATTAATAATAATATTAAAACTTAATATTACAAATTAAATTAAAAATAAAACTAAGATAAACTAATTAATATTTTAATTAACCCTAAATATAATTAATAATTAAATTTTTAACCCTAACAGCGTAATAAATGAGGTACCGGGTTCAGCTGTCAGAGCAGCTCCGCGAGTGCGGGTTTATTCTGCCCAAGAAGCTCCGCGAGTGCGGAGGTATGTAGATTCAGAATATTTTGCAGGTTTAAACGCGTTCGTTTTTTTTTTTTTTTTTTTAGATTTTATATTGTTTTTCTAAAAATATATTTATACAAATATATATAAAAATAAAAAATATAGCGTTTCGCCGAGTTCCCCGGCAGCGGCGCCAAAAACTTGATGTCGTAGCGTGGGGGTACGGAAATACTATTATTTTTTACTACGAAATACGTTACAAATTACACAAGTTTTAATTATTTATTTACAGATGGGATATACCTAAACCTTGCTACAACACTATAGGCAGTGTACCTAATCGTAGAGTAGTATAGTTTTTAGTAAGTCCGGTTCGTTCCACAGGGAGATGGCTTATTTCACACTATATTTTAAATAACTATATTTGTACAAAATATATATAATAATATATAATAATATATAATAATATATAAAAGGGGGTTTACCGTTTAATGATCGGTTTGTCGATTTTAAAACTTTAGTCGTAGTTAAAACCTAATGTAAAATATTAAAAATAAATACAACTTAATTTAAAACGTAAAGTAAATAACGATAATGAAATTGCGATAAATAAAAGTGCGAGAAAATTAAAAAGTACGATAATTAAAAGTGCAATTAAATACAATGACAATAAATAAAAGTGCGATAATTAAAAGTGCAATTAAATATGAAAATAAAAGAATTATGCTGGATGTTCGACGTGTTGATTTTAGTTTATTCCCATGGGTTAATTGTCCTTTGTCCTGGATTATTTAATATGTCCGTCTGGTTTTTGTCCATAACAGTCCATCAGTCATAAATATAAAATGCGAGTGTCCTCGTCAAATTATCCTTATACCCGAAGTCAAATATTCCAACTAATTGGGGACTTAAACTGTAACAAGGTCTTAATACTTTGTTTAATAATTACACCATTATATCAACTGTGTGTAACCCAAGTTTTTAATACTTTGTTAACAATTACACCAAGTGTCCTTGTATATAATTTCACCCCTGTTTTAATAATTCTAGTGACTATTAATTCATTCCCGTGTCCGGTTAAATGAACGATTATTCGTACATATAAATATCCCGCCCATCGTGTCCGATCGAGTGTATGTGGTTATTTATAGGTACGTCCAATTATAAATCTTCATATTAAATTAACAAACTATCATTTAGTTAAACAAATATAAAGCCCATTAATAGCCCATAGTCTAATTTCCACAAGTGTCGTTCTTTTGTCTAAACCCCAATTATGGTACAAAGCCCAATTACCCAATTTTAGTATTTTAGCCCAACATCATGATTACTTCGTCTTAAATAAGCATAATAATAACTTAAGTACGAAATATTAATTTAAAAAGGAGAACATAGCTTACATTGATTATTTATCGCGTAGTGTTACACGGACAGAGCTCCGACTTTAAAACCCGTAAAATAACCTTTGCATAACCCAAAACTAATCTAATATAAAACTACACTATACTATATATATATATATATATATATATAATATATATTTATTATTATTACAGAGGAGTATTATTATTATTTTTTTGTGTTTTGAACTCGGCAGAAGCTCGTTGCATTTATAGGAAATTTCTGATTTTGGCTGCTCCGCGAGTGCAGAGGTTCTATGCTTTAAAGCTCCGCGAGTGCGGAGGTCAGGAATCCAGCTCACATTTTTTTGTCCATTTGCTTGTCGACATTATATTTAAATATATATAATATATTTATATAATTATTTAAATATTATATTATATTCTTGTGCATAGTTGACTCATAATTTTTAGTCCGTTGCGTCGGGCGTTGATAGTTGGCTCAGGTCCCGGTTCCGGATTTTCGAACGTCCTTTCGTATAATTTAATATCTTGTACTTTCCGTTCCGCAACTTGTTCTCTTGTCATTTTTAGACGTTTCTTATCAATAAATTGAACCACTTGGATTGTATCTTGTACATTTGAGCTTTTTGGTCATTTACGTCTTCAAATCGTCGTTTTCGCCTTTTGTCTTCGCACTTATTTAATATAAACGATTACAACTTAAAATAAGACAATTACAACTAAATAATTTACATATTGAGAGGATATTGCTACAAAATATATGTTCATTTGGAGCACTATCAAAATGCACAGCGGAAGATTTCTTTCATACCTGAGAATAAACATGCTTTAAAGTGTCAACCAAAAGGTTGGTGAGTTCATTAGTTTATCATAATCGATCATTTCCATAATTTTAATAGACCACAAGATTTCACTTTTCATAAATAACATTACACTCGCAAGTGTATAAAAATCATTCGTATGATGAACATCTGGTAACCGACATTAACATAATGCATATAGAATATCCCCCGCATACTCGCAAGTATGCCATATATTGGCAATCGCAATCACCATTTAAATCGAAGTACTAAAGCATTCCAAATTCCAGAATGGGGTTTGTTAGGCCCATAGATCTATCTTTAGGATTCGCGTCAATTATGGGCCATTTCCCTAATTCTTAGGTTACCAGACTTGAAGGGGCAATATTCGTTATAATAATCCAACCATAGAATGTAGTTTTAAGTACTTGTGTCTATTTCGTCAAACATTTATAAAAGTAGCGCATGTATTCTCAGTCCCAAAAATATATATTGCAAAAGCATTTAAAAAGGGAGCAAATGAAACTCACTATACGATATTTTGTAGTAAAAATATGCATACGACGATACTGAACAATGCAGGTTGGCCTCGGATTCACGAACCTATATCATTTATATATATATTAACACATATAATTGTAATCGAACAAATTTATATATTATTAATAATGATAATAATGGTAACAATAATTATAACTATGTTAATAATAATACTAATGCTTATAAATGATACTAATACTAATAATTAATGAAAATAATAATACATAATAAACATGATAATTTTAATCGTTCTCATTATAATATCGGTATTCCTAATCTTTTATATACATATACTTTTATGCATCGCGTTAACATTTTTATAACCTTTTATATTCATATGTTCATCTTAGTATACTTATGATCATAATCATAACATAATAAATTTCATTTTTATACAAATATCATTTTATTATTATTATGGTTACGATTTATGATAATATTAATAATAATAATACTAATAGCAATAATAATAATAATGCTAATTAATAATAATAATAATAATAATAATAATAATAATAATAATAATAATAATAATAATAATATAATAATAATAATAATAATAATAATAATAATAATAATAATAATAAATAGGAAACTACCTCACAAATATTTCCAAAAAAAAATTAGTTGCCCACGCCAGGGCTCGAACCCGCGACCTCACGCTAACTCAAACCTCTCCTAAACCACTCGTCTGTTTAATCTTTTCTGATAAAATCCCAGAGGCAAATTCAATTAACCCGACACTTCTGTTTCCTAATCATCATCATCCTATATCATTATCGTACCATCATTATCAACATAACAATATCATCATCGTTATAGTTCTATATCATCATCAAATCTTCCATATCATATTCTTAAACTATTATCACCATAATCAATATCATAATCATATATCATCTATCATACTCGCCTTTAAATCATCATCATCTAACATATATAAACTGTTATTATCATGTTATCATCAACGAACTATCACCATTTCCGTTTTTTGTTTAATCATAATCGAATAGTTTATGATCATCTTTTCATTTTGAATCTCATTAGAATCGTTTAAATAATAAAACAGGTGGACTGGATTCTGTGTATAACAATATACAAAGCCCACTAAAAATTCTTAGTTTAACTAATTGGCCCGATTGGATTTTTAAAGCCCAACTAACAATTCTGGGATAAAGAATTTGGTTAACAGCTAAATATTCAATTCCCTTATTTGACATAAACGTGTTCTTGGACAGCTGTTATACCACATCCGACCTTTTTATTTAAATAATACAAGTTGCATATTCTCATCATCTTATTATCTCCATTTACCTCGTTACTGTTTGGCTCAAACAGACACAAGATTGTTTATAGCAGCAGGTAAACGGATGCAGGTGTTTGATGGTGATTAAAACAGAAAATTTTTGAGTGTGTGGCATTGGTTTGGTGGTTTCTCAGCTTGATCATAAACCAAAGAAAGAATAGCAGGTGTTGGTGACTTAATGAAGAAGAAGGGAGATGGGTGTAGGGTGATCAACATGAAATAATAGCAGCTTCATTGATTATGATTGTGGTTTGTTTTGGGCTGTTCAAAAGGATTACATAACAATAAATGAAGTAGCAGAAAGAAAAAACATGAAACAAGTAATGGGGTGATGGTGATGATCGATAGTAGTTGCAAGTGGGTGTTCAGGGTTCTTGATGAGTGAAGAAAGAGGTTGATTAATGGTGTTGCAGATGGTGGTTTACAATGGTGCTTGCTTGGTGGTTTACGGTGGTGAGAGGCTCGTGGCAGTGGTGGTGATTTTAATATGATGGCGATCAACAGAATTGACCAATGGTTTGTGATGTTTTAACCGGAAAAGGGTTCGAATATAATAGCAACATAAGTGAGATTGTTAGTTGTTTTGGTCATGAAAACAAATGGGTTTTTTCTTTGAAGTTAATTATCAGAGAAAGAAGAAAGGATTATTATTGCAACTCAGGGGACTCTTTTGATGTGTAATTGTTCGATCACAGAACAAGATGGTGTTGGTTTACAATGTCAGACACATAGTTTGATAGCAATAAAACCGAAGTAATGAATGTGTTGGTTCTTGGTTTCGTTCTCGGACAGAATAGTTAACATTGGTGGTTACTCATGGTGGATCGTGGTGGTTTAAAATATTGTTTGAAGGTAGTTATACGGGTGTTGGAGGATGATGAAGAGGTGATTGAGGGTTAACGGTTGACAGAAGCAAGGAAGAAAAAAAATGTTGTGTGCCTGTGTGTTGTTGTAAATGTACATGTATATAGATTAGTTGTTTGAATCACCTAATGCCCTTAATCATGAATTTCCGGACAACCACTTTAATAATACACATAATATAATAATAATTAATAAATTAAACATGTGCCATGAATAATAATCCTAAGCAGCCTATTTAATAATTCTACCGATAGTTTTCACGGACTGTGTATCGTTCACTATTTGAAATCAGTGGCAGATAAAAGTGTTCAGAAAAATCCCATATTTTTAAATTAACTATATTTATTTATTTTGGTCATTATGATATAAAATTCAAGCATAAATTATTAAATAAAAATTACATTAATTATTCACTCCCAACCCCCAAGTAAAATATAAAAAGTTTTAAAATTTGACAAACAACTTCTAAATATATTATTAATAAGCCTAAAATTTATAAAACTCATTTTCGGATCACCATTTATTTTAAAATCATATAAGTTTAAATTTAACTTGCTTAATATCACTCGAAACATCAAACGAGTATTACAATCATTTAATATTTATTTTTAATATACTTTATTTATATATAGAGATATATTTTAAATAATAATTATTATAATATCCTATTTTTATTTTATTAACTTTTAATAACAACAACATATAATACTTCAAATTATATTTTGAATTATTATTTATATATACATACACACATATCTATTTATAATTAATTGTTCGTGAATCGTCGAGAGCATTCGAAGGTCAATTGAATATATGAACATCGTTCCAAAAATTTTCTAGACTCAACATTACATACTTTGCTTATCGTATCGAAATTATATAAAGATTAAGTTTAAATTTAGTCAGAAATTTCTGGGTCGTCACACACATGAGGGGCTGCGCGCCGCGCACCCCTCTGTTATAAAAAAAAAAATTATTACGTGTATTCGATTGTATAACGGGTTGGGTCGTTACAAGTGGTATCAGAGCATGGTCTAAGGGATTTAGGCAACTTGAGATAGGTGCCTAGACTTAGACTTTATTGTGTATGCGTTTTATGCGGGACTTGTAGGTGACGGGTCGGACCGGGAATTGGTTAGTGCTTAGGTTTATGTGAACTAACCTTGCGCTAATTATTTTGTGTTGTGTTTGCGATCATCAAGCGAGATAGACGTTGTACTAGCAAGTTAATGCGACGTGCTTGCGTAACAATGATTAGCTACCATTGTTACGGGTCCAAGTCATGTCAAGCAAGCGATGTACAACGATTGTTGAGCAAGATGGGGCGGTTTGGTATATTTATGTCTTGTCCTTCATTTCGTTGTTTAACTTAGTTCGTTTTATAGAATGAAGATGAGAAACGGACACGACACCAATGACGGAGGCCCGAGCGAGGACTCCGAATTCACGGTCAAAGTTGAGGCTATCTTTAAAAAGCAAAAAAGCGAAATTTCTCGACGATTTTCAAAAGGTTTTCCAAGAATCGGTTGATGGGCAAGTAACCGAGTTAATCAATGAGCGAATGAATGCCACGATCGAAGAGGCATTAGAAGCTAGAAACATTTATCCTCCGGGCGAAGGGGGTAATGGTAATGGTAGATATGGAAGGCGAAACTTCCATTACAAAAATTTCAAGGATGCTCAACCTCCTATGTTTAATGGGGTAAGGGATCCGTTGAAGAGTACATGTTGGATCTCTGACATCGAGGGGGCTTTCCGTACCGCGGAATGTCCTCCCGAGAAGAAGACGAGGTACAGTTCTAGCATGTTACATGAAGAGGCTAAGTTGTGGTGGGATGATAAAATTCAATTGTATGGGGAAGAACAATGCATGAGCTTGTCGTGAGAAGAGTTTAAAAGGAGTTCTTTGTTGAATATCGAACTCAAGCCGATCTAAACACAATCCGGGACGAGTTGCGCGATTTGCGACAAGTTTCGATGGACTTGGTTACTCTCAAGTCTACTTTCTTGTCAAAGACTCGTTTTTGTCCGAAGTATGTTGGTGATGACGGAATGTTGATGCTAGATTTCTATCGCACTTTAAACGATGAGTTGAAACGTAAGATTAGTCGAGGAATGACTAAGTCTTTTGAAGAGTTATTTGAGTTGGCCCGGGGTTTCGAACCGGAGGTTCCAAAAAGAAGCGATTTCTCGTTCTCTAAGAGAAAATTTGAAGGTTCAAGCCATTCAAACTTTTCCAACAAGAAAAACAAGAAGGGGTCCGAAAGTGTTAATAGTGTGAAGAAGGGTGGTTCCGGAAGTTTTCTCCCTACTTGCTATAATTATGGGCAAAAGGGTCACATCTATCGTGAATGCCCAAAGCCGCTTACAAACAAAATCACGTGTTTCAATTGTCAAAAAGAAGGGCACCGAAAGACGGAGTGCCCCGATTTATATGGTGATCAAGTGAAGAGGTTGAAATGTCCCGTTCATATCGATTATGAACGTTCCATATTAATTGATTTCGATGCGAGGTTTTGACCTCTATATGAGACGTTTTTCAAAGACTGCATTCGATTTTTAAAACAAACCATAACCTTTAAAATATTATGACGATTATCAAATAATGATAATCTAAAATATAGCGTTTTCACACGACCATTACATAATGGTTTACAATAATATTACACAACAATATATGTCTTCGAATGCAGTTTTTAAACAATATTATACAAGCATGCTGACACCAAATCTTGTCCATATTTTAGCATGCAACAGCGGAAGCTCTTAATAATCACCTGAGAATAAACATGCTTTAAACGTCAACAAAAATATTGGTGAGTTATAGGTTTAACCTATATATCAAATTGTAATAATAGACCACAAGATTTCATATTTCCATTTTTCATAAACATCATCCCATACATAGAGATAAAAATCATTCATATTGTAAACATCTGGTAACCGACATTAACAAGATGCATATAGAATATCCCCATCATTCTGGGACTCCCTTCGAACATGATAAAATCGAAGTACTAAAGTAGTTCAAATTCTCTTACTGGGGCTTGTTAGTGCCCATAGATCTATCTTTAGGATTTACATCAATTAGGGTGTCTGTTCCCTAATTCTTAGATTACCAGACTAAAAAGGGGCATATTCGGTTTAATAAATTCAACCATAGAATGTAATTTCACGTACTTGTGTCTATTTTGTAAAACATTTATAAAACTGCATGTATTCTCATCCCAAAAGATATTAGATTTTAAAAGTGGGACTATAACTCACTTTCACAGATTATCAATTCGTCGAGAATTAGACTTGTCCACGGGTTGATTCACGAACCTATAACAAATATATACATATATATCAAAGTATGATCGAAATATATTCACAACATTTTTTTATTACGTTTTAACGATTTAAGTTTGTTAAGTTAGCAGTCCAATGTTAGTAATCTACAACTAGTTGTCCACAGTTAGATGTACAGAAATAAATCAATATATATTATCTCGAATCAATCCACGACCCAGTGTATACAAGTCTCAGGCTAGATCACAACTCAAAGTATATATATATTATTTTGGAATCAACCTCAACCCTGTATAGCTAACTCAAGCATTACTGCATATAGAGTGTCTATGGTTGTTCCCAAATAATATATATAGATGGGTCGATATGATATGTCAAAACATTGTATACGTGTCTATGGTATCCCAAGATTACATAATATATGTTAGAATACATGTATAATACAATATAAGTTAGTTAAGTTATGATTTGTATAGATTTATTACAAATTTCACGTAGCTACAACAAGCAAAATTATCCAATCTTGTTTTACCCATAACTTCTTCGTTTTAAATCCATTTTGAATGATTAAAGTTGCTATGGTTTCATAATGAACTGAAATTTGTGAAACTAAACAGAAAAAGTATAAGTTTATAGTCGGAAATACAGGTTACAAGTCAATATTTTAAGAGGTAGTCATTTCAGTCGAAAGAACGACGTCTTGATGACTGTTTTGAAAAACATATTTCCACTTTGAGTTTAACCATGATTTTTGGATATAATTACATGTTCATAAGAAAAATCATTTTCCCAGAAGAACAACTTTTAAATCAAAGTTTATCATAGTTTTTAATTATCTATCCCAAATCAGCCCCCGGTTTACTACGACGGCGTATGTCCGGTTTTATGGTGTTCTTCGTGTTTCCAGGTTTTAAATCATTAAGTTAGCATATTATATAGATATAGAACATGTGTTTAGTTGATTTTAAAAGTCAAGTTTTAAGGATTAACTTTGTTTGCGAACAAGTTTAGAATTAACTAAACTATGTTCTAGTGATTACAAGTTTAAATCTTCGAATATGATAGTTATATATATATATATATATATATATATATATATATATATATATATATATGTATCGAATGATGTTATGAACATCATTACTACCTTAAGTTTAGTAGGTAAACCTACTGGAAGTGACAAAAATTGATCTAGCTTCAAAGTATTCTTGGATGGCTTGAAAGTTCTTGAAGTAGAATCATGATACGAAACAAGTTCAAGTAAGATTTCCACTCGAAATAAGATTGTTATAGTTATAGAAATTGAATCAAAGTTTGAATATGAGTATTACCTTGAATTAGAAAGATATTTTACTGTAAATAAGAAAGATTTCTTGATATTGGATGATCACTTGAAATGGATTTGAAAGATTGGAAGTAAGCTAGTAAACATGAAAGTATTTGTGAAGTGTTCTTGATGTGTTCTTGAATGATGATGTTTCTTGATTGTAATTGAAGCTAGATTGACCTAGATGATCAATATTATTGAAGTATAGACATTCTTAAGCTTAGAGAGAGTTAAGATGAGAGAATTTGGATTAGAAAATTAAAGAAATGTGATGTGTGTGTTGTTTGAAAAAAATGCCTAATGCTTAGTCAATATAAGGTTACTAGTTTTTGTTTTCATGCTCATAAGTCATGCTAGTTGTCAAATGATGGTTCCCACATGTCTTGGTGACTCACAAGGGCTGCTAAGAGCTAATTATTGGAGTGTATATACTAATAGTAAATACATCTAGAAGCTGTGTATTGTACGAGTACGAATACGGGTGTATACGAGTAGAATTGTTGATGAAAATGAATGGGAATGCAATTGTAAGAATTTTTTATAAGTATAAGTACTTTGATATGTGTCTTGAAGTCTTTCAAAAGTGTATGAATACATCTTAAAATACTACATGTATATACATTTTAACTGAGTCGTTAAGTCATCGTTAGTCGTTACATGTAAGTGTTGTTTTGAAACCTTTAAGTTAACGATCTCATTTAATGTAGTTAACCCATTGTTTATTAAATCTAATGAGATGTTAAATTATTACATTATCATGATATTATGATGTATGAATATATCTTAATATGATATATATATACATTAAAATGTCGTTACAACGATAATCGTTACATATATGCCTCGTTTCGAAATTCTTAAGTTAGTAGTTTTGTTTTACATATATAGATCATGGTTAACATACATAATGACATATATAATTATCATTTTATCATGTTAAATATAGTGTAACAATACCTTAATATGATACATATGTATTTAGTAAGGCGTTGTTATAACGATAATCGTTATATATATCGTTTCGAGTTTCTTAACTTAGTAATCTCATTTTTTTATGTATATAACTCATTGTTAATATACCTATTGAGATACTTACTTATCATATTATCATGTTAACTATATATATATATATATATATATATATATATATATATATATATATATATATATATATATATATATATATATATATATATATATATATATATATATATCATATAGTTTTAACGTTCGTGAATCGCCGGTCAACTCGGGTGGTCAATTGTCTACATGAAACTCATTTCAAATAATCAAGTCTTAACAAGTTTAATTGCTTAATATGTTGGAAATATTTAATCATGTAAATATAGTTTTCATTTAATATATGTAAACATAGAAAAGTTCGGGTCACTACAGTTAGAGAAAGCGGCGGGTACGGCTAGGGGACAAAACTATTTGATGATCAATGATGAAGCCAAGCAATCCAATGAAGTTGTCTCAGGTACTTTCATGGTGAACTCTAATCCGGCAAGGATACTATTTGATAGCGGTGCTAATTTATCGTTTGTGTCTCTAAGATTTGTGCCTAAACTTAATAAACAGCTAGCTAAGTTAAGTCATCCGGTAGAAGTCAAAATAGCGGATGGTAAGACGGTGCTAGGGGTTGATGTGTGTAATGATTGTTATTTTGTGTTTGGTTCCGAAACTTTTAAAATTGATCTCATCCCGATGACTTTGGGTGAATTTGATATTGTTGTTGGTATGGATTGGCTCAATCGTTATAGAGCCGATATCGCATGTCATGAAAAGTCTATTCGTGTGAAGACCCCAAGTGGGGGAGAGTTAATTATTCATGGCGAGAAACGAAGAAGACTTGCGCCATTATGCACTTATGCACGGGCACGTCGTTTTCTTAGTAGTGGTGGCATGGCATTTCTTGCCCATGTAGTTGATACTCGTGAAGAGCCACCATCCATTCGTGAAATTTCGGTGGTTAATGAATTCGAAGATATTTTTTCGGATGAATTACCGGGTGTTCCGGCGGAAAGACAAGTTGAATTTCGCATTGAGTTGGTTCCAGGTGCTACTACCATTGCTAAAACTCCTTATCGTTTAACACCAACGGAAATGCAAAAGTTGTTAAATCAAACCGAAGAGTTGCTTGAAAAGGGTTTTATTCGACCGAGTATGGGGTGCTCCGGTCTTAATCGTGAAGAAGAAAGATGGTAGTATGCGGATGTGCATCGATTATCGGGAGTTAAATAAAGTGACAATCAAGAATCGTTATCCATTGCCTCGGATTGACGATTTGTTTGATCAACTCCAAGGCGCGACTTATTTTTCTAAAATTGACTTACGGTCCGGCTATCACCAAATGTGGGTCCGTGAGGAAGATATCGAGAAAACGGCCTTTCGAACGCGTTACGGGCATTTTGAATTTGTAGTAATCCCTTTTGGTCTTACGAATGCACCGGCGGCATTCATGGATCTTATGAATCGAGTGTGCCAACCTATGTTGGACAAGTCAGTAATTGTGTTCATTGACGACATACTTGTCTATTCGAAAAGTATGAAGGAACATGAACGTCATTTGCGTGAAGTATTGAAGACGTTGCGAAAGGAGAAGTTGTATGCTAAACTTTCCAAGTGTGAATTTTGGCTAAGGAAAGTGCAATTCCTTGGCCATATTGTGAACAAAGAAGGTATTCAAGTGGATCCGGGAAAGATAGAGACGGTGAAGAGTTGGGAACAACCGACTACGCCTACGAAAATCCGAAGTTTTCTCAGATTGGCCGGTTATTATCGTCGGTTTATCCAAGACTTTTCTAAGATCGCTTCTCCATTGACGAAGTTGACGAGGAAGAACGCGAGATTTAATTGGAAAAACGAGCAAGAAATTTCTATTCAATTGTTAAAAGAGAAGTTGTGTCAAGCTCCGGTGTTAGTGTTGCCGGAAGGTGTAGAAGACATGATAGTTTATTGTGATGCTTCTTTAAATGGGATCAGGTGTGTTCTAATGCAACGAGGTAAGGTCATCTCTTATGCCTCTCGACAATTAAAGGAACACGAAAAGAGATATCCAACTCACGATCTTGAATTGGCGGCGGTGGTTCATGCGTTGAAAATTTGGCGCCACTACTTGTATGGTGTCAAGTGTATGAATTATTCGGATCATAAAAGTTTAAAACATCTCTTTGACCAACGAGATTTGAATTATCGTCAACGTAGATGGATGGATGTGGTAAAGGATTATGATTGTGAGATACTTTACCATCCGGGTAAGGCGAATGTGGTCGCGGATGCATTGAGTTGAAAGAGTCATCATCCGACGATACGAGTAGGATCGTTAGGCATGATTATTACTAACGATTTTCTTGTAAAGCTTGGTGAGATTCAAATTGAAGCTTTTGTTAACAACAAGTATGAAGAACAAATCGTGGGGCAAACGGAGTCTATTACTTTAGGCCCGCATGGTTTGTTGTCCTTTCAAGGACGAGTGTGGGTGCCTAGAATGGGAGATTTCCGACAAGTGCTACTTGATGAAGCACATAAGTCAAAGTATTCCATTCATCCGGGGGCAACGAAGATGTATCTTGATTTGAAGAAAGAGTATTGGTGGCCGGGCATGAAACGTGATGTTGTAAAGTATGTTGAACAATGCGTCACGTGTTTGCAAGTTAAGGCCGAGCACCAAAAGCCGTATGGTATGTTACAACCGTTGGAAGTCCCGAAATGGAAATGGGAGCACATTACCATGGATTTCATTACAAAGTTACCAAAGACGGCGAGAACCCAATTTGATACGATTTGGGTGATAGTTGATCGATTGACGAAGAGTGCTTTGTTCCTTCCCATTCGGGAAACGATATCGTCGGAGACTTTGTCAAAGTTGTTTATCAAAGAGGTGATATCAAGGCATGGGGTTCCTATATCCATTATTTCGGATCGAGATACTCGTTTCACATCTCGGTTTTGGAATAAGTTTCATGAAGATATGGGTACACAAATGAGAAATGAGCACGGCGTACCATCCTCAAAAGTACGGTCAAACTGAACGTACGAATCAAACATTGGAGGATATGTTACGGGCGTGTATTATTGATTTCGGTGGTAGTTAGGATGAGCACTTGCCTTTGGTGGAATTCTCGTACAACAATAGTTACCATGCTAGTATTGGAATGCCACCGTATGAGATGCTTTATGGGCGAAGATGTCGAACTCCTATTTGTTGGGGTGAAGTGGGATAAAGGAAAATTGGGAGTACCGATTCGGTTTTAGAGACGAATAACAAGATTGAGATGATTCGTACTCGATTGAAGGCGGCGCAAGATAGACAAAAATCTTATGCCGACAAATGTAAGCGACCGATTGAGTTCCAAGAAGGTGACATGGTGATGCTTAAAGTTTCGCCATGGAAGGGTATTATTCAGTTTCGAAAATAGGGAAACTTAGCTCCTCGGTTTATTGGGCCATTTAAAATTTTAGCTCGTGTTGGTGAAGTTGCGTATCGTCTGGAAGTACCCGAAGAGCTTGCGGGGATCCATAACACATTTCATGTTTCCCATCTCCGTAAGTGTCTTGCGGATGATTCATCATGGGTACCATTAGACGAGATTGAGCTGAACAACAAGTTAGAGTATGTAGAAGAGCCGATTTCTATACTCGATGAAAAGGTGAAAAGGTTGAGAAATAAAGAAGTGAGAACCTTTAAAGTTCAATGGCGTCGTAGTAAATGTTTCGAGTTTACTTGTCATGCGGCTTGGATCGCGAGGACGCGCTCCGATTCAAGTGGGGGAGAGTTATAAGACCCGAGTAATTATTGTACAGAAGTGTAAATAGGATACTTAAAGTGTGGGATGCATTGTGTAATTAAACTGAGGTCAGAGTCTGCCCAGGCCTTCGTGCGCGCCACGCAGGGGTAAGTGTGTGCGCCACGCACTGCTCCTGTGCACAGATTTCTGCTTTTAATTTAATTTAAACGTGGGGCATTTTGGTCTTTTCACTGAGGCCGAATTTAAAGCCACTAAAAGGCTGGTTGGAGTCTTTAGTTCACATCCACCAACCTCATCATCTCTCCCATTCAATTCTAGAATGAGAAACCCATTAAGAGAGAGAAAGCTCAAATCAAGAAGGAAGAAGTTGATTTCGGGCCAAAACGCGAGTATTAAAGTTGTTCATCTAATCACTAGCTACGTTGTGATTGTGGTGGTAAGCTCTAATCTTGATTTCCTTATTTAATTTGGTTAAGGGTTAGGGTTTTGGGTTAGTGATGAACATAAAATCCATTATTGGTGATTTTGAGGGTTCTTGGGTAAGACTGCGTCATGAGGACTCAATAATAACTAACCTAGGATTTCAAAGTGTTAATTGGTGTTTATGAGTTTTAATTGGTTATTTAATTGCTAGCACACCTAGATATTGAGTAAATGGATGCTATTTGGGTATGTTGATGATCCAAAATGGGTGTGTTAACCTTGAGATGGGTCACAGGAGTATTTGGTGACCTAAGTGGTCTAATGAGTGTGAAAATGTGATAACCTTGTGTTAAAAGTGCATTAATACCATAATCGAATTAATGTTAGGGGTTTGGCGAAATCCCGACCTAGTGTTAGAGTTAATGGTGCAAATGGGTCACATTTGCACTATGGGTCAAAATGACACTTGAGTGGTGAGTAAGTTGGTCCACCAACTTGAATGTATGATTAATATTGTGCATAATGTAATAGGTACGTTACGTTGAAGGTTGCGAGCTCGATTTATCATTCACCAAAAGGCGATAAGGTGCGTGGAATAATTATACATGTGCGTATGTAATGTATTTACTTGTGCGAAATGCAATGTGGGTTTTAAGTTCGGGTATGCGATACCACATCATGTTGGCATGGGATGAGGGTTTAAAGTTCGGGCGTTCGATACCTCATCATCATTTGTGGCATATGATATGGGTTAAAGTTTGGGCGTTCGATACCATATCATATATGTGCGTGGGCGTGAAGTGTGGGTTTAAAGTTCGGGCGTTCGATACCACATTTCATGTGACGGGTGGGTTTAAAGTTAGGGCGTCGATACCACATAAGGGACTAGTGATGCATACTAGTGGCGTCTGTGTGGCTAACGGTTCATTCGCGAGAATCGTTCCCTTTGGATTTTAGTTAACCATGGTTGTGTAGTTGTAGTGTAGCATATTATATTGTTCGTATTATATGCTATTGTTGTGTTAGCTTGTGTTATCGGAGATTTAGCATTTTACTTGCGATGGTATGCTAATTAGTTTGCTAGCGTATATTCGGTAATTGTGTAAGTGATTACAAGTAAGTATGTTATTTATGTATATGTATACTTATTGCATTCACTAAGCGTTTTGCTTACCCTCTCGTTGTTTACCTTTTTATAGGCTCTGGCGTGGACAAGGGAAAGGGTATTCATTTGGACTAGTGATCCCGCTTCGTTATGTTAGGAGAAGCTTTTGGACGTTTAGCTTTTGAAGTTTGACCAAGATTTGGGTAGTTTAACCCCCAAACACCATGCTCAAAGTGTCGTTTGGAATTTAAACTAATGTGGTCGAAACTTATATTTTGTACGAAACTCGTAATTCGGCATATGTGGGCCCGACTTCGTAAAACTTGTTTTATTATTGAAACGTGTTAGTTTTACTTATTATAATGTGTTGTGAAAAGCGTTTCGTCTAAAAGTGTCGGAAAGTGGGTGATCTTTAAGCGAAAATTGGGAAATTTGGACAACGGGCTGTCAGGCACTCTGCGCGCCGCGCACATGAGGGGCTGCGCGCCGCGCACCCCTCTGTTATATTTTTTTTTATTACGTGTATTCGATTGTATAACGGATTGGGTCGTTACAAGTCATCAATTGACTTTTAGTTATACAAATTAGTAAAAATATAATATAATTTTCGATTGTATAAATGATTAAAAACAATCATTTTTTACCATACTTTGCATAATTCGATGAATATGAATATCGGATAGATAATTTGAAATTAAATGGATATGAATTAGAAAATCAAATATATATAAATTTGAATATGATCTCACCTGATTCATATTCGATCGCTTTCATTCGTACTTGACAGTTGACACTACTCTTAGAATGAAATTACTTTGACTATTAAGCATATATGAAGTTGATAATACTACAGGGAAGCATACGATGTTTGGGGAAATAGAGGGGGTTAAAGTTCAAATGTTGAAAGTAATAAACATTTTCTGGATCTAACCACGACGCAAAGTAAAAACGGGATGTATCAGACGGTGTCGTTTTATTGAAAGTATTTCAAAAGCACGCGTGGAAGCGGGAAAAGTAGTGAGCTGGCCACACTTGCCCAATTTAGAGATGACCAAGCTTGTCGGTGGTCAACCGGCAACGACTTTTGGAATTTGGGTACAGATAGATTGTGGGTCAAAGTTTTGGTTAAAACAATCACTATTTTTCATCAAAAATGATACTGTACTCCGTAAATACTTTATCCTATTTCCAAAAACCCAAGCTATAATTGTTAAAAAAGCCAGTAACCAGATACTCCGTATTTACAAAACCTCAATTTTTAATATTTAAAAAAGTATTGCTGGTTTACTTTCTTACATAAAAAGTTTCACATATGTGAACTTTTTCCATAGATCACAAAATCATTAGTGTTCTTAAAAGATATTTCAACTTTAAGAGTTGTATTAACGAAAGTTGTTAACTACTTAAATAAAAGAAAATATGACGTTAAATTTTATCCGAATCAACTCATTTTTATTTTCTATTTATTGTGTCTTATACTCTTATTTATTTCAAATACTATTTACCTACATTTACTACTGCTATAATATTTTTATTTTACAAAAGTTTCATCCATTTTTTATTATGTAATACTACGTATATCTTAAATTTAACAATATTTTAAAATTACACAATAAAATATAATGAATAGAGTACCTTTTAAAACCATTTGTAAATGCAATGGTGACGGAGAAATGACAACGTGGTGAGGTTTTCTTAGGTGGTTGATTGTGACGTGAAAAAGACTAAAATGGATGGAATTAAGTTATAAGGAAAGTGTCGGAGGAAGGTGTTGGGTAATGTGGTATGGAAGGATTAAAAGTTGGTTTAAATGAGTTTTCAACTCAAAAAACAAGAAAAAGGAAAAATAACAGTAAAGTAATCAAACACGCCCGTTAACGTTTTCATGCGAGCAGCTAGAATGCTACCATTTGGTGCACACAACACAACACGCCACATTACGAGCATACTTTGGACATTTCTCATGTACCTTCGAACCAAGCAAGTGCGTTATAAATGGTCTAATCACGTTTACATTTAATCAACTTAAACTTTGCATTTAATAAATTCAAACTTTCTTCTATACGTGTATTAAATGAAATATATTTAAAGAAACTTTGAGAGTAATTACGACATCTTTTGTTTCTTATTGAGAGCTATAAAGTCTTTCGTTAATATTTTCTTAACTTTAACTGCACTCAGTCACCTGAAAATTGAATAACCTGAATCTCTTATGAATTGAGTTACAGATAATACTTTGTATATTATAGCATTTCAGTAACACGTACAAAATGTATTTTCAGTTATCGCATACAAAATAGCTAAATGTGTCTTTGTATTCTCGTGAACTCTTTCATCAGTTATTAATAAAATGATGCTTTGCCTTTAAAAAAAAACAAAATAGCTAAATGTTTGAGTTTTTAATGATATAAATAAATCTATGTGTCTACTTGGTAATATACATTAATTATAGTGACTTGTGTGTATAGCTGTTGTTTGTTGAAAATATTTTGTAAAGTTTAATTTTTTAATTTAAAGTTTAAGATATCATTTGATATGGATTAAAACTCATGACACAAAGTCGATTCAAACACAAATTTTTTTTGAACGACGATTATCCAAACACAAATTAATAACCTGAACTTATTAAATTGGGTTACGAATACATAATGTTAAACTTAAAATTTCAAATAACACAACCAAAAAACCTATAACTATAACTATAAATCATAATAATTTAACTGAATAACTACTTTACATGTAAGGCAAACTGTCTAAAGATGTAAGATAAAAGCAAAAAAATATCGTTTCTTTCTTTGTCTATAAACAACTTTAACTTCAATTTGGTACTTAAAAGAGTCTTTGATTTGAATATTTGGATTATAAAATGACACGAGCAAAATACCAACAATAACTATAACTTTTTTTTACTCATAATAATATAACCGAATAACACCCTTAATTTAAATGTAAATACTTTAAAAATAAAAATAAAAAGATAAAAAGAAACTCAGTTCAAAATAATATACTACAGTAACTTATTAGAGTATCAAAGTGTACGATTAATAGCTATAGAAGTAGCCTTTAAGTTTCAACAATGAGATTGAAGGTTTAGATATGGGTCAGTTAATATATTTACAGAGAAAAGTGATTCTCACACACTATTTTTGATCAATTTATATCTTTATCTGCTAAATTTACAGTTATATTTTTAAATTAATCTAAAGAATTGAACTTATTATTATTATAAGTATAATTAAGGGTATAATAGTAAATTAAGTGTAGATTGATTAAAAGTAGTGTGTGAGAATAACTTCTCATTTGTATATTCATTCGTGATATTTTCTATGTGTAGTGTATTTTTTTAACAAATATATAATAATAAAGATTAGTAAAAAAAGAGTAGATTCCATTAGTTGGTTAACTTTTTGTGCATTAACTATTTTAAATAGGAAATTAGTTGCTAATATAAAATAAAAATCAAGTGCACTCGTTAAAGCTAGCGTGGGTGTGGTCGAGGCTTTTTGTATACAACAAATGGTTGTTTCTTTCTCCGGCATCACAATTTGGAATACTTAAATCTATACATATATAAATATTGACTCCTTAGTCAATAAATGAGCTCCATATAAATGTAGGTATTTACCTCAAAAAAATAATTTTCCCCTCAAAATAAAACAAATTATTATATTATTTATTAGGTTTCTTCAATTCTTAATTATCTTAATTATTAAAAAAAGTTTAAAAAAAAACCGCCGGCCCAAATGCTTTCATTTAACTATGTTTCTTCCTAGGTTTGGTCAAAAAAAAAAAAATAATTTCAATGCGATTAAAACAAACCGCCTCCCTTCTCTTCTTCCCCTCTGTCGATCCTTCCATTACCCCTTGCATTAACTTCAATTTCATTATGTTCATTGATTTCTATCCCAATTGGTTCAATTGCAATTGTCTGTTACTTCTGCATGTAACCAAACGAATCGCTTTGTAGCCTTCGGTTTCAATTGCATCTAAATTCAGAATGTGGTTCACCTCCCCTATACGGTACAATTCTTTGTGTGTATAAATTTCAATTGCCTGCTTTATTGTTATGCATATTAATAACTAATAATTCAATTTCTATTGCAATGGCATCTGGTAAAGCTAAGGTTGCATCTGAGGTTAACACAAACGCATACGCCTTCCTCAATGAGTTGGAAATAGGAAAACAATCGCAGGTCAAGCTGATGATCTGCAGAAGTTGGGACACACATACGGTTTACGGGAGATATTTGAGCACGGATTTTATTGCCTCAGACGAAAAGGTATGTATAGATATGGGCCATTGATTTCTTAAATCCGATTATGACTATATTTGTTAAGTGTTAACTGTATTTTTCCCTCATGCACCGAGTCTTTTCCCTATTGCCTAGGATTGTTATGGTTAATTGTTTCTGTAACTTCGCCTCCTTGCACATTAAGTTGGGTACCTGAGTCCCCTATAATAGCCATTGTAGAGGGTTAGTGTGATGTATTGGGAATTTTTTAAAATTGGGGAACTTCATGGTACTCTGGTTATACAAATTATATACCTGTGTTCAGCGACGCCCCCCCATTTTCTTACTGAATCTATGGATTATGTAAGTGTTTTGTTTGGTCATGCAGGGCAACATCATTCAGTTGACTGCCAAAAGCAATGTTGCACATCACTTCATTGCCCGACTAAAGGACGGTGTTGTTTACTTGCTGCATGGCTTTGATGTCATCGCCAACCGAACTGAATATCGTATCATGAAGGACAACAGCCTCATGATCGAGCTCACCGGCTCCACTTTCCTCAGGAGACAGTCAACTTCTGACACCACGGGCTTTACGCGCCATCCCTTCAATTGTATTGAACTCGAGGACTTGGAGCCTACAATGGGCAAATTTGTTGTCGGTATAAATTTCAACACTCTTTCCCTTTTTAATACATTACATTTTTCCCAATTAATGTACTCCTCATCTATCATTATCTTTTAGATGTAGTTGGCTATGCTGTGAACATTGGTGCACCCGATCCGCATAAAGCAGGATCCAACACTCTTGAATTTGATCTGGCTAACGAGAGGTAAGCTCACACTTTTTCTTTTGACACCGAATCTCAACTACTGTACCAGGCCACAATTCCATGTTTCAGCCCATATTCCGTTTCTTTAAAGTTGTTAGTTTTAGCTTTCGATTGTTTGCCTTCTGAATGGACCAAGTTTTTGCAATGTCTTAGTTTCATTCGTCTCCGCTTCATAACTTTGCTGCTATGCTAAAGACCGTTTCAATTAATACAATTGCTATTTCCCACCCAAAAAAAAAACCAACCACTTTTTAATTTTAGTATTTAACCTGCCGTCTTAGCGACAAGGCCATGAGGTAAAAAAACTACTTTCTCACAGTCTACCTACATTGTGGCATTTGAAAGCGTATATTACGTTACATAAATCGACTTGCTAATCGTCGAATAACTGATCACCAATTTAAATGTGTAAATGCTTAGTAACAGGTACATGATTAAGAATCTAACGCAACGTTTAGGTTCACAGAAATAAAATAGGAAAAATAGGTTTAGATTTTCCCTAGGCAATCTTTGATACACTCAAATCCTATCGCTGTCAATCGTGATATAATTGTTGTTCACCGACCAAATCACACCATGCACCTACTAGGATAAGAGTTGGCTGATATTTATTTATATGCAGGGGTAAAGCGATCCGAACTACACTTTGGGGCAGTTTGGGGCCCGCCTTCCTGGAGAGGCAGCCCTCCGCACCTGCATCCTACTACATTCTCTTGAGCTCGGTTACCGTCAAACAGGGTTACAATAGTAGGTTTTGGCCATCACCAACCTCATCTTTGTAAGATTTATAATATGCTGTACTAAATTTAGCTCCCATTCATTCGTAGAAGTGATGAGTCCAGTGGAGACAAGGTTATTGATGTTGATGAGATAAAAAATTATCTAGATTGCCGTTATTTATCCCCCTGCGAGGCTGTTTGGAGACTGTTTTCGTTCGACATCCACTACTCTAAACCATCCGTCATTAAGCTGTCATACCACCTGCCAAATCAGCAATCGATCACTCTCCATGACTCACAAAAACTGCCTGCACTTTTACAAAGGGAAAGTATTAAAGAGACGATGTTCACCCAATGGTTTGAATTGAACAAGCAAGATGAGTTTGCACGTACCCTGACTTATGCAAAAATCCCTACACATTATGTATGGAATCAAGATGCTAAAATATGGAGCCCGAGAAAACTTAGAACCTGCATCGGTCGCATTGTCTACTCAAACCCTGCATCGGGGGAACGTTACTACCTGCGTATGTTACTAAATATAGTTAAGGGCCCCCGGTGTTTTGAAGAACTACGTACAGTGAACGGTGTTTTGCACCGAACGTTTAAAGACGCGTGCTTTGCATATGGGTTAGTAAATGACGACAAGGAATGGACCGAGGCTATCTCAGAAGCAAAAATATGGGCTACGGGTTCACAGCTACGTGAGTTATTTGTTACTATGTTACTCTTTTGTAACATAAGCAAACCGCTTCAACTATGGGAATCAAGTTGGGAGGCTTTGTCAGACGACATCTTGCATAAAAGAAGGAAACTATTTAACTTCCCTGATCTAATTCTGACAGAATCCCAAATTAAAAATTATTGTCTGTTGGAATTACAAGCCTTATTAAATAGAAATGGCAAGTCCCTGGATGATTACCACGACCTACCACAGCCCGATCCATCTATGCTAACCCAAATGGACAACCGTTTAATTCGGGAGGAGCTAAACTACAATATAAAAGAAATGCACCTGCTCCATGAAAACCTGTTCCGTTCACTCAATCCCGAACAACTAACGATATATCAACGGGTTATAGATGCAGTTACTACAAAAAAAGGAGGCCTCTTTTTCTTATACGGTCCCGGGGGGACTGGCAAAACATTCCTGTATAATACCGTTCTCGCAAAACTAAGATCAGAAAGGCTGATTGTTCTCGCAGTTGCATCCTCAGGTACGTACATTACTTGGGTTTTTTTTTAGGCATTACATTATCATAAATATTTACCACAAACAGTGACTTTCATTTCATGAAAACTTAATAACAAGCCTCCTGTCTCAACAACAGGTATTGCATCTCTCCTATTGCCCGGCGGCCGGACTGCCCATAGCCGATTTGTGATCCCCCTAGAACTTATGGAAAACAGTACATGTGGAATTAAACAAAAAACACACCTAGCGGCGCTTATCCAAGAGGTTAGCTTAATTATTTGGGATGAGGCTCCCATGACGCAGCGACACGCTTTCGAAGCGTTAGATAAAACATTAAGAGATATTTTAGGAGCTAAAGATGATGCAAACAGGTTTAAGTTATTCGGCGGAATGCCTATCTTATTGGGCGGCGACTTCAGACAAATACTCCCCGTTGTTACAAAAGGTAAAAGACAAGAGGTCGTCCACGCGTGCATCAATAGATCAGATTTATGGGAGCATTGCGAGCTTCATACACTTTCGCGTATTATGCGGGTCAACGAACACACAGTCGATGGTCAAATTGATGCCCGCAAACGCACTTTCAACCAATGGGTTCTAGATATAGGTGAAGGGAAGGTCCCCGCATTGTGTAAAGATGGAGAGGATGAACCAACCTGGATACGCATCCCCGCTGAATTCATTGTCAAATCTGACAAACCCCCCATTGAGGCAATTGTAGACACAATATTCCCAAACTTCATTAGTAGCCAAGAAGATGAAGATTATCTGCGTGAAAGGGCAATTTTGACCCCTAGAAATGACGATGCTGCTGAAATCAATAAACATATGTTCAAAAAATTGCAAGGTGCAAAGATGACGTTTAAAAGCTCGGATGAAATTTGCAAGGGCTCAACCGACAACATCGACCAACACTATTCATACCCGGTTGAATTCTTAAACAAGCTAAATTTCCCCGGCGTACCCCCACACAAACTGAAACTCAAAATTGGACAGCCAGTCATGCTACTACGCAATCTCAGCCCTAGCACAGGGATGTGTAATGGCACACGCCTCATCATAACCGACTTTACCAAGTTTGTCCTTCACGCTCGAATCATCACTGGATCACATATAGGGAAAATGGTCATAATCCCTAGAATAGTCCTTACTTCAACAGAAAAAAAATGGCCCTTTGTCATGCAGCGAATCCAGTTCCCAGTGCGGCCATGTTATGCGATGACGATAAACAAAAGTCAAGGGCAATCGTTGAAATTAGTAGGCCTATACCTCCCTAAACCTGTATTCAGCCACGGTCAATTGTATGTAGCTCTCTCACGCGTAACCGACCCCGATGGCCTGAAAATCGTGATGATGGATGACAGTTCTGATTGTTTAAAGGACCACACAAGAAATATCGTATACAAGGAAACGTTCAACAACTTAAACCACCAACTATAACGGTAACACTTAAGCCTACTTATAATTTCGATTTTAATTGAATATTATCACTTTATTTTTCTTAACCCTAATTAGCAGTAACCTCCTTACACACAACATTCACACACTATAATTCTAAAAACTCGGAACCTAACTGGTGCTGGAATGCCGATTTCCCATACCTTATATTTTTAACTAAAAAACCTTTTGCAGGAAACCCGCGCCTCCGTGTTAACAGGCACAATGCAAATTATATCCGGCCCGTTACTTCCTTTTACATAAGGTACACTTTCATCTATTTTCATAAATGTTAACAATGTGCTGACATTCAAGGTATAAAGACCCTGCTAATCTGTTTACAATTGTGATTTTGTATGTTGGAAGATAGTGTAATTTTTTATGGATGTTATCATTATTGATAGGGGTAGATTCAAGATAATGACTTTTGTATACTGATTCTAAATCTTTTTACTGTTAGCATTACTTATAGCATTCTTTATGCAACTTTTTTTTTAAAGTATATAGTCGCTATATCTTATGTGTCGGGTAGTAATGTAAGTTTCCATTCATTTCGGAATTCATGATACAATAACTGTGATACATACAATAACTGTGATACAGACTTCATCCATTGTAGAAAAGTCACCTGATTAATTTCATAAAATGGGAATCATTGCAGGCATTAGATTTACATGATTGCAGAAGGGAGACAAGTTGGAGCAAGACTTTTGTTTAGCTTAGTTAATAACATACAAGCTTATGGTGGAAAAACTCAATATGTAAAATGGGCATGGGATGAAGGTGACTCTTTGTCTGGCCCTTAGCCTGAATTTTATTACTTTTCATCTTCACACAATATTTCATTCACTTGCATACATTGTAGTTTTAACAAGTCGCTCAACTGCAGGTCAGCTCCTTTTGAACAGCCAGGAAAGTACCCACCGCCTGATCATTGGAGTCACCTACTTATGAATACAACAATGCTGCAACATAATGCTCAGTTCATGGATCTTCCTTGCAAATTTTCATTTTACAGTTATGTTTACTCATGTGTATGTGTATGTGTACGGACTCGACTTAATAATTGGTTCATTTATATTTTACTTTGTCCACTACATTTTTGGATAAAATCTCTAGCACAATGTTGCACGTTTAACCGCCTTGCAACAAAACCTCCACTTTTACAGCAAAAACCACACCCTCCTGGACCCAGCCTTCAAGCCATGGCACAACCGAACGTAACACATCAACCGTTATCCTCTTCGTGCAACGCACGGGCAATAAACCTAGTTTATTCTTAAAGTTATTTAGAATCTAATCACTGGATGATTTGCTTTTAAGTAGACATAATCATGTAAAAGCGCCAATTCCAATTTTATTTAAATGACTATAGTGTTTAACATGTGCACATAGAATTTAATTTGTATGAACTTTGTCTCTCTTTTTTTTTCTTTCTTTTTTCTTAAAGCATTTCTACCATTCATAATGTCACATGTATACGTCTTCCCGGATTGTCTTAGCAATTTACTATAGAGATCTAGTGTTCTTTACCAATAAAAGTTGCGATAGAGTGGATTTTGATAATTAACTTAACGTTTTCATTCAAAAGTTACAACTTTATTCAACTCCTAATGAATTTTGTTAATTAACGTTATCTTTCAAAAGTTACAACTTTATTCAACTCCTCATGTTACGTGCTCACACATTTGCATATTGACTTCCTTCTTTCAGAATTGTCCAAAAAGTCATTCATCTAGATAACTATAAGGCCGGCTATGTTCAAGTACATTTACATGATTATGTCATTTGTTGACACCGTGTTTCAGAGTTTTTATTTGAGAAGAAAAGAAAAGAAAGAAAAATAAATTAAATAATATTGGTGTTTTCGAGTTTTTCTAAAAGATAAAAGAAAAAAAAGAAAAAGAAAAATTATGTCTAAGTTTCTCTCCAATTAACAATTCATTTCAATTTAGAAAGATTTGTTTCTCTTCTTTTCTCTTCCCCTCTCTTCATTTATTTTGCGTAAAAGTAACTGGTATTGAAATTAGAGTAACATATACTCATATAGAGTGAAGAAGTATCATATTAAATTAAAATTGAGTATTAAGCTAACGCTAGAAAAAGATAAAATCGTTAGGTGTACTACATAAAAGATATTTGACCACGACCGCACTCATCCACTATCAACGGCCATTAGGTAACTACAACAACTAGCAATATATTTTAGAGAATATATAGGAAAAACCATGAGAATCGTTATTCTAAGAACTTTTTACTTAAAAGACAAATATTTATGTACCTTCTTTCTATCACGAATATATAATATATATAGATTTCTTTATTTTATCTTTAACTCTAACTCAGTTGAAATAAACTTATTTTTAAGTCAAGTAAATACAGTTAAAAACCATTATTTCTCATAAATTGATTCAAGCTTAAAGGGTGATGAGCTTGATTCAAAAACTAGAGTAATAAATTAAAATAGATTAATAATTTACTTAAATTACTTCATTAAATGAATTAATTGTTATGTGGGTAGGATAATCTTTACAATCATAAGCTTACCATGTTACTTCTCTAGACACTCTTTTTACTTGCTTGAATTGTTATTTGGCTCAATATTCCGCTTTTTCGCTTAGTAAGCTCTTCTTTCTCTTTCAGGCACTCTACCTCAGTAAAGGATGCGATGAAGGCATCACCATCTGTCAGGCAAGACAATTTTAAATTAATTTGAAATGTAATAATTAGGGCAGCAAATTGAATTGTGGTGTTTATGTGTGATACTCAAAAGATACGTCCTCGTACACAAAAATTCCAACATATAAACAGAAAGCTATAATACTTGGTAGTATTTAAATTTAAACGTCAATGTGTTAGTGTATTGATGATGGCCCAATTTTCCATAATGGATGTCGGAGGTTCGACCTCCATGAGCTACAAAATATTTTCCTCGAAATTATCCGTCCATTTCATGGGGCGCGTGTTAGGGGTTATTGGACCCAACAAGACAGGTCATTTAACCAATCATCATACCCATGAACGATAAACGAAGTAGTTAAAACAATAACGATAAATAAAAGCATAAAAAACGACACGGAATTTAACGTGATTATATCTCAACTCCAAAACGCGAAAAAAGGTTTACTCTACGGGCGCAAACCAGAGATTTTTTTGATAAAATTTTGTGCACACAGTTATGGGTTACATAAGGTTCTATTTATAGGGGAAAATAAACAAGGAAATAGCTTAAAGAGCAAGCTAAAATGTTCTGGAAACTTCTGGCCCCCCAGACACTTTTTCGCGATCGCGAGCCTTCGCCCTTCCAAAATTCGCGATCGCGAGATCTTCTTGACAGATTCTTGGAACTTTGTTCTCGAATACTTGCTCCACAAGCTTCCTTAACCTCCAAGCTACCCATTCCAGAATCTAGCCTATGATTTCCTTTCCTTTTGTTTAAAGATCTCCATATCTCAACTGCTCGGAGGTCTCGTACGGCTTGTGTTCGAGACTCACCCGATGGGGTTTTACCACACGCGATATACGCATGGATTCACCTTGGAGGTTTCATCATGAGGGGCGGTAGGACTGTAATGTTCGACCCAATAAATGATCGGGTGTGTGGATTTCAACATCGCGTTCGAAACCCCATCAGTAACTCCTAACCGCCGTTAAAAAAGAATATAGTACTTAAGATAAACTTGTTATATACTCATATATATTCCAAAACGACTGTTATTATTTTTGATTATATATATGAGTTAGAGTTAACTCATAACTTATATATACTAAAATAACATAAATATAAAGCATTAAAGCTTGGTTGGAGTTCAAGTCTTTGGCTAACTATCGAGTGAATTATTGAATACATCATTTGAAAAAATCACAATCAAAAAACACTCATGAATAAATGGTGATGCGGGTTGGTAGCTATGAACAAAATACAAATAAAAAGTTATGATTGGATTTCTGTTCGCGTTAAGAATAAGATTTTAGACTGGCAATAGTAGATGATAGATCCTTCTATATACTTATAATATTGCATATAGTGCCCAGTTTATAGTGTTTGTTTGCTGCTGTGCTCTTATAGTTTATAGTATATTTTCTGTGTTGTACTCTTATAGTTAAGGTAGTAGTTGATGTGCATTATATGCGCATGAATGTTAAGCACAACTCTCCTCACAGTTAATACGGAATAACAATAATTTTTTAAGTACGATTATCATTTTTCTTTTTCTATATTCTACTACCTGATAAACAATTATTTTGAAATTTAAATGAAAAATTATTTCTGTGTAATATTATTAAGATTAAGATGTCTTACTAATACATAATAATCTAAAGTTACTTGTCATTTGAAACAAAGATATAAGTGTAATTAACCACATCGATAGTATCTCGATAAATGTTTTTCAATATTTTGATCATTGTGTTAATGTGTTGTTGATTGATAACAATCACATACTCAGAGCGTTAATAACCATTTTGAATTTATAAATGATGTACCATACATGTAGCTAGGTTGCAAAAATCTGAAACCATAATCACAAGTGAATATATCAATGGAAGAAGATTTTCAAAATAAGTAATTGTATGTAACAATCTGTCTCATATTAGGTAAAGAAAAAGTAGCATAAAAACATTTATATTATACTACCTCCGTCCCATCTTAAATGTCCACTATTGACTTTTCAAAGTCTTTCTTTGTCAACTTTGACCGTAAATATCTTTATTTGTGTTATATAATATTTGATAAAAGTTATATGAAATGAAAACACATTTAAAACTCAGTTCATTCATATAATTTACATCAAATATTATATAGCATAAATAAAATATTTACGGTCAAAGTTGACAAAGAAAGACTTTGAAAAGTCAACAGTGGACACTTAAGATGAGACGGAGGGAGTAAGTATTTGTTATAAAACATCAGAGTTATCGTGTCTACATCATAACAACACTAAACGTGGCTTCTCCCATATCTAAAGCATGCAATCAACTAACCTACATGGGAGAAATATGTGAGAGATTAGCACGAAACTAAGTGAGAGAGATTAGCACGAAACTAAGTGACTGAAATAAACAAAAAGATATTAGCATACATCATCAAGCTCTACTAGCGTCACAAACATTAACAACGTATATGCAACAATATCAACTATCATTACAACTACGATAGACAAGAGGATCGATGGCCTGTACGAGACCTACAACTACTAGTTGATCAGGCTAGAGTTTATCGCTAATTTTTGTTACTGAAACATCAGTATAGTCTTCCATACGCAACACATGCATCATTATGAACTATACAACTCCGACAATAACAGCTGAACTAAACATCACTATTCAAGGTTAACCCCTTGAGTCCAAATCACATTATTCAAGGTCGACTCCTTCCGGTTAAATACTTTGTGCACATAAACAACCTACATCATAAGAGGCATACATCATCACAGTATAATGTACAGTATAATTGTGACGATCGCTCCAAATCCATATGGACAATACGTCATTCATCGATTTCATTGCGAGGTATTTGACCTCTATATGATACGTTTTGTAAACATTGCATTCTTTTGAAAAGGCATACCATAAATGAATATTTAATTCCAAGGTTTTCGACATCTGATGATTTCTACATATAGACAATCACCGTAAATAATAGTTTACAATAATACTTCCGTTGACAATGCAGTCAAAATAGATACATGATGATGGTTTTGTGAATGCAACATTTTCTTGAATAAAGCATGCAAGACTCCATGCACATAGCTTGTATAACATGTAAGCAAACAGCGGAAGACTTCTAGAGAACCTGAGAATAAACATGCTAACAAGTGTCAACACAAAGGTTGGTGAGTTCATGTACTGACCCGAACTTTTTCATGTTTATATATATTAATTGAGATTGATATTTACATGATTAAATATTTCCAACATGTTAAGCAATCAAACTTGTTAAGACTTGATTAATTGAAATATGTTTCATATAGACAATTGACCACCCAAGTTGACCGGTGATTCACGAACGTTAAAACTTGTAAAAACTATATGATGACATATATATGGATATATATGTATAGTTAACATGATACTATGATAAGTAAACATATCATTAAGTATATTAACAATGAACTACATATGTAAAAACAAGACTACTAACTTAATGATTTTTAAACGAGACATATATGTAACGATTATCGTAGTAAAGACATTTATTGTATATATATCATATTAAGAGATATTCATACATGATAATATCATGATAATATAATAATTTAAAATCTCATTTGATATTATAAACATTGGGTTAACAACATTTAACAAGATCGTTAACCTAAAGGTTTCAAAACAACACTTACATGTAACGACTAACGATGACTTAACGACTCAGTTAAAATGTATATACATGTAGTGTTTTAATATGTATTTATACACTTTTGAAAGACTTCAATACACTTATCAAAATACTTCTACTTAACAAAAATGCTTACAATTACATCCTCGTTCAGTTTCATCAACAATTCTACTCGTATGCACCCGTATTCGTACTCGTACAATACACAGCTTTTAGATGTATGTACTATTGGTATATACACTCCAATGATCAGCTCTTAGCAGCCCATGTGAGTCACCTAACACATGTGGGAACCATTATTTGGCAACTAGCATGAAATATCTCATAAAATTACAAAAATATGAGTAATCATTCATGACTTATTTACATGAAAACAAAATTACACATCCTTTATATCTAATCCATACACCAACGACCAAAAACACCTACAAACACTTTCATTCTTCAATTTTCTTCATCTAATTGATCTCTCTCAAGTTCTATCTTCAAGTTCTAAGTGTTCTTCATATATTCTACAAGTTCTAGTTACATAAAATCAAGAATACTTTCAAGTTTGCTAGCTCACTTCCAATCTTGTAAGGTGATCATCCAACCTCAAGAAATCTTTGTTTCTTACAGTAGGTTATAATTCTAATACAAGGTAATAATCATATTCAAACTTTGGTTCAATTTCTATAACTATAACAATCTTATTTCAAGTGATGATCTTACTTGAACTTGTTTTCGTGTCATGATTCTGCTTCAAGAACTTCGAGCCATCCAAGGATCCGTTGAAGCTAGATCCATTTTTCTCTTTTCTAGTAGGTTTATCCAAGGAACTTAAGGTAGTAATGATGTTCATAACATCATTCGATTCATACATATAAAGCTATCTTATTCGAAGGTTTAAACTTGTAATCACTAGAACATAGTTTAGTTAATTCTAAACTTGTTCGCAAACAAAAGTTAATCCTTCTAACTTGACTTTTAAAATCAAATAAACACATGTTCTATATCTATATGATATGCTAACTTAATGATTTAAAACCTGGAAACACGAAAAACACCGTAAAACCGGATTTACGCCGTCGTAGTAACACCGCGGGCTGTTTTGGGTTAGTTAATTAAAAACTATGATAAACTTTGATTTAAAAGTTGTTATTCTGAGAAAATCATTTTTATTATGAACATGAAACTATATCCAAAAATTATGGTTAAACTCAAAGTGGAAGTATGTTTTCTAAAATGGTCATCTAGACGTCGTTCTTTCGACTGAAATGACTACCTTTACAAAAATGACTTGTAACTTATTTTTCCGACTATAAACCTATACTTTTTCTGTTTAGATTCATAAAATAGAGTTCAATATGAAACCATAGCAATTTGATTCACTCAAAACGGATTTAAAGTGAAGAAGTTATGGGTAAAACAAGATTGGATAATTTTTCTCATTTTAGCTACGTGAAAATTGGTAACAAATCTATTCCAACCATAACTTAATCAACTTGTATTGTATATTATGTAATCTTGAGATACCATAGACACGTATACAATATTTTGACCTATCATGTCGACACATCTATATATATTTCGGAACAACCATAGACACTCTATATGTGAATGTTGGAGTTAGCTATACAGGGTTGAGGTTGATTCCAAAATATATATAGTTTGAGTTGTGATCAATACTGAGATACGTATACACTGGGTCGTGGATTGATTCAAGGTAATATTTATCGATTTATTTATGTACATCTAACTGTGGACAACTAGTTTTAGGTTACTAACGAGGACAGCTGACTTAATAAACTTAAAACATCAAAATATATTAAAAGTGTTGTAAATATATTTTGAACATACTTTGATATATATATATATATATATTGTTATAGGTTCGTGAATCAACCAGTAGCCAAGTCTTACTTCCCGACGAAGTAAAAATCTGTGAAAGTGAGTTATAGTCCCACTTTTAAAATCTAATATTTTTGGGATGAGAATACATGCAGGTTTTATAAATGATTTACAAAATAGACACAAGTACGTGAAACTACATTCTATGGTTGAATTATCGAAATCGAATATGCCCCTTTTTATTAAGTCTGGTAATCTAAGAATTAGGGGACAGACACCCTAATTGACGCGAATCCTAAAGATAGATCTATTGGGCCTAACAAACCCCATCCAAAGTACCGGATGCTTTAGTACTTCGAAATTTATATCATATCCGAAGGGTGTCCCGGAATGATGGGGATATTCTTATATATGCATCTTGTTAATGTCGGTTACCAGGTGTTCACCATATGAATGATTTTTATCTCTGTGTATGGGATGTGTATTGAAATATGAAATCTTGTGGTCTATTATTATGATTTGATATATATAGGTTAAACCTATAACTCACCAACATTTTTGTTGACGTTTTAAGCATGTTTATTCTCAGGTGATTATTAAGAGCTTCCGCTATCGCATACTTAAATAAGGACGAGATTTGGAGTCCATGCTTGTATGATATTGTGTAAAAACTGCATTCAAGAAACTTATTTTGTTGTAACATATTTGTATTGTAAACCATTATGTAATGGTCGTGTGTAAACAGGATATTTTAGATTATCATTATTTGATAATCTACGTAAAGCTTTTTAAACCTTTATTGATGAAATAAAGGTTATGGTTTGTTTTAAAATGAATGCAGTCTTTGAAAAACGTCTCATATAGAGGTCAAAACCTCGCAACGAAATCAATTAATATGGAACGTTTTTAATCAATAAGAACGGGACATTTCAGTTGGTATCCGAGCGTTGGTCTTAGAGAACCAGAAAATTTGCATTAGTATGTCTTATCGAGTTTGTTAGGATGCATTAGTGAGTCTAGACTTCGACCGTGTTTTCTTTAAAAATGATTGCTTAACATTTTTGTTGGAAACTATATATTATTAACATGTATATATTAAGTGATATATTAATCTCTTAACATGTTTGATATTGTGTGATAGATGTCTACCTCTAGCACAAATCCCATTGAATCACCTAATAATAACGAAGAGTCGAATATATATTGGACTGATTCACAAGTTCCCGAAGAGGAACCGGAAGAAGAATCAGAACCGGAAGAAGAAACAGAACTGGAAGAGGAGGAACCGGAGGAGGAAATAGAACCGGTGGGGGAAATAATAAAACGGTTAAGTAAAAGAAAATCCTCAACCAACCGACCAAGGTTAATTATGGTCAATGGTGTTTCCGCCAAGGAAGCAAAATATTGGGAGGATTACCAATTCTCCGATGAATCGGATTCCGACGAGAATTCCGATGATGTTATAGAAATTACCCCAACTGAATTTAAAAAGGCAAAAGAAAATAATAAGGGAAAGGGCATAAAAATAGAGAAATCTAATTCCAACCCCGATGAACTTTATATGTATCGTCAACCCCCGAAGTCCTTAAGTTGTAACAATGACCCGGGAACCTCTAAACCACCAGGTTTTTCTAAACCAATGTGGAAAACGACGGCTCGTATTAGGGAAACATCATATATCCCTAGAAACTTGGCAAAACGAACCAAAACCAAAGAAGAAGAAACAATCGAGTCGGAATAAGATAGTTGTATTCGTGTGGTGTAATATATGTAATATAGTGTGCTTATGCTTTATGACATATGTAAAAATTGCTTGTATTAATAAGTATTTTTTTTTATGAATCTAACTCTTGTCTATTTTACAGTATAAAAACACAAAATGGATAGACAACCCAATATTTTAAGAGACCTACCCGGAGACATGATTGATGAAATCTTGTCTAGAGTCGGTCAGAATTCTTCGGCACAACTATTTAAGGCGAAATCAGTTTGTAAGACATTCGAAGAATGTTCCAAGAATGCCTTGGTTTATAAAAGGCTTTCGTTCGAAAGATGGGGGATATCACATTGGGAAATCCATAAGTTACGATGTGTTTACTTTGACGCATATATTGCGGGGAACCCAAATGCTATTTTACGCAATGGGTAAAGAAATTATTTTGACTCAATATATCCGAATATTGGACTTCGTGATTTAGAAAAAGTGGCTAACATGCAACATAAAGAAGCATGTTATGCTTACGGATTAGTAATGTTCGCTTCTCACCAAAATGAGAACAAGAACATCGGTCTACAACTATTAAACAAAACGTTCCCACAAGTGACGGAGTCGGTAATTGGGGTAAGAAATGAGGTTTTTAGATTGTTACGGGACTGTTGGACATTACGTAACCCTCGTCCCTTTGACGACGTTACAACACGCTGTCTTATCAATGGCCATAACGGTTATGTTCCACAAGACCAAGGATGGGAAGTAATCCTAGTAAAACCAGAATGCATGACTTGTTTCTGGACATATGAATTACCTGTCTTTATTTCCTTTGCTGAACGACTTGTGTACTAGCTAGAATTATCTTCACAACTATCTTGCATCAAAGTTATTGTGTGCTATATTTCATGCTTTATGTAAAATAAGCGGTATTGTAAGTTTGTAAAATATTGTATAAAAGTTTGAACGCAAAATATTATTATAATCAGTTTTTCATATAGAATTGTAGTAGTTGAATTGTATATTAGCTACTAAGTATGAACTTAACGGGTAGGTACTACCCGAATTTAAACTTATAAAACACTAATATGAAGAAAAAGCTTTTATAAATGAGTTCATATTATGCTACGAAATACTATTAACTACTCTTAATATTCTGTATGATTAACTATTCCATTTGACTATTTTGAAGGAAATGGCACCGACTACTCGACACACCGTGAATATGAATGAAGAGGAATTTCGTACTTTTCTAGCTTCAAACATAGCCGCAGTACAGGCTGCGCTACATACCAACAATAACCTTGGATCTAGCAGTACAGGAAATCGTGTAGGATGCACCTACAAAGAATTCACTGCCTGCAAACCTTTGGAATTTGATGGAACAGAAGGACCGATCGGATTGAAACGGTGGACCGAGAAGGTCGAATCGGTGTTTGCCATAAGTAAGTGTACTGAAGAGGACAAAGTGAAGTACGCTACGCATACCTTCACAGGTTCTGCGTTAACATGGTGGAATACCTATCTAGAGTAAGTGGGACAAGATGATGCGTACGCACTACCGTGGTCAGCATTCAAGCATTTGATGAACGAGAATTACCATCCCAGAACCGAGGTCAATAAGCTCAAGACAGAACTTAGAGGGTTACGAACCCAAGGATTTGATATTACCACGTACGAAAGACGATTCACAGAATTGTGCCTATTGTGTCCCGGAGCGTTCGAAGATGAGGAAGAGAAGATCGACGCGTTTGTGAAAGGATTACCGGAAAGAATCCAAGAAGATATAAGTTCACACGAGCCCGCCTCCATACAACAGGCATGTAGAATGGCTCACAAACTAGTGAACCAGATTGAAGAAAGAATTAAAGAACAGGCTGCTGAAGAGGCCAATGTGAAGCAAGTCAAAAGAAAGTGGGAGGAAAACGGTGATAAGAATCACCAATACAACAACAACAGCAATTACAACAATAATCGCAACAATTATCCCAACAATCGCAACATCAATCGCAACTACAACAAACGGCCCAACAACAACAACAACAACAACAACAACAACAACAACAACAACAACAACAACAACAACAACAACAACAACAACAACAACAACAACAACAACTACAACAATCATCCCAACAACAATAACAACCGCAACAACAACAACAATCAGAAGCAGCTATGCCAAAGGTGTGAAAAGTATCACTCGGGGTTCTGCACCAAATTTTGCAACAAGTGTAAAAGAAATGGTCATAGCGCGGCGAAGTGTGAGGTCTACGGACCAGGAGTTAACAGAACGAAAGGAACAAATGGTGTCGGAACGAGTAATGGCGGAGCAAGTAGTGTCGGAGCAAGTTATGCCAATGTAGTTTGTTATAAATGTGGAAAACCGGGCCACATTATTAGAAATTGCCCGAACCAGGAGAACACGAATGGATAAGGCCGTGGAAGAGTTTTCAATATTAATGCGGCAGAGGCACAGGAAGACCCGGAGCTTGTTACGGGTACGTTTCTTATTGACAATAAATCTGCTTACGTTTTATTTGATTTGGGTGCGGATAGAAGCTATATGAGTAGAGATTTTTGTGCTAAATTAAGTTGTCCATTGACGCCTTTGGATAGTAAATTTTTACTCGAATTAGCAAATGGTAAATTAATTTCAGCAGATAATATATGTCGGAATCGAGAAATTAAACTGGTTAGCGAAACATTTAAGATTGATTTGATACCAGTAGAGTTAGGGAGTTTTGATGTGATAATCGGTATGGACTGGTTGAAAGAAGTGAAAGCAGAGATCGTTTGTTACAAAAATGCAATTCGCATTATACGAGAAAAAGGAAAACCCTTAATGGTGTACGGAGAAAAGGGCAACACGAAGCTACATCTTATTAGTAATTTGAAGGCACAAAAACTAATAAGAAAAGGTTGCTAGGCTGTTCTAGCACACGTCGAGAAAGTACAAACTGAAGAAAAGAGCATCAATGATGTTCCCATTGCAAAAGAATTTCCCGATGTATTTCTGAAAGAATTACCGGGATTACCCCCACATTGATCCGTTGAATTTCAAATAGATCTTGTACCAGGAGCTGCACCAATAGCTCGTGCTCCTTACAGACTCGCACCCAGCGAGATGAAAGAACTGCAAAGCCAATTACAAGAACTTTTAGAGCGTGGTTTCATTCGACCAAGCACATCACCGTGGGGAGCTCCTGTTTTGTTTGTCAAGAAGAAAGATGGTACATTCAGGTTGTGTATCGACTACCGAGAGTTGAATAAACTTACCATCAAGAACCGCTACCCACTACCGAGAATCGATGACTTATTTGATCAACTACAAGGCTGTTTATTCAAAGATTGACTTACGTTCCGGGTATCATCAAATGTGGGTGAAAGAAGATGATATTCCAAAGACTGCTTTTAGAACACGTTACGGTCATTACGAGTTTATGGTCATGCCGTTTGGTTTAACTAATGCACCAGCTGTGTTCATGGACCTTATGAACCGAGTGTGTGGACCATACCTTGACAAGTTTGTCATTGTTTTCATTGATGACATACTTATTTACTCAAAGAATGACCAAGAACACGGTGAACATTTGAGAAAGGTGTTAGAAGTATTGAGGAAGGAAGAATTGTACGCTAAGTTTTCAAAGTGTGCATTTTGGTTGGAAGAAGTTCAATTCCTCGGTCACATAGTGAACAAAGAAGGTATTAAGGTGGATCCGGAAAAGATAGAAACTGTTGAAAAGTGGAAAACCCCGAAAACTCCGAAACACATACGCCAGTTTTTAGGACTAGCTGGTTACTACAGAAGGTTCATCCAAGACTTTTCCAGAATAGCAAAACCCTTGACTGCATTAACGCATAAAGGGAAGAAATTTGAATGGAATGATGAACAAGAGAAAGCGTTTCAGTTATTGAAGAAAAAGCTAACTACAGCACCTATATTGTCATTGCCTGAAGGGAATGATGATTTTGTGATTTATTGTGATGCATCAAAGCAAGGTCTCGGTTGTGTATTAATGCAACGAACGAAGGTGATTGCTTATGAGTCTAGACAATTGAAGATTCACGAACAAAATTATACGACGCATGATTTGGAATTAGGCGCGGTTGTTTTTGCATTAAAGACTTGGAGGCACTACTTATATGGGGTTAAAAGTATTATATATACCGACCACAAAAGTCTTCAACACATATTTAATCAGAAACAACTGAATATGAGGTAGCGTAGGTGGATTGAATTATTGAATGATTACGACTTTGAGATTCGTTACCACCCGGGGAAGGCAAATGTGGTAGCCGATGCCTTGAGCAGGAAGGACAGAGAACCCATTCGAGTAAAATCTATGAATATAATGATTCATAATAACCTTACTACTCAATAAAGGAGGCGCAATAAGGAGTTTTAAAAGAGGGAAATTTAAAGGATGAAATACCCAAAGGATCGGAGAAGCATCTTAATATTCGGGAAGACGGAACCCGGTATAGGGCTGAAAGGATTTGGGTACCAAAATTTGGAGATATGAGAGAAATGGTACTTAGAGAAGCTCATAAAACCAGATACTCAAGACATCCTGGAACGGGGAAGATGTACAAGGATCTCAAGAAACATTTTTGGTGGCCGGGTATGAAAGCCGATGTTGCTAAATACGTAGGAGAATGTTTGACGTGTTCTAAGGTCAAAGCTGAGCATCAGAAACCATCAGGTCTACTTCAACAACCCGAAATCCCGGAATGGAAATGGGAAAACATTACCATAGATTTCATCACTAAATTGCCAAGGACTGCAAGTGGTTTTGATACTATTTGGGTAATAGTTGATCGTCTCACCAAATCAGCACACTTCCTGCTAATAAGAGAAGATGACAAGATGGAGAATTTAGCACGACTGTATTTGAAGGAAGTCGTCTCCAGACATGGAATACCAATCTCTATTATCTCTGATAGGGATGGCAGATTTATTTCAAGATTCTGGCAGACATTACAGCAAGCATTAGGAACTCGTCTAGACATGAGTACTGCCTATCATCCACAAACTGATGGGCAGAGCGAAAGGACGATACAAACGCTTGAAGACATGCTACGAGCATGTGTTATTGATTTCGGAAACAGTTGGGATCGACATCTACCGTTAGCAGAATTTTCCTATAACAACAGCTACCATTCAAGCATTGAGATGGCGCCGTTTGAAGCACTTTATGGTTGAAAGTGCAGGTCTCCAATTTGTTGGAGTGAAGTGGGGGATAGACAGATTACGGGTCCGGAGATTATACAAGAAACTACCGAGAAGATCATCCAAATTCAACAACGGTTGAAAACCGCCCAAAGTCGACAAAAGAGCTACGCTGACATTAAAAGAAAAGATATAGAATTTGAAATTAGAGAGATGGTCATGCTTAAAGTTGCACCTTGGAAAGGCGTTGTTCGATTTGGTAAACGAGGGAAATTAAATCCAAGGTATATTGGACCATTCAAGATTATTGATCGTGTCGGACCAGTAGCTTACCGACTTGAGTTACCTCAACAACTCGTGGCTGTACATAACACTTTCCACGTCTCGAATTTGAAGAAATGTTTTGCTAAAGAAGATCTCACTATTCCGTTAGATGAAATCCAAATCAACGAAAAACTTCAATTCATCGAAGAACCCGTCGAAATAATGGATCGTGAGGTTAAAAGACTTAAGCAAAATAAGATACCAATTGTTAAGGTTCAATGGAATGCTCGTAGAGGACCCGAGTTCACCTGGGAGCGTGAAGATCAGATGAAGAAGAAATACCCGCATCTATTTCCAGAAGATTCGTCAACACCTTCAACAGCTTAAAATTTCGGGACGAAATTTATTTAACGGGTAGGTACTGTAGTGACCCGAACTTTTCCATATTTATATATATTAATTGAGATTGATATTTACATGATTAAATATTTCCAACATGTTAAGCAATCAAACTTGTTAAGACTTGATTAATTGAAATATGTTTCATATAGACAATTGACCACCCAAGTTGACCGGTGATTCACGAACGTTAAAACTTGTAAAAACTGTATGATGACATATATATCGATATATATATAGTTAACATGATACTATGATAAGTAAACATATCATTAAGTATATTAACAATGAACTACATATGTAAAAACAAGACTACTAACTTAATGATTTTTAAACGAGACATATATGTAACGATTATCGTAGTAAAGACATTTAATGTATATATATCATATTAAGAGATATTCATACATGATAATATCATGATAATATAATAATTTAAAATCTCATTTGATATTATAAACATTGGGTTAACAACATTTAACAAGATCGTTAACCTAAAGGTTTCAAAACAACACTTACATGTAACGACTAACGATGACTTAACGACTCAGTTAAAATGTATATACATGTAGTGTTTTAATATGTATTTATACACTTTTGAAAGACTTCAATACACTTATCAAAATACTTCTACTTAACAAAAATGCTTACAATTACATCCTCGTTCAGTTTCATCAACAATTCTACTCGTATGCACCCGTATTCGTACTCGTACAATACACAGCTTTTAGATGTATGTACTATTGGTATATACACTCCAATGATCAGCTCTTAGCAGCCCATGTGAGTCACCTAACACATGTGAGAACCATCATTTGGCAACTAGCATGAAATATCTCATAAAATTACAAAAATATGAGTAATCATTCATGACTTATTTACATGAAAACAAAATTACATATCCTTTATATCTAATCCATACACCAACGACCAAAAACACCTACAAACACTTTCATTCTTCAATTTTCTTCATCTAATTGATCTCTCTCAAGTTCTATCTTCAAGTTCTAAGTGTTCTTCATATATTCTACAAGTTCTAGTTACATAAAATCAAGAATACTTTCAAGTTTGCTAGCTCACTTCCAATCTTGTAAGGTGATCATCCAACCTCAAGAAATCTTTGTTTCTTATAGTAGGTTATCATTCTAATACAAGGTAATAATCATATTCAAACTTTGGTTCAATTTCTATAACTATAACAATCTTATTTCAAGTGATGATCTTACTTGAACTTGTTTTCGTGTCATGATTCTGCTTCAAGAACTTCGAGCCATCCAAGGATCCGTTGAAGCTAGATCCATTTTTATCTTTTCTAGTAGGTTTATCCAAGGAACTTAAGGTAGTAATGATGTTCATAACATCATTCGATTCATACATATAAAGCTATCTTATTCGAAGGTTTAAACTTGTAATCACTAGAACATAGTTTAGTTAATTCTAAACTTGTTCGCAAACAAAAGTTAATCCTTCTAACTTGACTTTTAAAATCAACTAAACACATGTTCTATATCTATATTATATGCTAACTTAATGATTTAAAACCTGGAAACACGAAAAACACCGTAAAACCGGATTTACGCCGTCGTAGTAACACCGCGGGCTGTTTTGGGTTAGTTAATTAAAAACTATGATAAACTTTGATTTAAAAGTTGTTATTCTGAGAAAATGATTTTTATTATGAACATGAAACTATATCCAAAAATTATGGTTAAACTCAAAGTGGAAGTATGTTTTCTAAAATGGTCATCTAGACGTCGTTCTTTCGACTGAAATGACTACCTTTATAAAAATGACTTGTAACTTATTTTTCCGACTATAAACCTATACTTTTTCTGTTTAGATTCATAAAATAGAGTTCAATATGAAACCATAGCAATTTGATTCACTCAAAACGGATTTAAAATGAAGAAGTTATGGGTAAAACAAGATTGGATAATTTTTCTCATTTTAGCTACGTGAAAATTGGTAACAAATCTATTCCAACCATAACTTAATCAACTTGTATTGTATATTATGTAATCTTGAGATACCATAGACACGTATACAATGTTTTAACCTATCATGTCGACACATCTATATATATTTCGGAATAACCATAGACACTCTATATGTGAATGTTGGAGTTAGCTATACAGGGTTGAGGTTGATTCCAAAATATATATAGTTCGAGTTGTGATCAATACTGAGATATGTATACATTGGGTCGTGGATTGATTCAAGATAATATATATCGATTTATTTCTGTACATCTAACTGTGGACAACTAGTTGTAGGTTACTAACGAGGACAGCTGACTTAATAAACTTAAAACATCAAAATGTATTAAAAGTGTTGTAAATATATTTTGAACATACTTTGATATATATATATACATATTTTTTATAGGTTCGTGAATCGACCAGTGGCCAAGTCTTACTTCCCGACGAAGTAAAAATCTGTGAAAGTGAGTTATAGTCCCACTTTTAAAATCTAATATTTTTGGGATGAGAATACATGCAGGTTTTATAAATGATTTACAAAATAGACACAAGTACGTGAAACTACATTCTATGGTTGAATTATCGAAATCGAATATGCCCCTTTTTATTAAGTCTGGTAATCTAAGAATTAGGGAACAGACACCCTAATTGACGCGAATCCTAAAGATAGATCTATTGGGCCTAACAAACCCCATCCAAAGTACCGGATGCTTTAGTACTTCGAAATTTATATCATATCCGAAGGGTGTCCCGGAATGATGGGGATATTCTTATATATGCATCTTGTTAATGTCGGTTACCAGGTGTTCACCATATGAATGATTTTTATCTCTATGTATGGGATGTGTATTGAAATATGAAATCTTGTGGTCTATTATTATGATTTGATATATATAGGTTAAACCTATAACTCACCAACATTTTTGTTGACGTTTTAAGCATGTTTATTCTCAGGTGATTATTAAGAGCTTCCGCTGTCGCATACTTAAATAAGGACGAGATTTGGAGTCCATGCTTGTATGATATTGTGTAAAAACTGCATTCAAGAAACTTATTTTGTTGTAACATATTTGTATTGTAAACCATTATGTAATGGTCGTGTGTAAACAGGATATTTTAGATTATCATTATTTGATAATCTACGTAAAGCTTTTTAAACCTTTATTGATGAAATAAAGGTTATGGTTTGTTTTAAAATGAATGCAGTCTTTGAAAAACGTCTCATATAGAGGTCAAAACCTCGCAACGAAATCAATTAATATGGAACGTTTTTAATCAATAAGAACGGGACATTTCAGTTCATAGTTTTAGTGTTTCGCATAATCTGTATATAAAAGTGGATCACAAGATTTCAGTTATTTCATCCAAAAACGTTTATCAATAGATTATATAAAAGTGGATCACAAGATTTCAGTTATTTCATCCAGAAACGTTTATCAAAATATTCTACGAAATTGAGCACCTTGATAACTAAACTTAACGTATATATAATTTATACCCTTTGTATAATCATCTTAATAATACACGCAAACCAACGTGTATGCTTCTCAAATAGCATACGTTCGTTAAAAGACTAGTGCTCTAGCTCAGACGGGGATATCAAGCCCTATGGATCCATATACTACTACTCGCGCCCACCAGTTCTTATAACTGTCAGTTACTAGTTACCAAAGCTAAGGAATTTTCGGTTCAAACTCGGTGTAGAATTTAGTATGTACTTGTATCCATTGCGTTTAAAATAAAGTGCATGTATTCTCAGCCCAAAAAAATAGATTGCAAAAGCAATTAAAAAGGGAGCAAATAAAACTCACCTTAGCAGCACATAAAGTTGTTCATCGTAATGTGACCGAAACTCGGAATATCAAATAATCGTAGATCTCAACCTAGAGAACATATACTGGTCAATAAATGTCTATCAAGCTAGGTCAGGTCATAGTGTATCACAATCCTAATGCTCGAGATTGACATACAAAAGTTATCCAAAGTCGTTTCAAAAAGTCAATTTTGACAATAGTTCAACAAAACGAGACATACCTTATATAAGGAGTTATTTACTCGGTAGGTAATATTCAAAAATACATTTTATCAGTCTCGTAAACAAGTTGTTTAAATCTTAATTGTAGATTCAAAAGCAATTTCAATTAACATCAATCATAATTCAGTTGATCATATCTTTTAATCCGTTCATCGAAACTATTCGATATCTAAATGAAAAGTCATTGATTTTTCGCCAGCTTTCCAAAAACATGTATATCATATACCTTTTACCAGTAACATATGTATTTAATTCGTGATTCATCATAAACTGTTTAACGACGAAATTTAGCATACAAGCATGTATAAATATATATACTCGAGCACTAGACATGGATACACAATTAATATATAAAAGATAAAATATGAGTGCTTACGTATCAATATTGAGATTCAATATTGTAGGAAAGTACGTAGACGCAACGGAGATGATAAACACTAGGTTTGATTTACAAATATACCCCCGAACATTACCCATAACCTCCTTGGTAATAACCCATAATTTCCTTAGCTCTATCCCGCTTGAAAACCATTTTGAAAATAACCCACTCATGACCTCGTCGTAGTATTTTATGTATAATACATAATTAATAATACTAATAATAATAAGATTAATAATAATATTAATCTTAATAATATAAATAATAATAATAATAATAATAATAATAATAAAATAAATTAAATAAATATTACGGAGTAATAATACTAGAGAAAGGGAGATAGATTCAGCTGAGTCAAAAATCGCGCAATTTATAGAACCTTTTCTGAAAAAGTACCCCATGCGATCGCATGGGATTTGTGCTTCAAGGCCATGCGATCGCATGGCCCTCTGATCCAGCTCAAAAACTTTTAACTTTTTGTTTGTCGACATAATTTTATATAATATATATAATATATTTAATTTATATAATTAATTATATATTATATTAAATTCACATGCATAGTTGACTTGTAATTTTTGTTCCGATAAGTCGTACGTCATCACTCGACTTATGTCCCGGTTTCGGTTTTTCAAATGTCCTTTCGTACGCTGAGAAAACTTGTAATTTACATTTTGAGACACGTACCTTTGTCAAAATATAGCCTTAAATTATCCCTAAATTATATCACTAGAATTGTAACTTATACACTTGAGTGTTTTGGTCATTTACTTCGATAAATCATCGTCTCGCTATTTGTTAATATATATATAATATATACATTTTCATTTTGAAATAGTGTTTTACTGCAGCAAAGTTACTGTACCAAAGTTTTTTTTACTGTAGCAAATAATGATTTTCGAAAACACTGTAGCTTTTCGGGTACTGTAGAAATTCGAAAATACTGTAGCAAATTAGTGTTTTACTGGTTTATCTTAAACATTTTAGTTAACTTATCTAAATATTAATCGAATCAATAATTGAATGTTAATATCGTTTACTAAATAACTTAAAATCATATATATATATATATATATATATATATATATATATATATATATATATATATATATATATACACACACACATTAAGTTATATATATATATATATATATATATATATATATATATATATATATTGTTCGTGAATCTTCGAGAATAGTCAAAGAATAATTGATTACATGAATATAGTTCCAAAACTTTGAGACTCAACATTACAGACTTTGCTTATCGTGTCGAAAACATTAAATCATTTAAAGATAAAGTTTAAATTTGGTCAGAAATTTCCGGGTCATCACAATAATCATGGTAGTCTAATCATGTAGTCATGGCAACAATAGCACAACTTACTACTCTATACTAATATATGAAAGGATAGTTCCACTAACCGATTACCATCACATAAGGACATCATAATCTGAGTCAATATATTTTGAGTCATAAAATAATTTGAAACTGAGTCAACAAACATCTCAACATGTAAAAATTTAACAACATATGCAAACACAGTCAATCCGTACATATGAGATCTCATTTGTACGGTTCAGATCATCAACCACAATTTTTGATTGAAATCTTAAAATATCCGACACTTTAACTTTGAGAGCGTTATACTATGGTGATTGTAACACCATACATTCTTTTATACACAAGTATAGATATTTAAACGATTATATCATAATTCTTACACGCCATATTAAAAACCAGAGTTACGTAAAAACATTCGGTGATAAGTATTAATCATAAAACATCAGAGTTATTGGGTCTACATCAAACATAACAACGCTAAACGTGGTAATTATACGCATACCCGAACCTATCGTGTAGCGTATCACACGTGTTCAAATTATTAGATGAACGAACGAATGCGCTATTAAAGGTAGCGCAGACAAAACAAGCTCAAGAACATTGAGCGCGGTCAAGAACCAACATGCACTGACACATGCCGATCATGGAAGACATTAACTTGCAAACTACACATAAAGTGAAGAAGTAGAGCACGAGGCCAACATTGTACGATCGCCCGCTGACATTATACTTCACGCAAATGACCATTACAGACTAATAGCGGACTCGACATGATGCTTTTTACTTTTGACAACTTTTGTAGGTGAATAGTACAACCACGGTTGGATACGATCTCATTGTCTTATTACGTGTCACTAATTGACAAATGGATTCCAGCTATAAATAAAGGATGAGCCTCTGAATACGGGAGAGGATCCTACACTTAGCCACACCAGAAGTTACACATGCGCTACCATATACAACAACTTCTCAACCTCCACTATCGGTCTAATAGCTTTAGCATCTTCACTCTCATGGTTACATGTAAAATTCCTTGAACATAAATCCTACCACGTCCCCTGAGCCATCAACAGGTTATCCCGACGATGGTGGGTCGACGTTTAACCACCCCTGCTGAGATCATTATCTCGTAATGGGGTTATTCACGGTACTCCGGATCGGAGAGTTAAACTCAAATGACCCTTAAATCTCCTTACTTTGTTGTCAAGTATGGACCGAACCCGAATAAGATATTCTATGCTTGATCACTTGACTTAACCCGTATCTAAAGCATGCAATCAACTAACCTGTAGGTGAGAAATATGTGGGAGATTAGCACGAAAAACATTTAGGTTTAGGGTACGATTCTAATAATCTATTAGAAAATTTATTGCTGGCGGAATGATTAATAAACATTTAGGGTTTAAGCTTGATTTAGGGTTCGAAAGATGGATGTAAGGTTGAAGAGATAGTTGATTTAGGGTTTGAATCTGCAAACCCTTTGTACCTCAATGTACGACCTTCAATTATTGTTCCAATTGAAAAATAATATCATCATTCCCTTGAATCTGCACACTTGCTTGGTTTTAGTCAATATGAATCTGGAGAGGGTTTTTGTTTGTTTGTTTTTTTTTTTTCCTATGATTGAATTGCTGAATGAGTGTAGATTTATAGACCCCCTAATGTGCTATCATTTCACGTGTTTTTTCGTATTACGAGAGATAATTAAGGAAGATTAAACCATATTAATTTCCTAATCACGTGATAATGTATATGTGGCAAAATGGAGGGTTTAGATTTTTAGGATTATCTTGGAAGGATGGCTTATATGAGGTATATAACTTGATTTGTCACTCAATAACCCTTAACCCTTTTATTTTAAGAGTTATAGGGATAGAGATAGAGATAAAGACAGAGATTATATGTTACTGCATACATTTATAATTATTATATTATATTTATATTTATATATAAATCAATTAATTATGCAAAGAAAAAATTTTATAGCCAAATTAATGAACCACCGAATATTTTTCGCAGGTTTATTCTAATTCCATTATTAATTATTAATTAATTATAATTAAGGATGTGTTACAAGCCCTTGTCGAAACCGAAGAACCCGATTACATTAACCAACAGGTTCAAGCTTATTTGAATAACCTGCCCATTGGTAAGGTGTGTGTGGAGGAGGTGATTGAAGATGAATTAATGGAAACAATGAATGAGGTTTTCATTGAAGAGTGTAACTCGATGTTACAGGAGGAGGTTGATCCTCCAAACTCACAACACTTTGATGTGCCGCCTGAAATTCTGGTGCCGGAGGTCCAACGGTCGGTTAATGATAGTATGTTGGAAGATGGTGAAATAGACGCTACACGTTTGAATTTGAATTTTCAAACTCCCAAAAAGTCAAAGGTGTCTAACACGGTAGATAGGCCAAAGATGGTTCATAACTCTATGGATAAAGTGACAAAAGCGGTTAAGGAACAAAAGGAGAAGTATGGGGAGTTCAATAAAGTAGAAAAAGAGATTAAAATGTCCCTTTTCAAGACAAAAAGCATGGGACAAGATAGTGTCAAGGATGTAAAAGGTGATAAGTCTTTTTCTGCTCCCAATTCTCCTTTGAAACATGGTACTTTCAATCTAAACCTTAATGACTATCCTACCCTCATTTCATCTCCAAAAAATTCGGCTACCTCAAACTCTCCTGTTAAAACTTTTATTCCTCCAATTATTGAACACTCCTTTGTTTCAAAGCTTAATTCTACAAGCCCACTAAAAAAAGATCAATGTTTAAATTTGAGGTGTAAGGAGTCATGTGAAAAATTAAGAGCATGATGTGTTTCTGGTGCTCCAATCAAATCTTCTGATGTTACTCCTAATGGGTGCAAGTCAAATGATAAAGGTAAAAACATAGTGAATGAATGGGTTGATCAAATTCCTAACATTTCCAATGCTTTTGATACCGAAAGTGAAATTATTCACGTTGTGGGTGATGGTAAACCGGTGACTATGGGCAAGATTAATCGAAATAGGTTTGGGGAAAAAAACTCTCTTTTAAAGAAGAGTTGGCCAATTTTGGTGACATGATGCAAAACATGGCCGATGAAGAGATTCCTTCCAACAAATCAAAACCATGAGGTTCGACTCGTGGAATTCCCGAGACCTTGGTAACAAATCAAGAGGTCGAAAATCGGTTTCAAATTCAATTTCTACTCTTCAATTCAAGCCGACTGCCCCTAATTACGGTTAGTGTATGTTTTAAATTTGTCTCTCCTCACCCGTTGCAGTTTGTTGCAGTTTAATGTAGGGGTTTGGAACTCGTTCGCCAAATGTACTTTTTAATTTGGTCAAATTCTTTGAAACGGGTCAACTGTTAACGAGTGTCCACTTAGTTTCATTTGGGGGGGGGGGGGGGGGGGGGACAACTGTTTTGGTCTTACTGTTTTGGATTTATAGGGGGTAGTCTAACTGTTTTGGTCAGCCTCTCCGGAAGGTGAGTATTCGGTTTCCGACGCAGTTCGTATTCTTGTTCAACCCAATTTTGTTAACCCTCCTTCGTCGCCAAAAATCGTTTGGGGTAACAACGTTCCTTCTAAAGTTATGTTAATTTATTTGCTCGCAATTCGTAATAGCATTCTCATGTATGATGTCCTTTTCAAAAGACATATTTTGTCGTCATCTCAATCAAACTTGTGTTTTTGGTGTTGGAAGGATGCCGAAACGGTCAATCATCTTTTGCTACATTATTGGTTACATGGTATGGGTATTATTGGTTACATGGTATGGGTATTAATGCGTCCATGTTTTGGAAGTTGATCGGTCCCGCAACGCTTTGGGCATTTAGGATGGCAAGGAATGATTTTATTTTCAATCGGAAGTTCACGTGTCGTTCGATCTTGATTAGCAACATCAAACTCAAGACTTTTCTTTGGGCAACGAATCTTAAGATTTGCTACGGGTCACAATCCTATGTTTGGGAACTTATCCCGTTCCTTTTTTGTTTATTAGTTTTTTCTTTCAATTGTATGTTTCTTATATGGACCGAGTGTTTACTCCTTCTTTGTAACATTCTTATCGGTTCAATTTATACAATTTCTCTTTTCGCCTTAATTTTTTTTTTTATAATAATTAATTAGTAATTACTCCGCATTAATTGTTATTAAAAATAAATTTTAATTATATTAATTATACTTATTAAACCGGTCGATCAGTTGAAAATTTTGGTAAAATCATGATTCGAATCAGGAGAGAATAGCCGTTACCATCTTTATTATCTACTACTACTACTACTTCCTCTTTTTCCCAATTTCCTGTCAACAAACTAAAGGCGTAAAATCATATTTTTAGTAATTCCCCCAAATTACAAACTACCCAACCAATTAATTCTTCCCTCCCAAATACTAATTCAAGATCCAACAACCGCCCCTATTACTGTAACTCCCACTACACTTCTGATTATCATCGCAATTATCCAATCCAATTTTGTAACAATGAGTTTACCGGTGACACCTGCAACAAAGATCACGAAAAGAACACCGCCGTCTTCAAAATCCAAATCCAAATCGAATTCAAAATTGTTGAGTGCAAGAACGGATGGCGGTGAAATCGTTGAAGAGGAGAAGATAATGGTGACGGTTAGGATGAGGCCATTGACTCCAAGAGAGCTCGCTAAACATGACCTAATTGCCTGGGAATCACCAGATGATAATACCCTAGTTTCAACAAAATTGAATCGTAATTCTAATGGAGTTTACACCTTTGGTTAGTTTCTGACCTAATTTAATCAGTCTGCTAATTTTGATTCGGATATTATTTACTCGTAATTTTTATATTAATATTAATTAATTATATTTATATTTATTTTTTATTTTCAGATAAAGTGTTTGACTCATCTTGTTCAACTGACAAGGTGTATCACCAAGGGGCTAGAGATGTAGCCATTTCTGCTATCAAGGGGATTAATGGTCAGTCACTAGTAGTGATTACATTGTCATCTTCTTTTATTTTGTTATCAATTTATTTATTTGATTATTTGATTTTTTTTCTTTAATATTTATTTATTGCAGCAACCATCTTTGCATATGGTCAGACTAGTAGTGGCAAGACGTACACCATGAGGGGAATAGCAGAAAATGTTATCCATGACATTTATGCTCATATTCAAAAGGTTGATTATCTCTTTAATCTACTTTATACTTTTGGACCTGTCAAACAGAGCATTTTTATCATTTTAATTAACTTTTATTATACGTTACAGGCCGAGGAAAGGAGTTATGCGTTGAAGTTTTCTGCTCTTGAAATCTATAATGAAACTGTGGTGGACCTTTTAAATCGTGATTCCGGTGCCCTTCGTCTCTTGGATGACCCTGAGGTAAAGACATCATTGAGTATCACATGTTTATGCTTTCTTTAGTTTATCGTGCGTGTATTATGTACATTAACAGCTACTTGCGTTTTGTGTGAGTTTAGAAAGGCACAGTAGTGGAGAAGCTGACCGAGGAGGTAGTCGAAGATGGGCAGCATCTTAGGTGCTTAATTTCTACTTGTGAAGGTAATTAATTGACAGCTTTAAATTTATCACGTAACGCCCTTTAACTGCTCATGACTTGTCAAAATGGCCCATCATTTGTTTCATTAATCTCATTATACACTTAATCTTGCTTGCAGCTCAAAGACATGTGGGTGAAACTTCTTTGAATGACCGAAGCTCAAGATCACATCAGATAATAAGACTGGTAATGCTAACATTTAGACTTGGTATTAGTATTAGATGTTCCCGGACGTTTTTTGCTGTTGTGATGCCCAAAAAATGTATTGCCAACACTAATTCTGGCTTTTAGTACTCAATGTTTGTTAATAAAAGATTTGCAGTTATATTCTTTTGCTTGCTTCAATATCATTTCATTATGTTTTGATCACAAATTCCTCTATGACTAATCTACAAATGTCAAAACTTTATTGATACGCATAGATATGGTAATTAATGACCCACGATTGACTTTGCTTTCACATATTCCATTAAACCAGATCACTACCATGCCTGTTCCAATATTCGCGAACCTGAAAGTACTTGTTAATACCCGTGACCTGACCCCTGACCCATATCGTTCTGCAGTTCTAATGTCCTATTCCTTGATCCCATAAACCAATCGGGTCGGCAACCCAATTATTCCAGTTTCCAATAGTCTTCTTGAATAATGAATCTCCTTGCTACTAATTGGAACCTCCTAACTGTATTTATCGTACCAATAATTCTTTAGTAAATTGTCTTTAGTTTTCTTCTTACTTATCATTGTTTCATACTTTCATTGGCTCGTGCCTCTAAGTTCTTCATTGAAGAATATGTGCCTGTTATTGTTGTATGGTAATAACCTTAATATGATTATCACATTGTTCGATGACTTTCCTTTCCAGACTATCGAGAGCAGTCTACGTGATGATTCAGGATGTATGAGAAGTCTGTTAGGAAGTTTGGTATGTTTACTGTTAAATTAGTATTAATTTGCTTGTTATGTGGTGATTTCCAAGTTAGATTTTGTTTGTTAACTTGTTAAAATTGTCGCAGAGTCTTGTTGATCTAGCTGGCAGCGAGCGTGCAGCTCAAACAAATGCAGACGGTGCTAGATTAAAGGAAGGCAGCCACATAAACAGAAGCCTACTCACTTTGACTACTGTCATTAGGAAGTTAAGGTTAGTTTTTTTATTTATATGTATGGATGAAGATTGATATAAATAAATAATGATTTAACGAGTTAGGAAGTTAAAATTGTGTGCTCTTGAATAAGTATTATTTGATGATCTTAGAACAACACCATGAACAGACATTTTACATACATTATTATACGAGCAATAATACGAGTTTTCTTGTTATGCAGTGGTGGGAAGAAGACTGATCATATACCCTATAGAGATTCAAAGCTGACAAGAATATTGCAGACTTCATTAGGGGGGAATGCACGAACTGCAATAATATGCACGTTGAGTCCTGCGTTAAGCCATATGGATGAATCCCGGAACACCCTATCGTTTGCAACTAGTGCAAAGGAAGTTACAAACACTGCTAAAGTGAACATGGTAGAACTAATTAATATGCATTCTTGACTTAATTTTTTCTTGTTATTGCTATCTTCAAATTGATCTGCTAAATTATCATTTGGATGCATGTTTAGGTCATGGTTATTACTATATAAGTAGAACAATTCACATATTTATATTTATTACTATTATATGAAAGCATCTTTTAACGTTTTTTCTTCTTATATTATTAGGTTATTGCTGATAAGCAGTTGGTGAAGCATTTGCAAAAGGAAGTCACGAGACTTAAAGCCGGATTGCTTAGTCCTGAGCCTTCTTCCTCTGAATGTTTAAAATCTTTACTGCTTGAAAAGGAGCAAAAGATCGAGCAGGTATGCACATATTCTCACGGAAATAATGACTTGTTTTCAAGCTATTTTTCGCTTCAAAGGATTTTGTTATTTACAACTTTACATCTTTATATTGTTATAAAAATAATTTTTTTATGGATTAATCTTGAATGCTAATGCTAGATGGAGAGAGAAATGAATGAGGTTAAGCGTGAGAGAGACCTTGCACAATCTAAGCTTGAAGAAGTAGCAAGAAAACAGAAGGAAACAACGGTTTGTTTCCAAGGCGCTTTTAGTATACGTTTGTTTTTGTTAGAGGTAGCAAAATAGATGGGTTGGGCAGGACTTCATGGGTCAAAACAGGTTGAGTTGACCCGCAAACACTTTTGTCCATTTTACTAAAATTATCATACAAGTATGCATCACTATTAAATTTATTAGATTTAGTTGCATAAACAATATTACTATAAATTAATCTGTGTTTTAATGAACTTATCCAAGAGGCTGTAAGCTTTTGTACTACCATACTTACATTTAATTTGTGTACCAGGAGCCAATTCATGGTGCACCCTCTCATCAAGTAGCCAAACGCTTATCTTTTAGTAGTGAGAATGTATCAGCAGCGGGCAGAAAATTCGCTCATTTTTTAGAAAAAAAGACACACAGAAGACGTGAAAACTTGAGACAGTCAACTGCTTCTCTTGACCCGAGCACACTGGTGCATGAAATTAGAAAACTTGAGATGAGGCAGAGGCAACTTGGAGAAGAAGCAAACCATGCACTTGAATTACTTCACAAGGAGGTTAAGGTAGGGAATAAAGATGCTGCTGAAAGCATAGCGAGACTGTTATCTGATATTAAAGATAGACGACGTGCATCAAACAATTTCGTTCATGAAGATGTTGAAGTTAAAGATAAAGATAGTCTAAAGGAAGTGATAGGTCGGTTGAAACGTGAAGAAAATTCGATTGCAACTCTGGAAGAAAAGCTTGAAAATGTACAAATATCGTTGGACAAACTGGTTTTGTACAGTGGTGAGGAGGGTCCAACTCCAATAAAGAATAAAGTTCAGCCTTTTTCGCTAAGAAATAATGGGAGTGTGCCGATCTTGAAACGCTCGCCATGTTCACCTTCTTCAAATTTCCATGGTATCGAGAACCGAAATCCTGATGTGCGTGCTGCTGATACATTAACTCTTCAGAAGACCACATATGATGATTTGAAAAAAACTGATCTTGGATCTGTATCTAAGCAACCAAACTCAGTGAATGTGAAGAAGATTCATATGATGTTTAAGACTGCAACTGAGGATAATATCAGAAGTGTTAAAGCTTATGTTACTGAACTGAAAGAGCGTCTTGCAAAATTACAATACCAAAAACAGCTATTAGTCTGCCAGGTTAGGAGCTTTTTGACTTCATGGATTGTTATCTTCTTTGTCAATCTACATACACATAAGCTAGAGGTAGCAAACAATCGGGTTGGTTTGCGTAAAGGGCCAGCAGCCCAGCATCTTGTCAAATTTTGAATTACGTAAATAAGTAATCTATTAACAAACTCATATAACTGAAAAACTAAAAAAGAAGAAGCCCATTATGGATGTTGTAACCAATGAAATACGCATTAGATGACTTATAACTCTTGTAACGTGCTCGGTTATATTTGACTCTTATGTAACAGGATACTACCCAGTTGACCCATTTTAATATATTTGACCCCTTATGTTTTCAAATAGTGGCCATCTCATGTTGAAGCTAAAAATTAGCAATTTTTTGAAGGCAAGATATATTGAAATATTTCTGATAAACTAAAGTGGTTTTTGTACTTTATATGAATGGAAACGATACCAGGTGCTGGAGCTAGAGGATGCACACGATGGCGGTAGTGATGACACTGATTTGGCAGATCAAGCTCCTATGCCACGTCATCTTGTTTTTGAAGAGCAAATGAAACAGATAATAATGCTGTGGCACTTGTGTCACGTGTCAATCATACACAGAACACAATTTTTTATGCTCTTCCGAGGAGATCCCGACGATGATGTGTACATTGAAGTTGAACTGAGACGGTTATTATGGTTGGAACATCAACTATCGGAGCTAGGAAATGCTAGTCCAGCTCTTTTAGGTGATGAACCAGCTGGTTCTGTCTCATCACGGTGTGTTTTAATTTAAAATAACCAATGAGTCATAAACCTATTATTATGAGTTGTAATGACACATATCTTGTGAATGTTACAGTATCAAGGCTTTAAAGCTGGAAAGGGAGTATTTGGCGAAAAGGGTGACGACAAAACTGAGAGCAGATGAAAGGGAAATGTTGTATAGACGATGGGACATCCCGGTAGAAGGAAAGCAAAGAAGGAGGATGCAACTTGTGAACCGACTGTGGACTGACCCTCTCAACATGGCACATATCAAAGAGAGTGCTGAAATAGTCGCACAACTTGTGGGATTTGGTGAATCGGGGGAGCATGCTTCCAAAGAGATGTTTGCATTAAATTTTGTAAATCCATCTGAGGAAAAAGGTAGGATGGGTTGGAACATGATATCCAATTTGTGGCATCTGTAATGTTGTTACTTACATTAGGATCGGATGATTCCAAACTTGTACAAAAGCCTTCAAACTTGTACAAAAGCCTTCAAACTTGTACAAAAGCCTTCAAACTTGTAAAAAAATCACTTTTTTTTAATGGTAACACGGTGGTATTGCATCAATCTTTATACCCTTTGTGTCGTCTAAGTGTAGAGTTTCTTGTTTGTTTGTGTTTCTTCTGTTTATTACTGGATTGGCTTGTTCTTTGTTGGTTTCAATATGTTTGTTGTATGTGGTATTTTGGGCTTAGAAAAAATACAAACCAAATTCATGTTATTGTGAATGCTGGAATGATAGGAGAAGCGATCTGATGTTTTTTAGTTTTTATGGGAATGGTTGCTTTTGGTGGTCAAACAAATGTTTTTGTTACTCTTGACTATTTCTAGTCAAAGAAATGAATATGGTTGGTATGCTATCTTAAGTAGTTGAAATTTTAGGGGTTTTTGGAAGTTCCATGGTTCTTATATGATTCTGGTTGGGGCCAAATTCCAATTGTTGACTTTTTAGAAGTCAAAAAGGACGATTATTGAAGATGGTAAAGACTTGTTTGTTGGTGCTGTAAAAAGGTTATGGTGTACCATTTGATCAGACAGACAGGCAGATAAGTTTAATTGTAATAGATGGGTCTAATTTGGATTTGCTGAATCAAATGGGCGGGTTGCATTTAAAGGACAGTTTCTTAAATCATACTGTTGAGATGTTATTTAGGATCATGTGTAAAGCTGGAAAGATTTTTTTTGATTGGATTGAATTTTATATTCTTGTGAAGATAGGAAGACTGAAAGGTAAGAGGTTAGTAATTTTGAAGCTGAAAGTGTTAAGTTGACTTTTTCTAGTCAAACTAGATATTGGCAAAGGTATAGTTGGTATTTTGTATGATCCTTTATTAGCAATATTACAAAGACAACTAAATTGTAAACTATTTGCTCTGTAGTTCACGATTACTAGCACCGAGTTGATGATGCAACGCTAACAAACAAAACGCTCAGACTACAGTTTAAGAAAAACAATAACAGCAATTGAGTTGCATTATGGTCACCTGTAAAGATAATTACAACCATTCTTTAAACTACTCTTCATATTCTTACAAGGGAATTTGTACATTGCCACCCGACTCAACAACTTACCCCGAAATGCAACAATAAATCATGAAAATATCAACGTTGCTAATGTGTTCACAACCACATTAGCTAAAAGAACATTCGAAGGTAAGAAACATTAACCTTCTACATAAAAGACAGGTACGATTTAACTCCATGAAAACATCAGCCTTTCAATAATCACAAGCCAGAGTGGCAATACTTCATCAAACCGATAAGCAGTTCAAGCCAAGCCCGACATGTGGCGGACCCCATGTACCAGATGGGTATTAACCGGCAGCCACCAGAAACTTCTTTTTACTCGTTGGTTCCTCATGCAACGATACAACCTCTTTTACCTTTTCAAACAGATCCTCAAGCTTACTCACACCAAACTTTTGCCAATCTAACGGTCTTTTGTAACGCTGCTGATAAATTGCCTCGAAACAACCCAAGAAAATCCTACATGAATAACTCACCAAAATCTCCTGCAATTCATACCTAAATTGGTCCAAATTTTCATTCTTCATATCATTTGTCTTTTCAACAACTACACGTTCGTCTTCAGAAAACTCATCAGAAGATGCTTCTTTTATCCCCTTTCCTTTCCTGTCATGCTTTACGATTAAAGCTGCCCCCGAACACTTTTTAAGTAATACAACTTTATTCTGACCCTGCCCTTCAACACAAATCACATCTTTCATTTTCTTTAATAGATTAACTAATTTCAAACTTCCATACTCTGAAACATAAAGGGGTCTCCCGAAACTTTTCTGGTAATCAGACGGAAGGCGCCCAAGAGGTAAACTCCCACCAGAAGTTTCTAGAAGCTTCACTAGTTGACCCTTTAAACCAGTCACATCTCCAGGCTGGACCCACATCACATCATTTGACTTTGACTTGTTCTCAGATGCCGAATCAGATCTTATTAAACTCCCTCGATACACAATCGCTTCTTCATCGTTTTTCGTATCTGAATTCTCACTGATTTGGGACCTTGGAGCCGGAACAAACCCTTCTCCACGAACCACACTAAACCAGTCCCAAACATAACTACCAGCATTACTCAAAGCGGATGAAACACCGACCCCAGACGGTATCACAAGTATCACAGTATAACCCCTTTGACCAAGGACATGAAGCGCATGAGAAAAGTCAACATCACCCGAAATTAACATAATTGAAGACGGCGGAGGATTATCAAGTGCAAAGAGAAACATATCAACTAATATTGCTTTATCAGCAGCATCTTTTCTTCCATTAGGAACATCTATGAGCCTGACACCTGTCCTTTGGCAGCCTTCTCTTAGTCTACGAGGAAAGCCATTAAAATCTCCATACGCAGAGAACATATTAACTGCACCATTGATTACCGGGTGGACCCGTAATGCCATTCGGATATTACCAGCCACATCTTCGGGTCGTACGTCACTGGGAACAGGACAATTCTCCATGTCCCAGAGTATAGCAATCGGACCAGCAATCCCGTTATGACTTTGTTGAGGTGAGTTTGTTTCATTCAGTAACATATATGGTTGTTTCATGGATCCTGAATACGATGTTAAAGAAGACGACATTCCATTAGCCATTAGTAGCTCACAAAAGCTTTAATGCACCTGTACAATACAAACAAGTTTGTTTCACATTCATATAGTACTAAATGATAAACAAAGGGTTCTGAAAGTTCAATTAAATTGAAATTAACGATCACAAGTTTAGGTACTAAGGAGGTGATGGGCTGATAGCATTATATTACACTCTAACATGATAACTAAGGTTTAAATTTCTAAAATGCACAAATTATAAAGTATGCAAACCGTATGCTTGGCAAAACAATAACATTTTATATGCGGTAACAATGAAGAAAGATAACTATAACTCGTTAACATTATTTGAATCAATGCAACTAAAACCCATTTTTACAGTGCTATAACTTCGATTGCTTTGGACACAATCTGAAATTTTACACTGATCAAATCAAGAATAAAAAAAAAATCAGAAAGTTTAATCATAGAAATTTAATTACTCCTTATCAGTATTAGTATTGACTATTGATAAAAAAAAAAAAAAAGTACTGTTATTATTTGAATGAAAATTCGTTAACGAATGCTAAATGCACCAACAATTAATCAACTAATTTAATAAATCAACTACTGAAAGAACGCAACAAGAACATCGAGCGAACAAATTAAAACCATCGATTAACGATCTTTACCTATACCTCGATAATATAAATAATTTAAGCAATCTCATACACAAATACAGATTACAGATATAGATTAGTGGGTGTAGATATAGAAGATTAGTAGTACCTGCTATTAGTACAGAATTCTTCTGATTGAAGATTTGCGGATGCAATTAATTATAGTGATCAGACGAATGAACAACAAATTAAGTTTAATTCTGGACAGCAAACTTAATTTGTAAGAATTTGTTACGGAAATTAATGAAATTGTTGAGAGTGGTAAGGGGCAGCCCTAATTTACCGACATAAAACGTGTTTTAGGGATTTAGGATTTATTTATGACTGGCATAGTCTGCAGTTACGTACGCGTGGATGCTGTATTGCACATTAATTAGGAAATCCGATTTCGATGACAAACTTAACGAGCGTTTAATTTTATTAATTACGCGGATACTATATCTTAACATTTTTTTGACACTAGTAGTCCATATCATTTGCAATTATTGCGTTGACAGTCCATCCGTCAGTGTCCCGTCAATTTTTCGTTATCTTGACACGTACATCTCACGTGAGGAATCAAATGTCATTTTTTTTTTGACATCAGTTTGGGATCACCCAGGAGGACTAAATCACCCATGCGTTCATCTCATTTAGTTGCATAATCTGCCCCCAGTTACTGTCCTGGAGGAAACTCAGACCAATCCGAAGGCATGACCGGTAAAACCCCCCTCCCTGCTGCCCCCGCACTAAGCGAAAGGTGACTTGGGTAGATATTTCAGGTCAGAGATAACATTGAGTGCAATGTTGCAGCTCAGCGGAATCAAATGTCATTTAATTACTACATGGACTATCCGCGTACAATATTAAACATAAAGATCCAAAATAAAAATCGATATAAAAAATAAAACTCTTTTTTCATTTCATATGTGTACTAAACATGGTGATTTCAAAGATGTGGAATTAAGCATTTGAATGACAATTTTAAGATCTTGACAATTTCAAATCTAATTTAAACCTTAAGTTATACCACCGCTCACCCTAATATGGTCGTCTTTCACACCTTTCACCGAACATTTCATTGAAAACGGTATACGATTGAAAATTTAGATTCCACAAGTAATCTGTTGTGCGTTTGTATTGTAATATTTGTTTAAGATTCGACTAGATAGGTGATATTAAAGCAAGTAGATCATTGGATCTATTCATGATGACCGTGATAATTTGCAATACTTGTAATCGCTTGATCTTTGAATCTTTTTATATATAATTTTTTATTATTTTTGCTAAAAAAATATATTTGTATATAATATTCATTCCTTTAATCTAACATATAAGTTTTTTATGAAATGTAATTATCGGGTAGAAAGAATCATACATTAAAATATACTGAAATTGAAATACATAATACTCCACAGTATAAACAGTTTTTGAAAAAATTACGCCGTTAGTACCTGTGGTTTGTTTACACTTTCTTGACAACACTTAAACTAATTTTTTTGCACAGTTGATACCTAAACTATGCCAAACTTACGTGGTTGGTACCCCAACCTAACTTCCGTTAAGTTTTTAATGTTGCAAATTCGTCCCTTTAAATAATTTAGTCCATATAAAAGTGAGATCAAATTTCACGCTCTTCAACATGAGTACATGACAACATTACAGTTACTTGTACTTAAATCATTATTTGAATAAAAGTGGGCCCACTTTTTTATTCTTGGCATGAATGAAAGTCAGGTACAAAAAGAACCTAACTGAACAAGAACTGCACCAGTTACTAGAACGGTTCTTGCAGATGCCAAACACATAATGAGTACAAGTAAAAATGAAGGGGGTACACATAGCATCGTTACACCAAAATTTTGGAGAGGAACTTTTTAAGGTCGGTGAAGATCTGGTTTCATTAATCTAAGTTTCATAAAAGTTGCAAACTTAAAAAGCATTCCAACTTTGGCATTATACATCATGCCAAAACTATGTACAAGAACCAAAACAAAGCTAATTAGTAACAACTAATGGATGCCTTGAAGCAAATACAGAAGGGATCATCCCCATTTCACTCATACCAAGAAGTTGAAAAGCATCACTACTCATTTCAACTTCAAACAGCCCTAAAAAATTAAGGCAAGTCAAGGTAATGAAGTTAGTTTAGAATTCGATTTCTTATCTGAACTGTTGCCATCACTGATCAAGATTGTAGGTTTTACATTTACCACTAAACCCATCTAAAAAGAGAGGGATTTTGATGATTACAAAAGTTGATCTTTTGAAAACTAAGCTATCACTACGATTTTGATTGTGGGTTTAATTTAATAAATGCTTCTATCATGAAAGATTGATCTTTTGTTAATTGAGGGTTCCATTAAATTTTGATTGAGGATTTTGATGATTACAAAAGATTGATCTTTTGTGAAATGTTTTTTATAGACTAAATTATTTAAAGGGACGAATTTGCCTTCACATGTGAGGGGTTAACATTAAAAACTTAACGGAAGTTAGGTTGGGGTACCAATCACGAAAGTTACGCAAAGCTTGAGTACCAGTTGTGCAAAAAATTAAGTTTATGTGTTATCAAGAAAGTGTAAACAAATCACAGGTACCAACGGCGTAATTTTTTTTGCAGATTATTGGGTCGTATAAAGTTTAAAATAGTAAGCATATTATAGAAATCTCACAACTTAACTTTACAAACATTTCCAAACTTAAACCTTCTAAATTCTAATGGGCTAATTCAATCATACTCAAAAGTACTACAATTCATCAACTACCCAAGACTCTTTCAATGGTAGCCACAAAGAACTCTTTTGGCATGGTCCCAATCACAGACTCACATTTCTCACCATTTTTAAACAACATAACCACAGGCACAGCCTTTATGCCATATTCCTCCGCAACCTGCAACTCCTGCTCCACATTAACCGCAACACACTTGAGCTTTTCGGCATAATCAATGATGATCTCATCTATCACTTCTTGAACCCTCTGGCATGGTTCACACCAACTAGTGTAGAACTTAACAAGTACTAGCTTTTCAATCTTCAAAATCATAGGGTTCCATGATTCTTGTGATGTTATATCTGACACTGCAACTACCAAATGTTATATAATGCAAATTTGATAATACATTCATCAAAGTGTACTTGTATGCACAGTTTGGTGCGCCTATTATTTCGTTACATATCAATCAAATCACAAGTCACAATAATTATAGAAAAATAAACTTTAAACTTACATTTAGATTTCTGAAGCGTAGAGAGAACGCGAAGACAAGATCGATTCTTAGGGACCCCAAAAGAGAAAGGATAAGACGTTTTAAAGTGTCGTTGTGATGATAATTGCGATAATTTGGGAATTGAAGAATGAGTTGCACAAGAGTAAACACAAGAAGAAAAAGCAGCAGCCATTTAAACTTTTTGGTAAGTTATGAACAAATTCTTTTTCTTTTCTAATCACAAAATATTGCAAATATGGTTATAGTTTAATGACATGAGTATTATTGTAGGCTACTAGAATCATGATTTTGCTAAAAACATGATATATCACGTTTCCTATTTTGTATGTGAAGTTTTGATGTTTACATCATGACAGCTGTTTTGTAATGATATATGTATTTTGGTTGTATCCCAATATATAAAATAGAATAGATAGATAGAACATATTTTTAACATTATCTGCTAAGTTGATTGTAAGATTCAAATTAAGATTTAAGATAGAATAATAAACAAAGTCTATTATTGACATGTATAATTTTTTTTTTTTTTTTTTTTTTTTTTTTTTTTTTTGTATTTCTCATGTTGTTGCATAAAAGAAAAAAATTGGTATAAAGTATAAGTAAACTGATTAATAAAAGTTAAGCGTGTGAGTCATCTTTTAAAAGAAAAGAAACAAATAGGTATAAAGTATGGATAAAGTGATTAAAGTTAAGCGTGTGTGTCATCTTTTAAAAAGAATGTTCAAATGCTGAAATAAAAACACACCCGGTGGGACTCGAACCCACAATCGCCTGATTAGAAGTCAGACGCCTTATCCATTAGGCCACGGGTGCTTGTTGACATTCGATACAGATATTACTTTATAACTTCTAGCAATTGATCTGCAAAGTTAATAAATCAGAACATAGGCAGTTTCTCTATTCATGGTTTGATTGGTTTCCATTAACGGTAAACCCTCATCAAACACCTTCATCATCATCAATCATCATGATCGATTACCAATATGCTCGTTAATTAAAACTAGAAATCAATCAATCTCATTTTATTATTATTCGCCCTAAATTTCATAGCTGAAATCAGCTCTTAACCCGACTAGACTTGGTTACAAATGCTGATTTCCTCAACTTGGACTCAATCGTTCTTTAACCTCACACAATCAACCGTAGATGACACCGCCGTATCACTGCTGTCTTCCGCCGTGGTTGATATTTCCGGTTCTGGTGATGGTGATAGCTATAATTTGCATATTTTAACTTTATAAGTTCTAAAGCCGCTAAAGACGAGTTTTTTTTTTTTTTTTGTTTATATACTTTTATAATAAGCTCATAAGTGGTAAAAATAGTTTGGATAAACTACCTGTGGCTTATGAGCTTATTGAGAAATCAATACACTGTAAGCTGACACCGAAACAGTTTTTAAGTTAATTGTGTTTTTAATGGGCCGTCTAAATAAAAATAGTTTGGATTCTTAAACTGTGTATAAATGTAGCCAAATAGTTGCAGTTGATCTTACATGTATGCGAATGTTATTTATAAAATCCATTCTTGAAGAAATGGATAGATATCATGTTCGGTTGGGTAAGCACTCGCTGTGATAGCTTATAAATAAAATTTTAAACTATGAAAGATACAGGGGTGCAAGCTTGTGTATATTTTCTACCACAATAATGGTAAAAGTCTGTAAGATGATTTATGACAGAAGTAAAAGAAATTAAATAGCTTGAAGTATATCATTATACTATGAAACTACTGTTTGATGTTTATTGTTAATGATGCTGATGATTCTTAAGCAGATTACAATCGTTGACGTTTGTTTAAATATTTTAAATATTCTGAAGCATGTTTTAGAATATCAAACAGCCAATAATATGGATTACTTGCTTTATATGATTGTCATTGAAAATTTTAGTCTTTCAAAAAAATATGATCGAGTTTTCAGTGGACAAGGTTGAATGTCGTAAGCGTCACAAGTTCAGCTTAGCTTTTGAGAAGTCTAATGAGGAAGACTATGTCACTGAAAAATTCTTCCGGATACTTGTTTCAGGTATGAGCACATGTTATGTCAATAACTTAAAACATGTCTTATCTTCGTGTGTAAATTATTTGATTAAGATTCGTTAATTTTATGTTACATACATGTATGTCTTTTGGGAGCTCTATATATTTTATTTAGAAAGTTTTCTGTGGGGTCCTAAATTTGGTCATTCTACAGAAGTTCATGTGTAAGAGTTTGCAAAATGGGCTTGTTGGCGGGCCGGAATGGGTTAAAATAGGTAGTTTGATATTGTTGGCATGTTTAACTGAATTTTGTTGTACACGGATAGTTGGTATCTCAAATGGTCATATATGATTACATAAGCTGTAAAATTTCCATAGTTATTATAGAGGTTTTACACATTAGAATTGCACTATGACCGAATTCCATAAGTTTCTTATGAACTTATTTTATCAGTTTAATCCTTTTGCATTGTTAGAGAACATGAACCCATACCATCCATGTAAAGTGTTAGATTTCTGTAGTGTGTATAAAATATGGTCTTGAAAAATTGCAGACATATCTTAGTTCAAAAGTATATAATTCATCTCAGCTTATGCACATGTAAGCTTTTCGAAATAAAGGAAAAACATCTGAATATGTAGTGCTGATTGGGGATAGTGATATTCAACTCGTAAGTAAATGGGCGAATGGCTTGCTCTAGTAAGTGGCAACCTTAAAAATGCTAATGCATGGAAACATTATTTATTCTTGTAGGAACAATCCCTGCTGTTGTTGGTGATTCAGATATTAAAAATTGTTCCTTCACCTGGTTCGATTCTACATAATAAGTAACCAACAGACATTAAATCTGTTGCTAAAACTATGAAATAACTTTCAGAGAATCTCACTGCTTATAATGAGAATCACTAAGGCAAGTTGTTATATGTTTATCTTTCTATGTTCGTCATACCATAACCAGATAACCACATAATAAGTCTACTGATATGAGGTAGAAAAATGGGTGGGTTGGTTAACAAGTTAGATGGGTATTCTTTTTATGGGTCGAAACGTCTCAGGTCGGTGCGGGTGACTAAAGAGTAATGAGACCGTTGTTAATCAAAATCAGCATTATCATTTTTATTGTCATCGCTAAATAACAAATCCTAAATTTTTACAGATGCAAATATGTTGGATATGGCTGCTGTTCATTCTTCCTGTCGTTTATGCATCTTTGTTTCAACTAAAATCCATGAGAAAGAAGAAAAAAAGCCCTGGTTTCCTAAAGAGACTAATTTTTGAATTATATCCGTTGCAAAATTGATTTTCTCTATAAAAAAAACACAATCAAATTTCACTCTCACATTCATTTCATTGAGTCAACAATTTCCTTTCATTCTAACCAGAAAAATATGTCTCAATCCAACAACAATTCACATAACAATATCATATCAATCGACGTTTATCTTTGAGGTTGAATTTGACTCCGACAAAAAGTCATACACGAATGAGAGAAAAGAACCTCTAATGATGAACGTTCGTGGCTTTGATTTATCGACATTGCATGTATACCTTTCCTCTACTAGAAAAAAATTGAATTTCTTATGCATCCGCAAAAATGTTATGAAATCGTAGGGGGAGTTAAGATACATGACACCAAATTTGAGTTGTATCTTTTATTCACTAATGAAAATTTTCAACTTAACTACAAATACCAGAGAGAACCCACCCTTGTGGTTCAGTGATTCACCCCTTTGCACTTGTGCATTGGGATGGGGGTGGGGAGGTCTCAAGTTCGAGTCCCTCCCCTTAAAAATATTCGTGGGATTTATTTGCTGGAAGCCGAATTGCTCCGGGAAAGGTTTTAACGACCCGTATTCAGGACCCATATCCTACCGCCTGCCCCTCAGGATGGTATAAGGTTCGGATCCCTGTAATGCGGTTCGGGTTTCCTGCCCGAAAGCGCGTACGTGCGTGGCAAATGAGAGTATTTGATGCCAACAACTTGCCTTTAAAAAAAAAACTACAAATACGAGAGAAGTAATAAGTTCAAATGCGTGAGTCAACATTCGATCTATTAATTTAATATATTCGTTTTCAATTTATATATCATTTAGTAACTTAGGTATTTATTTTTATGTACTTGTAGTTTTAGTTTATGTAATCGTGTTTAGGAATTTATGTAATCGTATTTAATTATTATTAATTAAGTGTGATGTATTTATCTTATTATTAAATATTTATTATAAGTATATATTATATTATATTCTATTATATAAATTATTTAGTGTATAATACGGAGTATAAATTAACTAGGAAAAAATAAATACGTGATAATTGTCACGACCCTACTTTTTCCGTTATCTTTTACCGTTAATTATTTAACGACCGTTAACTGTTAATTGTGTTACGTCATTTCTATGACCTATATTATTATTTTAATAATAATATATTAATTATTATGTGTTATGTAAATATTTGTATTCATATTTTGAATTATACGTTTCTACGTGTCGCGGATTTCTATCCGGTGAATCTTTTCGGTTTTCAAACCAACGGTCGAGTTTTTGGGATATTTAAATCCTAATTATTTTAAATATGATATTTTAAGGTCATATTATTATATGTAGTATTTATATTTATTTTTCGTCGCGCGTTTGTTATCTCTCTGAAATTTTAATCGCGTAAGCGTGTTTTCGCGTTTCGGGTTTCGTTCGGGCTTTCGGGGCACAAGGAAATTAACATTTATCAAAATTGGACCCATGGGGCCCACCCCCTTGCATTTTTTGGCCGACCCATCAAGGGAGGGAGTATACTCCCTTGATTTTTCTTTTTCCCATTTTATTTTTACATTTCACATTTAATCAAAACCTAATTTTTCTAAATTGCTCTATCTCCCTCCTTCCTCCTCTTTGGCCGTCGCCTATCACCTCCCCAAGATCATCATCATCAACCAATTTTATTACTTGGATCAAGGATTAATCAACACCAACGCGTTCCTCATTCCGTTCTCTACGCGATTATACTTGTTGATTTTTGATTAGGGTATAAACCCTAACCCTAGAACTTTTTATTTTTCTTTATTTTTCTGTATTTGATGTCTATTTTAATAGTATGATGATGATGATGATGATTACTTGTTGTTGTAATGGTGTTTGTATGCATAGAATTACTCATAAACACATGTTTTCGGTTTGATAAAATTGGGACAGCAGCTATTTCGTGTACTTCTGATATTGTGACTGATATAAAAGTTAAAATAAAGTAGCTAGATGAGTTCCTCTCATCAAGACATTGATTTTAGACTCCGGATTCATGTCGTTTCGATTTCCGGAGCCCTAGATATGATCAAAATGATATTTTGTTAAGATTGAAATGTGATTTTGGTATGAACCAGGTTTGTTCCGACTTTGTGACCATATTGGGTGACTTTAGGGTGTGTTAGTGTGTTAGGATTAATGGTGGGACGAACTTTCATGGTCGGGTCATCTAAATCCGAGCCACGAATCACCCGTTGCGTCTAAAACACGATTTTGATTGAATTAAAGTTTCAAGTGGTGTCATGGCTGATCACCACGACTTGTGGGCTGTTCTTGGTGTGTTCTTGAGTGTATCAAAGTGTCGGGTGGTTTGATTAGGCGGAGATATATGTAAGGCTCGCCGAAAACCGACACCCGGGGCTCAAGATACGACCCGATGAACTTTTGATTTAAAACTTATGATTAATTATTAAACTTATGATATAAATAATGAATTTAATTATCATTTAATTACTTATGATATAAAAGGTAATTATTATAATTTAAGACTTATAATATATATTTATTATATCATTTAATTATTACTTATGATTTAATTAACATTTTAATTAAACTTATGATTAATTACACTTTTATTATTAATGGACAATACTTATGATAAGTATTAAACTTATATTATAAGATTATTATTATTATAAGACTTATAATAAGGATTAATTAATTATTTAATTATTATAAGGCTTAGTTATTATTTAATTAAAATTTAATTATTAAATATTTATGATTTAATAATTATAATTAGAAACTTATGATATGATTAATAATTCATTATTAATTAATAATACTTATGATATGATTTAAAATTTATTATTAATTAATAATACTTATATTATGACTAATATTTAATTAATTAATTAAATACTTATGTTATATTAATTATATCATTTAAACATATATTAACTTTAATAATTCATTTTAATTTAATTAAACTTATGTTATGACATAATTAGACATATTTAACTTTAATAAACATTACAACTTACATTATTATTACAACTTACACTTTTAAAATTAACGTTGACCATGTTTGACCAAGGTTGACTTTTGAGTTGACTTTCGGTTGACTTTGACTTTCAATTGACTTTTGTTGACTTTCTAATTAAGGAAACTTTCCTAACTTATAAACTTTCCTAAAATAGCAATTTTCTAAATTTGGAAACTTCCCAAAAATAGAAACTTTTCAAAAATAGAAACTTTCCAAAAATAGAAACTTTCCAAAAATGGAAACCTGCTAAAAATAGAAACTTTCTAAAAATAGAAAGTGTGTGTCTGTAAGCTGTTTCGATCAAACCGATGCGTATTGAGTATTGTTCTATGACTACTTGCAACATGTACAATAGCTATCATACTAAGACTTGACCTAAGCTAGTAATTTATATCGACCTGTTTTATTTATAGGTCGGCGTTGTGAACATTCCTGATCACTGTACTCATTTTCTGTTCGCTTAATTGTGTTGGTTACTTCGTTACTGTTAAGGTGAGTTATAGTCCCCTTTTTACATACTTTTCAAAGTATATTTTTGGGATGTGATTACATGCATTTTATTTTACGTTTAGACACAAGTGACAATTAAATTTAAATTATTCATTGTGAGTTGGAAAAAAATATTCCCTAGTCTGGTAACTGTAATCATTGGTTTCTACCGGTGAACGTGAATCCTACGGATAGATCTATCGAGTTTGACAATCCCATTTCGAGCTAGTCGCGCTAGCAATTTATAATCGGAATGTTTAGTACTTCGTATTTTGTTGTAGATACACTGTCCAGTGTATATTATTATTGTGTTTGGAAAGGGTAAATAAAGGGTTAAGTGGTTACCAGGTGGCTCATTGATAATGGAATAATGTTTAATGTTTTCTAACATTTTTAAATCTTGTGGTCTAAAGTTTATTCAATTATTTAAACCTATAATTCACTCAACCTTTGTGTTGACAGTTTATTCGCATGTTTTCACAGGTACTTGAGTTTATGTGATGCTTCCGCTGTGTTTAGAAGAGTCTGCATGCATTTGAGCAGATTTTTATGAAACAATTTATGAAACTTAAGCTTGCATTCTATTTTTGGATAATTTAAACTTGTGGTTTGTTGACAATGTTTTATGTCAACTTTGGGTTAATTAATATGTTGAGTTACTTTTAAACTACATTTTTTTTGTATGCTTTCCTTTTTGAGAAACTTTTGAAACAAAAGAATGCAATGTCGTTTGTTAAATTCATTTAAGTTTGACAAGCTGTGGGACCAAGTGACGGAGCCGTTAAGTGTTTTGATGGGGCCATCACAGTTGGTATCAGAGCTCTGGTTGTAGGGAACTAGGCGGTCTTAATGTGGTCAACCCGTGGTTCTTAGGGTGCATTAGAGTCTAGTCTACAGCCCGACCCTTTTGCTATAGCATTATTATGCATTTCATTTCATATCAGATATATCATAAGCATTTATTCCTATTTGGTATATGGTTTGTGGTTTTACTGTTTGCAGATGTCGACTTCGAGCAACAACTCCGTTCGTGCTCCTGCTCCTTCGGCTGCTGAAGAACGCCGTGCTGATCAACCTTTGATCGATGATCCCGTTCACTACTACTTTTCCACTCTCACTCACATGAACAGAGCTTACACCGACAAGACACGTATTAACGCGCTTAGTGATTGTATGCGTACTTTGCCACATAACGAGATGATGGACCAGATTCGAGCTAGTATGGATTCGTTTGTTAGCTTCAAGAACAATGTTGGGTTCGAGAATCGTAAGCATAACCGTGAAGTTGACGCTAGGTTTGAGGTTCTCGAGAGCACAGTTCGTGGTTTGAAGGCAGAGTTGGAAGAAGTGAAAGGAAAGTTGCAGAAGTATGAGCCTCCTGCCGAGACTCATGCCGGCCCAGCTTATCACACCCGCTCTAAGCATATGTGATATGATGATTCATGATTGATTACTTATTTCATAAGACTTAATGTCCTTTCATACATACATTTTTGGGTTATGTACGGCGTTTTGCCGAGGATTTTATTAAGGTTTTTGTTATGGGATGTTTTTCATTATGTATGGATGGTTATTTTTATGACATCTATTATCATTATCACATTTTATTTCTGATGTTGTGACTCTTGGCATGTTATATTATACATAATGTAGATCATGTATGTTAGGTGCTATGTATGTTGTATGATGTTATCATAAAATATGTATGCATGTGGTGGTTATTTCTATAACAATCATAACTGTCATGTTATTACTCATAGTGGTTACTGACTATTATTTTAATGGTTAATCTTTTCGTGTTCGATCTATTCCTTTATAACACTGATATTATTCTTAGTACTAACGGTTGTGTTATTCTGTTTTGAAGATCATGCCTCCTAGAGAGTCTAACGAAGCCCGTATGCAACGTCTTATCACCGAAGGGATAGTTGCTGCTATGGCAGCGAATCCAAATGCAAATGCTAATGCGAACAACAACCAGGTGGGATGCTCCCACAAAACGTTCATGGCAAGTCGTCCACAGGAATTCAGTGGTACGGAAGGACCCATAGGACTTACTCGCTGGTTCAAGAAAATCGAGTCTATTTTCAGGGTTAGTCGAGTCCGAGAGGAGGACAAGGTTAGTTTTTCTAGCTGCACTCTTAAGGATAGTGCATTGACCTGGTGGAACAACTTGGTTAATAGTTGGGGAAATGATGTGGCTTATGGTTTAACTTGGAATAATTTCAAAGAAAGAATGAACACCCGCTATCATCCCCGGGGTGAGCTTAAGAAGTTAGAGGTTGAACTTAAGAAGTTGAAGATGAAGGGCACTGAATTAGATGCCTACGAGCAAAGGTTCTTCGAGTTGACTATGTTGTGTCCTAATGTTTATGTGGATGAGAATCTTAAGATTGAAGCTTACATCGATGGGTTATCTGAGAAAATCGAGCATGGGGTCGAGTCTAGTGAGCCCCAGACTATTGAGGCCGCGATGTCAATGGCTCATAAGTTGAATGATAAGATCTTGAGAAGAAGCAAGGCTGCTGTAACCGAACCCAGTGAAGAGACTGTTAAGAAAGCTGATAATGGGAAGAGAAAGTGGGATAATAACCGCAATCAAAACCAGAGTCAGCAGAAAAAGCAGGATACTTTTGGTTCGAATAACCGCAGTCAGCGTGTGTGTCCTCGATGTTACAAAGCTCATGATGGTTACTGTACCGTTACTTGCAAGAGGTGTTCCAAACAGGGACACATTGCTAAGGATTGTACGGTTCTTCTGTCGGGTTCTGCTACTCCTACTGCAGGTGGTAATAATGGTAATAATGCTGGTAATAGAGGTGGGAATGGTAACGGTAATGGAAAGTTGAATAATGGTGGTGATCCGAGAGTTTGTTATGAGTGTGGGAAGCCGGGGCATTTCCATGATGCTTGTCCCAACAAGAAGACTGCAGAGATTGCGCGTGGTAGAGCATTCAACATTAACACCAGGGATGCTGAGGAAGATCCTAAACTTGTTAATGGTACGTTCTCGGTAAACGATTTATCAGTTTATGTACTATTTGATTCAGGGGCTGATTTGAGTTTTGTGTCGAGTAAATTAAGTCCAAAAATTAAAACACCGTTAACTCCTTTAGACAATACTTATGTTATTGAAATAGCTAATGGTAAAGTGCTTACTGCTAAGACTGTGCATCATAAATGTAACATTAGTTTGGCTGGTAGAGATTTTGAGGTAGATTTGGTACCAATTGAACTTGGTAGTTTTGACATTGCTATTGGGATGGATTGGTTATCTGCGAATTGTGCTGAGATTGTGTGTTATGATAAAGCTATTCGTATTACTAATGTGGTTGGAGAGCCGCTGATGGTTTTTGGAGACAAGAAATGCAGACAGTTAAATCTTATTAGCTGTTTGAAAGTTCTTAAACATCTTCGCAAGGGCTGTCATGCCATTCTAGCCCATGTTATTGATTCCGATAAAGAAACGAAGAGCGTTGGTGATGTTCATATTATTAGAGATTTTCTGAGGTATTTCCCGAAGATTTACCTGGCCTTCCGCCGCAACGCGCGGTAGAATTTCAAATTGATCTTGTTCCCGGTGCTGCTCCTGTAGCACGTGCTCCTTATCATATTACGCCTTACGAACTTCAAGAATTGTCAAGTCAACTCCGTGAGTTGTTAGACAAGGGTTTCATTCGTCCTAGTTTGTCCCCTTGGGGAGCACCTGTTCTGTTTGTTAAGAAGAAGGATGGTTATTTTCGTTTGTGCATTGATTATTGCGAGTTTAACAAGCTTACTATTAAAAACCATTATCCCCTTCCGAGAATTGATGATCTATTCGATCAGCTTCAGGGTTCATCTGTTTATTCAAAAATCGATCTTCGTTTCGGCTATCATCAGTTGCGTGTTAAAGAATCTGATGTTTCGAAAACTGCTTTTCGCACTCGTTACGGTCACTTTGAGTTTCTTGTTATGCCGTTCGGATTGACGAATGCACCTGCTGTGTTCATGGACCTCATGAACCGTGTGTGTAGACCCTATCTGGACAAGTTCGTTATTGTGTTCATCGACGACATCCTTATTTATTTGAAGAGTGATGAAGAGCACGAGGAACATTTGAAGTTAGTGCTCGACCTGTTAAGAAAAGAAGAGTTGTACTCTAAGTTCTCTAAGTGTGTATTCTGTTTACGAGAAGTTTAATTCCTTGGACATATTGTTAGTAAACAAGGGATACAAGTTAATCCTGCTAAAATTGAGGCGATTGAAAAGTGGGAAACTCCGAAAACTCCTACTCAGATTCGTCAGTTCCTAGGATTAGCAGGTTACTATAGAAGGTTCATTCAAGATTTCTCTCGTATAATGAAACCTCTGACTGCTTTAACGCACAAGGGGAAGAAGTATGAGTGGAAGGATGAACAAGAGGCTGCTTTTCAGATTTTAAAGAAGAAGTTGACTACCGCTCTGATATTGTCACTACCTGAGGGTAATGATGATTTTGTTGTTTATTGTGATGCTTCACGTCAAGGCTTTGGTTGTGTTTTGATGCAACGAAAGAAAGTTATTGCGTACGCATCACGTCAATTGAAGATTCACGAACAGAACTATACAACTCATGATTTAGAGTTGGGGGCCGTTGTTTTTGCGCTTAAGATTTGGAGACATTATTTGTATGGGGTCAAGAGTACTGTGTACATAGATAACAAAAGTCTTCAACACATCCTCGATCAGAAACAGTTGAACATGAGACAACGAAGATGGATTGAGACGTTGAATGATTACGATTGTGAACTCTTATATCATCCGGGTAAGGCCAATGTTGTGGCGGACGAGTTGAGTTGTGAGGAAAGGGCTGAACCTCGCAGGTTTAGGGCCTTGAATATGACAATTAGAACAAATCTCGCAAGGCAGATTCTTGAGGCACAACAAGAAGCCTCAAAGGAAGAGAATTTTGTGAATGGGAACGTAAGAGGTATGGCTAAGAAGTTTGAGGTACTAGCAGATGGTACTAGATACTTTGCAGGACGTCTTTGGGTTCCGAAGTTTGGTGAACTGTGACAACTGGTTTTAGATGAGGCTCATAAGTCTAGGTACTCTATTCATCCTGGTTCAGGAAAGATGTATCATGATCTTAAGGAGCTGTATTGGTGGCCTAATTTGAAAGGTGATGTGGCTACGTATGTAGCTAAATGTTTGACCTGTGCTAAGGTTAAAGCTGAACATCAAAAACCGTCTGGACTTTTGGTGCAACCTGAGATTCCCGAGTGGAAGTGGGAAGGAATTACGATGGATTTTATTACTAAGTTACCGAGAGTTGCGGGTGGCTATGGCACTATTTGGGTGATTGTTGATCGACTCACTAAGTCGGCTCACTTTTTGCCGATTAGGGAAACGGATTCAATGGAGAAGCTTACTCATTTGTACTTGAAGGAGATTGTTTCTAGACATGGTGTTCCTGTATCCGTTATTTCAGACCGGGACAGTCGATTGGTATCGAGATTTTGGCGATCCTTACAGGAAGCGTTGGGAACTAGGTTAGATATGAGCACCGCTTATCATCCTCAAACAGATGATCAGAGTGAAAGGACCATTCAGACGTTAGAAGATATGTTACGAGCGTGTGTTATTGATTTTGGTAATGGGTGGGATAAATATTTGCCGCTAGCTGAGTTTTCTTATAACAAAAGTTATCACGCAAGTATTCAAGCCGCACCGTTTGAAGCTCTGTACGGTAGGAAGTGTAGGTCTCCTATCTGTTGGAATGAGGTTGGGGATGCTCAACTCACAGGTCCAGAAATTATTCACGAGACTACCGAGAAGATTGTACAGATTAAGGAAAGATTGAGAACTGCCAGAAGTCGGCAAAAGAGTTATGCCGATAGGGGAAGGAAAGATGTAGAATTTCAAGTTGGTGATCGTGTCATGTTAAAGGTTTCACCTTGGAAGGGTGTGATCCGTTTTGGTAAAAGGGGAAAGTTAAGTCCTCATTTTGTTGGACCGTTTGAGATTGTTGAGAGAGTTGGACCGGCGGCTTATCGGTTGAAGTTGCCACAAGAACTCAGTGCTGTTCACGATGTTTTTCATGTATCGAATTTAAAGAAGTGTTTGGCCGAGGTCGACAAAACTATTCCTTTGGAAGAACTTCATGTTGATAAGCAACTACACTTTACTGAGGAACCAATTGAAATTATGGATCGAGAAGTTAAGACTCTTAAGCAGAGCCGAATTCCTATTGTCCGAGTTAGATGGAACGCCAGACACGGTCCCGAGTTCACTTGGGAGTGTGAAGATCAGATGAAGCAGAAGTACCCGCATTTGTTCCCAGATGCTGAGTCAACCCCTGCACCTGCTTAAATTTCGGGACGAAATTTCCGTAACGGGAAGGTACTGTCACGACCCTACTTTTTCCGTTATCTTTTACCGTTAATTATTTAATGACCGTTAATTGTTAATTGTGCTACGTCATTTCTATGACCTATATTATTATTTTAATAATAATATATTAATTATTATGTGTTATGTGAATATTTGTATTCATATTTTGAATTATACGTTTCTACGTGTCGCGGATTTCTATCCGGCGAATCTTTTCGGTTTTCAAACCAACGATCGAGTTTTTGGGATATTTAAATCCTAATTATTTTAAATATGATATTTTAAGGTCATATTATTATATGTAGTATTTATATTTATTTTTCGTCGCGCGTTTGTTATCTCTCCGAAATTTTAATCGCGTAAGCGTGTTTTCGCGTTTCGGGTTTCGTTCGGGCTTTCGAGCCACAAGGAAATTAACATTTATCAAAATTGGACCCATGGGGCCCACCCCCTTGCATTTTTTGGCCGACCCATCAAGGGAGGGAGTATACTCCCTTGATTTTTCTTTTTTCCATTTTATTTTTACATTTCACATTTTAATCAAAACCTAATTTTTCTAAATTGCCCTCTCTCCCTCCTTCCTCCTCTTTGTCCGTCGCCTATCACCTCCCCAAGATAATCATCATCAACTAATTTTATTACTTGGATCAAGGATTAATCAACACCAACGCGTTCCTCATTCCGTTCTCTACGCGATTATACTTGTTGATTTTTGATTAGGGTATAAACCCTAACCCTAGAACTTTTAATTTTTCTTTATTTTTCTGTATTTGATGTCTATTTTAATAGTATGAATGATGATCACTTGTTGTTGTAATGGTGTTTGTATGCATAGAATTACTCATAAACACATGTTTTCGGTTTGATAAAATTGGGACAGCAGCTATTTCGTGTACTTCTGATATTGTGACTGATATAAAAGTTAAAATAAAGTAGCTAGATGAGTTCCTCTCATCAAGACATTGATTTTAGACTCCGGATTCATGTCGTTTCGATTTCCGGAGCCCTAGATATGATCAAAATGATATTTTGTTAAGATTGAAATGTGATTTTGGTATGAACCAGGTTTAGTCCGACTTTGTGACCATATTTGGTGACTTTAGGGTGTGTTAGTGTGTTAGGATTAATAGTGGGACGAACTTTCATGGTCGGGTCATCTAAATCCGAGCCACGAATCACCCGTTGCGTCTAAAACACGATTTTGATTGAATTAAAGTTTCAAGTGGTGTCATGGCTGATAACCACGACTTGTGGGCTGTTCTTGGTGTGTTCTTGAGTGTACCAAAGTGTCAGGTCGTTTAATTAGGCGGAGATATATGTAAGGCTCGCCGAAAACCGACACCCGGGGCTCAAGATACGACCCGATGAACTTTTGATTTAAAACTTATGATTAACTATTAAACTTATGATATAAATAATGAATTTCGTTATCATTTAATTACTTATGATATAAAAGGTAATTATTATAATTTAAGACTTATGATATATATTTATTATATCATTTAATTATTACTTATGATTTAATTAACATTTTAATTAAACTTATTATTAATAACACTTTTATTATTAATGGAAAATACTTATGATAAGTATTAAACTTATATTATAAGATTATTATTATAAGACTTATAATAAGGATTAATTAATTATTTAATTATTATAAGGCTTAGTTATTATTTAATTATAATTTTATTATTAAATACTTATGATTTAATAATTATAATTAGAAACTTATGATATGATTAATAATTCATTATTAATTAATAATACTTATGATATGATTTAAAATTTATTATTAATTAATAATACTTATATTATGACTAATATTTAATTAATTAATTAAATACTTATGTTATATTAATTATATCATTTAAACATATATTAACTTTAATAATTCATTTTAATTTAATTAAACTTATGTTATGACATAATTAGACATATTTAACTTTAATAAACATTACAACTTACATTATTATTACAACTTACACTTTTAAAATTAACGTTGACCATGTTTGACCAAGGTTGACTTTTGAGTTGACTTTCGGTTGACTTTGACTTTCAGTTGACTTTTGTTGACTTTCTAATTAAGGAAACTTTCCTAACTTATAAACTTTCCTAAAATAGCAACTTTCCAAATTTGGAAAGTTTCCAAAAATAGAAACTTTCCAAAAATAGAAACTTTTCAAAAATAGAAACTTTTCAAAAATGGAAACCTGCTAAAAATAGAAACTTTCTAAAAATAGAAACTTTCTAAAAATAGAAACTTTCTAAAAACTGTACTCATTTGCTGTTCGCTTAATTGTGTTGGTTACTTCGTTACTGTTAAGGTGAGTTATAGTCCCGTTTTTACATACTTTTCAAAGTATATTTTTGGGATGTGATTACATGCATTTTATTTTACGTTTAGACACAAGTGACAATTAAATTTAAATTATTCATTGTGAGTTGGACAAAAATATTCCCTAGTCTGGTAACTGTAATCATTGGTTTCTACCGGTGAACGCGAATCCTACGGATAGATCTATCGGGTTTGACAACCCCATTTCGAGCTAGTCGCGCTAGCAATTTATAATCGGAATGTTTAGTACTTCGTATTTTGTTGTAGATACATTGTCCATTGTATATTATTATTGTGCTTGACAAGGGTAAATAAAGGGTTAAGTGGTTACCAGGTGGCTCATTGATTATGGAATAATGTTTAATGTTTTCTAACATTTTTAAATCTTGTGGTCTAAAGTTTATTCAATTATTTAAACCTATAATTCACTCAACCTTTGTGTTGACAGTTTATTCGCATGTTTTCACAGGTACTTGAGTTTATGTGATGCTTTCGCTGTGTTTAGAAGAGTCTGCATGCATTTGGGCAGATTTTTATGAAACAATTTATGAAACTTAAGCGTGCATTCTATTTTAGGATAATTTAAACTTGTGGTTTGTTGACAATGTTTTATGTCAACTTTGGGTTAATTAATATGTTAGGTTACTTTTAAACTACATTTTTTTGGTATGCTTTCCTTTTTGGGAAACTTTTGAAACAAAAGAATGCAATGACGTTTGTTAAATTCATTTAAGTTCAATCAAGCTGTGGGATCAAGTGACGGAGCCGTTAAGTGTTTTGACAGGGCCATCACAATAATCAAATAAATAATAAATATTTTATCTACTTAAGACACTGAAAAGGCAGTCAAAGAAACTGAAAACTGATTATCACGATTCCTAATTATCACGCCACCTAGTGCTCTTATATTGTACTTTTTATTCACTTTTCAATTTTACCCTACACTTTTTTACCTATCATTTATATTCACACATCACTTTTTGATTCATACATACTTTTTCCTATAAAACTTACAATTATATCATTAAATTTATCTATGAAGTTGAACCGCTATTATTTTAAGTAAGGACATATTAGTAAATTAGATGTGTATGGATCAAAAATTGATTTGTGAGTATCACCCTCATTTTGTCAACTCTATCTCATTGTTCTTACACTTTTTACCTACAATATCATTTTATTAACTTTATCTTCTTATTTCTATCTATTTATGGACTATCTATTTATGGACGTGGATAATTAATTTGTGATATTCCAAAAGAAATTAATGAACCAAAAAATTATGACGGAGAGTTGATAGTGGTGGAAATATCATGGATGTTAAAGTTTTTTACTTGAGATCTTTAGATAACTGGTAATGGTGTGTCCTATCGAATAAAAACATCATTACTGTTCGGGGAAAAGGTTCGAAATACACAAAAGCAGTGTTAAAAATAGCTTCTCTGATTTATCAGTTGAGCGTGCTCCGTCAAGAACAATAAATAAATTACATGTCAGGCCGCCCAACGTTTTGCGTAAGCCCTGAAAGCAGCTTTATATGCTTAAGCTCTTAAAAACACGTGAGCAGCACACATGCCACGTCAGTACTTAACAATGAAATCGGTTACACAAACCTCGTACGAATTAAGCAATAGCAGCATCACACGTGCCTCCGAATGTCACGGAGCATTTATGCCTATAAATAGGCCCTGAGCCATCACTTTAGAATTAATTGAACTTGTGGCAGGGAACACACTTTTTCTCTCACGCTATATTTTGTATCACTAGAACTGAACTGCATAGCCACAAAGCGCTAAACGGACCAACTCACATTCTGGTCGCGGAAGATTAATAAAGTCACCCCACGACTTCTAGGTCGTGAACCAGGCCTGTAGGGATTCATCCTGAGGGTAAACATCAATCGACAATTCACCTCATCACACGGAGTAGTTCTAGTACTATACTGATACGTATTGATGATAGCCGAAAATACGTACCCATGACTGGAAAAGAAATGCAAAGTTTGGTTTGACTGACTGAATCGACTTACTTTTATCGGGTTTGAATTATACCACCACATTGATTTTTTTATTTTTTTATTTATAAAACGTAATCTATTTATTTATACACCAACATAAAGTATTTTCTCATATCAACTATTGCCTTACATTTTATCAAGATAGAAAATCAATTATTTTGAAGTCTGTTAATTGGTGCGCGCGCACATTGTTTGTTTTACTTATATTCTTCATTTTGTCAATCCTGTTTTTACTTTTTTCTCACATCGACATATGCGTACAATAACCATTCGTTAACTTAGATTCGTTTGTTGCGCATATAAACAACAAACACACAATAAAATGAGTAAATATATGCGATGAGAAATCTTATTTGAGAGGAAACAAACACGTGTACTGTACGTTCCGGGCATGTCAAGTGTTAATCATTCGAATGTTTGACCTTTTACTACTTAGACAAAATCTTTTGTAATATAGGCTGACCAATAAAATTCAGCCCATAGTATGACATGACTGTTCACATTCGGATGTTCCTAATATGTTATCGTGGATCAATAGTGAGTCATGAGTCCATTGACAATAGACTTTCGGGTATGTTTGGTAACAATAATGTCCATTGACACTAGACTAATTTCAGGTGTGTTTGGTAACAATAATTGAAGCTGGTGACTAAAACTTGATAAGTCTCTAAAGTTACTTGAAAATGTTTAGACTTTTGAAAAGAAACATTTGAGTGTAAATTTCCAATTTACAGAATATACTAGTATATTCCCAAATGTACTTTTTGTTACTATCAAGTGTAAGTATTTGAGTGTGCACACAATTTTACTGTTATGAATAAATTCACGAATATATATGATTATCTCATCCTAAACTTGAATTATCAATCTCATAATTGAAAGAGTCGTTTTGATAACACTAGATCAATTTAACCACTTTATTAAAATAATACCAAATGATTTTTGTTTATACTACCAAATTTCATGATAATTATTCAAAACAAACCTTTTAATACGAATTATATAAAAAGCAACCTTTAGAATGGCCTGGAAATTTGTAAAAAAAACGGAAAATGCTCCCAATCCCTACCTCCCCTTTCACCCCCAATCCCCCACCGCCACCAAAGAACACCGACGGTCACCACCACAAACCGCCACCTCCACCCTTCACCTCCAACAACGACAGCCATCTCCCACCACCGCCACCTATACCCGCCGTCAACAATCACAATAACCCTCCAACAACCTCCCCTTTCACCCCCAATCCCCCACCGCCACCAAAGAACACCGACGGTCATCACCACAAACCGCCACCTCCACCCTTCACCTCCAACAACGACAGCCATCTCCCACCACCGCCACCAATACCCGCCGTCAACAATCACAATAACCCTCCAACAACTACTGCAGCTGAAGAAGGTGTATGGGTCGAGGTCACCCGAAAAAGACGATCTACATCCATCTCAAAACACAAGAGCAACTCTAACCATCCCTTCTTGCACGATCCCAACATCATACCTAATACCTCCATCTCCCAGGCGAAGGATCTGATCAAAAAATATGGATCTGGCCATCAAACCTATCAATCGCCGATTAAGATTAATACCCCAAAATCACATCAACACAACTCAAACCTACCATCGAACCTCACCTCTTTTATGTTTCACAATTTTCCAGAACACCTAAACATCGCTGGACTTTGGAATATCTTCAGACCATTCGGTATCGTTAAGGAAGTTTTTGTTCCCTTCAAAAAGCTTAAAAGTGGCCAACGATTTGGGTTTGTTCGATTCGAAGATGTCAATGACAAAGAATTCATGGCAAGAAAACTAAACACCATTATTATCGATGGAAATCACTTCAAAGTTTTTATTGCCAAAGAGAGAAACTCAAAGCAGCAAACTCAAAACCCACTGCCGACTAAACCTAGACCCTTCAAAAAGATCTTCATGAACAACTCTTACGTGGATGAGAGGCTCTTCAAAGAAGTAATTATCGACAACCCAACTATCCATCAACAAGGGCAGGAAATAAAATCAAAAACAAAAAGAGTAACTCAAGCAAAGGATTGCGAAACCAACGTCAAATATCTTGAAAACGCCATCGGTGGTGTGGTCAAGAAGATTGAAACACTTGAATGCATTGAAGAAGTCTGCATTGCAGCGGGTTTACACGACTGTAACATTAAGTATTTAGGTGGAGTCTCTGTGTTACTAATCTTAAACAACAAGGCAGTGGTTACCAATATTTTGGAGAATGAAAATCATCCCATTCGTGATTGGTTGGATTCCCTTAAACCTTGGAATATCCAGGATAGCCCCCTGGGTCGACTCACCTGGGTCACGATCACAGGCGTCCCAACGATATGCTGGAATGAAAACACTTTCAAATCAATTGCTTTATGGTGGGGAGAACCCCTCGACACACAAAACTGCAACCTTTTAGAAGCTAAGAATCTTGTTAAAGGTAAAGTCCTCATCAAAATTTGGGATCCAATGATTGTTAGTGGGTATGTCAGACTTTTGGTAGGCACTCAACTCGTCTATGTCCATGTTATCGAAGATACTAACGACATTGTGGAAATTGTCTCGGATTCGGATTCATACACGTCGGATGATACTTCCAACTCTAGTGAAAGTGATGGTTACACGTCTAGTAACGATGATGGGATAAAATCAGTGAACGATTCCTTTCCGCCCCTAAATCCAGATTCCGATAACGTCAACATTGAAGGTCATGGTTCTTTTTCTGATTGCAACAGTCATACTCCGGCACCGGTCGAAACAAAGCACAATAAAGGTGGAACAAACGGTTTGTCTTCCGAATCAAAACGCCTCGAAACTAACAAGATTTTTTCACAGAGCAATAAATCCCCTCATGTTCCCGATACCTTCATTAATGTCGAGAATAACGGTAACCAAAATACCCCTGACCCTTCAACTATTTTTAACACGGTGACGAGCCCAATCAATACCTCCAGGCCCATTACTCCCCCTAAACCCAATTCACCTCATCAACCCTCTAGCCCAATTCCTGAGCCCATTATTACACCAAAGTCTACCCAACCCATTATTAATATCCCGGATCAACCCGCAGCTAATCCCAGTAATGATATTCACAATCCCATTTCAACTGCCGAACCTATCCCCGATCCAAACTCAGTTAACCCAACAATCCCTAATCCCAACCCCGAGCATAACTTAAACACTGACACTGTTTTGGCAACCAACGCTGCATCAAACCAATCACCAATTATTGACCTTGATCTCCAAAAGCTCTCAGATGCTTTCAATTCTATCAAGAAACTCCCTACCAACAATCGAAAGAAATTGAAAGATAAAAACACATCATCGAAACACATCAATGAAGCTTCTTCCAATGGTCTCTCTCGTTCCAGGAAAGGTAACTCTTCGGGATCCATCGGCAGCCTCAACCATAAAGAGCTCGGAAAAGAGATCGGCATTCGTTGGAAAGCGGATCAACATTGTTGATCTACCTCCAACCCTCGGTAAGTCATTGTTTTCATAATGAATATCTTATCTCTTAACATTCGTGGTATTGGACAGGATGATCGAAAGGATTGGATTCAAAAACTCTGTAGACAAGAAAAACCACAGGTGCTAGCACTCCAGGAAACCAAGTGTGGTGAGATCGAAGACAAAGTAATAGAGAATTTTTGGGGTTCTGAAAACTTCAAGTACATACAAAAACATGCAGTAGGTTTCTCGGGTGGGATGTTGTTAGTCTGGAACACTGATGTTTTTAATGTCAATCAAGCGATCGAAGGCGAATTCTTTTTAACTATCAAAGGACATTGGAAAGGTATCGATGAAGAAATAGCTTTTGTCAATGTCTACGGACCACATAACACCGCCAAGAAGAAACTAATGTGGGAAAGTTTAGAAAATCTTCTCAACTTTAAAGACATGCCTTGGTTACTTTGCGGGGATTTTAACGAGGTTAGAGGTTTAGACGAAAGATTAAATTGCGACTTCAACAAACCCTGGTCGGATATGTTCAACGATTTCATCAATAAGTGCTGTTTAATTGAAATACCTCTTGGCGGCCAAAAGTTCACGAGAATCAGCGGAGACGGTGTAAAATTCAGTAAGTTAGATCGTTTCCTTGTCTCCAGCAAGTTTCATAATATCTGGCCAACTCTTTTCGCAAACACCTTGGATAGATTCACCTCCGACCATTGCCCAATAATTCTCCGAGACCGAATCATCGACTTTGGCCCAAAGCCAATTAGAGTATTCAACGCTTGGCTCGATGATAAGGGTTCGGTGGAAGTCATTTCAAATGCATGGAATTTACATGTCGGTGGTAACCGTGGTGATTGCATACTTCGAAATAAGCTAAAAAACGTGAAAAAAGCACTCAACGATTGGAGCAAAACAAACTTTGGTAAACTCGATATCGAGATCCAAGAACTAGCAGATTCGGTTAGCGAGTGGGAAAAGAATGCTCAGATCAGAATTTTATCTCAAACCGAGAGGGATACGTGGTTGAACGAACGTAAAGCATGGATTGAAAAAGAGAAAATCAAATGTAAAATGCTTAAACAAAAAGCCCGCATCAAATGGTCCCTTGAGGGAGACGAAAACTCAAAGTTCTTCCACAATTACGTCAAAAGGAGAAACACGAAAAATAATATTTTCGGCATTTCAATTAATGGTTGTTGGTCGGAGGAACCAAACGCAATTAAAGATGAAATCTTCAACCATTACTCGAACATCTTCAAAGCTAATAATGATTCTTCATGCTCTTTCAACCTTCAATCAAAGATCTTAAACGACAATGATAATGAGATGCTCGAAAACCCCTTTAGTGAATCCGAGATTTGGGAGGCAATTCGTTGTTGTAGTAGCTCTAAAGCACCCGGTCCGGACGGTTTCAATTTGAAATTCTACAAAAAATATTGGTGGTTAGTGAAGAATGATGTAGTTAACGCTTTCAACTGGTTTTGGTCAAATATGGAATTCTCCAAGGGGTGTAATGCTTCCTTTACCACACTCATCCCCAAAAAACATAACCCGCTAACCCCCAGTGACTTTCGCCCCATTAGCCTTATCGGGTCTTACTATAAAATTGTGGCAAAAGTTCTTTCAAAGAGACTCGAAAAGGTTATCCATAAACTCGTAGGTTCCGAACAAAGTGGATTCTTGAAAGGAAGATTTATTCTCGATGGGGTTCTCATCGCAAACGAAACTATCGATGAACTCAAACGACAAAAAAGAAAAGGTTTCATTTTCAAGGTAGATTTCGAAAAGGCTTTTGATTGCCTAAAATGGGACTTCTTGATGGAAACCATGGAGAATATCGGGTTCGGTAATAGATGGAAAAAATGGATCTTCGCATGCCTTAGCTCCGCCTCAATATCCATTCTCGTTAACGGATCCCCAACCCGTGAATTCACCCCGGAACGAGGTGTTAGGCAAGGTGACCCACTCTCCCCCTTTTTATTCATAATTGCGGCGGAAGGTTTAAACCTCCTTGTAAAGCGTGCCATGTTGTCGGGGCATTTCAAAGGGATAGAAGTCGGTAAAGAAAAAGTCATAATTTCGCACTTACAATACGCCGACGATACCATCTTTTTTGGTGAGTGGTCCCGTCACAACATATTGAACACCATGAAAATTCTCAAGTGCTTTGAAGATCTCTCGGGTCTAAAAGTTAACTTCCATAAAAGCAATCTATTCGGTGTTGGTGTTTCGAATGGGGACTTGGAAAGTATAGCTCTAAGAATCGGATGTAAAGCGGGTGATTTTCCTTTTACCTACTTAGGTTTACCCATAGGAGTTAAGATGAACAAACCCACTCATTGGCTTCCGGTGGTGGACAAATTCAAAAAGCGACTCGCGGAGTGGAAATCAAAAACTTTATCTTTCGGAGGTCGGCTCACATTGGTAAAATCCGTTCTCTCTAGTCTTCCACTTTATTACTTTTCACTCTTCAAAGCCCCGTCCTCTATCTTAAAACAACTTGAATCGCTTCGTTGTAATTTTTTCTGGGGCGGGTCCGGGTCGGGTAAGAAAATATGTTGGGTTAAATGGGATGACACTTTACTACCTTACGACTCGGGAGGTTTAGACATTGGATCGCTTTCCGCCAAAAACCTAGCCTTGCTAGGAAAATGGTGGTGGCGGTTCAAATCGGAATCTTGCTCACTTTGGACTAAAGTGATTTCTAGTATTTACGGTAGGGACGGTGGGCTTGTCACTAACGACTTTTGCAGGTTTAAAAAACTCGGTGCCACTTGGTTTAACATCATCAATATCACTAAGGATTTCGAGAAAGCTGGATGGGATTTTTCGCATATTTTTTGCAGGTTTCTAAAAGATGGAAAACGCACAGCTTTTTGGCACGACCGTTGGCTTGGGAGCTTCATTCTGAAAGAAAAATACCCCCGATTATTTGCACTTGATACTGATAAAAGTTGCACCGTCTTCGATCGGGTGGACTTAGCTGGGTCATCCTTTTCATTCAATGGCAGTTGGCTCCATTCTCCAAGGGGCAGAAGCGCTAGCGATATGGAGGAGCTATCAAGTTTGATCGAGAACTTTACTCCACCTCAGAATACTAATAACGTTACCGAAGACTCGTGGCTTTGCACCCTAACAGATTCGGATAACTCTTTCACCAAACAAGTTTCGGCAAACTTAGACATGCTTCGTCTCCAACCTTCAACTGTAAAACCACCTACAAAACGCAACAGATCTGTCCCATTAAAAGTTGAACTTTTCGTTTGGCGAGCAAAACTTCATCGACTTCCAGTTAAACTCGAACTTGACAAACGTGGTTTAGACCTCGGTTCGGTTCTTTGCAATATCTGCCAAGACTCGTCCGAGACAACTGAACATATTCTTGCCACATGCCCCCAGGTTAAAGCTATATGGTTGGATTTTTACAAATGGTGGAATTTTTCTCCCCCGGCAGAACTAAACGTCGCGGATTTATTTTCAAGTAGCTGCAGCTCCAGTCTCTCATCGATAGGTTCAAAAATATGGGAAGCCACCAAGTGGGTCTGCGGTTATTCTATTTGGAGATATCGCAACCTAAAAATCTTTCAAAACCAAATCTGGGACATACCTTCAATTCTAGCGGATATCCAACTTTCATCCTTTAAATGGATTTCGGGTCGAATAAAGAAAGCTCAAATTCAATGGTCACAATGGCTCATTAACCCAAGCTCGTATTGCGTTGTTACATCAAGAGTGGGCATTGGCTAATACCCCACAGCATCCCCTATGCTTCTCGTGGCTAACCTTCTATAAGGCAAGATCTTCAGGGGTTAAACGGGCCTTGGAGTTTATGCTTTGTCGCTGCTCGATCAGCACTGTGTACTACTTCGTGTCCCTACTCGATTCGTTGAGTCCCCTCTCCTGGGGGTTTTACTTATAGTCGGTTTTTAATTCCATTTGTCTAGTAGTTATAATCGTTGGATGTTTGTTACTTTTCGGGGATGTATAATGTACATATATTTATATATTAATAAAATTATTTTGCCTTTAAAAAAAAAGAATGGCCTGGAAAACAGTCTATTTCTATAAACATGGTGAAGTATTTCTTGCTAGAGAAATGTAAAAAGACTTTCTGGTTTAAAAAGAAAAATCTTAAGTTCTACAAACTAATCATAAGGCAATTTTTTGGAAATTGTATGAGTCTGTTTGATAAAAAGTTTGGCATATAATATACGAAAAATAATCATTTTAAGATCTCCTTAAATTTCGACTGATGATCCTATCGATCTTGGCCTATGAATAAGGGTGTTTCGACAGCAACATCTATGTGAACCATGTGTGGCTGTGATTCAAATGACTGCATCAAAATAAATGCAAAAAAATACATTACGTCGTATATATACAACTTTTTTAAAAAGTCGGTTTTACTCGCCAATCTGGCTGAATGAAAGGGTTACGATACAGTGGTTGAACAATATCATCTAGTGAAGTCTCTGGACCCTCGAAATAGACAATTCAAGAAACCTAAGGGTCCCAAAACACATAATAATATATAGTGCTTGTAGTAATGTATAACCTTCCTCATTATATGGTGTCTAATGCCTCATATGACAGCATCACTAATTCGATTGTTAACGATATTTGACTACCCTTGATTGATGTGCATTACTCAATTATAAACGGTCCCCTCCACACGACCACGTGAATTGTCGTGCATCTTGCACCCCCGTATCATTATCCTTGATAACCATTTTATCCCCCCAATTATTTTACTTAGATAGCTACTAGTTAAAACTAACACTCGCGCTGCTAAGTAACTGAAAACAAAGAAAAGCTACAACCAAGCTGTTCTTAAGCTAGTCGAGTATTGGTTGTTGTTCGAACCTAATTCGAACTCTAATGATTCAAACTAGATCCGAGTGCAAAGAGATGAAGAGAATTGGGGTGTTTTTCATGTTTTAAGGATACTACGATCATTATTTATTCATTTTCAAATGCATAATCACCACATCCTTTTTTTGGGTAAAGGTGATCACCCGGTAAATATATTGATATAAACAAATATTACAAAAAGGCACAAGAACGGCTAAAGAGACATGCCTCTAAGCCAACAAACAAGAAAAAACACAAACCAACGCTCAACCAAAACAAACCAAACTACAACAAATTAGTGAATCTTCCAATTAGCTTTCATAGTTTGGACGTTCTTGGTATTCTTCCAACTAATAGCCATGATCTTCATCCGAACTGTAGAATAGATCAACTCTTTCACTTTTTCACATCCCATAGCCTTCTTAGAAAAAAGCCTTCTGTTCCTTTCCTGCCATATAAAATAAACCGATGCTCCAAATAACAGTTTCGCAACAATCAAGTGCGACGTCTTTTGAGCAGCCATTTGACCAATACAAGCGACTACATCTTGCCATTGAGAACCACCCATCGCAACATTTGAGAGGCTTTTACTATAATTCCAAATCTGAGACGCAAATGAGCACTCAAAAAACAAATGTGAGTGCGAATCAGCTACCTGTGAACATAACGAGCACACGCTTGAAATACCCGAGTGGAACCTCGTCTCCCATGTTTGCAATTTGTCTTGCGTCTTGAGCTTCTCCCCCATGAGTAACCATGTGATAAACGCGTGTTTTGGAATACAATTAGCGAACCACACAATATTATACCATGGAACTTTCCCTTGACGGTGACGAATAGACTCCCACACAGCACCCACATAAAAATCTTGCAGGTCACCATTATATTTTCTCCATCTAATTTTATCCGGGCTATCAACAAGAGAAGGAGCACTCATGTTCGATAATAACGGGTATTTGACAACCCATTCGTTTGGCCAGGTCCACATACCATCTACACAAATGTCATGCACCTTCGATTGTCTGCTAAACCCGGCTCGAGTGATATCCCTATTACTAATGAACGAGATAAGGGGACCGTTATCACTATAAGTGTCATGCCATGCAAACGCCATTCTGCCATCTCCTATCTGAATAATGAATCGGTCACGAACTATACCTCTTATAGCTAGTAACTTTCGCCACCCCACACTAGCTCCTGCAACACATGGAGCATCCCAAAAACTCATCCCTTTAAGACGGTACTCATGGATCCATTTAACCCATAACGAGTGTTTGTTCGTGATGAGACGCCAAATATGAGAGACCATCAAAGCAATATTCCACTCTTTCAATCGTTTAACGCCCAACCCACCTTCATCCTTTGGAAGACAAATAGTCGACCATTTAACCTTCGCCTTGCCTCTAGATAATTCCCCTTGACACCAAAGGAAACCTCTCATAAGAGCTTCAATTTCTTTTATAATAGCATCAGGGATAATAAATACAGATTGCCAATATAATGGCATAGAGGTAAGAACAGATATGGATAAGCTGTACTCGTCCTGCAAAAGAAAGAATTTTATTCTTCCAATCTTGAACTTTACATTTAACCCGATCCACCAGGACACGACAATCGCGGTATAATAAACTTGATGACACTAAGGGTACACCCAAATACTTAACCGGAAGCTTCCCTTCTTCAAATGGTAAAATGGCCAGAATAACCTCCTTCAACTGTTGAGAGACATTAGCAAAGAAAGCGGTGCTCTTAGTCATACTCGGAACAAGCCCAGAACAAAGTTTAAACTCATTCAGGGACTCAGCAATAACCCTAACATAATCAACATTGGCGTGAGAGAAGAGAAATAGATCGTCCCCAAAGCATAGATTAATAATCTTCAGCTTCTCACATTTAGGGTGAAAACGAAATATGCTTCCCTCCTTTAACCGCTTTTGAAGCAATAACGACAATACCTCCATAACTAACGTAAATAGATAAGGAGACATAGGGTCCCCTTGCCTGAGACCCCGCTTACCTTTAAAGTAACCATGGAGGTCCCCGTTAACTGCAATCGAAAAGGAAGTAGACGAGACACACGTCATGATCCATTTAACCATAGTATCCGGGTAACCAAAACACCGCAGAGCACACTCCAAAAAACCCCAGTCAACCGTATCATACGCTTTCTGGATATCCACCTTAAACGCACAACGCGCAACACCCCTATTCGTATGATAGTCCTTCATCAATTCCTGCGTAAGAAGAATGTTATCTGAAATCCTCCTTCCGGGAATGAATGCCGATTGATTACAACCCACCACCTCATCAAGGCTCATTTTGATGCGATTCGTGATAATTTTACTAATACATTTATAGATTTCATATTATCATAATCGGATGTATTCACATTACTTGAGAGTTTGTATATCACAAATGATAGCACCTAACCCCTAAATAAGGTGATGACACTTAAATAGTGCTCAAGAGCTTAGTGTCATGCGTCCTTTAGCCATGCACTATCTTATTGAGTATGCACGCCATTATTGCGCATAAATATGTTCCATAAATTCGTATGCACAACCTCACATACAATCAGTTGTCTTGTCGTTTAAAACTAGTTTGATCCTATCATAGGACCTTTCGCTAAGCAAATTATGAAAAGTCCATCAATTAGTAGGTTTACTGGTTCAAATCTCATTATAAATTTGAATACATGTGATATGGTACATAATAAAACTGATGTTAAAAGAAAAAAGTAAGGCGTATAATTGACGTTCTAGAAAAACTCATTTGGTTGTAAGATCATGAACTATATAGTTTCTCATCATACAATTTTGGTTTCAGTATTAAAAAAACCAAGATAAAGATTTTTCTTTTCAAGTTATCCATGCTTCCGGGAGGACGAGTATTTTCACTCAAATGTAGACGGTGGTTTAATAGGGTTATTCCGTGATCATTTCGATTATTTCCTTTACAACCCAACACGTACCCCAAGATATGCTCGTAAGAATATTAAAACCGCAACTGCTAGAAAATCTTAAAAATACTCCAAGTGCTACTTGATTTTCGGCCCAAACCACTTTTAAGCAGACTTTTGATTTTCATAAATCAAAGGGGTTTAAACATGCCAAGTGTAAAGTGAAGGTCAACTTGAATTATACATACATATACATATAGATTTTGTTGTTACGTATATCCTTAGTTGGGACTCTTGAATATTATATACTAGGTTTTGAGCCCGTGCGTTGCACTCCTGTTAAAAACGATTTTGATTTTCTTGAATGCAATGCACAAAAATCTGCATACATAAAGCCACAAAAGTATCCCTAAAATCTGATTACCTATTTAGGGATGTTAATAGGTAGCACATAACAAATCTATACATATAGCAAAGTATTAGTTGTATACTTGCATGTATAAAGCTAACATAACATTCTCTTGCCAACTAATCAGTAAATTTGAACTTCCAACTTCACTCGTCGTCCGACAGTTCATGCATCCCTGTTGACTTCTTTTAGAATATATATTCATAAGGTTCCTCTTGTAAACATTGGACGACTTTCAGCTTGTTCCCTTATATATAAATTTATTATGTGAGATACATTGATAGAACATAACCAATTTTCATTATTCAATAGTTAATGGATCGAAAATACCATCGAGTATAAAGGGTTACATACACGGTAATCAGCAAGAAGTCAAACGGGTAAATTGTTCATATTGAGCTACATGAAGCAAGTACACGGTACAATATTTTTTGTAAAAGAAGTATTCGGTTACTAAAAGTGGCATTTGCATTAAGTGAGACATACATTGCTATTATGGCGAACCCTGTTTTCGGGAAAGCCAAGTAGTATGGATTCAAACGCAGCTTTCAGGATCAATTTATGTTTTCTACCATCTTATTTACATACACCAAGCAAAAACCATTCACCACCAAGCAATGGTCTTTATTTGCTCCTAAATGCGAGCTAACATTTTAAAATGTAAAATGTAAGTTCCGAAAAGTAGCATGCCTACAGACCCCTGTAATACAAATAAGTGTTGTTAATTTGTTTTCATCCGTATATCAAGAAGACACATTCACATATAACACATAATAATTAATAACTATCACAAGAAGCTAAAAAGGTTTGATTCAAACAGTACATCCCTATGTATGATTCAAACATTATATATGTAAATGTAAATACAGATCATGCTTATACAAATGATCCAAACAGTACACCACTACATCAATTAACCCTATGTACATAAGTGAATAATATATGTCTTTTAAGTATTTATATTTAGTTGCATAATTGTTATCTTACCTCGATCTTAATTCACAAAACTTACTCAAAATATTATTTATAATAACTCTGCAACAATTGCATTAATGTTTTCAAAATTTGATCCATAAATTACAATCGGATACATTAACCTTTGTTGATCTGTTCTGATGCGCATTTTTTTAATTATATAATTTTATTTCTGAGCATGTACTGCAAATGTGCTTTATATCGAAAAACATTAGGTTATCAACACACATTAATGTAGAAAACAATCTAATATGACAAACTCAAGTGTTTGATGCTTAGTAATAATATTGGTTATGTAAACAATATTGCAGCGTTCCATCCGGATAACAGAATGAAAGCATGTTCGGTAGAGTATTCTATTTTATAACATTGCAGATGAATTGTACACATAACTAACCATGTTGCAAGAAGGTGGAATTCTATGAACCGCTTGTCATCAGATGTTAGGGTTAGCTCTAGAGATGACAAATTTGGTATGCAAAATACATTATGTCTTTAGCTTCTTCCACATATTTGTAAAAAGTTCAACAGTCCATCTAAGCATTCACTTACACTTAGTACAATGCAAAAGGCAAGTAAATATAGATTTAGTCAAAACTCAATATAACAGAGAATAATTGTAGATCTTACTACAATACATATTACATTAATCAATCACATTGATATATATGCATTATACACCACCAATTAATTAACCGAAAATGCTCATTGGAAATTTGAAATTTCTAGATTGTTCCACAAATCTATCGGTTCAGGTCCAGTTTCATCATTAATTTTTTGCAAACAACTACTATAAAATGGCCATACATGTTACGTAGTGTCACCTTCTATATGGATCAGTTCCTGACAGATACGGTTTTGCTTATTAAATTTTTCAGATTTGTTAATTTGATCTACAACAGGTGATCTGTAACGACCCTAAATTTTCCATTATCTTTTACCGTTAATTATTTAACGACCATTAACGGTTATTCGTGCCATGTCATTTCTATGACCTATATTATTATTTTAGTAATAATATATTAATTATTATGTGTTAAATGAATATTTGTATTCATATTTTAAGTTATACATTTCTACGTGTCGCGGATTTCTATCCGGCGAATCTTTTTGGTTTTCAAACCGGGATTTTTAAGTCCTAATAATTTTAAATATGATATTTTAATGTCATATATTTATATATAGTGTTTATATATATTTTTCGTCGCGTAATTAATATCTCTCCGAATTTTCAATCGCGTAGTCATGTTTTCGCGTTTCGGGTTTCGTTCGGGCATTCGGGCCACAAGCAAATAATCTTAGCATCATGTTGGCCCACAATTGGGGCCCACCCATCATATTTCAGCCGAAAATTGTCAAGGGGAGGGGGTGGTTTTGCCATTTCTTCTAAATAGTGATTCATTTGATTAAAACACCAAAAATACTCCTCATTTTAACCCTAGCTTTCATTTTAACATTCCTCTCTTCTCCTTTTCTTGTTTAGAATAACCACCATTCAGCAACATCATCATCTTCTTCAATAAAGCACTCAAATCAAAGGGCTTTCATCGTTTTCGGATTCTACATCTCGTTCTCTACGCGTTCATATCCTTCAATTCTTGATTAGGGTATAAACCCTAACCCTAGCTTTTCAATTTTTCTTTAATTTTTCTGCTTTTATATGTTATAATTATAGTATGATGCTTATATGTTATTGTATTGTTTATTGTATGCGTAGAAATGCTCGATTATATATGTTTTCGGTTTGATTGTTTTGGGACAGCGGTTTGATTGTTGTTTTTTGTATATATAACTGATATAAAAGTGAAATTAAAGTGTTTATATGAGTTCCTCTCATCAAGATATTAATTTTAGACTCCGGATTCATGTCATTTCGATTCCCGGAGCTCTAGTTATGCTTAAAATGGTGTTTTGTTGAGATTAAATTGTGAAAACAAATTGGTACAGGTATGGTCCAACTTTGTGATCATATTTGGAGTCTTTAGGGTGTACTAGTGTGTTAGGATTGATGATGAGATGAACTTTCATGTTCGGGTCATCGAAATCCGAGCCACGGATCACCCGGTATGACTAAAACATGTTTTTGAACGGATTAAAGCTACAAGTTAATTTATGGCTGTAAGTCACGACTTGTTTGCTGTTCTTGGGGTGTTCTTGAGCACACTAATGTGTCGGGTGGGTTGGTTAGGCAAAGATATATATAAGACTCGCCGAAAACTGATTCCCGGGGCTCAAGTTATGACCCGATAAACCTTTAATTAAAACTTATGGTTATTAATTATGACTTATGATATAAATAATAAATTTCATTATTAATTAATTACTTATGATATAAAAAGTAATTATTTAATTTAAGACTTATGATATATATATTTACTATATCATTTATTAATTAATTATGATTTAATTAAACATTTAATTAAACTTATGATTAATAATACTTTTATTGTTAATGAAAAATACTTATGGTAAGTATTAAACTTATATTATGAGATTATTATAATAAGACTTATAATAAGAATTAATTAATTATTTAATTATTATAAGGCTTAGTTATTATTTAATTATAATTTAATTATTAAATACTTATGATTCAATAATGATAATTAGAAACTTATGATATGATTAATAATTCATTATTAATTAATAATACTTATGATATAATTTAAAATCTATAATTAATTAATAATACTTAAAGAACCCAAGTTCAACCCACCCTCCTCGAAAGGATGAATAACATTTTCCCATTTGACCGAAGATATTTTTGACCCCTCACCCGACCCGCCCCAAAAGAAATTACGTCTTACACACTCGAGCTTTTTCAACACGCAAGGCGGGGCATGGAAGAGTGAAAAGTAATACAACGGCAAACTATTCAAAACTGATTTAACGAGAGTCAAACGTCCACCAAATGACATCGCACGAGCTTTCCAATCTGCTAACCTCTTCTCAAATTTATTCACCACCGGTTTCCAATTTTCCATTTTGTTCATTTTTGACCCGATAGGAACCCCGAGATAAGTGAAAAGGAAGGAGCCTACATTACACCCGAATATCCTGGCCATTGCTTCAATTTCATTAGACTCCACCCCTACTCCGAACAAGTTACTTTTACCATAATTGACTTTTAGACCCGAGGTTAATTCGAAGCATTTTAGTAATTTCAAGAGACTCTCAATGTTACTAAAGCTCCAAGTTTCGAAAAAAATTGTGTCGTCCGCATATTGGAGATGTGAAATAGGGACTTTATCCTTTCCAATCTCTACACCACTATAAAGATAATTTCTCACCGCGGCCTTAGTTAGCCAATTTAATCCCTCGGCCGCAAGAATGAAGAGGAAAGGTGAAAGTGGGTCCCCTTAACGCACCCCTCTTTCAAGTTTGAACTCCTTTGTTGGTGAACCGTTTACCAACACCGAGATGGAAGCCGACTTAAGGCAAGAAAGAATCCATCTTCTCCACTTTTCCCCGAAACCCATAATATTCATTATTTCCAATAAAAACTCCCAACTCAAACAATCAAACGCCTTTTCAAAATCAACTTTGAAAATAAGACTCTTTGCCCGCTTTTGTTTTAAAAATTCAATGGTTTCATTTGCAATTAGAGCCCCGTCAATTATATTCCTACCCTTTATGAAGGCGCTTTGTTCGTACCCGATAAGCTTAGGAACCACTTTTCTCAAACGATTAGAAAGTAACTTTGCAATAATTTTATAGTAGCTACCGAATAAGCTAATAGTGTAACGACCCGACTTTTTCGACTTGCTTTTATGCTTTGTATTTTAGCGAAACTGCGTTTTTGTGCATACTGTGTTACTTTATACTCTGGAAACTTGATATACGTGGTTTACTTCCATTTATATGTTAAAACGTGTCTTAGAGTACGTAGGATACTTAACTTGTTCAACGGAAGCCTTTATAACCGTTAGCGTTACTTGACGTTTCGATTAAACCGCGAACTGCGCGCACGTTTGATTTTTGTCGTAATCGGAATATTATGACTGCGAAATATTAATTATTATTTTATAATAATAATTACCTGGGTCTTTGGATGCTTAATTTTATTTATTTAATTGCAAGAGCCCAATAGTTAGTCTTGTTGGACTTTCTACCTTATTGGACCTTAGCCCACCCTACACTAGCTAGTGGCCCAATTAATTAGCCCAAGTATTATTACTAGTGACCCATAATAAATAAAATAAATAAAATAAATTAATTAATGAGTCATACTAGCATTTGGATAAGGATTATCCATACTGTTACATGGGATTCTAGCATAAATACATGCTTTAGACAACCACTAACCAAAAAGCAAAATGGTGTCTCCTCCCATCCCCCTCAAAACCTACGGCCACTAGGGCCTCCACCTCATCAATCCTTGTCAAAACTTTGCTTATAAATACTAGCCATTTACCTCTCATTCAACACTTGCTCTCATTTGGTTTTCACACACATTTGCTCTCTTCTTTCCTTCCTTTCTAGTATTACTTGTAAGTTTCTTTCTCTTCTTCTTTTCCTTCCAATTTCGTGTATCATCATCATCCTTTCATGGAGATCAAGTTCTTTTAACTTTGATCTTGATTATATCTTGTTGATTCAAGCATGAATCCTCAAGAACATTGAAGATTCAAGCTTTCTAGCTTTGAATCTTCACCAACTTTATAGATCTACTTCTTTTATGCTTTAATCTTGTTATTTTATGATAAAGATTCAAACTTTTGTTTGTTATCTTCATATATCTTAAAGATCCAAGCTTTATGCTTCAAGATCTTCAAGAACAACCAAGATGCAAGCTTTCTAGCTTGAATCTTCATATCTTGTTGTTGGATCTAAGTTTTCTAGCTTATGATCTTGTTGTTTTGTTATAAAGATCAAAACTTGTGTTTATGGTCTTCATGAAACTTAAAGATCCAAGCTTTATGCTTCAAGATCTTCAAGAACACTAAAGGTTCAAGCTTTCTAGCTTTGTGACCTTATAAATTGTGTGAAAGGGATCCAAGCTCTCTAGCTTAGGGTTTCATCACTTCATTTGACTTAGATCATGTTCATACTTGTTTGATTGATGTAAAGTTTGTAACTTTGTTGTAAATAGGACTTGTAATTGTGTTAAGACTAAGGATATGATGTAACTTTGGTTCATCATCCATCTAAGACTCTTAAATGAGTTGTGTTACCACTTGGTCTTAACATATTGTGTATTGATGGTAGAATCTTGGTCAAAAGTGATGCTAAACCATTAACGAGTTGTACACTTGAAGCTACAAGCATCAAGGATGAGAACCGTGATGAGCATCAAGCACCAAGAACCCCACCGGAGCACTTGTCCACTGATTTTTGTATCTGATAAGACCACCTGGGCTACAGGAAAGTTGATTTTCAGTTATTTCGGTTCGAGTAGATGATTTTACGTTTAGGCCTCGTCTTAATCCGAGTTACGGTTTAGGATTTATGGCCCTCCGAGAGTCACTACACCCTATTAACGTTGTGCTAAAATTTCTGACCTACTCGCACTTAAACCGTCGCCACGGTCAAACGAAGACGAGTTTGGTTCTGGAAATTGGTCAGTGGTTAGGGGACTCATATACGGAGCCATAGCCACTGACTATGCGTCTTTTCGATTTACGTAGAGGTCGTAGCATCTGACCGAAGTCAGCCTATTGTTTCGATCTCTATTCTTGTCGAACTTATTTAGCTTTTATGTTGATGAACGATGATGATGATGACACTTAACCTTATTTTATGCACTATTAGAAATTATAAAGACAACCTACTGAATAGAAGCTTGTTGATTTCTAAATGCTTGAGCATTTTGTTCATTAGTTTGTTTCTGAGATGTGAAAAACTGCGTTTGAGTTTCAACTAGCTTCGTCATCATATCTTCTAAATTCGGCTTTTTATCATCGGTTTGTTGTGGTGGTTTGTTTTGAAAATTAGGTCTTTGCTGATTGTAATTATTATTGGATACTTGTTGATTGCTAGGACCTTGTTGGTTGTTGTATGGAATATTTTGGTTATAGTTCTGGTTTTGATTGTAAATCGGTCTTGGCGGTTGATAATTATTCTGATAATTATTTCCAGGCCTTTGGTTTATGTATGAAATATTCTCTCTTTGTTCTATTGTTAATTTAATACCGAGACAATCTTTTGTCAAATGTGGTCCTCCACACTGCTCACAACTAATTCGTATTGAGTGAATATCCTTTGTCATCTTTTCCATTCGTCTCTCGACAGCATCTATCTTTGCGGAAATGGAATCTAAGTCATGGATAGAATCGGCTCTAGCTGCTTTAGATGATCTAACGATATCTTTTTCTTGGTGCCACTCGTGTAAGTGGGAAGCAGTGTTATCAATAATTTTGTAAGCATCAGTTTCGGTTTTCTTCATAATAGAACCACCACCAGCTGCTATATCTATGTCTTTCCTTGTAGTGATGTTGCATCCTTGGTAGAATATTTGTACTATTTGACAGGTATCTAAACCATGTTGCGGACATCCTCTTAATAACTTTCCAAATCTTGTCCACGCCTCATATAGAGTTTCATTTGGCTTATGTGTAAACGTAACAATTTCTGCTTGAAGTCTTGCGGCTTTAGATGCAGGAAAGAATTGTTTAAGAAATTTTTCAACTAAAACGTCCCATGTATCAATCGCCCCTTCAGGTAATGATTCCAACCAATCTTTGGCTTCTCCCTTTAAAGTCCAGGGAAATAACATGAGATATATCTGTTCATCCTCCACTTCTCGGATTTTAAATAGTGTGCAGATCCTATTAAAGGTACGTAGATGTTCATTTGGATCTTCCTTCGGCGCACCACTAAATTGGCATTGATTAGTCACCATGTGTAGAATTTGTCCTTTGATTTCATAATCTGGCGCATTAATGTCTGGATGAGTAATTGCGTGACCTTGGCCAGTGCGTTTAGCTCTCATTCGGTCTTCCATACTTAATGGTTCCAGATTCTCCATAATTGAATTTGTTGAATCGGAATCACTAGAGGATTCTGATTTAATGGTTCGTTCCTCAACAATCTCTGTTTGAATGATTGGTGGTTCCGGAGGAAAATTTAATGGTTCAAGATCTACGAATCGTTCCTGAATATTCTCCTGATTCTCAATTGTGAGGTCGGGTTCAAAAAATGGATTATCGGAAATTTGAACTAGAGTACTTGGTCGACTGGATGACGATTCTAAAGAAAAATCAACGGCGGTAATATTTGTTAAATGTCTTGATCTAGTTACAGGTGGTGAACGTACAAAAGGTGGTGAACGTCTTGCTCGGTGCATTCACTGAATATCCTATTAGTTTTTAAAAGGAAAGAAAAATTATAATAAGTTATCCAATCAATAGACTTTTCTGATTTTGCCCACGTTTCGAATAGCCAAAAGATGCAGCAGAGGGGCAGGATTCGTTTGGTCTTAATATAATTGAGGACTGTTTGGCTCCAATAACCCGGTCCACATACAAATCTAACTATTACTACGAACCAGAAAATTTTGATGTCTATTAATTTAACCACTTAAAATAAATTTTCGTAATTTTAAGAAATTTAGATAAGAAGTAGAATAAAAATCTATGTCCTAAAACTAGAATAGCGAGAAATAAGAAAGAAAAAGAGTTCGTCAAAAAAGGTCGAAAAAGAAAAATGGTTGAAAAATAAAAGGTGACGAAAAAATAAAAGAAACTTATAAAACTTAAAAAAAAACACTTGACTAACCTAACCTTATTACTACAACTAACTTAAAATTATAATCGCAAATTTAGATTACTAATTGGAATGATAATTGATACATAGGTAAAAGTCGTCTAAAAATATTAAAGCTTACAGGAAAAACTAAATCCAAATGGAAATAACTTAAAAAGGTACTAAAATCTAAAAAGGCGTCGCAAAATTCTAAAGTACCTAAATCTTAGTCTAAAGAAAAAGCACTTAAGGAATTCTACGGCAAAGCCTAAAAATCTAGAAATAAAAATAACTATGGTAAAAACTATGACTTAAAACTAATTACGAGCGAAAAATACAAATATTACGCTAAAACGATTAAAAAGGAACAAAATATAAAAATATACAAAAAGTTGTAAAAATTACAATTTTTATAAAAATATTATTTTTATATTATTTATTTAATAAAACTATTAATTTTAAACTTTAAATAAACTAATTAAACTAAATAATACAAATAATAAATAAAACTAAATTAATTAATTTAATATAAATAAACTAATTAGGTTTTAAAGTTAATAATAATAATAAATACCCCGTATTAAATGCAGATTAGGGCTTATGGTCAGCTGTGTCAGACGGCTCCGCGAGTCGCGCTTCTCGAAGCTGCAAACCCCGCGAGTCGCGGGGTTCCAGAATTCAACTCTGGTACAGTTTTGAATTTTACGCGTTTTTTTATTTATTTATTATTTTCTGTTTTATATTTTTCTGTTTTAAAATCTAAATATTTATATAATAAAAACTTATATTTAAAAACTAAAATAAAAATAGAACTACTTTATAATTTTATAAATAAAAATCGTAAAACTAGATTTATATATATTTTATTTTTTTTCGGTTTTTTTTTATGTAGCGTTGCGCTTCCGGCTTTTAAGCTAGATTGTCCCCGGCAGCGGCGCCAAAAATAACTTGATGTTTCGCGAGGTGTATATAAAATACTATTAAATTTTATAAGGAAATACTATTAAATACGATACAATTTTACACAAGATATTTATTTATTTATAGAATGGATATACTTAAACCTTGCTACAATACTTATAGGCAGTGTACCTAATCGTACAGTAGTGTAGTTTTTAGTAAGTCCGGTTCGTTCCACAGGGAAAATCTTTAAACAAAGCTTAACGCTATATTAGTTTACTTTTATAAAAATACAAATATATATACAAGTAATATTATTATTATAAAGGAGGGTTTTTACCGTTTAATGACCGGTTTGTCGATTTTAAAACTTTAGTCGCAGTTAAAACCAAATGTAAAATATTAAAAATAAATACAAGACTTAAATTAAAGCGTAAAGTAAATAACGATAATGAAATTGCGAATAATAAAAGTGCGATAAAATAAACTTGCGATAATTAAAAAGTACGATAATTAAAAGTGCAATTAAATACAATAACAATAAATAAAAATGCGATAATTAGAAGTGCAATTAAATATAAAATAAAAGAAATTAAATATGAAATAAAAGAATTATGCTTATTTAAACTTCCGAAATCATGATGTTTGACGTGTTGATTTTAGTTTTATGCCCATGGGTTAATTGTCCTTTGTCCTGGATTATTTAATATGTCCGTCTGGTTTTTGTCCATAACAGTCCATCAGTCATAAATATAAAGTGCGAGTGTCCTCGTCAAATTATTCTTATACCCGAAGTTAAATATTCCAACTAATTGGGGACTTAAACTGTAACAAGATTTTAATACTTTGTTTAATAATTACACCAGGATGTCGACTGAGTGTAACCCAAGGTTTTAATATTTTGTTATCAATTATACCAAGTGTCCTTGTACATAATTTCACCCATGTTTTAATTATTCTAGTGGCTATTAATCCATTCCCGTGTCCGGTTAAATGAACGATTATTCGTACATATAAATACCCCGCCCATCGTGTCCGATCGAGTGTATATGGTAATTTATAGGGACGCCCAATTGTAAATCTTTATATTAACATTAACAAACTATCATTTAGTTAAACAAATATAAAGCCCATTAATAGCCCATAGTCTAATTTCCACAAGTGTCGTTCTTTTGTCCAAACCCCAATTATGGTACAAAGTCCAATTACCCAATTTTAGTAATTAGCCCAACATCATGATTACTTCGGATTAAATAAGCATAATAATAACTTAGCTACGAGACATTAAATTAAAAAGGTTGAACATAACTTACAATGATTAAAAATAGCGTAGCGTTACACGGACATAATTTCGACTTACACCCTTACAACATTCGCTAACATACCCTTATTATTAGAATTATAATTAAAATTAAAATTAAAATATAAATTATAAATATAAATATTACGATATAGATAGAGAGATGGATATATGTTTTTTTTCTTTTGCGATCAGAATTCGTTTGCTTTTATAGGGACTTTCAGAATTTGGGTCTCCGCGACTCGCGGCCTTTTTTGCCTTCAAACTCCGCGAGTCGCGGAGTTTGTAAATACAGCTCACAAACTTTGGAGTCTTTCTTGCCGACGGATTTTTATTATTTATATAATATATAAATAATTATAAGAATTATTTAAATATTATATTATAGTTACGTGCATAGTTGACTTGTAATTTTTAGTCCGTTGCGTCGAGCGTTGAGAGTTGACTCTGGTCCCGGTTCCGGAATTTCGAACGTCCTTGCGTACAATTTAATATCTTGTACTTTGCGTTTTGAATCTTGTACTCTTGTAATTTCGAGACGTTTCTTATCAATAATTGGAACCTCTTTGATTGTATTTTGTACTTTTGAGCTTTTTGGTCGTTTGCGTCTTCAATTCGTCGAATCTGTCTTTTGTCTTCACCTTTTATTATTTAAACGAATATCACTTTTAAATAGAACAGTTGCAACTAAAAGCTTGTCTTTCTTGAGGAATAATGCTATGAAATATATGTTCGTTTTTAGCATTATCAAATATTCCCACACTTAAGCGTTGCTTGTCCTCAAGCAATATCGTCTTGAAATACTAGAATCACTTCTTTATTCTTCACACTTTGTACATCAGTGATTTCTATACGGCGGTATAAACAATGGTAGTAACGATATGGTTTACAGTCCCACATGACTATAAAAATTTAGATCCATTAAGGAAATTGGATCTTTATGAAAACATTTGATCTTTTGAAAATTAAATCTAGTTTTTACCCTAGATAAGTTTTCCGGAATAACCCTTTACCGGTGTTTGCAAAATATTTTTGTGGGTTTGGTGGGTTTCAGATTTGAAAATTTTAGCTCAAAACTTGCGGTTTTGTGTCACCCACTTGCTAACCTTGTATTTGGAAAGCAACACGTCCAGTTTACTTGTCCCGTATATTACCTTTCGGTAAACTACCGTCCGGTTGTAAAGGAAAGCGTTGAACAAGCAACTGTTAAGGCAATGTCCCCTGACATGCTTTTAATTATGGTCTATAACGTGTCGGACGCAATTACTATCCTTGGTAGGAGCAATAGTAAAGCTCACCCTTATAATTTTTTGGTCTGGCACAAGGTCCTGTCTTTGACCACTATGCAACCACCGTTCTTACGGTTGACACCCGATTTAGTTCAGGTGACCTAATGAATTCCAGGTGAATTCCTAGGATTTTAATGGTAATGAACGCATTGAAAATGGGGTTTTCAGAAAACAAATCGGTTTGTAATTTTGATCAAAATATTTTCTCGTTCAAGCTCGAGTTTAGATATCATTGAATTTCATGAGTTTGTAATTCTCAATCTTTAAGGTCAATCTCAAGGATTGAGTAATATCAGGCTTAAAAGCTGATTTTTGATCTTTTAAGGAGATTATCCTTTCTGGGGATCTGATTCATTAGTCTTATCCAGCTAATTTGCATGGTGCCCCCCATTTTACGAGATAAATCCTTCTCATGGTTAGGATAAATCTGACCACTTGGCGACCCTGTTTAATGCTGAGGTCCGTGGATTTCCTGCTGATTTTAGTGATGACTTTTCTAGATTTTTTGTCAACCTACAGCTGGTCTGGACGACAATTTCCTGACTTAAATCAAGAAGCGCTTGTCTTTTTAGGAAGACTTTACTTCCTTTTAATGATGGAATTGATTCATCGTGTAGATCCATCTCTCTTACAGTAAATCAGGTAAAACTTTTTAGTTTAGTCCAAAGCAAAAGTATTTTCAGTTATTTGTACAAAAATATGTGATATATGTTTTGAATAACTTGGAGAATTTTCCCACACTTGGCTTTTATTTTCCTTTTTATTGTCCTCTATTCCATTTTAAATGAATTTTAACATTTGGGTTTGTTTCTCAATTTATGTCCTTTCCGAGGTTACAATAATTTCGGTGTTAAAACCTAGTTTTATCGTTCATAAATATGTATAAACATGATTTTGAGTTCATTTAATTGAAAATTTTGAAAAATTTTACTAGAATTGGGTAGTCAGTATATAAGACTAGGGCTGTTCTTTATTATCAGAGAGCACTAGATTCTAATACAACTACTGCTTTACTAGTATTTTTAATGGTAACCCAGTGTTTAAGATAAAAATTTTAAAATCCGAAAGAATTTAACCCCTTCCCACACTTAAGATCTTGCAATGCCCTCATTTGCAAGAATTCAGTAACAATTTAAATTATTGAGGGTGATTTGTGTGAAAATGATTAAATTTTACCAAAGTTTCCAAATATATTGTCGTTTGTTTGCTGAATGATAAATGGTGCACATCATTTGTTCATTCCGTCTTGTTGTTATTTCACATATATTTTGCATCTTGTCGTCAAAATTAGTTGCTTTTGCTGAACTTAATGCCAGTCTTTGAAAATGCGTTGTTTTACCCTGTTGTGTACATAAGATAAACTGCAAACATATATACATATTTTTTGAAGTTTGGTATATTACCCCACATTCAAAAATTATTAAAATCTAAGAATAAAAGTTAGAAAATTATAAAAACTATTACAATATTAACATAAGTATTAAACGTATCAACATTACAAATTACAAAATAAATAAAACTAAGTAGACTAGGGATGATACTGATACCAATAGGGGTTCCATGCATAACCATAGGTGCTATAGAATGCTTCGGCTGGGTTATACGTAGGATACGGTGGTTGTATCTCTATAGACCAGGGAGGGAATATGGGTTTTGGAGTAGGAATATAGTTTCTAAATATATGTTGGCAATGAGCTATGATTTGGTTTTGATGAACTTGCCAATCTTCAAATGCTCTCTGTCTAGCATTTTCGTACTCCTGTGAAGCTATAAACCTTTGCATTTCTTGCCTTTCATTTCCCCCTCCTACATTACCTTGCCGTTGGTTTCTCTCAACCTGTGGATGTCTACCATGGTATTGTACTGCGGCGTTATTTCGCCTCTTCAAAACTTTCGCACCATGGTATACATTTAAACCTATTGTATCGCGGGGTTATGGTTCTTCGACTAATAATCCCCCCCCCCGACTTATATCCACACCGAGATATTCAGCAATCAAAGTAATAAAAATACCACCTCCTATTATGCTATGCGGTCTCATCCCCCTAACCATAGCTGATAAATAATAACCCACACAATAAGGTATACTTACAGCGCTTTGTGGGTCTCGAATACACATATGGTAAAACAAATCCTGTTCATTTACCTTTTCCTTGTTCTTACCTCTTTGTGTAATCAAATTAGCTAAAAACCTATGAATCACTCTTAATTCAGCTCTATCTATATCCAAATAAGAGTAATTTCCCCCTTTGAATCGGTGATGGCTTGTCATTTGACTCCATACACCATGTGTATCAAAATTTTCATCTATCTTTCTACCATTTAGTATCGACCCTCTACAATCGGCAGATGCTAACTCCTCAGGCGTATATATACGTAAAGCCTGAGCCATGTCTAGTAAAGACATGTGGCGCATCGAACCTCCTAACAAAAATCTGATAAAAGATCGATCGGTTAAACTAGCTACCCGATCATTTAATTCTATACTACACAACAATTCTTCACACCATACTTTATATACAGGTCTATGCATGGTGAATAAACGTACCCAGTCGTTAAAAGTAGAATTACCATACCTCTGTGGAAGTAATTCCCTAATTGGCCCGGCCAATTCTACAGCTTCTAATGGTCCCCATTCTATGACCCTCGGTACCTCAACAACTTTAGAATGAAGAGTATGCAAACCCCTTTGGTATTTTGGATAATCTATCCAAAGTCTGTCAAATCTCAGGTTCGGATGCAAATCTTCCAAGTGCATATCAGAAAATGTCATGACTGGATGAGGTATATCTTGTTTGTAGTAGTTATCCACCTCCTATTGTTCCGCATTCTCAGCAGGAGCATTGCGAGCTTGGGATGAAGATTCACCCCTTTCAGTCTGCAAAACACATCAAACACAATTTTTGTGCATCCAAATATGCATTAGTGTCAGCAAAATCATCAATCAAAATAATTACAATGACATGATCAATTTATATCAAACTTAAGCTCATTTTCATATTTTCATCAAATCTACACTTTTTCAAATAAGCTTATACGAAAATGTTCGCCAAGTTCATAATCATTTAACTCAAATAACATGTCAAAATAATCATTACTAGCAATTAAACAAGTTTCAAATGGCATTATCTCTCAAAAATCAAGTTCATGAATTTTTAGACTTGAAAAAGTCCACTTTAATTCTCAAAATCATGTTTAGGCTCAAAGTTTGGATCATTTAACTACCTAAACATGTTACACTACTTAATTTAGCAACAATTCATGACAAAAATCGGCCATAACCTGTTTATATCAAAAAGCCCCAAATTGCTCAAGAACACAAACCCTAGATTACTCAAAATTTGAAGTTTAAGGCTTCTAATCATGTTAAATAGCATCAATCTAGGTTATACAAGCATAATACATAAACAATTTAAGCATAATTACACTAAAAAGCATCAAAATCAAATTGGGGAAAAAATTGCTCAAGAACACTAATTTTCGGATTAAATGGTGTTTAGGTGTAGAGATTTACCGTTTTTCTTGAGTAATTCCTTGATAGCATCCTTCTCAACATGATTTTAGTAAAAGATTTGATGATTAACGGTTAAAAATTGTGATTTTGGGGTGTTTTTCGGGTTTTTTCGCGCAGTATTTTAGCTGTATGTGTTTTTGTGGTGTGTGGTTTGAGCTGTTCGTTCAGCTTTATTTTTTTTTCTGTAATTTGGTCCCTCCGCGAGTCGCGGAGTTTTTACCCTTCAAACTCCGCGAGTCGCGGAGTTTGTATATATATATATTTTTTAAATATCTTATACTAATTAAAACAATTAAGTAATTAATTTTAAAATTTTGTTTCCCTTGTTATTTAGGACGAGGTCGTTTCGGATCGATGTCCTAGTCCGTCCTTCGACAAAATTTTAAAATTTGTCTTTTTATAGCGATTGTTTTAAAAGCTAAGATTTTTGGGTTTTTTTTAATGTTTTTGACATACTTTAATTCAATAAGATTAAAAATAATGATAATAAAAGTTCTCGTCCCTCCCTCGGGTAAAGCAATTTCGGTTCAAAGACCTAGTCTTCAACTCACGACGAATTTTAAAAATCATATTTTTAACTTAATGAGATAAAGTAAATTTTTGTTTTTAAATTCACACAATTTAAATATAAAATTCAAAATTAATATTAAAAATTCACACCAAACTTAAAATTTGAAATGCATAAAATTAAAAATTCATATTTTAAAAATTAAAAATTCACACCAAACTTAATTTAAAAATTCATATTATAAATTCACACCAAACTTATATAAATTTTTCAAATATTTACAATTTTAAATATATTGTTTTTACAAAGTTTACAATATTAATTTAAGATTTATATATTAATTTTAAAAACATGGTAAAAATAAAATTAAAAATCTTTTTGGCTTTTTATCCCACTTTAATCAATCAAATATTATCAAAAATATGCGCCCCTCTTTTCGGTAAAGTAATTTCGGTTCCAAGACCTAATTTAACTCATGACGAATTTTTGAAATATTTTGGGTTGATTGATTAAAGATATTTATACCTTAAGAATAAACGTTAAATTTCGCAGTGATGTAATAAATTTTTGAATGATATCAATAATTTCGGTCGCCAAACCTAATTTTATTCAATTCCAATTTAATACTTTATAGCGAACAAATTAGCGTTTATTATCAAAAGGTTAAAAATAAAAATAAAAAATAAAAACTGTACAGACATACCTTTGAAATAGATTTCTTAGTTATACGATCTATCCCATTCATAAGATAGTCTGTTTAATTGGTTTTCCATGGCTACATAGGTGTAACCTCGAGCATTCAGTGTCTTTTCTTCTAAACATATGAACGGTCCGTCTCTGCATAAAGTAACAAATTCGGTGTTTGAATAGGTTTGATTATTTGAACATTTACCTCCATGTGACCATTTTCCGCATTTGTGACATCTTTCTAGGTGTCGTGCTCTTCTTTTCGCTGCGGATTTTGATTTTCCTTTACCAAATTGTAACTTATTATCTTCGCATCTGGATTCTTTTCTAACTCCGTCCAATCTTTCTCTGATTACTGATACTATTTCACTCGGAAGTGTGTCATTATTACGTTTAGTGATCAAAGCGTGTAGCATTAGACCATGGTTTAGTTCACAGGCAGTCTTCATTTCCTAAAAAAAATAAAAATTCAGAATGGGGGGAGAAGACTAGTTCTTTAGGGTCTGCTAGGGAAAGACCATTCGGGTTCCATTTTCGAGAACTACACGAAAACAGACAATCTAACTCTAACAGAAATACATATTATCCTTTAAAGACTTGATTCTCCCCACACTTAGTTAGCTGTGGTGTCGAAATTGTGATTAACTTCGTTGTCGACTTCCATCAGACTATCTATGTAGTGTTTAACTCTGTGACCATTAACTTTAAATTCAATCCCATTTGAATTTATTAATTCTATCGTTCCGTATGGAAAAACTCTTTTGACTATGAATGGTCCAGACCATCTTGATTTCAATTTTTCAGGAAATAGCTTGAATCGTGAATTGAAAAGAAGAACTCTGTCTCCTTCTTTAAATTCTTTTAAACTTCTGATTCTTTTATCATGCAATTTCTTCGTTCTTTCCTTATAGATTAACGAATTATCGTATGCTTCATGTCTTAATTCTTCTAATTCGTTTAGTTGACTTAACCGTAGACGTCCAGCTTCATGTAAATCAAGATTACATGTCTTCAAAGCCCAAAATGCTTTGTGTTCAATTTCTACTGGAAGATGACATGCTTTTCCATAAACAAGTCTAAAAGGTGTGGTTCCAATTGGAGTTTTGTAGGCTGTTCTAAAAGCCCAGAGTGCATCCTCCAATTTAATGGACCATTCCTTCGGATTTGATCCTACGGTTTTCTCTAGAATTCGTTTTAAAGCTCGGTTGGTATTTTCAACTTGTCCACTTGTTTGTGGATGATATGCGGTGGAGATTTTATGAGTTACTTCATATCTTTTAAGAACTTTCTCAAGTTGATTATTACAGAAATGAGTTCCCCGATCACTTATTAAAGCTTTCGGTGTTCCAAACCTTGCAAAAAGACGTTTTAAAAAGTTGACTACAACTCGTGCATCGTTAGTTGGGAGAGCTTGTGCTTCCGCCCATTTAGATACGTAATCAATGGCTACGAGAATATAGAGATTATTATGAGATTTTGGAAATGGACACATAAAGTCAATACCCCAAATGTCAAATACTTCACATACTTGGATGACATTTTGTGGCATTTCATCACGTTGACTTATTTTTCCGGCCCTTTGACAAGCATCACAGGATTTGCAAAGAAGGTGTGCGTCTTTGTAAATTGTAGGCCAATAGAATCCAGCTTCATACACTTTTCTTGCTGTTAGTTGAGGCCCATAATGCCCTCCTGTTGGTCCTGTGTGACAATGGTTTAAAATTTTACTAGCTTCATCTCCAAATACACATCAGAGTATTATTCCATCTGGACAACTTTTAAACAGATGTGGATCTTCCCAAAAATAGTGTTTTATATCACTGAAGAATTTCTTTCATTTTTGGTACGATAATCCTTTTTCAAGGAATCCACAAACTAAGTAGTTTGCGTAGTCTGCAAACCATGGGATTTCATTATAATCTATCTTCAATAGATATTCATCAGGAAAGTTGTCTTGTATGGTCGATTCATTTAGAACTTCTAATTCGGGATTTTCAAGACGAGAAAGATGATCAGCGGCGAGATTTTCTGCTCCTCTTTTATCTCGGATTTCAATATCAAACTCTTGTAAGAGTAAGATCCAACGGATTAATCTTGGTTTAGCATCTTGTTTTGAAAATAGGTATCTAAGAGCAGAATGGTCGGTATAGACCACCGTTTTTGCTAGAACGAGATATGATCGAAATTTGTCAAAAGTAAAGACAATAGCAAGGAGTTCTTTTTCAGTAGTTGTATAGTTCGTTTGTGCTCCTTGTAACGTCTTACTAGCATAATATATAGGTTGAAATCGTTTTTCAATCCATTGTCCTAAAACGGCTCCCATTGCAAAATCACTTGCATCGCACATTAGTTCAAATGGTAGATTCCAATTTGGTGTTATCATGATCGGCGCATTATTGAGTTTCTCTTTAAGAATATTAAAAGATTTGATACACTCATCTGAAAAGATGAATGGAGCATCCTTTTCTAGGAGTTTATTCATAGGAGTGGCAATTTTAGAAAAATCTTTTATGAAACGTCGGTAAAAACCAGCATGTCCTAGAAAACTCCTAACTCCTCTAACATTGGTGGGATGTGGAAGTTTAGCAATTACATCTACTTTAGCTCTATCCACTTCAATTCCTTCTTTTGAAATTTTATGACCAAGAACGATGCCTTCTTTAACCATGAAATAGCATTTCTCCCAATTAAGTACTAGATTTGATTTTTCGCATCTAATTAGCATTCGTTCCAGATTAACTAGACATGATTCAAATTTATCACCGAAGACTGAAAAGTCATCCATGAAAACTTCCATGCATTCTTCTATCATGTCGTGAAAAATCGCCATCATACACCTTTGAAAGGTTGCAGGGGCGTTGCAAAGTCCAAATGGCATGCGTTTGTAAGCAAAAGTACCATAAGGGCACATGAATGTAGTTTTCTCTTGGTCTTCGGGTGCTATTGGAATTTGAAAATATCCGGAAAATCCATCTAGAAAACAATAGTAACTATTTCCGGCTAATCTTTCCAACATTTGATCAATGAAAGGTAAAGGAAAGTGATCTTTTCTGGTGGCGTCATTTAATTTTCTATAATCAAGACACACACGCCATCCTGTTACAGTCCTAGTAGGAATCAGCTCATTTTTTTCATTTGTAATGACAGTCATGCCACCCTTCTTAGGCACGCATTGAACTGGGCTTACCCATGGACTATCAGAGATTGGATATATCAAACATGCATCTAGCAGTTTAATAATCTCTTTCTTAACTACATCTTGCATATTAGGATTTAGTCTTCGTTGGCGTTGCACATACGTTTTATGACCTTCTTCCATAAGGATTTTATGTGTGCAATACGAAGGACTTATTCCTTTAATATCATGAATCTTCCATGCAATGGCTGGTTTATGAGCTTTCAACACAGAAATGAGTTGTGATTTCTCATTTTCAGCAAGAGAAGACGATATTATTACAGGTAATTCAGATTCACCATGTAAATAAGCATATTCCAAATGGTTTGGAAGTGGCTTTAACTCTAATTTCGGAGGTTCTTCTATCGATGATTTGTATCGATATCTGTCTTCTTCTTTTAGTATTTGAATTTCTTCTGTTGTTGGTTCATATCCATTAGCTATAAGTGTAGCTAACATTTCAGCTTCATCAATTGGTTCATTACCTTCTCCTAAAGAACATTCTCCTGTTCCTTGTAATTCTGGAAATTCTTCTAATAATTCTGCATGTGCATCTATAGTTTGAATATAATAACATGTATCATCTGCAGATTGCGGTTGTTGCATTGCTCTATCAACTGAAAAGGTAACACTCTCGTCCTCTATACTTAGGGTCAATTTCTTACCGAACACGTCTATCATTGCTTTAGCCGTGTTTAAGAATGGTCTTCCTAATATGAGAGGAACTTGAGAATCTTCTTCCATGTCCAAAACAACAAAATCTACTGGAAATACTAAAGTACCAACTTTAACTAGCATGTTCTCCATTATCCCTCTAGGATATTTTATTGATCTATCGGCTAGTTGTATGCTTATTCTGGTTGGTTTCAATTCTCCAAGGTCTAGTTTAGCGTATAGTGAATACAGCATTAGATTTATACTAGCACCTAAGTCTGCCAATGCTTCTATTGAACTAAGACTACCCAGAAAACATGGAATTGTGAAACTTCCTGGATCAGATAGTTTTTCTGGTATCTTATTCAACAGCACTGCTGAACAATTAGCATTCATGGTAACAGCCGAGAGTTCTTCCATTTTCTTTCTATTTGAGATTAGATCTTTCAAGAATTTAGCATATCTAGGCATTCCTGAAATCACTTCAATGAAAGGAAGATTTACATTTATCTGTTTAAACATATCCAAGAATTTGGATTGCTCGGCTTCAAGTTTCTCTTTCTTCATTTTACTCGGGTAAGGAAGTGGTGGTTGGTATGGTTTAACATAAGGTTTAGCCTTAACTGTGTTATCTTCATTAACCTTTTCAACTACCGGTTCTTTTTCCTTATCTTGATCAGGTTGTGGTTCTTGTGGAGTAGGAATAGCTTCATCAGAAGTTACAGGTATTTCAGGTGGTTTAAGCGTTGTACCACTTCTTGTGGTAATGGCTTTAGTTGTTTCATTCCGGGGGTTAGCATTTGTATCACTAGGTAGACTTCCCGGTTTTCTTTCACCTATTAACCTTGCTAGGTTACTTACTTCTTGTTCCAGATTTTGAATAGAAGCTTGTTGATTTCTAAATGCTTGAGCATTTTGTTCATTAGTTTGTTTCTAAGATGTGAAAAACTGCGTTCGAGTTTCAACTAGCTTCGTCATCATATCTTCTAAATTCGGCTTTTTATCATCGGTTTGTTGTGGTGGTTTGTTTTGAAAATTAGGTCTTTGCTGATTGTAATTATTATTGGATACTTGTTGATTGCTAGGACCTTGTTGGTTGTTGTATGGAATATTTCGGTTATAGTTCTGGTTTTGATTATAAATCGGTCTTGGCGGTTGATAATTATTCTGATAATTATTTCCAGGCCTTTGGTTTATGTATGAAATATTCTCTCTTTGTTCTATTGTTAATTCAATACTGAGACAATCTTTTGTCAAATGTGGTCCTCCACACAGCTCACAACTAATTCGTATTGAGTGAATATCCTTAGTCATCTTTTCCATTCGTCTCTCGACAGCATCTATCTTTACGGAAATGGAATCTAAGTCATGGCTAGAATCGGCTCTAGCTGCTTTAGATGATCTAACGATATCTTTTTCTTGGTGCCACTCGTGTGAGTGGGAAGCAGTGTTATCAATAATTTTGTAAGCATCAGTTTCGGTTTTCTTCATAATAGAACCACCACCAGCTGCTACATCTATGTCTTTCCTTGTAGTGATGTCGCATCCTTGGTAGAATATTTGTACTATTTGACAGGTATCTAAACCATGTTGCGGACATCCTCTTAATAACTTTCCAAATCTTGTCCACGCCTCATATAGAGTTTCATTTGGCTTCTGTGTAAACGTAACAATTTCTGCTTGAAGTCTTATGGCTTTAGATGCAGGAAAGAATTGTTTAAGAAATTTTTCAACTAAAACGTCCCATGTATCAATCGCCCCTTCAGGTAATGATTCCAACCAATCTTTGGCTTCTCCCTTTAAAGTCCAGGGAAATAACATGAGATATATCTGTTCATCCTCCACTTCTCGGATTTTAAATAGTGTGCAGATCCTATTAAAGGTACGTAGATGTTCATTTGGATCTTCCTTCGGCGCACCACTAAATTGGCATTGATAAGTCACCATGTGTAGAATTTGTCCTTTGATTTCATAATCTGGCGCATTAATGTCTGGATGAGTAATTGCGTAACCTTGGCCAGTGCGTTTAGCCCTCATTCGGTCTTCCATACTTAATGGTTCCAGATTCTCCATAATTGAATTTGTTGAATCGGAATCACTAGAGGATTCTGATTTAATGGTTCGTTCCTCAACAATCTCTGTTTGAATGATTGGTGGTTCTGGAGGAAAATTTAATGGTTCAGGATCTACGAATCGTTCCTGAATATTCTCCGGATTCTCAATTGTGAGGTCGGGTTCAAAAAATGGATTATCGGAAATTTGAACTGGAGTACTTGGTCGACTGGATGACGATTCTAAAGAAAAATCAACGGCGGTAATATTTGTTAAATGTCTTGATCTAGTTACAGGTGGTGAACGTACAAAAGGTGGTGAACGTCTTGCTCGGTGCATTCACTGAATATCCTATTAGTTTTTAAAAGGAAAGAAAAATTATAATAAGTTATCCAATCAATAGACTTTTCTGATTTTGCCCACATTTCGAATAGCCAAAAGATGCAGCAGAGGGGCAGGATTCGTTTGGTCTCAATATAATTGAGGACTGTTTGGCTCCAATAACCCGGTCCACATACAAATCCAACTATTACTACGAACCAGAAAATTTTGATGTCTATTAATTTAACCACTTAAAATAAATTTTCGTAATTTTAAGAAATTTAGATAAGAAGTAGAATAAAAATCTATGTCCTAAAACTAGAATAGCGAGAAATAAGAAAGAAAAAGAGTTCGTCGAAAAAGGTCGAAAAAGAAAAATGGTTGAAAAATAAAAGGTAACGGAAAAATAAAAGAAACTTATAAAACTTAAAAAAAAAACACTTGACTAACCTAACCTTATTACTACAACTAACTTAAAATTATAATCGCAAATTGAGATTACTAATTGGAATGATAATTGATACATAGGTAAAAGTCGTCTAAAAATATTAAAGCTTACAGGAAAAACTAAATCCCAAATGGAAATAACTTAAAAAGGTACTAAAATCTAAAAAGGCGTCGCAAAATTCTAAAGTACCTAAATCTTAGTCTAAAGAAAAAGCACTTAAGGAATTCTACGGCAAAGCCTAAAAATCTAGAAATAAAAATAACTATGGTAAAAACTATGACTTAAAACTAATTACGAGCGAAAAATACAAATATTACGCTAAAACGATTAAAAAGGAACAAAATATAAAAATATACAAAAAGTTGTAAAAATTACAATTTTTATAAAAATATTATTTTTATATTATTTATTTAATAAAACTATTAATTTTAAACTTTAAATAAACTAATTAAACTAAATAATACAAATACTAAATAAAACTAAATTAATTAATTTAATATAAATAAACTAATTAGGTTTTAAAGTTAATAATAATAATAAATACCCCGTATTAAATGCAGATTAGGGCTTATGGTCAGCTGTGTCAGACGGCTCCGCGAGTCGCGCTTCTCGAAGCTGCAAACCCCGCGAGTCGCGGGGTTCCAGAATTCAACTCTGGTACAGTTTTGAATTTTACGCGTTTTTATTTATTTATTATTTTCTGTTTTATATTTTTCTGTTTAAAATCTAAATATTTATATAATAAAAACTTATATTTAAAAACTAAAATAAAAATAGAACTACTTTATAATTTTATAAATAAAAATCGTAAAACTAGATTTATATATATATTTTATTTTTTTTTCGGTTTTTTTTATGTAGCGTTGCGCTTCCGGCTTTTAAGCTAGATTGTCCCCGGCAGCGGCGCCAAAAATAACTTGATGTTTCGCGAGGTGTATATAAAATACTATTAAATTTTACAAGGAAATACTATTAAATACGATACAATTTTACACAAGATATTTATTTATTTATAGAATGGATATACTTAAACCTTGCTACAACACTTATAGGCAGTGTACCTAATCGTACAGTAGTGTAGTTTTTAGTAAGTCCGGTTCGTTCCACAGGGAAAATCTTTAAACAAAGCTTAACGCTATATTAGTTTACTTTTATAAAAATACAAATATATATACAAGTAATATTATTATTATAAAGGAGGGTTTTTACCGTTTAATGACCGGTTTGTCGATTTTAAAACTTTAGTCGCAGTTAAAACCAAATGTAAAATATTAAAAATAAATACAAGACTTAAATTAAAGCGTAAAGTAAATAACGATAATGAAATTGCGAATAATAAAAGTGCGATAAAATAAACTTGCGATAATTAAAAAGTACGATAATTAAAAGTGCAATTAAATACAATAACAATAAATAAAAATGCGATAATTAGAAGTGCAATTAAATATAAAATAAAGGAAATTAAATATGAAATAAAAGAATTATGCTTATTTAAACTTCCGTAATCATGATGCTTGACGTGTTGATTTTAGTTTTATGCCCATGGGTTAATTGTCCTTTGTCCTGGATTATTTAATATGTCCGTCTGGTTTTTGTCCATAACAGTCCATCAGTCATAAATATAAAGTGCGAGTGTCCTCGTCAAATTATTCTTATACCCGAAGTTAAATATTCCAACTAATTGGGGACTTAAACTGTAACAAGATTTTAATACTTTGTTTAATAATTACACCAGGATGTCGACTGAGTGTAACCCAAGGTTTTAATATTTTGTTATCAATTATACCAAGTGTCCTTGTACATAATTTCACCCATGTTTTAATTATTCTAGTGGCTATTAATCCATTCCCGTGTCCGGTTAAATGAACGATTATTCGTACATATAAATACCCCGCTCATCGTGTCCGATCGAGTGTATATGGTAATTTATAGGGACGCCCAATTGTAAATCTTTATATTAACATTAACAAACTATCATTTAGTTAAACAAATATAAAGCCCATTAATAGCCCATAGTCTAATTTCCACAAGTGTCGTTCTTTTGTCCAAACCCCAATTATGGTACAAAGCCCAATTACCCAATTTTAGTAATTAGCCCAACATCATGATTACTTCGGATTAAATAAGCATAATAATAACTTAGCTACGAGACATTAAATTAAAAAGGTTGAACATAACTTACAATGATTAAAAATAGCGTAGCGTTACACGGACAGAATTTCGACTTACACCCTTACAACATTCGCTAACATACCCTTATTATTAGAATTATAATTAAAATTAAAATTAAAATATAAATTATAAATATAAATATTACGATATAGATAGAGAGATGGATATATGTTTTTTTTCTTTTGCGATCAGAATTCGTTTGCTTTTATAGGGACTTTCAGAATTTGGGTCTCCGCGACTCGCGGCCCTTTTTGCCTTCAAACTCCGCGAGTCGCGGAGTTTGTAAATACAGCTCACAAACTTTGGAGTCTTTCTTGCCGACGGATTTTTATTATTTATATAATATATAAATAATTATAAGAATTATTTAAATATTATATTATATTTACGTGCATAGTTGACTTGTAATTTTTAGTCCGTTGCGTCGAGCGTTGAGAGTTGACTCTGGTCCCGGTTCCGGATTTTCGAACGTCCTTGCGTACAATTTAATATCTTGTACTTTGCGTTTTGAATCTTGTACTCTTGTAATTTCGAGACGTTTCTTATCAATAATTGGAACCTCTTTGATTGTATTTTGTACTTTTGAGCTTTTTGGTCGTTTGCGTCTTCAATTCGTCGAATCTGTCTTTTGTCTTCACCTTTTATTATTTAAACGAATATCACTTTTAAATAGAACAGTTGCAACTAAAAGCTTGTCTTTCTTGAGGAATAATGCTATGAAATATATGTTCGTTTTTAGCATTATCAATAGTGTTTGACCTTGTAATGATCCTGTTGTTGATGTACCGTACACGGTGATTTTGTACGGGGCGTCACAGTTGGTATCAGAGCATTGGTTATAGGGAATTAGGTTGCATTAGTGAGTCTAGACCGACCCGAGTAGGATTCACTAATAGGACTAATCTACAACTTTCTCGTTTACTTGTTACTGCTTACTACTGCTGCATGTTACTGCTTACTTATACTGCCATATGATCTGCTGTATGCTACTGCTTACTCTTACTGCTATGTGAACTCGCTGTATGCTATTGCTTATCCTCGCTACTGCATACTACTATCTGCTTTCGATTGCATGTTACTTCTGTTTAGTACTGTTAATACTGCCATGCTATATACTGTTGTAGATGATCTAGGTTGCTGTAGTGCCTGATTACGTGCTTGTTTCATGTCTGCTATTCGCTGTACCGACTTGGAAAACTTACCTTTACTAGTTCAGATGTTTTTCTGAACCCTTTTCCCACACGTCTAACCCTAAGGATTGGTATTGTAATCCACCTGTTACTATCGTTCCACCGTTCTGGAGATCGAAACGATTCTTCACGCAATCTAGGAGGAGTACCCCTCGGATTACACGCCCACTAAAGTTGATCCTCAGAGGAGGAGATATTGGAGGATTTTTCGGAGTAACCGCACCCCGAGCTCACTCTAAATAGCCACGTACGACATGTGAACATTCGAAGGTTGTTCAGTTCCCGCAAGATGGCTCGTATCTCGTACGTTTTCATGACCGTCACTTATCTCTTTCGTTCTTCACCACTACTCGACGATCTGACGACATTTCTGGATTTAGTACCCTAACACTCTTAGGCATTGGGGAAGTCGGGAGGACATCTCCTTTCACAAGGTCAGAGTGCCTTCTACTGATGCTCAGCCATACCCGAAGACTTGGGAGTCACCTCAAGACATAACATATTACTACTTGCTACACGTACAACTCAACACGAGACCCAGCTTGAATTTCTAGAAAGGAACCTAACGACGTTACCTGAACCTGAACATTTTGAAGAAAATTTGGGACATTTAGGCATTGGTGCATGACCTACGGAACTTACGCACCCACACCGAGAAACCGTGAGATTAATTATGTAGATTTTGTTTTGAGATAGCATAGATAAAGCACCGTTGGATGAAATTGATTAGAACTGGAAGTGATCACGTTACATTGACCACATGGAGTGATATTGGAATGAACGTACGATTTAGTACAATATAATGACGCCAGGCCAGCGTAATTATATTGAAGTGATTCATGCAGAAGTCCCAATGTTACTACATAAGGAATATGAAGCGATTCAAAGGAAATTTTGGTAGGAACCACTTGAGTATACGCATTATGGTCTGATAAAGGCAGGAATAACCACTTAGTCTAGATACTGTACGAGAAGGGCCTGGACTTCAGAATTGGTAACCCGAAAATTTGTTATAGATATAGACACCCTGGATACTTAAGGAAAAAGTTCTCAAATATGAAAAACTTTGGACTCACATACGATTGAGCAATCGTTATCTCAGCTATGGAGACTTGCATGGATCCTGATTTTAGTTAGGGTACGTTTCTTCACAACGATTTATCATCTCGGAATTGTTTAATACTAGAGTGATAGAAACCTTATATCTAAGAATCCTAGTGTGATGACTAATAAGCCATTAACAAGCATGAGAGTTAAGTATTCTATAGGACAAGCTAATGGTAAGTTGGCAGAGATAGAGGAGTAATTTAAGATAGTACCTTAAAAATTAACAGGTGGGTCATTTGGAGATGACCTCATGCCGACGAAACTTGGAAGTTTTATAGTAGTAGTTGGAAAGGATTAGTTACCTACGCACAAGCAGATGTTATTTGAGAAGGTTGATGGAATTTTTCGCGATAGTATAATAAGATTTAGTTGGAATGGACTTTAGGATTAACCTAATACTCATCAAGTTAGGAAGCTTTGATGAAATAGTTGGAACAGATTGGCTTTCAAGGATGAAAGCGTAAGTTATTTATAGTAAGAATATTAATCGTATACCTCGCGAGAATGGTGAGCCAGAAGCCATCTGGGTTACTTCAACAACCCGAGATCCCACAATGGAAATGGGAAGGGATGACGATGGATTTCATCCTGAAGACTACCAAAAACAATAGGCAGTTATGACACCATCTGGGTTATCGTTGACCGCCTCACCAAATCTGCTCACTTTCTAGCCATGAAAGGAACTGATACAATGGACAAACCTGCACAATGATACATAAAGGAAAATGTATCCCGTCACTTGCAATTCAAATTCTATCTTAAGGACTGGCCAGGAATCTTATTTGATACTCATTCTTACGCGACTCTAAATCCTAACTTACTCCGAGAGATTTCATATTTGATGATAATCGTACCATCATCCTTCTTACGTCAATATTAGTAGTACCAGTTCGAAATTTCTAAAATCAATGGGTAGTTAATTCCCATCCTCATACTCTCCCACTCGTATCTCACTTATAAGCAACAACTTCACACTTAAGAATTTTTGGTCAAAGGACTTATGTCCTACTAAAAGTCATCAACCACATTTAAATTCAATAGTTTTTATTACCTCAAATGTCACCCGAAATTTTCAAAAATCTTTTACTCGATCTTTTCCCAACTTGTAATCTCCGAAATATGAAAAAAAATTTGCCAAAATTTTACACACACTATTTTACTGTGCGATCCTCACAAAGTTTTATAAAAATTTATTTTATTGCCATTCATACAAATTTTAGAAATCGTATATGTTAAATAATTACTTATTTTGACTAGTAACACATGAAATTTTACTTTCACTTTTACAAATCAAAGCTTTTATTCAAAAGATATTTTACCTTAAATGGTACGTGTTGCACATAACCCTAGTTTGCTAAGAACTTCGTTTCTTTTCTTACATTGTCACCTTAAACGATTTTTATAAAATTTTCGTTACTTGTCAATATAAAATTTTTCGTTGCTTATTCGTATCCAAGTCTTCATGGAGACTTTACAACCATCGAAACCGAGAGATTCATGGGTGTGTATGTGATGAAGGCACTTACTACCACGTCATGCAGAGCCTTCGGGCATCCATCAACACTTAAACCATTCAAAATTACTGCGTTACCCTAGGGATCTTATCCTTCACACCTGTCAGAGCGATGCTCTATCTTACATAACTCAAAGTCCTGACCTATTCCAAGGAAATTCTCATCTAGCGATATTAACATCATTAGTATTCCGAATTTAATATTAACCATAACCTGTGTGGCATTCTGCAAAGTCAAGAAGCGATTAACTTCTCATCCTCACGCTTTATCCTTCGTACCTCACTTTTTAGCAACGGCTTCACACGTGAACATTTTTGCCCAAAGACTTATGTTATCAAAACTACATTTAATTCATTAGTTTTCATTACCTAGTAACATGTCAACCGATGATTCAAAGATTTTTCACTAGACCTTTTTCAACTCATAACCTCTGAAATACGAAAAACTATATTTATCAAAATATTTTGATTTTACACATTTGTTATTTGTGCGGTCCGCACGAGATTATGGACAAATGAAAGTAATAAAATTTTTCATTCACTTACGCGATTTATAAAATCATATATGTATATATATAATTAAGTTAACAAATTTACCCTTACTTATTTTGGTCAATACCTACTAAGTTATACCTTCAAATTATTTAACAATCGCTCCTTTAATGAGTTGTTTAACTTAAGTCAAATAGTTTTATGCAAAATGATACACGTTGTACATATTTCTAAATTTACTAAGAACTTCGTTCCGTTTATGTTGTCACATCAAACGTTTAAAGGTTTTTCAAAACTTCCTTGGTTGATTTTAAAGGTTTTCGTATTAAGCTACACCATGTATGGATCACACTTCTTCTCGCCCTCCGTTAGGGATGAAGCTTACTATTAAAATCCTTGTTAAAAACGCTTGAGCCACTTTGGGTGGCAGATTTTTAAAAAAAAAATTTGTTAAGAAGTCTTTGCGCTCATGAAATGTTCCTCTTAAGGTTAGACTTGGCAAAAACGCGAGCCGATAAATCAGTCTTCTGATGTACACTCAGTGTTTACCCGATTGTAGGAAAGGAACTAGTTAGGTTTCTACTCTCAATATTTCACGGCTAATCGCAACACCCTTGTAAACGTCATCTCTAGGATTCATTATGTTGAGGTACAAGAAATCATTGTTGGAGACTCTCTTAACTTAGAGTAAACCGTTCTTTATGACCTAGGGTTTACGTATCTTCTCATCCGCGCATCCCCTTAAGTATAAGGATAAATTCAGAACAAACCGATCGGAGAGTTCACTCTCGTTCGAGAACCACACCTTTCGTGCGATTTTCTTTCGGAAATGTAGTATAAAATACTTTAAGAATCTACGAATCTTGTTATCCTTTTGGAAGGGACTGCTTAAAACATCTGTATCACGGATATGGTTACCCTACATATTCCTTCCTTCATTGGTCACAACTATATGTTGTTCTAGATTAATGTTAAACCTAACTTCAACATGTAACTGAATGGATAAAGTTACATTATGGAACGGTGCTTTCTTTCCATCCAAGGATGAGTTCACATGCGGTATATTGTGATCGCCCTATTTTCCATTCTATCTGTCAGCTTGGTACTACAACATAAGCGCTCAATGTTTTAGATGAGTTTGGTAACTTTCATGATGTATTCCATGCATCCAGCTTACTGAAGATGCCTGTAAGGCTAAAAAAGTCATCTTTCCTTTTGTGGGTATATATTCAGATGACGTACTCATGTTAGCCAGAAACGAAATCAATTTGTTGATCTCTTAGGACAAGAGACTTAATCAATGGCATATACCTATTCTTACCTTTATACGCTAAAGTACCTTTCAAGGTAAATAGCTCACTTTTGAGCTCACGAATCGTTCGGAACTTCGATACGCTCCATATTATTCAAATACTGTACCATTTTTAGTCACTCCTTAAATTTCGGGACGAAATTTCCATTAACAGGTGGGTAATGTAACGACCCGACTTTTTCGACTTGCTTTTATGCTTTGTATTTTAGCGAAACTGCGTTTTTATGCGTAATGTGTTACTTTATACTCTGGAAACTTGATATACGTGGTTTACTTCCATTTATATGTTAAAACGTGTCTTAGAGTACGTAGGATACTTAATTTGTTCAACGGAAGCCTTTATAACCGTTAGCGTTAATTGACGTTTCGATTAAACCGCGAACTGCGCGCACGTTTGACTTTTGTCGTAATCGGAATATTATGACTGCGAAATATTAATTATTATTTTATAATAATAATTACCTGGGTCTTTGGATGCTTAATTTTATTTATTTAATTGCAAGAGCCCAATAGTTAGTCTTGTTGGACTTTCTACCTTATTGGACCTTAGCCCACCCTACACTAGCTAGTGGCCCAATTAATTAGCCCAAGTATTATTACTAGTGACCCATAATAAATAAAATAAATAAAATAAATTAATTAATGAGTCATACTAGCATTTGGATAAGGATTATCCATACTGTTACATGGGATTCTAGCATAAATACATGCTTTAGACAACCACTAACCAAAAAGCAAAATGGTGTCTCTTCCCATCCCCCTCAAAACCTACGGCCACTAGGGCCTCCACCTCATCAATCCTTGTCAAAACTTTGCTTATAAATACTAGCCATTTACCTCTCATTCAACACTTGCTCTCATTTGGGTTTCACACACATTTGCTCTCTTCTTTCCTTCCTTTCTAGTATTACTTGTAAGTTTCTTTCTCTTCTTCTTTTCCTTCCAATTTCGTGTATCATCATCATCCTTTCATGGAGATCAAGTTCTTTTAACTTTGATCTTGATTATATCTTGTTGATTCAAGCATGAATCCTCAAGAACATTGCAGATTCAAGCTTTCTAGCTTTGAATCTTCACCAACTTTGTAGATCTACTTCTTTTATGCTTTAATCTTGTTATTTTATGATATAGATTTAAACTTTTGTTTGTTATCTTCATATATCTTAAAGATCCAAGCTTTATGCTTCAAGATCTTCAAGAACAACCAAGATGCAAGCTTTCTAGCTTGAATCTTCATATCTTGTTGTTGGATCTAAGTTTTCTAGCTTATGATCTTGTTGTTTTGTTATAAATATCAAAACTTGTGTTTATGGTCTTCATGAAACTTAAAGATCCAAGCTTTATGCTTCAAGATCTTCAAGAACACTAAAGGTTCAAGCATTCTAGCTTTGTGACCTTATAAATTGTGTGAAAGGGATCCAAGCTCTCTAGCTTAGGGTTCCATCACTTCATTTGACTTAGATCATGTTCATACTTGTTTGATTGATGTAAAGTTTGTAACTTTGTTGTAAATAGGACTTGTAATTGTGTTCAGACTAAGGATATGATGTAACCTTGGTTCATCATCCATCTAAGACTCTTAAATGAGTTGTGTTACCACTTGGTCTTAACATATTGTGTATTGATGGTAGAATCTTGGTCAAAAGTGATGCTAAACCATTAACGAGTTGTACACTTGAAGCTACAAGCATCAAGGATGAGAACCGTGATGAGCATCAAGCACCAAGAACCCCACCGGAGCACTTGTCCACTGATTTTTGTATCTGATAATACCACCTGGGCTACATGAAAGTTGATTTTCAGTTAGTTCGGTTCGAGTAGATGATTTTCTGTTTAGGCCTCGTCTTAATCCGAGTTACGGTTTAGGATTTATGGCCCTCCGAGAGTCACTACACCCTATTAACGTTGTGCTAAAATTTCTGACCTACTCGCACTTAAACCGTTACCACGGTCGAACGAAGACGAGTTCGGTTCTGGAAATTGGTCAGTGGTTAGGGTACTCATATACGGAGCCATAGCCACTGACTATGCATCTTTTCGATTTACGTAGAGGTCGTACCATCTGACCGAAGTCAGCCTATTGTTTCGATCTCTATTCTTGTCGAACTTACTTAGCTTTTATGATGATGAACGATGATGATGATGACACTTAACCTTATTTTATGCACTATTAGAAATTATAAAGACAACCTACTGACCTAGTAACCTTTGATTTAGGTTGACGACCTTTCAGACCGACTTACTACTTGCGTACTTTCATTACCGACTTTACCGCTTTTATCACTGTGAGTTATAGCATCCCTTTCTTACTTTAATTATTTTGGGACTGAGAATACATGCGCTCTTTACGTTTTATATACTAGGCACGAGTACTTAAACTTTATATGTGTGTGGGTTATACAACGGCATAAACATTCCCTTTAGCACGGTAACGTTTAGTCATTGGTCTTTGAACCGGTGAACGCGAATCTTAGATATGGATCCATAGGGTTTGACATCCCCACTCGGGCTAGTCGCGCTAGCATTTAACGAGTGTTTAATACTTCGTGAACATACGCACTCGCCAAGTGTACTTTCAGGGGGTTATAAACGTTAAGTCTAGTTACCGGGTGCCAACGGTTATACATATACTTTATCATACTGATTTGAATTACTGATTTGAAACGCTTGTTTGAAGCACTGAAATCTCGTGGCCTACATTACATTACTGAATACAACCAAACTATAGCTCACCAACATTCGTGTTGACTTTTTAAGCGTGTATTTCTCAGGTGCCTAGAGGTTTATTGCTTCCGCTGTTAGACTTAATGTCATGCTGTTATTGAATTGCTGTTAAGGACCTGCTGTATTAGTTATCCGCTGCATTACTTAGAGATGTCTCAAGCATGGAACTTTTACTTTGCATTCGCAACTTATGTTATTTTCAAAACAATAGCTTTGTAATGACCTTAGTATCATGTACTCATGTTAATGTTTCCTATTCATCTTTTGTAAAACATTATCTGTTCATGAATGCAAAACTGGTTTTCAAACAGCATATTGAAAGGACCCGTTCATATACATTATAAACGATTCACAATAGTTGATTACATTGCGAGGTATTTGACCTCTATATGATACATTTTACAAACATTGCATCCGTTTTTAAAAGACAATCTTTCTTTACATCGAAAATTGACATGTATGCATACCATTTCATAATATCCAAACTATAAATGACCTAATCTGTCATTTACTTAATAATAATCTTTAATGAACTTCAACGACTCGAATGCAACGTCTTTTGAAATATGTCATGAATGACTCCAAGTAATATCTTTAAAATGAGCTAATGCACAGCGGAAGATCTCTTTCAAACCTGAGAATAAACATGCTTTCAAGTGTCAACCAAAAGGTTGGTGAGTTCATTAGTTTATCATAATCATTTATTTCCATCATTTTAATAGACCACAAGAATTTCATTTCCAGTTCTCATAAATATACGTCCCATGCATAGAGACAAAAATAATCATTCAAATGGTGAACACCTGGTAACCGACATTAACAATATGCATATAAGAATATCCCCTATCATTCCGGGATCCTCCTTCGGACATGATATAAATTTCGAAGTACTAAAGCATCCGGTACTTTGGATGGGGTTTGTTAGGCCCAATAGATCTATCTTTAGGATTCGCGTCAATTAGGGTGTCTGTTCCCTAATTCTTAGATTACCAGACTTTAATAAAAAGGGGCATATTCGATTTCGATAATTCAACCATAGAATGTAGTTTCAATTACTTGTGTCTATTTCGTCAAACATTTATAAAAGCGCATGTATTCTCAGTCCCAAAAATATAAAGGGTAAAAAGGCAAATGAAACTCACCATACTGTATTTTGTAGTAAAAATACATATAACATCATTGAACAAGTGTAAGGTTGGCCTTGGATTCACGAACCTAAATTATTTATATATAATTATGTATTTGTCAATATTTGTCTAATACATTAAGTTAAGTCATAGTGTACCACAATCCTAATGCTCGAGTCTAGTATGCAAAGGTCGACAAAAATTAGTTTAACTCCAAATGATTTCAAAACTTTATAAATGTTTTATTATATAATTTAAATATCGTCGTTTTATATTTTTAAAATATATATTTTTTTTTTAAAGATTTAATAAAGTAAATAATATAATTCGTTTATAAATAAAATTTTATATTAAAATATACTTTTATATATCTTAAGTAATAAAACTTATAAAGTTCATTTAATATCATAAAAATACTGCGATAGATTCTATTAAGGTAGTTATATAATTTGTATTACATTTCTAGTTAATAATATAGTATTGATAATAATAATAAGTAACAGTCGTGTTATTTTGGAATAATAACAATTTGATAAAAAAATTAAGACAACGATATTAACGACGATAATAATCATTTTTACGAAATTTTAATTGACTATAACTTTTAATCCGTCCATCAAATCTATTTGGCATCTAAAGGAAAAGTTCTTAATTTTTTTCTAGCTTTTTAAGGACATGCAAATCTTATATCTTCCTTCAACTATAATATAACAACCTTTAAGATTCGGCATAACTTATCTAAGGGCACTATCAAATTTACAAGCATGCATAATCCTATTTTCTCGAGCACTAGTCAGGGATACACTATTAGTATGTAAAAATTAAATTAGGAGTACTCACGTATCAATATTGAGGTTCAATATTGTAGGAAAGGTACGTAGACGCAATGGAGGTGACAAACACTAGTTTAACCTCACAAGCATACCCATGAACAATACCCATCACCTCCATAACCATAACTCATAATTTCCATAGCTCTATCCAGCTCATAAAACCCGTTTTGAAATAACTCGCCCATGACCTCGTCGTAGTATTTTATGTATGATAATACTAATAATAATAATAATAATAACACTAACAATAATAATAATAAATATAATTATAGAGAGAGTGTGAGAGATAGATAGTTAGAAAACAATTATGATCGATCCTATATATATAGATTTATAAATAATATAATAATATAATATAATATTAAAAAAAATTAAAAACATGTTGCATAGTGAGCCGCCACCAAAATATGTCGGCACAAGATTACACGTTTCGTGTAGATAGGTACACGATTCGTGTATGGTGTCTTCATGAAAGTTGTAGATTTTTGAGTTACGGTCGTTTGGACACCGGAATCACCCTTTTTCGAGTCAGTATGATTTAGTTATGATTTTTCTCGTGCAAGTGCGCAGGTTTAGTGATTTCCAACATTTTAACTTTCAATCTTGTGATGAAATGTTGTAGTCTTTTGGTGCTCATTAGAAATCTTTATTTTATATTTATTTTTATTTTTATATCATTGAAAATCCATAAAAATATTTTATAATCAAATTCTATTATATCGAAAAAAAATGTGTTTGTACTAAATTGAATAAATATAATTTAGTTTTCCAGAATTAGTTATATTCAAAATCATTCTTTAAAAGGTTTCATCTATATCGTAAAACGTCTTCAATATTAAGAAAACTAAATAATTAACCTACCAAGTGACACAAGTCAATCATTGCAAGGTACGCTTTTGATAATTAAACGAGACTCTCCGCTAACCTCTGTCTAATCCTCAATAATAACACTTTTGTTCTTACATGGAATCACTTTACTAAATATTCCGAATACCGTTAAAAGTAAGAGTTTTCTAATTCAAGTGGACCTCATAACAAAGACTCGTAATTATAATTCAATGTACCTGATAAATCAATCACTTGATATTATCTTTTAATCTCATTGATAAACTTACATCGAACAAATACGTTCAAGTAAAGTATTATTCACTAACTACTGTGATAGCATTTCTATGTTCATAAAATAGATCTCGTAGCTTATATTCATATCAACTAATTCGTTCAATGCTTTCAAGTCACATAATAATCTCATAATCTATTTTTGTATCACCAAGCTCTTAAATGTTTTATCAATATTTCTTAGCTTAAAAAAAAAATACACATATGTACATACACATACATTTCTATTTACACATTTTTGTTCGTGAATCGTCAGACATGGTCAAAGGGTAATTGATTACATGAATATAGTTTTCAAACTTTTCGAGACTCAACATTACAGATTTTGCTTATCGTGTCGGATACATATAAAGATTAAAGTTTAAATTTGATCGGAAATTTCCGGGTCACTACAGTACCTACCCGTTAAAAGAAATTTCGTCCCGAAATTTGATAGAGGTCGTCATAGCTAATAGTAAGAATGTTATTATGACGAATATAAGCTGATACATAGAGTTTTATCATGATTAAGAAGTACGGATAAAATAATTCGATTTCTCGAAGCGTATGAGTGAAGCTATCGTAAAAGAGCGAAATGAGTAAATGTAGATTTGTTTTAACTGATGACGTAGCTATGATTGATTTCCGGAATTTAAGGGATTTAAAGAAAATTTTCGTAATAAGATTTGGTTCTTCGGCGACTTAGGAAATCAGGATCTTCTTTGAGTAAATGTAATAATCTGTTCCGATTGCTCTGTCGGATATTTTTCTATAAATCCACCCTCTTTGTTTCCTTACAACTCACACCTTCTATTCTTTCTCCTCAGTTCATACTTTAAAACATTCGTCAATATGCTCCATCCCATTTTGATCCTTGATATACTCTTAATTTTTACATCTGTCATCCTTCTCTTTCATCTACCACCGGAAGATTTTATTTACTTCTACTATTATCTTGGGGTTATAGTGTTATTAATTTTTCCGTGCCTTTACGTGGCAATACGTATTGATATGCACGGTTTGTAGCTTCAGGGTGGTTGTTGAGTTTTATATCTTCCCTTATATTTCGATGCCCCTGCATCTGTCTTCTATAATCATTGTCACCCATAATTAATATTCTCTTTTATTTGCTGCGGTTTATGCTCCAATTTCTAGTTTGGAGCTTCATTCTTTCGTTTCCTCTTCCCGTCCTCGAGTCAAGCGAGTAATGGTCCAGAATTTGCAGTTATGAATTTCGGAATGAACATAGTTAATGTTCTAAGAAGGAAATCTTAATGATGCGATTTTGACTTGTCAAATTACCAGAATATCCTGTAAAAGATCGAATCATCAAGAAATATTTTCTCGCTATGTTTAAGGATTAGATCGAATGTAAGAGTCGTGTAAATGGCACATGATGATGGTGCTGTGAATCATCACATCCCATTAGAAACTTAACATGACCTACTGTAATATAATGACGTTGATCAAGTGTCATTATATTATATTAACTCATGTATCAGTTCCCAACACTACTTCAAAAACATTCATATTCGAATTTTTCAGTATTTAGAAACTAACACAGTTTCTTTTTATGTTGCAGATATTACAGAGAGATAATTGATTTCAAATGAGAATACTTATGAAAATATCCTCAGAATTATCAAGGATATTTATAATGAAAGATACTATGATATCTTAGAATATTCAAGATATGATGATGATGAATAATATTTGTCTGTGGAGATTTAGAATAAGAAATAAGGTGTTCGCTAACGAGTTCAGCAGGCACTGAATCATTTGGATCCTTTGAAGGCAGATTCAGTCTCTGTGATTTGTCCATGGCTTCCTTCATACTTTGCTCAATCCATTTTTCAGTACCAAATCCTTTCTTTTTCTGAGCTTTACCAACTCACTATCTTTTATCATCAAACTTTTGACCGTTTAAACCATCTACCATTTTTATGTTTCCTCTGCATTTAATGCAATAATATCTGAATCTCTGGTTATCAATCTGAGGTGGGTTCAGAAGAATCGTGTTTTAGATGATTAAACGCTGGTGGTAATATGGTGGAATATGAAAGGTTCCCCAGTAATAATGACGAAAGGGCAACGTATCTATCAGGGTTATAATAAGACTGGTTCGACTGAAAAAAATCGAAGTTGACTTGCTGGATCCGTGACAAAATTGGCTACTTTGAAAAGGAATCGAAATGTTGTTCTTGCTAGAAGAATTCGACGCAGGTACATGTTAGATTATGACTTTGGTTTCGAGAGTTTTTCAGGTACAAAACTTCGGGTAACGTGTGGTTGGATCATCATCTCAATTATTTATTATTTGAAGTGTCTTCTAGAATTTCAGAGGGTTTTGATTGCAGATTGTCATAGTCAATATCTAAATGATGAAATCGTCCTAAATCCCGAATGATTTCTCATATCCATCTTGTGTGTTACGATTAAAAGTGATGTGCTATCACAGTTTTGAAGTCAAAGTATAGCTTTGAAAAATATAAGGATCTAAGAGTGATGATTTTGGTTGTATCTCGAGTTGAATTCTGAAATTCCCAAAATCAGAATATGTAATTAGATTCGAATGAGTATGATTGTTTTGATTTCTATAGAAGAATGTATATTGGTTTAGTTGATGATTATTGAATCAGAATTGAAGAATGTAACATATTAATTGTGATTTTATATATCTCTCGGGTATTACCTACCCGTTAAAAAAAATTTCACAAATAATATTTTGAACAAGAATTCTCATTACAATCTTTATGAAAATATATGTGGGTATATTTTCTTCAGATGTAGTACAGATTCAATGAGTTAATATCATACTAAGCTCATTTGATTTTCGGATTGAATTAGAAATGAATTTTCTCTAAAACATTAGAGATTACATAAACTTTGCGGAGTATTTCACTAATGTAATCAATGCTTCAATATTTATATGTATTTCCTTAGTGAATCATGCTGATGCTCATGGAACTCTTGCTAACTTCGCAAGATACGAATATTGTTTTCCCGTAAATTTCGGGTATATCAAAGATGAAAGTGTATAATCAAACATGTTATTGAATGATACACTTGATTTATTATGAAATAAAATTCATTGAGTTGAAGCAGAGATTGTAGTTAACAATGATTAAATTGTTAACGAAAAATGTACATCATAGCAAATTAGTAATATGAATTAACCAGATAGTTAAGTTCCATACATAATAGCTTAGTACAGAAAGATTTATTATGGTAAAAATTTTTTTTTTATAGAATATACATATAAATTCTTCGGAGGAACTGAGTTAATACTTCATAACTCGTTGATACAATATACTTGTTATTAATTTGTAATGGTTTCCACAGTGATTCTTGAATTGGCGAAACTTGTGAGGTTAGAGGTGCTGACGATTCTAACAATGTTGACAGCATTGACTGTGTTGGTGAGGCTATTGGTACTGCTGATGATGTTGGTAAAACAAGTCTAGCTTGTACCTTACGCACCAGTCTTGTTAGGGTTTCGGTTCTTCTCTCTATCATCTCTGTCCACTCATCTGGTTTACGGTTAAGGCTGAGATAGATAATCTCTAAAACTTTAGAGATTACCTAATCACCACAGAATGTTTCTCCGATGAAGTTATGAATCAATACTTCATCGTTTGTTGTTGTTGGTACTCCTTGGTATCTTTGGTGCGTGTGACGTTGATATCCGATATACAGATTGGGATATTGAGGTGTGTGATGCGGATGTGATTGTTGGTGGTGGTAATGATCCTGTTGATGTTAATAATGGTGGTTGATGTTGATGTCGGTGATGCTGCTGGTGCTTTTAGTATTGAGACTTGCGATGTGGATGTTACTGGCGGTACTGGTTACGCTGCTGGTGCTGCTGATGGTGTTTGTAACCTTCGCACCGTATTCTCCAAAGCCACTACCCGAGCGCGAAGCTCGTTAACTTCTTCTATTACACCGGGGTGATCGTCGGTTCGGACGAGCGGATAAATATAATCAAGAATTTGGTGTAGTATATAATCGTGACGAGATACTCTGGAGATGAGAGAGAAAATGGTTTCTCGAACAGGTTCGCCGGTAAGTGCTTCAGGTTCATTGTCAATAGGGCAATTTGGTGGATGGAAAGGATCACCTTCTTCTTGTCTCCAATAATTGAGGAGGCTACGAACCCATCCCCATTTCATCCAGAATAGGTGATGACTGATTGGTTGATCTATTCCGGTCATACTGCTTTCGGAGCTGGAATGAGACTCCATATCGGAATAGCTGTCGTAATCTGAGGAATTCGAACTGGTTGAGGGATCCATCTCGTATGATCAAGGGAATGAATTTTTGATATGAAATAGATTATAGGAGTTAGATTTGATATCTTTCTATACATAATTTACATATGTATATATAATACCAAAATCCCATAAATTACGGAGAATCTTTGAAAAATGTCAGTCAAAGTTCACAGTATCAGATATGCTAAGATAAGAATTCGTCTATACACTATTATGCAATAAATGCAGGAAAGCGCGTCTAGACTTAAAAATGATAAGCAGGTAATTTTCGACACGAAATGATAAGCAAAACTTTTGACATGCAGACACGGTCGAAGTCCAGACTCACTAATGTATCCTAACGACTTATCAGTTAGACACACTAATGCAGACCTGGTTCGCTAAGACCACCGCTCTGATACCAACTGAAAGTACCCGTTCATATACATTATAAACGATTCACAATAGTTGATTACATTGCGAGGTATTTGACCTCTATATGATACATTTTACAAACATTGCATCCGTTTTTAAAAGACAATCTTTCTTTACATCGAAAATTGACATGTATGCATACCATTTCATAATATCCAAACTATAAATGACCTAATCTGTCATTTACTTAATAATAATCTTTAATGAACTTCAACGACTCGAATGCAACGTCTTTTGAAATATGTCATGAATGACTCCAAGTAATATCTTTAAAATGAGCTAATGCACAGCGGAAGATCTCTTTCAAACCTGAGAATAAACATGCTTTCAAGTGTCAACCAAAAGGTTGGTGAGTTCATTAGTTTATCATAATCATTTATTTCCATCATTTTAATAGACCACAAGAATTTCATTTCCAGTTCTCATAAATATACGTCCCATGCATAGAGACAAAAATAATCATTCAAATGGTGAACACCTGGTAACCGACATTAACAATATGCATATAAGAATATCCCCTATCATTCCGGGATCCTCCTTCGGACATGATATAAATTTCGAAGTACTAAAGCATCCGGTACTTTGGATGGGGTTTGTTAGGCCCAATAGATCTATCTTTAGGATTCGCGTCAATTAGGGTGTCTGTTCCCTAATTCTTAGATTACCAGACTTTAATAAAAAGGGGCATATTCGATTTCGATAATTCAACCATAGAATGTAGTTTCAATTACTTGTGTCTATTTCGTCAAACATTTATAAAAGCGCATGTATTCTCAGTCCCAAAAATATAAAGGGTAAAAAGGCAAATGAAACTCACCATACTGTATTTTGTAGTAAAAATACATATAACATCATTGAACAAGTGTAAGGTTGGCCTTGGATTCACGAACCTAAATTATTTATATATAATTATGTATTTGTCAATATTTGTCTAATACATTAAGTTAAGTCATAGTGTACCACAATCCTAATGCTCGAGTCTAGTATGCAAAGGTCGACAAAAATTAGTTTAACTCCAAATGATTTCAAAACTTTATAAATGTTTTATTATATAATTTAAATATCGTCGTTTTATATTTTTAAAATATATATATTTTTTTTAAAGATTTAATAAAGTAAATAATATAATTCGTTTATAAATAAAATTTTATATTAAAATATACTTTTATATATCTTAAGTAATAAAACTTATAAAGTTCATTTAATATCATAAAAATACTGCGATAGATTCTATTAAGGTAGTTATATAATTTGTATTACATTTCTAGTTAATAATATAGTATTGATAATAATAATAAGTAACAGTCGTGTTATTTTGGAATAATAACAATTTGATAAAAAAATTAAGACAACGATATTAACGACGATAATAATCATTTTTACGAAATTTTAATTGACTATAACTTTTAATCCGTCCATCAAATCTATTTGGCATCTAAAGGAAAAGTTCTTAATTTTTTTCTAGCTTTTTAAGGACATGCAAATCTTATATCTTCCTTCAACTATAATATAACAACCTTTAAGATTCGGCATAACTTATCTAAGGGCACTGTCAAATTTACAAGCATGCATAATCCTATTTTCTCGAGCACTAGTCAGGGATACACTATTAGTATGTAAAAATTAAATTAGGAGTACTCACGTATCAATATTGAGGTTCAATATTGTAGGAAAGGTACGTAGACGCAATGGAGGTGACAAACACTAGTTTAACCTCACAAGCATACCCATGAACAATACCCATCACCTCCATAACCATAACTCATAATTTCCATAGCTCTATCCCGCTCATAAAACCCGTTTTGAAATAACTCGCCCATGACCTCGTCGTAGTATTTTATGTATGATAATACTAATAATATTAATAATAATAACACTAACAATAATAATAATAAATATAATTATAGAGAGAGTGTGAGAGATAGATAGTTAGAAAACAATTATGATCGATCCTATATATATAGATTTATAAATAATATAATAATATAATATAATATTAAAAAAAATTAAAAACATGTTGCATAGTGAGCCGCCACCAAAATATGTCGGCACAAGATTACACGTTTCGTGTAGATAGGTACACGATTCGTGTATGGTGTCTTCATGAAAGTTGTAGATTTTTGAGTTACGGTCGTTTGGACACCGGAATCACCCTTTTTCGAGTCAGTATGATTTAGTTATGATTTTTCTCGTGCAAGTGCGCAGGTTTAGTGATTTCCAACATTTTAACTTTCAATCTTGTGATGAAATGTTGTAGTCTTTTGGTGCTCATTAGAAATCTTTATTTTATATTTATTTTTATTTTTATATCATTGAAAATCCATAAAAATATTTTATAATCAAATTCTATTATATCGAAAAAAAATGTGTTTGTACTAAATTGAATAAATATAATTTAGTTTTCCAGAATTAGTTATATTCAAAATCATTCTTTAAAAGGTTTCATCTATATCGTAAAACGTCTTCAATATTAAGAAAACTAAATAATTAACCTACCAAGTGACACAAGTCAATCATTGCAAGGTACGCTTTTGATAATTAAACGAGACTCTCCGCTAACCTCTGTCTAATCCTCAATAATAACACTTTTGTTCTTACATGGAATCACTTTACTAAATATTCCGAATACCGTTAAAAGTAAGAGTTTTCTAATTCAAGTGGACCTCATAACAAAGACTCGTAATTATAATTCAATGTACCTGATAAATCAATCACTTGATATTATCTTTTAATCTCATTGATAAACTTACATCGAACAAATACGTTCAAGTAAAGTATTATTCACTAACTACTGTGATAGCATTTCTATGTTCATAAAATAGATCTCGTAGCTTATATTCATATCAACTAATTCGTTCAATGCTTTCAAGTCACATAATAATCTCATAATCTATTTTTGTATCACCAAGCTCTTAAATGTTTTATCAATATTTCTTAGCTTAAAAAAAAATACACATATGTACATACACATACATTTCTATTTACACATTTTTGTTCGTGAATCGTCAGACATGGTCAAAGGGTAATTGATTACATGAATATAGTTTTCAAACTTTTCGAGACTCAACATTACAGATTTTGCTTATCGTGTCGGATACATATAAAGATTAAAGTTTAAATTTGATCGGAAATTTCCGGGTCACTACACATATAGTGTTTGACCTTGTAATGATCCCGTTGTTGATGTACCGTACACGGTGATTTTGTACGGGGCTTCACAAATAGGGCGATAGTCATTCAAACACAAGCGGTCGGTTTTTTTAGGAACAAGTGTAATGAAAGATGCATTACAACCCCTCGAAAACTCACCATTCTCCCAAAAAGAATTGATTGCTGTCGTAAGGTCTTTTTGAACCGTGCTCCAAAACTTCTTATAAAATCTCAAATTAAACCCGTCCGGACCGGGGGCTTTGGAGCTACCGCAATCTCTAACCGCTTCCCAAATCTCCGCTTCACTAAACTGCATTTCGAGAGCCTCTGATTCTGCCACTGTTAACCGATCAGCAGCAAGCCCTGCACTATTGGGCCAGTCCGGAAGTTTTGGCCTGCTACTGTTTTTAGTCCCGAAGATGTTCTGAAAGTGACAGAAAACAGCATCTTTTACCTCACTTGGATTTTCACTCCAAACTCCATTTATATTAAGCCTGCGTAGGTTACATTTGTTGTATTTCCTACGAATGGTGGAGTGGAAATACTTCGAATTCTCGTCTCCTTCTAAAACCCAACGAATTCGTGCTTTTTGTTTCAACATATTTGATTTCACATTTTCTTTCTCAATCCATTTTCTCCTGCAATCTAACCACTCCGCACGCTCAATATCAGTAAGAGAAGTTGATTCCGCTTTAATTTCCCAATCAGCTGCCTTCTTTTTAAATATATTAATTTCACTATCAAGTCCTCCGAACGTACTAATACTCCATGTTTTCAACGCCCACTTGACGTTTTTGAGTCTATCCCTGAAAATGCAATCTTTTCTTGCACCCCTAATAGGTTTATTCCAAGCCTCTTGAATAATACGGTCTACGCCGTCATTTTTGAGCCATACATCAAATACCTTAAAAGGTTTAGGACCATAATCAATGATTTTGTCTCGGAGAATAAGTGGGCAATGATCTGATAACCTTCTGTCTAAGGCAATAATAGAAAGATCATCCCAAATATGAATGAATTTGTCCGAAGCAAGAAATCTATCAAGCTTGCTCAACTTAATACCATCATCACTTATCCATGTGAATTTCTTTCCACTAATCGGGATCTCAACTAGGCTATTACGTAAAATGAAATCATTAAAACGATTCGCTCGCCTTTGGTGGAATTGACAATTTAACCTATCAGCACGCTCCCTAACCTCATTAAAATCCCCGCATAACAACCACGCCGAATCAACACTCAACATAAGATTATCCAAGGATTCCCACATAATTTTCTTACCATTGTCGTCGTGAGGCCCATACACATTAACAATCACAGACTCTTGACCTGAAGGTTTCCATTTACCATGGATTGCCAAAAAGAAGTCGTTTCCAACCGCATCGATAATCTCAAAACAACCGGTGTCCCAAATTAATAACATCCCACCCGAATTCCCCACAGCTTCTTTTTGAATATACCCAAAATCATTATTGCCCCACAGGGAGTGAACCCATTGATCACCAACAGCCCGACACTTTGTCCCAAATTAATTAAATACTTATGTTATATTAATTATATCATTTAAACTTATGTTAACTTTAATAATTCATTTTAATTTAATTAAACTTATGTTATGACATAATTATACATATATGAATTTAATTAACGTTATAACCTATATTATTAATATAACTTATACTTTTAAAATTAACGTTGACTATGTTTGACCAAGGTTGACTTTTGAGTTGACTTTCGGTTGACTTTGACTTTCAGTTGATTTTTGTTGACTTTCTAATTAAGGAAACTTTCCTAACTTATATACTTTTCAAAAATAGCAACTTTCTAAATATGGAAACTTTCTAAATTTAGAAACTTTCCTAAAATAGAAACTTTCCTAAAATAGAAACTTTCCTAAAATATAAACTTTCCAAAATGGAAACCTGCTAAAAATAGAAACTTTCTAAAAATAGAAAGTGTGTATCCGTACGCTGTTCCGATCAAACCGATGCATGTTGAGTATTGTTCTATGTCTACTTGCAACATGTACAATAACTATCATACTAAGACTTGACCTAAGTTAGTTATTTATATCAACCTGCTTTATTTATAGGTCGGCGTTGTGATCATACTTGATCACTTTACTTCATTTCTGTTCGCATTTTTGTGTGGTTACTTCGTTTGCTATTAAGGTGAGTTATAGTCCCATTTTTCCATTTGAAATCTTTTGGGATGGGAATACATGCAATTTATTTTATATTTTGGACACAAGTGGAAGTTGGTTTAAATTATTCATTGTGAGTCGAACAAAAATATTCCCTAATCTGGTAATTGTAATCACTGGTTTCTACTGTGAACGCGAATCCTATGGATAGATCTATCGGGTTTGACAACCCCATTTCGAGCTAGTCGCGCTAGCAATTTATAATCGAAATGTTTAGTACTTCGTATTTAGTTGAAGATACACTTGTTCGGTGTATATTATTTATTGTGTTTGGTAAGGGTAAATAAATGGTTAAGTGGTTACCAGGTGGCTCTCAGAAAATGGAATAATATTTTTATATGTTTTCTAGCATATAATTTTGTGGTCCAAAAAGGAGTTTTTATGTTTTCAAACATAAATTTTTATGGTTTAAATTAAATATTGTTCGCAATATTAAACCTATAATTCACTTAACATTTTTGTTGACAGTTACTCGCATGTTTTATTCTCAGGTTCATGATTGATTGCTTCCGCTGTGCTTAGAGAGTCTGCATATTTATGATGGCAGCTTTTGTTAAACATTAACTTGCATTCTATTTTGATACATTTAATAGTGGATGTTGTTGACTTGTTTTGGTCAACTTTTGGTTAAGTAATAATGTATGATTCTTCTAAACTTACACATTTTGGTAGGTTTCCTTTATAGAAAATCATTTTTAAATAAAGAATGCAAGGTTATTTATCAAATTCATATACAGTTATAATCAAGCTGTGGGACTAAGATAACGATGGTCGTCAAGTGTACTTTGACGGGTCGTTTCAGTTGGTATCAGAGCTCTGATTGCAGGGAATTAGGCTGCATTGATGTCGTTACCCGAGTCAATAGGGTGCATTAGTGAGTCTAGTCTACAGCCCGACCTATAGCGTATTATTATATGTGGTTATTTGTATCCTATAAGTAGGTATATGGTTACCATACATACATCTCTGTTATGTTCTGAACTCGAGAGGAACTCCCATTCCTATTTAAACGTATTCTCCGACTCATGCGAGTTTATCTTTATAAGAACACCTCGGATAGTGAAACCGAGGGATGTCATTCTTGACTTCTGAAATTCTCGACATTTCTATGTCATTTATTATGGTTATGTATATAACGTTTGAGTTATATTACGCGAGATGTCATTCTTGACTTCTAAATGCTCGGCATTTCAATGTCAGCTATTATGTTTAGGTATATAACATTCTTGTTATATTATGTGCCTTTGTGCCTTTGTGCCGTTGTGCCTTTGTGCTTTGGGTTGCGACCCGGAAACGTCATTCTGGACATTTAAGGATTCTTGATACTTCAAAGACATTTTTGTGTCATCGTTACTATTATTCATTACTTTTGATGTCTTTACATCTGGTGCTATCCTTAGCACATTGTTTAAGAAATCGTTTAAGAGAAATTGGGTGGAAATTCGAGGTTGATCGCGTGTCCTGACCTCATGTAGTGCTATTGGAATGGAACTATGAATTAGTGAAATATAATGGCGTCAGGCCAACGTGATTATATTACGTTAATTCATAAAGAAGTTCCAATATTGTGACATGAGAATAGGAAGCGAGCCAAAGAAAATTTTTACACTACTCATTCAGAAGTTCCGATGTATTACATGGATAGGGAAAATATTCATTATCTTATTTGTTGATATACGAGAAGCTCGTTTAAACCAGATTATCTATCTCATACTGTATCCTTTATAACTCGCTTGTTAGCAACAGCTTCGCTCGGGAACAGTTTTGGCCCAAGGACTTATGTCCTGATAATAGTCAAAACAACATTTAACTCATTGGTTTTCATGACCTCGTAACATTTGTTGGTCAAATGTCGCACGACGATTCAAGTCCTTTACTCGATCTTCCACAATCTTACTTCAACTCGTGACCTCTGATATACAAATACCCTGCTTATCATCAAAAATTTTACACATTTTTTTATTGGGCGGTCCTCATGAGATTTATGGACAAATAGAAGTAATAAGATTTTCTGTCATGTATGCAATTTATAAAATCACATATGTATGTATAAAATCAAATAAATAAATTTACCTTAACTTATTTTGATTAGTACATACTAAATTATATCTTCAAAATTATTTTAAAACCACTCCTTTATTGAGTTATTTAACCGAGTCGAATTGTTTTATATAAAATGGTACACGTTGCACATACTTCTAAATTTACTAAGAACTTCATTCCGTTTATGTTGTCACATCAAACGTTTAAAGGTTTTTCAAAACTTCTTTGATTGATTATATTAAAGATTTTCGTATTAATCTTCACCATGTATGGATCACACTTCTTCCATCCTCCGTTTAGAGATGAAACTTACCATTAAGATCCTTGTTAAAGACTCTTACGCCACTTTGGATGGCGGTTTCATAAAATTTGTTGGGAAGTTATTGCGCTCATAAAATGTTCCTTTTAAGGTTAGACATGGCCGAAACGCGAACCAATAAATCTGTTTTCGGAGGTACACTCGGTGGTCGCCCTATTGCAGGAAAAGCACTGGGTGGGTTTCTACCCCAACTATTGTTATAGTGGATATCATGGATATATATTACACCAGACCGTTTGAGGAGTTTCTACTCTCAATATTCGTTGTTAACCGCAACACCCTCGTAAACATCAATCCTAGGATTCAATACTTTGAGGTGCATGAAATTATTTTTTGGAGATTCATCTCACCTGGAGTCGGCCATTCTTTATAACCCATGATTCGCGTTCTTTTCATCCGCACATAAATTTAAGAATATGGATGAATCCTAGATTTCCCCGCTCATTGTACAAGGAAGTTCACTCTCGTTGAAAGATCACACCTTTCGTACGTCTTCCTTTCAGAAATGTAATGAAAATTTACTTTGAAGTCCATGATCCTCGTTATCTCCTTTGAGAGAATTGCCTTATATATCTATGTCACCAATGTGACTACTCCATATATTCCTTCCTTCATCGTTGCAACTATATTTCATTCATCCTAGTTCGTCCCCTTGGGGAGCTCCAGTTCTATTTGTTAAAAAGAAAGATGGTTCATTTCGTTTGTGCATTGATTATCGTGAATTGAACAAGCTTACAGTTAAAAACTATTACCCTCTCCCAAGAATTGATGATCTGTTCGATCAGCTTCAACGTTCGTCTTCTTATTCTAAGATCGATCTTCGTTGCGGTTATCATCAACTGCGTGTTAAAGAACCTGATGTTCCGAAAACCGCTTTCCGTACCCGTTATGGTCACTGCGAATTTCTTGTTATGCCGTCCGGATTGACTAACACACCTGCTGTGTTCTTAAACCTCATGAACCGTGTGTGTAGCCCATATCTGGATAAATTCGTTAACGTTTTCATCGATGATATCCTTATCTATTCCAAGAAGTGATCAAGAGCACGAAGATAAGTGCTTGATTTGTTAAGAAAAGAAGAGCTGTATGCTGAATTTTTCTAAATGTGCGCTCTGTTTGAAAGAAGTTCAATTCCTTGGGCACGTTGTTAATAAACAGGGAATTCAAGTTGATCCTGCTAAGACTGCGGCAATTGGGAAGTGGGAAATTTTCGAAAACTCCTAGCCAGATTCGTCAGTTCCTAGGTTTGGCAGTCTATTATAGAAGGTTCATTCAAGATTTTTTACAAGTAGCGAAACCTATGACTACTTTAACACATAAGGGGAAGAAGTACGAGTAAAAGAGTGAACAAGAGTTTGCTTTCCAAACTCCGAAGAAGAAGTTAACTTCTGCACCGATATTATCATTACCTGAGGGTAATGATGATTTTGTTATCTATTGTGATGCTTCGCGTCAAGACTTTGGTTGTGTTTTGATGCAACGAAATAAAGTCATTGCTTACGCGTCATGCCAGTTGATGATTCATGAACAGAATTATACAACCCATGATGTAGAATTGGGAGATGTTATGTTCGCACTCAAGAATTGGAGACATTACTTATATGGGATCAAATGTACAGTGTACACAAATCACAAAAGTCTTCAACATATCTTTGATCAAAGACGGTGGAATAAGAGGTAGCGAAGATGGGTTAAGTTGTTGAACGGTTATGAATGTGAACTCTTTTAGCCATTCCGGGGAAAGGCCAATGTTGTGGCAGTTGCGTTAAGTCGAAAAGAGAGAATTGAACCTCGCAGGTTAAACATGACCATTCGAACAAACATCACAACGCAGATTCTTGCAGCTCAACAAGAAGCCTTGAAGGAGGAGAATTTCGTAACGGGAAGGTCAGAGGCTTAAGTAAACAGTTTGAGGTACGACTCGATGGCACTCGGTATTTTTGCGGGACGTCTTTGGGTTCCGAAATTTGGTGATTTGCGACAACTTGTTTTAGATAAAGCTCATAAGTCTATGTACTCTATTCATCCTGTTTCAGGAAAGATGTATCATGATCTTAAGGAGCTGTATTGGTGGCCTAATTTGAAGGCGGATGTGGCTACTTATGTGGCTAAGTGTTTGATATGTGCTAAGGTTAAGGCCGAACATCAAAAACCATCTGGACTTTTGGTGCAACCTGAGATTCCCGAGTGGAAGTGGGAAGGTATTACAATGGATTTTATTACAAAGTTACCGAGAGTTGCGGGTGGCTATGATACCATTTGGGTGATTGTAGATCAACTCACTAAGTCAGCTCACTTTTTACCGATTAAGGAAACGGACTCGATGGAGAAGCTTACTCGTTTGTATTTGAAGGAGATTGTTTCTAGACATGGTGTTCCTGTATTAATCATTTCAAACCGAGACAGTCGATTTATATCGAGGTTTTGGCGATCCTTACAGGAAGCTTTAGGAACTAAGTTGGATATGAGCACCGCTTATCATCCTTAGACGGATGGTCAGAGTGAAAGGACCATTCAAACGTTAGAAGATATGTTACGAGCGTGTGTTATTGATTTTGGTAACGGGTGGGATAAATAATTGCCGCTAGCTGAATTTTCTTATAACAACAGTTATCATGCAAGTATTAAAGCTGCACCGTTTGAAGCTCTGTATGGTAGGAAGTGTAGGTCTCCTATCTGTTGGAATGAGGTTGGGGATGCTCAACTCATAGGTCCAGAAATTATTCATGAAACTTCCGAGAAGATCGTACAGATTGAGGAAAGATTGAGAACCGCCAGAAGTCGGCAAAAGAGCTATGCCAATAAGAGAAGGAACGAGATTGAATTTCAGGTCAGTGATCGTGTTATGTTGAAGGTATCGCCTTGGAAGGGCGTGATACGTTTTGGTAAAAGGGGAAAGTTGAGTCCTCGTTTTGTTGGACCATTTGAGATTATTGAGAGAGTTGGACCCGTGGCTTATCGTATGAAATTACCACGAGAACTCAGTACTGTTCATGATGTTTTTCATGTATCAAATTTAAAGAAGTGTTTGGCCGAAGCCGATGAGACTATTCCTCTTGAGGAGTTGCATGTTGATAAGCAACTTCATTTTATTGAGGAACCTGTTGAAATTATGGACCGAGAGGTTAAGACTCTCAAGCAGAGCAGAATTCCTATTGTCCGGGTTAGATGAAATGTCAGAAGCGGTCCCGAGTTCACTTAGGAGCGTGAAGATCAGATGAAGCAGAAGTACCCGCATTTGTTCCCAGATGCTGAGTCAACCCCTGCACCTGCTTAAATTTCGGGACGAAATTTCCGTAACGGGAAGGTACTGTAACGACCCTAAATTTTCCGTTATCTTTTACCGTTAATTATTTAACGACCGTTAACGGTTATTCGTGCCACATCATTTCTATGACCTATATTATTATTTTAGTAATAATATATTAATTATTATGTGTTAAATGAATATTTGTATTCATATTTTAAGTTATACATTTCTACGTGTCACGGATTTCTATCCGGCGAATCTTTTCGGTTTTCAAACCGGAATTTTTAAGTCCTAATAATTTTAAATATGATATTTTAATGTCATATATTTATATATAGTGTTTATATATATTTTTCGTCGCGTAATTAATATCTCTCCGAATTTTCAATCACGTAGTCGTGTTTTCGCGTTTCGGGTTTCGTTCGGGCATTCGGGCCACAAGCAAATACTCTTAGCATCATGTTGGCCCACAATTGGGGCCCACCCATCATATTTCAGCCAAAAATTGTCAAGGGGAGGGGGTGGTTTTGCCATTTCTTCTAAATAGTGATTCATTTGATTAAAACACCAAAAATACTCCTCATTTTAATCCTAGCTTTCATTTTAACATTCCTCTCTTCTCCTTTTCTTTCTTAGAATAACCACCATTCAGCAACATCATCATCTTCTTCAATCAAGCACTCAAATCAAAGGGCTTTCATCGTTTTCGGATTCTACATCTCGTTCTCTACGCGTTCATATCCTTCAATTCTTGATTAGGGTATAAACCCTAACCCTAGCTTTTCAATTTTTCTTTAATTTTTATGCTTTTATATGTTATAATGATAGCATGATGCTTATATGTTATTGTATTGTTGATTGTATGCGTAGAAATGCTCGATTATATATGTTTTCGATTTGATTGTTTTGGGACAGCGGTTTGATTGTTGTTTTCTGTATATATAACTGATATAAAAGTGAAATTAAAGTGTTTAGATGAGTTCCTCTCATCAATACATTAATTTTAGACTCTGGATTCATGTCATTTCGATTCCCGGAGCTCTAGTTATGCTTAAAATGGTGTTTTGTTGAGATTAAATTGTGAAAACGAATTGGTACAGGTATGATCCAACTTTGTGATCATCTTTGGAGTCTTTAGGGTGTACTAGTGTGTTAGGATTGATAATGAGATGAACTTTCATGTTCGGGTCATCGAAATCCGAGCCACGGATCACCCGGTATGACTAAAACATGTTTTTGAACGGATTAAAGCTACAAGTTGATTTATGACTGTAAGTCACGACTTATTTGTTGTTCTTAGGGTGTTCTTGAGCACACTAATGTGTCGGGTGGGTTGGTTAGGCGAAGATATATATAAGACTCGCCGAAAACTGATTCTCGGGGCTCAAGTTATGACCCGATAAACCTTTAATTAAAATTTATGGTTATTAATTATGACTTATGATATAAATAATGAATTTCATTATTAATAAATTACTTATGATATAAAAAGTAATTATTTAATTTAAGACTTATGATATATATATTTACTATATCATTTATTAATTAATTATGATTTAATTAAACATTTAATCAAACTTATGATTAATAATACTTTTATTGTTAATGAAAAATACTTATGGTAAGTATTAAACTTATATTATGAGATTATTATAATATGACTTATAATAAGAATTAATTAATTATTTAATTATTATAAGGCTTAGTTATTATTTAATTATAATTTAATTATTAAATACTTATGATTCAATAATGATAATTAGAAACTTATGATATGATTAATAATTCATTATTAATTAATAATACTTATGATATGATTTAAAATCTATAATTAATTAATAATACTTATATTATGATTAATATTTAATTAATTAATTAAATACTTTTTTTTTGAAAAGCAGAGAATTATATTATACTCACAAAAAGAAACTGTACAAGAGATGGGGAGTAGTCGGCAGCAAACTCCCAGTTACATACAATCACACAGATATCACAACTAAACCAAGGCTAGACTTGCTAAGATGCTAAGGTTGTATCCTAACAAGAACCAAGGCTAGTAAATAGACATCAACATTTATACAATAAGGCTTTGTGGGTTATGTAGCCAAGTAAACCAATCGATCTTCTTTGTCCTGCAATGTTTCGCGATTCACTCAAAGCTTTTAATTTGAATTTAATTTAGAGCAACCGGAGGATTCCAACATTTGTTTTTAAAAACCTTTTTGTTCCGATTTTTCCAAATGAGATACCCGCACGTCCACTCTACCCCTTGCCAAATCTTCGCACCCAATGAAGTCATTTGAAGCGCTGAATGTCCATTAAAGGCATCACCAATACTGAAGGCACTAGACCCATTCAAACCCCACCAATTACGCACTTTTGCCCATATATCTAACACGTCTTGACATAGGAAGAGGGAATGATCAACCATCTCTATATCATCATCACAAAGAGGGCATCTAACCGAATGATGATCGATACCGCGTTTGTCAAGTTCCGACAACACGGGTAATCTCCTCCGTTTAGCCCTCCACATGAACACCTCAACTTTTTTAGGTACCAAATCATTACGCATTGTTTCAAAACAGTTTGTTCCAGCACCTAGGAGTTTTGTTGTAATAACATTAGAAAGGATTTTAGTTATAAAAATACCATTACCACTTAACGTCCAACGCCACGAATCGATTTTTTCCGGCACCATCACCACCGAATTCATCAAACTGATAAGCTCAGCAAACTCACCAGCCATCCTTCTGCTCGGTTCTATTGACCAGTCCCAAGAACCGCAACATGATACACCATTCCAGCCCACACGATCAAAAACAAAAACATTTGGGTCAGATTCCAACCGAAATAATCTGCTGAATCTGCTCTTGAGAGGTACGTTTATCAACCAAGTATCGTTCCAAAAGGATGTTCCCTTGCCATCGCCTATGACTTTAACAAAAGAGTCCCTGAAATGAACTCCGAGAGATTCGATGCAGTCACCTGTTTTAATAATGTTGAACCAAGTAGAATTAGTAGCACAAGTAGAATTAGTAGTACAAGATATTAAATAGTACGAAAGGACGTTCGAAAATCCGGAACCAGGACCTGAGCCAACTATCAACGCGCGACGCAACGGGCCAAAAATTATGAGTCAACTATGCACAAGAATATAATATAATATTTAAATAATTATATAAATTATTTATATATTATATATATTTAAATAATACGTCGACAAAGAAGAAAACAAAGCAATGTGGCTGGATCCAGCTGGCCATGCGATCGCATGGCCTAGAAGCTATTTTTCCATGCGATCGCATGGAGTGAAATCTCAGGCCACATCTATAAATACCAGGCTTCTGATCGAGTAAAAACACACCAACATAATCAATATCTCTCTGTCTCATAATATATATTATATATAATATAAATATTAGTTTAGTTTTATATTAGATTAGTTTGGGTAATGTAAAGGTTATTTTACGGGTTTTGAAGTCGAAGTTCTCTCCGTGTAACACTACGCGATAAATAATCAATGTAATCTATGTTCTCCTTTTTAAATTAATGTCATGTAACTAAGTTATTATTATGCTTATTTAAATCGAAGTAATCATGATGTTGGGCTAAATATTAAAAGACGGGGTTATTGGGTTTTGGACCATAATTGGGGTTTGGACAAAAGATCGACACTTGTGAAAATTAGACTATGGGCTATTAATGGGCTTTATATTAAATTAACGATACCTCGTTAATTTAATATAAAGGTTATGATTTGACGTATCTATATATAACCACATATGCTTAATCGGACACGATGGGCGGGATATTTATAAGTACGAATTATTGTTCATTTAACCGGACACGGGGATGAATTAATAGTCACTGGACTCATTAAAACAGGGGTGGATTACATTCAAGGATAATTGGTGTAATTGTTAATAAAGTATTAAAACCTTGGATTACACGCAGTCGATAACCTGGTGTATTCATTAAACAAAGTATTAAGACCTTGTTACAGTTCGAATCCCCAATTAGTTGGAATATTTGACTTCGGGTATAAGGTTAATTTGGCGAAGACCCTCACACCTTATAATTATGACCGATGGACTATTATGGATAAAACCAGATGGACTTATCGAATAATCCAGGACAAAGGACAATTAACCCAGGGTAATAAATTAAAATCAAAACGTCAAACATCATGATTACGGAAGTTTAAATAAGCATAATTGTTTTATTGTATTTTTCATCGTACTTTTATTTACTCGCTATTTTATTTAACGTTATTTATTTATTGTCATTTATTTTTCGCTACTTAAATTATCGTCATTTATATTTTGCATTAGGTTTTAATTGTGACTTAAAATATAAAATCGACAAACCGGTCATTAAACGATAAACCCCCTTTTATATATTATATATAATTATATATATTTTATACAAATATAATTGTTTAAAAATATAGTGTAAAATAAGTCAGCTCCCTGTGGAACGAACCGGACTTACTAAAAACTATACTACTCTACGATTAGGTACACTGCCTATAGTGTTGTAGCAAGGTAATTAAAACTTGTGTAATTTGTATCGTATTTCGTATTAAAATATATATAGTATATCGTACCCCACGATGAACACATCAATCACCTTACGTTTTACGCTCTAGTACATAATTTGATATGATTCATTTATGCGCCAACGTTTAATTTAACTTCTCAAACGTTCTAATTAACATATCTATAAATCAATCGTATCAATAAACAAGTGTTACAATCGTTTACTTAACTTAGAGATATTCATTTTCTAAGTTATCTATATTCCTCAATTTTACTTTTACATTAAATAATATGAAGGTTAAATAGTTTATCTTATCAAAAGTCACGAGACAATTATTGTAAGGCATGTATTGGAATTCAACAGGAATTTCCACCAATCTGTCTAGCTTTCGCTACTTGACATTTTGTCCTTATTCGAAGATCACTTTACCATTTATTCTGAATACCGTTAAAAAGGAAAGGTTTTCTAAATCAAAGTGGACCTCTCAACAGAGACTTGTAATCATATCACAATGTAACTGATAAATCAATCATTTGATATTACCTTCTAATTCCATCGATAAATATATTGAAACAAATACATTTAATGTAAAGTATTATACACTTAATACTTTGTTGACATTTTCAAGTTATAATATATACATATATATACAAATATATACATATCATGAAATGTCCCGTTCATATTGATTATAAACGTTCCATATTAATTGATTTCGTCGCGAGGTTTTGACCTCTATATGAGACGCTTTTCAAAGACTGCATTCATTTTTAAAACAACCATAACCTTTATTTTATCGATAAAGGTTTAAAAAGCATTACGTAGATTATCAAATATACCGTTTACAAACGACCATTACATAATGGTTTACAATAAGAATATATTACATCAAAAATAAGTTTCTTGAATGCAATTTTTACATAATATCATACAAGCATGGACTCCAAATCTTGTCCTTATTTTAGTATGCAATAGCGGAAGCTCTTAATAATCACCTGAGAATAAACATGCTTAAAACGTCAACAAAAATGTTGGTGAGTTATAGGTTTAACCTATATATTATCAAATCATAATAATAGACCACAAGATTTCATATTTCAATATACATCCCATACATAGAGATAAAATTCATTCATATGGTGAACACCTGGTAACCGACATTAACAAGATGCATATAAGAATATCCCCTATCATTCCGGGAAATCCTTCGGACATGATAAAAACGATTTCGAAGTACTAAAGCATCCGGTACTTTGGATGGGGTTCGTTAGGCCCAATAGATCTATCTTTAGGTTCGCGTCAATTAGTAGATCGGTTTACTAATTCTTAGGTTACCAAGCAAAAGGGACATATTCGGCTTCGATCATTCACCCATATAATGTAGTTTCATTTACTTGTGTCTATTTCGTAAAACATTTATAAAACTGCATGTATTCTCATCCCAAAATATTAGATTTTAAAAGTGGGACTATAACTCACTTTCACAGATTTTTACTTCGTCGGGAAGTAAGACTTGGTCACTGGTCGATTCACGAACCTATAACAAATATGTACATATATATCAAAGTATGTTCAAAATATATTTACAACATTTTTAATACGTTTTACTGTTTTAAATTTATTAAGTCAGCTGTCCTCGTTAGTAACCTACAACTAGTTGTCCACAGTTAGATGTACAGAAATAAATCGATATATATTATCTTGAATCAATCCACGACCCAGTGTATACACGTCTCAGGCTAGATCACAACTCAAAGTATATATATTTTTAGAATCAACCTCAACCCTGTATAGCTAACTCCAACATTACTGCATATAGAGTATCTATGGTTGTTCCAAATAATATATATACATGGGTAGATATGATATGTCAAAACATTTGCATACGTGTCTATGTTATCCCAAGATTACATTATAATACATGTATAATACAATATAAGTTAGCTAGGATATGATTTGTGTAGAATTGTTACAATATTTCCCGTAGCTACAACAATCAAAAATATCCAATCTTGTTTTACCCATAACTTCTTCGTTTTAAATCCGATTTGAGTGAATCAAATTGCTATGGTTTAATATTGAACTCTATTTTATGAATCTAAACATAATAAGTATAGGTTTATAGTAGGAAAAATAAGTTACAAGTCATTTTTGTAAAGGTAGTCATTTCAGTCGAAAGAACGACGTCTAGATGACCATTTTGGAAAACATACTTTCACTTTGAGTTTAACCATGATTTTTGGATATAGTTTCATGTTCATAAGAAAAATCATTTTCCCAGAAGAACAACTTTTAAATCAAGGTTTATCATAGTTTTTAATTAACTAACCCAAAACAGCCCGCGGTGTTACTACGACGGCGTATATCCGGTTTTACGGTGTTTTCCGTATTTTTCGGTTTTAAATCATTAAGTTAGCATATCATATAGATATAGAACATGTGTTTAGTTGATTTTAAAAGTCAAGTTAGAAGGATTAACTTTTGTTTGCGAACAAGTTTAGAATTAACTAAACTATGTTCTAGTGATTACATGTTCAAATCTTCGAATAAGATAGTTTTATATGTATGAATCGAATGATGTTATGAACATTATTACTACCTCAAGTTTAGTAGGTAAACCTACTGGAAGTGACAAGAAATGATCTAGCTTCAAAGGATCTTGGATGGCTTGAAAGTTCTTGAAGTAGAATCATAACACGAAAACAAGTTCAAGTAAGATTATCACTCGAATTAAGATAGTTATAGTTATAGGAATTGAATCAAAGTTTGTATATGAGTATTACCTTGATTTAGAATGATATCTTACTGTAAACAACAAGGATTTCTTGAGGTTGGATGATCACTTTACAAGATTAAAAGTGAGCTAGTAAACTTGGAAGTATTCTTGATTTTATGAAACTAGAACTTGTAGAATTTATGAAGAACACTTAGAACTTGAAGATGGAACTTGAGAGAGATCAATTAGATGAAGAAAATTGAAGAATGAAAGTGTTTGTAGGTGTTTTTGGTCGTTGGTATATGGATTAGATATAAAGGATATGTAATTTTATTTTCATGTAAATAAGTCATAAATGATTACTAATATTTTTGTAATTTTATGAGATATTTCATGCTAGTTGCCAAATGATGGTTCCTACATGTGTTAGGTGCCTCACATGGGCTGCTAATAGCTGATCATTGGAGTGTATATATCAATAGTACATACATTTAGAAGCCGTGTATTGTACGAGTACGAATACGGGTGCATACGAGTAGAATTGTTGATGAAACTGAACGAGGATGTAATTGTAAGCATTTTTGTTAAGTAGAAGTATTTTGATAAGTGTCATGAAGTCTTTCAAAAGTGTATGAATACATATTAAAACACTACATGTATATACATTTTAACTGAGTCGTTAAGTCATCGTTAGTCGTTACATGTAAATGTTGTTTTGAAACCTTTTGGTTAACGATCTTGTTAAATGTTGTTAACCCATTGTTTATTATATCTAAAGAGATGTTAAATTATTACATTATCATGATATTATGATATATTAATATATCTTAGTATGATATATATATACAGTTAAATGTTGTTGCAACGATAATCGTTACATATATGTCTCGTTTCGAAATTCTTAAGTTAGTAGTCTTGTTTTACATATGTAGTTCATTGTTAATATACATAATGACATGTTTACTTATCATTTATCATGATTAAACATAGTGTAACAATATCTTAATATGATTCATATGTAATTAGTAAGACGTTGTTATAACGATAATCGTTATATACATCGTTTCGAGTTTCTTAACTCAATAAACACAATTTTATGTATATAACTCATTGTTAAAATACCTAATGAGATACTTACTTATCATAATATCATGTTAATTATATATATAATCATATATATGTCATCATATAGTTTTTACAAGTTTTAACGTTCGTGAATCACCGGTCAACTTGGGTGGTCAATTGTCTATATGAAACCTATTTCAATTAATCAAGTCTTAACAAGTTTGATTGCTTAAGATGTTGGAAACACTTAATCATGTAAATATCAATTTCATTTAATATATATAAACATGGAAAAGTTCGGGTCACTACAAAAGGGACACTTGGAAATTAGACACGGCTTAATTTGCTATAATTAAGTAGCTAATGACAAGTCAGCTAATTTAAACTCTCTTTTATATAAATAATATAGATAGATATATAGATATAGATAACAGACCTTTTTATCCGCAATCTTGCAGAATAATGAACAATATTTAATAAATAATTTATAATTGATATTTATTATAATATGAATGGATCGGATATGGATTGGGTGATGTCGTATTCATATTTATTTAGTTTTTCTTCATCCATAACCATATCCATTTAAATTTTCTTCATTCATATTCATATCTATTTAAATTCAATTCATTCATCCATATCCACTAGATTAAGCGGGTTAGCTGATACCCATTGGATATTAAAAAATGTTATAGTATTTCCTGATAGTAATATGTGATTAAAACAAAAATGTTGTAGAGTAAAAATAAATATAACATGACATTATTAAAATCTATCCACAAGAATGTGACGAAGATAGAATTCAAATTGTTAAATTTCTTAATAAATGAAGATTATGAAAAATTAAATATGAAATTTGTATGATTATTTTATTAGATATACGTGTTTAATTGTAATATTTCATTATAATGTTGAAAGTAAAATGTAAATTTGAGGATAAATGCATAATAGTAAATATGTAAATATATATCAATATTTATGTATTTGTATCTGTATATCTGATGTTAATGGATATATCTATGAATGAAAGTTTTCGTTCATGTCCATATTCATTTAGATTCATCCATATCCGTATCCATACCTATTTATATTCATCCATTTCCATCACGAAGCGGGTGGATCGGGTGGATACCCACTAAATCGGGTGGCCGTTGTCATCCCTAAATAGTAAGACCCCTTGTATCACCTCGCTTACGAGGGGTAATATTACTTAACAATATCTAGCTTGACGTCCTTTAAAAGTACACATAATCAGAAAGCATAACAAGCGTACATATATTGTATTGACCCATGAGTCCAGATGAATGGTAAATACATCATACTACTGAATATGTAACTGAGTTTGCATGTTGAAAGTGCGTTATATAAATAGAATCAAATGCTAAAGCTTTTAGGATACTGCTAAGTGGATATGTATAGATAGTTTTATGTTGCACTTTTGGTATTTTCTTCATAAAAAGGTTATTATACTAAACGCGTTGACTGTTGGGTTTTTTATTTGGTTTCCAATTATGTGGTTAGCCCAAGCCCAACAAATTAAGCCCAATTGATTGTTTGACTTGGTCAACCATCAAGGGGCATCTTTAATTTGAAGTTGTGCAGCTGTATTCACAAAAGAGTGCAGAGAGATAGATCAAGAAATTGTGTGAAACCCCAATTCCCGTCTACAGTGACAGCAGGCCAGAAAACCTTCGATCCCCGGAGATCCGACCGTTGAATCTTCTTCATTTTTGGGATGTGTCTTCCTGACATCAGTGCCAACATTTTCAACCGTTGAATTCGTCTCAAGTGGTCTGTAGCTCGAGTTACAGCAGGTCAAACAGTAGCAGAATTTTGGGTGATGAAATTCTTCTTTTGTCTTTAATTGTTTCATATACTTGTTGATTATTGTTGTTCAAGAGTATGATGATGTTGTATACCTCTAGTTGATCTAGAGAAGGATTATTGTATTGCTCTCTTTGTTGATGATAGTGGAATTTAAGTGGCTTACGAGTCCCGTGGTTTTTACTCTCGATTTTGAGGGGTTTTCCACGTAAAAAGTCTCGTGTTTTAGTATGTGCTTGATTATTGTTTAGCTACTGATTTGGAACAGATTTTGGGACTGATTTGGGTTGGTTTTGATATAGCTTGTTTGTTAATTTCCTCACGGGTTCATACGGGTCGGGAAATGCTTGTCAAACGGGTTTGTTTTCGCTTTGTAGATTGCCCGTTGTGATTATTTTCCCATCAAATTGGTATCTAGAGCTTAAGGTTTTTTTATTGACATGTGTGAAAGATGAAAGCTAATACAAGTAAAATGATTAGTTTAAATGGTTCAAATTATCATGTTTGGAAAGGCAAGATGGAGGATCTTCTTTATGTGAAAGATTATTATTTGCCTGTTTTTACTGAGGATAAACCTGAGGAAAAATCTGATGCTCAATGGAAAATTTTGCATAGACAAGTATGTGGGTATATTCGGCAGTGGGTTGATGATAATGTTGTGAATCATATTACTGGGGAGACTGATGCTAAAGCCTTATGGAAAAAGCTTGAGCAGTTATATGAACGAAAGACTGGGAATAACAAGTTGTTCTTAATTAAGCAGATGATGGCTTTGAAGTATCATGATGGGACTCCTATTACAGATCACCTAAATGCATATCAGGGTATTATAAATCAGCTTGCAGGTATGGGTATCAAGTTTGAGGATGAGATTCAAGGTCTCTGGTTACTTGGTACATTACCAGACTCTTGGGAGACTTTTAGGACATCTTTGTCCAACTCTGCACCGAATGGTACTATCACCATGGAATTGGCTAAGGGTAGTATATTGAATGAAGAGATGAGAAGAAAGTCACAAGGTTCCTCTTCACAGTCAGATATCTTGGTCACAGAAACGCGGGGGAGAAGTCATAGTAGAGGTCAGGGTAAAAGAGGCAATCATCGTAGCAGCTCACGCAAAGGCAAATTTGCTAACGTTGAGTGTTATAATTGTCATGAAAAGGGGCACACAAAGTGGTATTGTCCAAAGTTGAAGAATGAGAAGAAAAAGGCATATGACAAGAATAAACAAAAGAAAAGTGATGGTGGTGATGATGATAAGGTTGAAGTTAACGCTATCACAGATGAGTTCTTTGTTTGTATTGATTATGATATGATCAATCTTACTCATGATGACACGAGTTGGATTGTTGATAGTGGTGCTACATGTCATGTTGCAATTTGTAGAGATCACTTCTCATCTTACACTCCAGGTGACTATGGATTTGCTAGGATGGGTAATGCCGGGTTATCAAAGATCGTTGGTATTGGAGATGTTTGTTTGAAATTTGACACGGGAATGGTGTTAGTTTTGCATAATGTAAAACATGTTCCGGATATGAGACTTAATGTTATTTCAACAGGCATTCTTGATGATGATGGTTATTATAACGGTTTTGGTAATGGTATTTGGAAACTAACTCTTGGTTCTATGATAGTGGGAAGAGGCAAGAAAGACTCAAGATTATACATCACGAGTCCGAAGATCATCCAGAACATTGTTAACGCAGTGGACAATGTTGATTCTACTGAGTTGTGGCATAAAAGACTTGGCCACATGAGTGAAAAGGGGATGTCTATCTTGTTCAAGAAGAATGTGTTGTCGGGTGTTAGTGGTATTGATTTGAGTAAGTGTTCTCACTGTTTGGCAGGGAAACAGACCAGAGTTGCGTTTAAGAGTCATTCTACTTTTCGAATGGAGAACGTACTTGATCTAGTTCATTCGGATGTTTGTGGGCCTATGAAGACTAGGACACTTGGTGGATGTTCCTACTTTGTTACATTCATCGATGATCATTCCAGGAAGGTGTGGGTTTATACCTTAAAGTCAAAGGATCAAGTATTTGAAAAGTTTAAAGAATTTCATACACTAGTTGAAAGGCAAACGGGAAAGAAACTCAAGTGTATTCGGACTGATAATGGCGGTGAATACATTGGCAGATTTGATGCTTACTGTAAGGAGAATGGTATTCGGCATCAAAAGACTCCACCAAAGACACCTCAGTTGAATGGCTTGGCAGAGAGGATGAACAGAACTTTGGTTGAGAGAGTTAGATGTTTGCTTTCACATGCAGGGTTGTCCGATTCCTTTTGGGGTGAGGCTTTAAATACGGCAGTTCATATTATTAATCGAACCCCTTGTGTTCCTTTGTGTTTTGATGTTCCTAACAGGGTTTGGAGCGGCAAAGATGTTTCTTACCGTCATTTACGAGTTTTTGGATGTAAAGCTTTTGTTCATGTTCCCAAAGATGAGAGGTCAAAGCTTGATATGAAGACTAAGCCATGTGTATTCCTCGGCTATGGTGAAGATGATTTTGGGTACTGGTTATATGATCCAGTTCAGAAGAAACTTGTACGAAGCCGAGATGTTGTTTTTACAGAAGATCAGATGTTAAAAGATGTTGAGAAGACAGATTCAGTTCCTCAAACTAGTGCTGATCTTGTTGATTTGGATCCAGTTACTCCACAACATGTTGGAGATGATGTTCATAATGATGAACATGGTACTGATGATGATTATGCTCCGGAGCAGGTAGAGATTCCAGTACCAGATGTGCCCCCATTTGTCCCACTTAGGCGGTCTACCCGAGACCGTCATCCTTCTGTTAGGTATTCTGCTGATGAGTATGTATTAGTTACTGATGGGGGAGAGCCAGAATGTTATTCAGAAGCAATGAAAGATGAGCATAAGAAAGAGTGGGGTGAAGCTATGCAAGATGAGATGAATTCCTTGCATGAGAACAATACTTATGAGCTGGTGAAGTTACCTAAAGGCAAAAGAGCTTTGAGAAACAAATGGGTATTCAAAGTGAAGACAGATGAGCTTACTTCACAACCAAGGTACAAAGCTAGGTTAGTCGTTAAAGGATTCAGCCAGAAAAAAGGGTATTGATTTTGATGAGATTTTCTCACCGGTTGTGAAGATGGGATCTATTTGAGTGGTTCTTGGATTAGCTGCTAGTCTTGATCTTGAGGTTGAACAGATGGATGTCAAGACTGCTTTTCTTCACGGTGATTTGGATAAGGAAATCTACATGATGCAACCTGAAGGTTTTCGGGTTAAGGGTAAAGAAAATTATGTTTGTAGACTTCAGAAAAGTTTATATGGGTTGAAGCAAGCACCGAGACAGTGGTATAAGAAGTTTGAGTCGGTTATAGGAAAGCAAGGCTACCGAAAGACAACTTCAGATCATTGTGTTTTCTTTCAGAGGTTTGGTGATGATGATTTCATCATATTGTTGTTATACGTTGATGATATGTTAATTGTTGGTAAAAATATTAAAAGAATTGCGCAGTTGAAGCGAGAATTGAGCAAGTCTTTTGCTATGAAAGACTTGGGGCCAGCAAAACAGATTCTTGGCATTCGGATTTCTAGAGATAGAGGTGCTAAGACGTTACATATATCACAAGAGCAATACATTGAAAAGGTGCTAAGTAGATTCAACATGAAGAATGCTAAAGTGGTTAGTTCCCCTCTTACAAACAACTTTAAGCTAACAGAAAGAGATTGTCCTACTTCAAAGGAGGATGTTGAGGAGATGGATATAGTTCCATATGCGTCAGCAGTTGGTAGCTTGATGTATGCTATGGTGTGTACTAGGCCAGATATAGCTCATGCGGTAAGTGTTGTTAGTCGGTTTATGTCAAATCCAGGTAAGAAGCATTGGGAAGCGGTTAAATGGATTATGAGATACTTACGAGGTACTTCAAAGTTAGGTATCACATTCGGAAATGGAGAGCCGGTGCTTGTTGGTTATACAGACTCAGATATGGCAGGAAACAAAGATAACATGAAATCCACTTCTGGATATTTGATGACTTTCGCAGGGGGAGCAGTTTCATGGCAATCAAGGTTACAAAAGTGTGTTGCATTGTCTACAACCGAGGCTGAGTATATGGCAGCAACAGAAGCGTGCAAAGAACTATTGTGGATGAAAAGGTTTCTACAAGATCTTGGGTTTAAGCAATCACGATATGTGGTTCTTTGTGATAATGAGAGTGCGATTCATTTGGCTAGAAATTCTATGTATCATAAGCGGACAAAACATATAGATGTGCGGTATCATTGGATTAGAGAACGTCTTGAAGATGGTTCGTTTGAACTTGATAAAGTTCATACCGATGATAATGGTTCCGACATGTTCACAAAGGCTTTAGCAAGTGAGAAGCTTAAGGTATGTTGCTCGATCGCCGGGATGGCGATCCCTTCCTCATAATTGGAAAGGGGGAGATTTGTTGGGTTTTTTATTTGGTTTCCAATTATGTGGTTAGCCCAAGCCCAACAAATTAAGCCCAATTGATTGTTTGACTTGGTCAACCATCAAGGGGCATCTTTAATTTGAAGTTATGCAGCTGTATTCACAAAAGAGTGCAGAGAGATAGATCAAGAAATTGTGTGAAACCCCAATTCCCGTCTACAGTGACAGCAGGCCAGAAAACCTTCGATCCCCGGAGATCCGACCGTTGAATCTTCTTCATTTTTGGGCTGTGTCTTCCTGACATCAGTGCCAACATTTTCAACCGTTGAATTCGTCTCAAGTGGTCTGTAGCTCGAGTTACAGCAGGTCAAACAGTAGCAGAATTTTGGGTGATGAAATTCTTCTTTTGTCTTTAATTGTTTCATATACTTGTTGATTATTGTTGTTCAAGAGTATGATGATGTTGTATACCTCTAGTTGATCTAGAGAATGATTATTGTATTGCTCTCTTTGTTGATGATAGTGGAATTTAAGTGGCTTACGAGTCCCGTGGTTTTTACTCTCGATTTTGAGGGGTTTTCCACGTAAAAAGTCTCGTGTTTTAGTGTGCTTGATTATTGTTTAGCTACTGATTTGGAACAGATTTGGGGACTGATTTGGGTTGGTTTTGATATAGCTTGTTTGTTAATTTCCTCACGGGTTCATACGGGTCGGGAAATGCTTGTCAAACGGGTTTGTTTCCGCTTTGTAGATTGCCCGTTGTGATTATTTTCCCATCATTGACTTCATCCAGGATGACTAATTGCGGATTATGTGAAAATCCTAAGCTAATTGCAAGATAACAAAGACAAGTACATAAATCAAGGCAGTCGATCCTTGGACATACAAACTAAACAAAGAGGAATTAATCAAATGAAAACTCCCAACATAATTAACGACTCATTGATGTTCATTTGCTAAAAGTTAGATTTGTAGAAAAATGTCACAAATGCAATAATAAAACATAATCATTTTTGTCAATATCAATCTAATCAAATAATTAACTAATGAATGCATAACAACCATTAAGGCAATTATCAGATCTTAAAAGGTAACATCATATCTTTTTAAGAAAAGAACAGTAGAGTCTAACGATAAGAAGCCAGTAACCGTACTTGGGCTATAATCGATGGGAAGGCTGTAAGGATTCAAAAGATTACCAAGTTTCCATATCCATATATGTTTATGTCTAAAATCAATTTAGTTAACATAGAAAGCGGAAGCATTTTGATTTTAATCTTTACCAAGTTTAACCACTTAAACATGAATCCCAAAATAGATCAAGTCAAGATAATATGCTTACAAAGTAAGAGAGCTAGTTTAGAGTTATACCTACTCCAAGTTAGGAGGTAATAAATGGATGAAGATGAAGATGATGAAGATGATGAACTAGCAAGTTTCTAACTTGAAACCTCAAGCTTGTAATACCCCAAACTTATCACCAACACCCTAGCTTTGGTTAGGATTTATGAACACTTGATTTTAGCTTGTAAAAAAGAAAAAGAACCTCCTTTCTCCCTTGAATAAATCACGGCCAGAATACAGCAAAAAGGGGAGAAGAATGCAGTTTTTTTCTTAATGTTTTGATGTGTATTCAAGTATTTTTTGGTCTCCCACAAACCTTGGTTATTATGCTCCTCAAAAATAGAAGCAACCATACAAAAGGCTAGTCAATTTGCATGCTTGCATAGACTCCCATGCCACTTCTATTTTGTTTATAAAATAAGTTTTATAAACAAAAGGGGATTTTATAAAACCATTTATATACTTGCACATTAATTATGTAAATTTTATATAAAACCAAATATATAAAATTGTAACATAACATTATTAATTATTTAACCTATAAATAATTAAATCCATAATATATAAATTATTCCATAATTTATATAATACACATCAAATAATATTTAAGAAAACCATTTTTCTTAAAGTTCAAGTGTCGCGTATTTGATCAATGAACCAATCGTTAAAATCAAATACAAATAAGGTGTCGGTAAGTTTGTTATTGGGTATGACCCGACTTGGATCATAACACGTCAGCCACATTAATTTAATATATCTCTCGGGCATACGAAATACCTTCAATCTCCCACTTGCACGAGAAACATAAGAAATTAATGCAAGTGATGGATACAGCCTAACACACCGTCCATCACCCCTAATATGTTATGACTTTGTGCCATTCAATAACATCATCCCTTTCGAGTTCCCATCTCGAATATGATTAGGTGAATCTTTCATTATTTCCTTTCGTCCTAGATGTCATGTTAAATCCAAGAGATACAGAGTGATCACTCTCTTATAGATTTAACTTTTCAGGCCTTAGACATCTGACTCTCAACGAATAAGAGGGACAAATTCCATCTTGACTACATACGTTCTAGATATACACTTTGTAATATACCTGAGTTCTTCCTTATGTACTACCATGTTTCAGAATAGCGAAGGAAAGAATCAAGGCACAGTACTTGGTGAATATCCGAACCCAATATGTGTCTCAGGTCAGAGGATATAATGATATTCTCCTTTACTCAAGATTACATGTGATCAACCACAAAGGCTCCATATAGTAAATCTTGAGAGCGGGTCTTCCAATATTTGTGTCCCACAAATATCTATGAACCTTGGTCGCAACCTTGCCCTACATTCACCATTTGAATGTTAACCAATCCAAGTTCATAATAGCCTAAACCTCACACTTGTTCCCACAAATGTGATCAACTACGGAATTTCGAATAATAGTTTATTCATGGATAAAATATGCAAAATTGGAACATGACTCATAAATAAATTAATGCCATAATCATATTAATGAATTTGAACTAATTCGTTCCGTTACAATACATAAAGTAGATCAATTCCAATCACTAGAATATCGAAGCCCTAACGCACAAACATGTCCCTCATGTTTTGGCCCATGTAAAAGCTTCGTGAGTGGATCCGCAACATTATGATCTGTGTGAACTTTGTGAATACATATCTTTCCCTTTTCAACCTCATCCCTGATGTAGTTGAATCTCCGCTCAATGTGACGAGTCTTTTGATGAGCACGAGGTTCCTTGATTTGAGCAATCGCACCCTCGTTGTCACAAAAGATCTCAAGAGGGTCCTGAATGGAAGGGACCACTCCTAACTCGTCGATGAATTTCTTCATCCATGCAGCTTCCTGAGCTGCCAGTGAGGCGGCAATGTACTCCGACTCTGTAGTGGATAACGCAACAACTTCCTGTTTCGCACTCTTCCAAGAGACCGCACCACCATTTAACATGAATACATAACCGGATTGTGACCGAGAGTCATCTCGATCAGTTTGGAAACTCGCGTCCACGTAACCTTTTACAACGAGTTCCTCCTCACCAGACCCATATATTAGAAACATATCCTTAGTCCTTCTAAGGTATTTCAATATACATTTAACCGCAGTCCAATGACTATTTCCTGGGTTATTCTGGTATCTACTTGTCAAGCTTAGAGCGCATGACACATCCGGTCTAGTACATATCATTGCATACATGATAGACCCAATAGCAGATGCGTATGGGACTTTCTTCATTCTCTCTTGTTCATCTTTCGTGGTAGGACACTGAGATGAATTGAGAACGGTTCCTCTTTGAATAGGTACCAAACCTTTCTTAGAGTTTTCCATCTTGAACCTTTTCAAGACCTTATCAATGTATGTACTTTGACTTAAGCCTATCAATCTCTTGGATCTATTCCTATAGATTCCAATCCCCAATATATATTGTGCTTCTCCAAGATCCTTAATGGAGAAGCAACTTTTTAACCAAGTTTTGACCTCTTGCATTGTGGTTATATCATTCCCAAATAATAATACGTCATCCACATATAGCACAAGGAACATTATGGAGCTCCCACTAGCCTTCTTGTATACACAAGCTTCATCACCATTTTTAATAAAGCCAAATTTCTTTGCCTCTTCATTAAAACGATGATTCCACATTCTCGATGCTTGTTTCAACCCATAGATTGATTTCTTTAACTTGCATACTTTTTTAGGATTTTTCGGATCGACAAAACCTTCGGGCTGTACCATATAGACATCTTCCTCAAGATATCCATTTAGGAAAGCGGTTTTGACATCCATTTGCCAAATTTCGTAATCATAATGAGCAGCGATGGCAAATAATATCCTAATAGACTTTAGCATTGCCACAGGCGAGAAGGTTTCATCATAGTCAACCCCTTGAGTTTGAGTGAAACCCTTTGCTACAAGTCTAGCTTTGTATGTATCCAAGTTTCCATGTATGTCGGTTTTCATCTTGAAAATCCACTTGCAATCAACTAGCTTAGAGCTAGGAGGTTGCTCAACAAGTTCCCAAACTTGGTTTTCATACATGGATTGCATCTCGGCGTTCATGGCTTCCTGCCATTTATCTTTATCTATCCTTGATAAAGCATCTTTGTAGTTTGTCGGTTCATCCAAATCAACCGTATAGCAACCATCCACGAGAAACCCATATCTCTCGGGAGGATTACTAATCCTACTAGATCTTCGAACGTCTTGTGTACCTTGATCATCCACTTGATCATTTTCAGCATCCTCATGTTGAGTGCTAGTGTCAACCAATTGTGTATCATCGGCTTGATCTTGTACCTCTACAAGATCTATTTTTCTTTCACCATCACCTTCCATAAGGAACTTGGTTTCAAGGAATTCCGCTTTCCGAGCTACAAATACCGTTTGCTCGGATGGATCATAGAAGTAATATCCCATGTCATCTTTGGGATATCCTATGAAGATACACTTTGTGGATCGAGCATGTAGCTTATTTGCTACATAACGCTTAGGATAAGCTTCACATCCCCATACTTTCAAGTATGAAAGAGAAGGAGGTTTTCCAAACCACATCTCATGAGGAGTTCGTTCCACTTTCTTGGTTGGGGCCATATTTAAAATACGAGCCGCGGAGCTTAGACAATAACCCCAAAATGATAGAGGTAACGAGCTTCTAGCCATCATAGATCGAACCATATCCATTAGGGTTCGGTTCCTCCTTTCGGATACTCCATTAAGTTGGGGTGTTCCGGGTGGAGTAAGTTGTGAGATGATCCCACAACTCCTAAGATGATCTTGGAAGGCATCGCTTAGGTATTCACCTCCTCTATCGGTACGAAGTACCTTGATTGTCCTATTGAGTTGATTTTGTACCTCGTTTTGATATTCTTTGAATGCTTTAAACGTTTCGTCCTTGTGTCTTAGTAAATAGACATATCCGAAACGACTAAAGTCATCAATGAAAGTAACAAAGTATCTTTCACCATTCCTAGTCATGGGTTTAAAGGGTCCACATACATCCGAATGTATTAATCCCAATAAATCTTTAGCCCTTTCATAGGTCCCTTTGAAAGGTGCTTTAGTCATCTTGCCTTGTAAACAAGATTCACATACTTCAAACGAATCCATTTCATTTGATTTCAAAAGTCCATTCTTTTGAAGTGTATGTATTCGGTTCTTGTTTATGTGACCAAGGCGACAATGCCATAAGTAGGAATCACTCAAATCCCTTTTGAGTTTCTTGGTGCTTGTATGGTACATTGAGCTACTAGATGATGTGTCATCATGAACCAATTCATAAATTCCATTTGAAGGCGAAGCCTTGAAATAGAATACATTATCTTTAGAAACATGAATATCATCATCAATAAAATTAACAACGTAACCACATTGTTTTAAGCGAGAAATAGAAATAATGTTTCTACACAAATCCGGAGCATACAAAACATTTTCTAAAATAAGTTCCAATCCGCTTGGAAGCTTCAAAATAAAATCTCCTTGAGCTTTAACATGCACCTTTGCACCATTGCCCATATAGAGACTTGATGTTCCCACCTTATGATCACTTCTTTTGAACCCCTGCAAAGAATTGCAAATATGAGTTCCACATCCCGTGTCTAATACCCATGTATTAGAAGAAGTAATACCAAGCTCTATATATACCATATATATATTACCTGAGGTTTGCCCTGCATCCCTCTTGTCCTTCAACTCTTTAAGATAGACCGGACAGTTTCGTTTCCAATGACCCATCTCACCGCAACCGAAACATGGGTCTTCCTTGGGGTTTGCCTTCTCGGCTACCTTTTGCTTCTTAGCCTTGTTGATGGTTGGGGTAACCATCTTCCCCTTCCCTTTGCCTTGATGGGCGGGTCCTTTTCTCTTAGCCACTTTTGGCTTAGAGGTGTTACCTTTAGACCCACTTTGATCGATTGCTAACACGGGTAAAGCCCTTTTACCCATGCTTGTTTCCGCCGTCCTAAGCATACCATGAAGCTCACCTATGCTCTTATCCATCCCATTCATGTTGTAATTAATTACAAATTGATCAAACCTCTTTGATAGGGAGTTAAGGATAAGATCGGTGGCTAACTCATTAGATATGTTAAGGTTGAGACGGTTAGCACGATCGATAAGGCTTTTCATCTTAAGTACATAAGATGAAACCGATTGGGATTCGTCCATACGACAAGCATGAAGCGCCCGAACCGTTTCGAAACGCTCAACACGTGCTTGTTGGAGAAACATCTCCTTCAATTGTGTTATCATGTCGTAAGCGCTATGATGCTCGAAATCCTTTTGGAGTTCGGGTATCATAGTCCCAAGCATTAAGCATGAGACTTGAAGGGAGTCGTGGCAATACTTATCGTAAGAGGCCATTGCCTCCACATCACTCTCATCCGGTTGATCGGGAATGGGGTCCTCAAGCACATACATTTTATCCTCTTGTTTGAGGACAATCCGAAGATTGCGGAACCAATCCATAAAGTTTGTATGGTTGAGTTTGTCTTTCTCGAGGAGAGACCGTAACGATAGGTTGTTAAAGTTAAGTGGTGCGTTGTTCATGTTGTTGTTGTTATTAGCGGCCATCTACAAAATTCAACAAAGTTCCTTTAAGTATTGATTTCAAATTTAATAGACAATACCCTTTAATTTGTTTTATTAAATGTTAGAATCCAACGGTAAATCAAATTTCGGTTAGGTGACCTTTATCCCGTCATTTGATTTAGCTAGGTAGTCATAATGACAATTGCAATCCTTTTGCAACTTCTAAGTTATGGGATCATGCAATCCTTTTGCATGGCATATTAATCCCATCAACGCCTATTTGTTCCTCATGCTTCGGTGACCCTAAGTTCATGATTCCCAAATCAAGTCGTCCTACTTGTGTAGACATGTAGACTTAACATACAAGTGGTTAGGTGACCTTTATCCCACAAGCATGCAAAGTGTACTTTATTCATATTAGTTCACTCATGACGGTTAGGTGACCTTTATCCCATCATGAGATTCCTAATATGTCTAAGTGTTTCCACAAAAGGATGGCGTTTAACTTGTTTATCTTGTATTAGTAAAGGGATTTTAGGTTTTCTACATTCTAGTTTAGAAAACAAAGTGCTATACACCAACATGCATTTGGTGTGTAGTATGTTTATGAAAAACCCATTTTCATGTGCCTTTTAGTAACCAATTACTAGTTTTAACCATTTCATTACCCTTTTAAATAAACCATTTTATTCAAGTCTAATAACCAATTATTAGTGTCATTTTGTTATGTTTTATTATAACCAATTATAATGTATTATGCAAGTTCTTAACATGTGATGATCTTGAAGCAACCAAACATACAAACATACACAAACATGCATAACAAAGTGTTCACAATCAAGAGCCATTTTGGTGGACATTTGTTTAGCCAAAAAACAAATGTCACCTAAGAGTGTTAACCAAAGTAAGAGATTTTTACCAAAATCTCCCACTTAATCTTGTAATCTTCAAATGCTCCATCTTGTAATCTTCATCTTCATTTTACAAAATTATATCCTAATACAATTTTTCTAGAAAATGAAATAACAACCTATTCTATTTTACAAACCAAAATAGAACAAATTACATACAAAATTACAAGATTAATTACAACCTTTCCAAACCAAAAATTACAAAATTATTACAACCATAAGAATGAATATTACAAATCAAGAATAATCACCAAATCATTCAACCAAACAAACACACGGTCTAGGCTCGATTGTGAACAACAACATAACAATAATCTTGGCCAAACTTGAAGTCCAAACCCACTTTTGGAGCTCCAAAAAATTCGGCCTACACCATAAACCCCACCAAAACTCAAAATTTTTACATTCTACTTTCATGCATGTTAGTAGATTGTAAAATAAATGAGTTTTCTAGCCAAAAACAAGAAGCATATTCCTATGACTTTGGCTCTTGATACCATTGTAAGGATTCAAAAGATTACCAAGTTTCCATATCCATATATGTTTATGTCTAAAATCAATTTAGTTAACATAGAAAGCGGAAGCATTTTGATTTTAATCTTTACCAAGTTTAACCACTTAAACATGAATCCCAAAATAGATCAAGTCAAGATAATATGCTTACAAAGTAAGAGAGCTAGTTTAGAGTTATACCTACTCCAAGTTAGGAGGTAATAAATGGATGAAGATGAAGATGATGAAGATGATGAACTAGCAAGTTTCTAACTTGAAACCTCAAGCTTGTAATACCCCAAACTTATCACCAACACCCTAGCTTTGGTTAGGATTTATGAACACTTGATTTTAGCTTGTAAAAAAGAAAAAGAACCTCCTTTCTCCCTTGAATAAATCACGGCCAGAATACAGCAAAAAGGGGAGAAGAATGCAGTTTTTTTCTTAATGTTTTGATGTGTATTCAAGTATTTTTTGGTCTCCCACAAACCTTGGTTATTATGCTCCTCAAAAATAGAAGCAACCATACAAAAGGCTAGTCAATTTGCATGCTTGCATAGACTCCCATGCCACTTCTATTTTGTTTATAAAATAAGTTTTATAAACAAAAGGGGATTTTATAAAACCATTTATATACTTGCACATTAATTATGTAAATTTTATATAAAACCAAATATATAAAATTGTAACATAACATTATTAATTATTTAACCTATAAATAATTAAATCCATAATATATAAATTATTCCATAATTTATATAATACACATCAAATAATATTTAAGAAAACCATTTTTCTTAAAGTTCAAGTGTCGCGTATTTGATCAATGAACCAATCGTTAAAATCAAATACAAATAAGGTGTCGGTAAGTTTGTTATTGGGTATGACCCGACTTGGATCATAACACGTCAGCCACATTAATTTAATATATCTCTCGGGCATACGAAATACCTTCAAAGGCAGCATTTGATACCGTACTTGGGCTATAATCGATCGCCGTCAGAAACATATAACCCTCTCACGGTCATTTTGTATTTTTGTTTGTATTTATTCTTTTTGTTAAAAATAAAATACATGCATATGTACTCATCAATCATCATATGTCATATGTATAAACATATAATAACCTGCATATTAATATTAATATCAACTATCTTGCAAACATATATCTTTTTCCAAAGTATTTGTGGCACTACATATAAATGGTTCCATATAACATAACACAAGAAGAAAAAAAAGAAAAAAAAATTACAAAAGCTTTCTAGCTAGTTGTACTAACAACTGACAAATCTATAGCTTTATGTTGGTGTTAAGAATAAAAAATAACTACCCTATTCCTTTCTATATATTCATATAACAAGCAATAAAACTCATTGCAACAGAATAACACATTTCCAAAAAAAATATATATATATTATAACATCAAACCTACAATCTAATACTCGGTATCTAATGCATATACATATTACATTACATAAATTATGTATAATACCACGAATATTAACATCTCGCTACTTCAAGTGAGACTTGAACTCAAAAGCTCCACACATTGTGATATACTGAATATATCATGTTAAGAGAAACCGATTAGTCATTTAGATTATTTAGTCCGTTGGAACTTGGACCACCAATAATTGTTCATATATATTATGACTACATGGACATATCGTAGGCCATTTAAATTATAAAGGGCTTAGCTAATGTGGATAACATAAATGAAGGTACATCAAAAGTGACTACTATCAAGTTACAATTCATAAAATGTATAGTGACTACTATATCAGGTTACAAAATGATAGCCCATTTTGGTGGTGGCAAGTAAATGCTTCACTGGTCCTAAAATGCAACCTGAATAATAAGGAACTATGACTCGTATTAATGTGTCACACTGACAGATACCAATATCACAGAATTTAGTCATGGCCGGCAAGAAAATGGTGATTTCGTACAAACAAGTTGGTAATTGGTTGATAAACCAAATTTTGTTTTGAAAACTGAAGCAAGCAGTTAAGCTTACATCCTTCTAGTTGATCCTAGCACTAAACTTTCTAGATGAAACTTATGGTAAGAAAAAGAAAAAAAAAAAGCTCGAACTTAAACATTCCCACTATTATTCCTAGAGGGCCCAATGGTGTACCATGCACTTTATGCAATTAGTTTCGAACCACACAATTCAAATTTCCTGTGGTATAACCAACTTTCTGTTTCAAGAAATAGATGCTTTGCCGAATTGAGGCCAACTTCGACTCTCAAGTCATTTTACATACAGAATACAGATCACCATTAAACGAGCTATCAATGCAAGAAGATAAGGCTATGTGTTATGCATTTTGAGGTGTGAAACGTAAAATATACTTGTTCTCTTTTGGGATACTTGGCAACTTAGTGTTTGTCATTGAAGTATGTTCACTAGGTTCTGTTTTATTCTAAATCTGGATTCATCCAAGAGTTGTCTAATGAATTCGTTAAACACGTTAATTTCAGATTAAGAAGAGTTTAGGTAAGTAGAGAGGTGTTTCAAACTACACATTTTAAACCAACGTTTAGGCTCTTGTAATGAACTAACCTAAACTCGAGGATCGGCTATACCTGATAAATCTTCAAATTGTTGGGTTCTTATATCTGAATAAGGCATAGCAAAAGAAAAATAGAGAACCAAAAAATATAAAAATTGGTATTTGCTTACATCCTTATTCCTTAAACTATCTCCATTCTTCATTATTCATCTTCGATGTGACATTTTAATTCAACAAATAACTAGGCCAGTAGTATAAAACTTATTTTTTATGAATATATTCCACATCAGATCAACATGTTCAAGAGATTATTTTACTTAACTATTTGTCTTATTTCAACATGAATACATCATGATCATAGTTTAACCATCCCTAAATATAGTTAAACTTTTTAAGTTGAATACATATCCCTGATTAAAGTGAAAAAGTTGATAAGTATTTACCTAGATAACATATTACTAGAATGTGTCTTTGAAAAAAGGAATCAAAAGTAAAGGTAGATTTTGAATTTTAAAGAACTGGGAGGGACGTCTAATGAACCTTTCTATATGTTAGAAACATGTATAAAAAACTAACATACGTACTGTTCGAATTAGGAAATGAGTGTCAAATACGTAACATAAGCCTAGAATTTACCTCTTCGGGCAATACTGAATTATCTATAATGACTGCTCCGTCTCTATATAAACCCCACGATCCCTTTGCTCTCCCACTAACAGGATCCTCTTCAGCAAACACCCTATACAAGATTCACTCATTAGTAAATAAAAAGATAAAGAAAGAAAAAAAACTCGAAATTTATTCATGACGCTTCCCACAACATTTTTCTACGCACTTATATTTTTAAGTTCGCTTTTCTCGTATTATATATTCAAAAAAGAGAAGAGGCATAAAAAATCAGCTAGGCTTCCCCCAGGCTCAATGGGTTGGCCTTGCATTGGAGAGACTCTCCAAATGTACACACAAGACCCAAATATTTTTTTCGCCTCAAAGCAGAAAAGGTTTGTATATAACAGCAATGAAAATCGAGTTTTTATCACCCAATTTTGCACTAAATATAAAATTAACGGTATTATTTTTAATGATTAATAGATATGGAGACATATTCAAAACTCGAATACTTGGATATCCATGTGTTATGCTAGCAAATCCTGAGGCAGCTCGGTTTGTGCTAGTTGAACAACCTCATTTGTTCAAACCAACATACCCGAAAAGTAAAGAGGAGTTGATCGGACCTTCAGCCCTGTTTTTTCACACGGGGAATTATCATGCTCGCATGAGGAAGCTAGTTCAAAGCTCGTTTTCTCCCGAAGTAAACCGCAAGTTGATCACCGATATCGAAAGAATAGCCATATCGAGCCTGGAATCATGGGCCAATGGTCAAGTCATTAACACCTTTCAAGAGATGAAGAAGGTATGGATCTTAAATATTATTTACCAATCATGAGTCCAGCTTTCTTTGATTAACAAAAATAAATATAACGGCTCTTCTTTTTTTTTTTTTTACAGTTTGCGTTTGAGGTAGGCATTTTGTCTATCTTTGGACACTTAAACAAAATATGTACAGATAAGCTTAAGGAGAACTATATTATCCTGGAAAAAGGTTACAACAGTTACCCAACAAAGCTACCAGGAACTGCATATCATAAATCTACAATGGTAAATACTATTTTCTGTTTCTATTTTCGTGAGTTATATACTTATATGCTGTCCTGTAACTGAACTTCATTGCTGATATTATTATACGAATAAACCAACACTTACAGGCAAGGAGAAGGCTGAATCAGATTATTGGTGAGGTTGTGCGAGAACGGAAGGAGAATAAATTGTTAGCAAACAATCTCTTAAGTCATCTCTTGAACTACAGAGACGAAAAAGGAAACACGTTACGTGACGAAGAAATAGCAGATAACATTATCGGGGTATTGTTTGCAGCTCAAGATACAACAGCTAGTGTCCTAACATGGATACTAAAGTATCTAAGTGATGATCCCAAACTTCTAGATGTCGTTAAGGTACGACACTAATAAAAGTGATTATAGTGACTCTAAAAGTGATTACATTTGTGATTATGACATAACTTAGTTTTGTTTTTTCTTTTTACATTTTCTATAGCATATATGATTATGATTATTAATACAGGCCCACATGCCTGTAACTCTTTTTTATAGAATCAACTTACTGAAGAGCTTCTACGTGATGGCAGGGAGAGCAAAAGGCAATCTGTGAAACTGATGAATATGCGGAGAAGCGGAGTTTGACTTGGTCAATGACAAGAAAAATGCCACTTACATATAGAGTATGTACTGATACAAAAAAGCTTGAAAATACAATTGGTTCTAAACTCGTTGGTTTATCACAAAGTACATCTTAATTACTAACATATATGCCAATCAACTTCAGGTAATATTAGAGAGCTTAAGGAAGGCAAGTATTATATCTTTTACTTTCAGAGAAGCAGCAGTTGATGTTGAATATGAAGGTTAGTGACAGTAGATTAAAGGAAAATATATATATATATATATATATATATATATATATATATATATATATATATATATATATATATATATATATATATATATATATATATATTTCTTCGAAGTTAAACCCATTTTCCGAGTGATTATACAAGACTAATGCATCGATTGATGTATATGAAAAAACAGGATACCTTATTCCAAAAGGTTGGAAGGTGATGCCATTGTTCAGGAATATCCACCACAATCCTGAATTTTTTGCTGATCCTGCAAAATTTGACCCCTTCAGATTTGAGGTATGAATGTAAACGCCTGTCAAAGTTTACACATATGTACACGATTTATGCAGAAGTGGAAAGACATCTATAAGAACGTCTATTTACGAATTCATTATTCTTTGTGCAGAATCCTCCAAAACCTAACACATACATGCCATTTGGCAACGGAATACACGCGTGTCCAGGAAATGAACTTGCAAAGCTTACAATGCTTGTTCTACTTCACCACATGCTTACAAAGTATAGGTATGATTTTCACGTGTAAACTCAAAGAAAAATATGTGTTTGACATGCTGATTTGGTTACCGTCGGTACTTTTGTAATACAGGTGGCAATTGGTGGGCCCGGCAAACTTAATACAGTATAGTCCGTTCCCAATTCCAGAGCATGGCCTCCGAGCTAGGTTCATTAAGGAATTTTAATAGCCGACTAGTGTTCTTTCTAGCAAGAACGCCTACTTAATTTATATACGACTACCAGCGAAGACTATGCATGCCCAATATTTTTTCCCAGGGCCTAGCTACAGCATACAGCTACATAATACTTTATGTAAATTACCATTTATATTTGTATAATGTGAAAGTACCATTGTAATAATAATCAATGTGCTTACATGTATGCAACAATAAAAAAAAAACTCCTATTTTGAGTATAATTGTCTTCTTCCTATGTTAACCAAAGACTCTTAATCAGTCCTTTTATTTATCTTCTACAGAGTATTTCTTTTAGGACGTATATGCTTTTGCCAAGAGAAACTTTTTAATATACAAAGCCTTGCTATCTTTTAGGACACACCATGTTACAAATCACCATTAATCGAACTACAACATACATGAGGATCAATCTTAATCACATTAGCAGAATCATTTTTTGTTAATCTTATAGAATTTTTATGTATGTATCTAAATGGACATTGCGAATTCAAAATGAAAACTCAATGAGGTCCTAAAAAAGTTTTCAAAGCTAATTATTTTGTAAGGGTACTTTAATGGTTGTTTACCTCTAAAAAAACTTTAAATTTAAAATATATATGGGGTCCTTAGTGGTGTCCTACAGCATAAAACGATTGAATGGTTACAATGGCTATCAAATCCACCTCAATATTGTATAGATTAGGATAAAATAGTATATTTGGTTTGTGTATTTTGTTTAGAGTTGCTCCCTTTGCAACATGTTTTTCGAGTTCTTCATAGTGCCCAAATCATTGTAATGGGCGCTATTCTCGTGTTGTACCACTTTTATCTCGTGCTATAAAATGTTTGCCTTTCGAAAAAAAAAAAAATTCAAAGTAGTGGGGTCATAGGACCCCACAACCCTACCATTGTATGTGTAGAGGTAGGATGTGGACTGTTAGTGCATATTTTGTAATCCCTAGTTCCATGAACTTGAACGTTTTATTCGATCATGTTGTAACCTGTAATATTGTTAAACGTTGATTGTCGATGTGTTATGTTATATTTGTAAACGTTTAAATATAATTCGTAATATTATTCGACAGTCGGCCGACTGACATGGTCAGTCGACCGACTGTCATCCACTGTCGACCGACATAGGAACTGAGGTATTTAAGCCTAATTAATCTTCATTAATTTGGTTAACAACTCTGCACATTACACACACACGAAAACAGTTCTTGGTCGAGTCTCTCTCAATCTTCATGTTCAAATACCACAGAATGTCAGTCTAGGCTTCGTGTTTATCAAGATCTAGTCTTGGTTTGACTTGTACGAACCCGAAAACCCATAGATATTCGTTTAAGCTCTTTCTAGTGTTATTCCGCCTCTAGATCGTGTTAGGTTGATTCTAAGATCCTCTCTCAGCGTCTACAAAGTGGTATCAGAGCATTGGCTTGCTGAATCAATTGTTTTAAACGAGTTCTTGGTATATTTTTGGGTCAAAAAAAATTGGTTTTGGATTGAATTTTGTATACTTTTACGTTAAACCTTTGGTTTTAATTGCTTTAGAGTGTTTACAGAAGTCATTCTTAGTTGCTTAAGGTGTTGGTCAGTAGTTTTAGTTCGAAAATTGAGCTTGAAATCGTTTAGAAGTCAAAAACCTGATTTTTTTTGGATTCTAGCTCTGAAAGAAAGTACAGTCGACCGACTTATGAGACAATCGACCGATTTTCGTGTATTTCGACCGATTGTCATTAGTTCGACCGATTGTCTTTAAACCGACCGACATATGATAAACCGACCGACTTAAGTTGTAAACCGACCGACTTAAGTACTAAACCGACCGATTGAAGGAACATCGACCGATTGAAAAAAATACTACCATTTGCCTAAATGTAAACAGAACTTCGACCAATTAATCATTGACAGTCGACCGACTGTAGCTTTTCATCGACCGACTGTATCTGTTCATCGACCGACTGTCACCAACAGTCGACCGACTTAGGATCAGATTCAACGTTAATTAAATTTTAAAATGTCTGATCAGGCAATGGCAATTACTTCCAGCGTTCAAAACATTTTACTATCTGATAGTGAATCAGGCAGTGCCAATCGTGCTCCTAGACTTGATAATACAAATGATTACATTAGATGGAGGGCTAGGTTCATGAATTACATTAGAGGCCTTGATCCTAGAATGTGGGATTTGATACAACATGAATATAAAGAGCCTTTAGGTACTGATGGTAATAGTAAAAAGTATGAAGATTATAGCGTGACAGAAAAAGAAACATATGCCTTAGAATGTAGATGTTATGCTCAATTGACCCAGGGTTTAGACGGTGATATTTATCATCAATATCAAATGCACTTAACTTCATATTCTCTTTGGAATGCTATTAAGATAGGTGTCGAAGGAAATAAGGCGTATCGTGAAAAGAAAGCTAAAGTAATCAAAAGTGAATGGAAAAGGTTTGCTGCTCTAAGTCATGAAACGTTAGAAGAGACAATCATTCGTTATCGTCATCTTGTCTCTGAATTGGGTAACTTAGGTGTAGAAGTTACAGAACAGAAAGCTATCAAACAATTAACAGATGGTTTACCACACAAGTGGGATGCGTTTATTGAACAGATAGAAGACAGAGCTTCGTCTGCTGGTGAATCACTGACCCTAGATAAATTCACATCAAAATTGATGGTAAAGGACTTGGATATGGAAACCAAGAAGAAACGTCTTGAGGGTCAACAGAGTCCTATAATTTACAAAGCTGGTACTTCTGGATTGAGCAATGTTCGTGCTCCCTTACAAACAGCGTTTGTTTCTAATGATAGTGCTGTAAATAGATCACAACCTGCTCAAAATGTGATGTTTCCAATCCAAGTAAATAAGCCTAGTAGTACAAATCAGTCCACCATTAGACAGGAGCCAAAAACTGTAGTTCTCAACACTGAGAATTTAAGAACTAGGCCCCTTTCAGTTGTAGAGGAAGATATGGCTTTAGTTGCTTTGGTAGTTAATTCTTATAATGAAATGGTTGGTGGTCAAATTGGTAATGCTCATTTAGAAGCAGAAGATTATGAGCAGATTGATGAGGATGAACTTGAAAAGATGGATATCCTCTGGGCTATGGGTAGTGTGATTAGACGAGCGAAGAAATTTCTGAAAATGACAGGTCAACAGAGCTTAGGTGTTACTAGAGATACTAAGTTAGGTTTTGATATGTCAAAAGTGAGATGTTTTAATTGCAATGAGTTAGGACACTTCAAAAGAACATGTACCAGGCCACAGAAAACTGGTTTTCACAACCCATTTCACAATCAGTATAATAAGACAAAGGTTAATGTGCCAGTTGAAACAACGAGCGGTGATACTATCAGAAATGATAAAGCAAAAGGCTTAATTGCAACATATTCAGACGAAGGTTGTGATTGGACAGTATTTGCTGATGATGAAAATCATGCTAACGTTGTTAGAATGCCTAAGACCGAAGAAGAAACTGAAAGTGAGAAACAAGAAAGAGAGAAAGCTGGCTGTGTTGGTACTGCGAATGAATGCATGTGTTACATCTGCAAGATGGAAGCAAGAATTGAGCGAACTTATGCAATGATCAGATATGTTAGAAGAGGTGTTCTTAACAAGAGAGTGTATGAGAAGTTCAAATACGCAATGCACAATGATGGCGATGTATGGACGGATTACAGTAGTTCGTCTTCATCAGATGGAGAAACTATTGTAGTAGATGATGTCAAGACTTCAGTTGAGTTGAATAATTCTGACTGTTCCAGTTCTAGTTCAGAATCTGAACCTGAATCAGAGACTGAAGAAAAGCAGTATGCGTTCATGGCAAACACATCAAGTGACTCTAAGGTACAAACTGAATTTCCTTTGGTATGTAACGATTGTGCTGATCATAAGTTAGAAATTGCTAAACTTGAATCCATAGTTTCTAAACTGAATGATATCCCCTTAGGATGTATATACTGTCCCGAAGTAAAACAGGAACTTAGGATTGTTAAAGCAGCTTATCTTGAGGTAAAAGGCCTATACGAGACTAATTTAACTCAGTTTAACAATAAAAAGGAATTCAGGGAGACAATCAAAACTCTAGAAAATCAAGTTCATGATTTAAGAGCTACAATTTCAGGTGACCAAAAGGCCATAATGATGTACTTAAATCAACTTGAATGTGCTAAGAGAGAAAAGGAAGAGTTTAAGATTAAGTATGAGTCAGAAAAGGCTAGAAATGACACTTGGCAGCGAATGTCATATGTCATTGACTATACTGTCTATAACAAGAATGATGGTAAAAAGGGTTTAGGTTATAAAGAGTGTCCTCCTCCTCTTAGGAATGAGTACATTAATAAACCTTCTGATTCTTGCCTTAGTGAAATCCTAAGTGTTAAGCCTGTAGAGAATGAAAAATCAGACAGCACTAAGCCGATTGTTGAAGACTTAGCTGAGGACAGTAAATCTGATTCAGAGTATGAAAAAGTTTCAGAGTTTGTGACACCAAAATCCAAACCAATTACTATCCTGAAGAATCCATTGAATGCTAGTAAGGCTAGTGAAAGCGGACAACCCACACCTAGAAAACAAGTAAACTCTAGGAACGCTAATGGAAAGAAAATATTTCAGACACCTGTCAAGTATCAGCAGGGACTCAACCTAGATAAAGAATATGTTCTTACACAAGCACCTGAAGAACTATTTAATAAAAGGAGCCCTAATACTAACAATGTGCCTAAATATGTGCATCCTAACCGTCGACCAGGCTTGAAACATCATGTTGAGAAGCCTATGTCACACATGAAACAGTCTTTTTCCAATAAGCATCTGAGTTCAAAAACACGTACAAAAGAAACTCAAAACTGTAATAAATGTGGGAAAAAGGGTCATTGTGCTGTTAACTGTCAACAGCGTTGGAAAACACCAAAAAGAAAATCTGACACTGAAACGAAAACTACACACTATGCTTCTAGTTCCAGTTCCATAGGTACTTCAAGTAATAGTTCAAAAGGTTTTTATAAACCAAAGTCAAATTCTATTGCTAATTCATCCACAAGGGTACAGTCAGGTGTGAATAAAATTTTTCAAACGAATGACTATTATGAGAAATCTGTTGGTAAACGTACCGTTTGGAAGCCTAAAACCGAGACAAAGGTTGTTGACAAGTCCAATGATCCATCAGGATCAAAGGGTCAATGGATGGATGTACAAGTTATTGGTGTCGATGGGAAACCCACTGCCATTCGGGCATGGGTGTCCATCTCAAACTAACTTCTTTTCTTGTTGTGCAGGTCGCCTACGATCCGAGTAGAAATACCTGGATTGTTGATAGTGGGGCGTCCCGGCACATGACAGGAAACATGTCCTTACTTTCTAATGTCAAATCAGTAAATGGAGGATCTGTTTCTTTTGCAGGAGATGAAGGAGGTTTTATTACAGCTCAGGGTGTGATTGCTAATGCTAATGTTAGTTTTGATAAAGTGAATTTTGTGAAGCAGATGTCAAATAATCTGCTGTCAGTTTCGCAAGTAGCAGATAAAAAGCATAAGGTTGCTTTTGATGATCAAAGATGCTACATTTTGAAGAAAGAGTATGTAATACCGGAAGAGATGATTCTTATGACAGCTCCCAGAAATAAAGATTTGTATATTTTGGATATGTCAACAGCCCATGTTAAAGCTGCAACAGGTCATCAAGCTTTCATATCCAAAGCTACAGAACAAGAATCAATTTCATGGCACAAGCGTATGGGTCATTTGAGCTTGAGAAAGATGAACAATCTTGTTCATAATAATATGATTGAGGGAGTAAATGTTAAGAGTTTTCAAATTTCTGAAGGATGTCTTCCGTGTAAGAAAGGGAAACAGACTAAAAAGTCACATGCAACAAAAAAACATCATTCAATTGTTGTTCCTCTAGAGTTGTTACATATGGATCTTTTCGGTCCGATTAATCGAACAAGCATCTCTGGAGATTCATATTGTTTGGTAGTGACTGATGAATACTCACGATACTCTTGGGTAGTGATGTTAAAGAAGAAGTCTGACACGTTTGACAATATAAAGTTGTTGTTTTTGAAGCTGGAATCTTTGTACAAGTTAAAGGTTAGGAAGACTCGAACAGATAATGGTACTGAATTCAAGAATCAGCAGATGGAGAGTTTCTGCAATGAGAAAGGCATTCAACAACAGTTCAGTCCAGCTTATACTCCGCAATCAAATGGTGTTGCTGAAAGACGTAACAGAACGTTAATTGAAACTGCGAGGACTATGTTAGCCGACTCATGTTTACCGGTTAACTTCTGGAGTGAAGCTGTGGCTACAGCATGTTATACAATGAACCGATTGTTAGTAGTCAAGAGACATGGAAAGACTTGCTATGAATTGCTACATAAAAGGAAGCCTAACATTAAACATTTCGAACCCTTTGGTGCACCGTGTTCAATCATGATACGAGATACTGGAGGAAAATTTAATCCTAAGGCTGTTCCTGGTATATTTCTTGGTTATGGGAATTCAAACAAAAGAGTTTTCAACACTGTATCTAAACGTGTTGAAGAACATTTCGAAGTAGATGTTCAAAGAAATGCTGCTATTCCTGCTGGGAAAGGTTTTTCATGGCAGTTTGATTATGAAAATTTGTTTGATTCTTTTGGTCTTCCGTCTGTTGCTACTGATGATGAAGTTATTGCAAGATTACTGAATGAAATGCAGACGTCTCCATCACAAATGGTTCCGAAATCTCAAACGGCACCACAACATCACCCAGTGCCGCAACAACAACTTGTTCAAGATGATGAAGAATCCGGTGATTATCAAGATGATCCATCTTATGATGGATCTGATTCTGAAGAGGAGTCACAACCTATAGACAGTGGCGAAAGTGTTGATAATCTGCCACAAATTGTAGAAGTTCAGGAAGAACAACCAGAACCTGAAGGTGTTCGTAGATCATCACGAACAGTTTCTTCCTTAGATGATTTTATTGTTGATTCGAAAGGAGTTTCTGGAGCACCATCGAATGATGCCTCAACGTCTGAAAATCAGAAAGCTTCAACTGAGAATGTTATGCAAGCTTTCTATTCTTCACTAAATAGGTCAGGCAAACTCTTCTTACATGCATATTCATGCTTTGTGTGTCAAATTGAACCAAATTCTGTTGAGGAAGCTCTTCTTTATGATGATTGGGTAAATGCCATGCAAGAAGAGCTTTTGCAATTCAAGCATTTAGGAGTATGGAAACTGGTGACTCCGCCTCATGGTTGCAAACCTTATGGGCTTCGATGGGTATGGAAGAATAAAAAAGACGAGCAAGGTATTGTAATTCGAAATAAAGCTAGATTGGTTGTGAAGGGATATCAGTAAATTGGTTGTGAAGGGATATCAGCAGATCCCTGATATAGATTATGATGAAGTATTTGCACCAGTGGCTAGACTTGAGGCAATTCGAATATTTTTGGCATTCGCATCTTTTAAAGGCTTCAAGGTCTATCAAATGGATGTCAAAAGCGCCTTTTTGTACGGGACTCTCAATGAGACCGTGTTTGTTAAGCAACCACCGGGTTTTACAGATCCACACTCTCCAGAAAAGGTATATCGTCTAGAAAAAGCATTGTATGGGCTTCATCAAGCTCCAAGAGCGTGGTATGGTACGTTGTCCAACTATATGATTGATAATGGTTTCAGAAGAGGTGTCATCGATCAGACACTTTTCATCAAAGAAAAGGGCAAGCATATAATGCTAGTACATGTGTACGTGGATGATATTATCTTTGGATCTAAAGATAAGACGATGGTGGATGATTTTGAGGAGGTAATGCAGAAACGGTTCAAGATGAGTTCAATGGGAACTATCAAATTCTTCCTTGGTATTCAGGTTGTACAAACAAATCAGGGTATCTTTTTACATCAGACAAAATATGTATCAGATATTCTGAAAAGATTCAAAATGGAAGATGAACGTCCTGCAAGGACACCGCTATCGGTGAATCACGGGATTACACCGGATAAGGAAGGTGATAAGGTTGATCAAACCTTATATAGAGCCATCATTGGTTCGTTGATGTATCTAACAGCGTCTCGCCCTGATATCATGTTCGCAGTTTGTTTATGTGCTCGCTATCAAGCAAATCCGAATGTACATCATTTGCTTGTGGTGAAAAAGATTATGCGTTATTTAAAGCAAACTCCGAATTTGGGCCTATGGTATCCCTGTGATAATGATTTTGTACTGACGGCTTATAGTGATTCCGACTATGGTGGATGCAAGAAAGATTTTAAGTCAACATCAGGAGGTTGTCAATTCCTTGGAATCAGACTAGTTACATGGCAGTGCAAGAAGCAGACAGCAGTGGCCTTGTCCACTTGTGAAGCTGAATACATTGCTGCAGCAAGCTGTGCATCTCATGTTGTGTGGATACAACAGCAGCTTCGTGACTACGGTTTGCATATTTCTAACACTCCTATTTTTGTTGATAATACTGCTGCCATAGCTGTTACGAAAAATCCTGTGAATCACTCTAAGACCAAACACATAGGGATTAAATATCATTTTATTTGAGACTGTTATGAGAAAAGACTAAATGATGTTATCCAAATTGGCACAACTACGCAAAGGGCTGATCTTTTCACAAAAGCTTTTGACAAACCACGTTTTGATTTCTTGTTAACTGAGTTAAGTGTCAAAATATTGTCAGATGTCGTTCCTGACGAAGAGACCAACGAGTAACTTCATTTTATGTGTTCTGCTTGCATAGCTGTATATACTGTGTGGTTATATTTCTTTTCTTTCTGATTGTTTCTGTGTATTTAAAATCAGGAAAAAAAAACCAAAAAGATTTTAGATTTTTAGTATTTTAGGGGGAGTAATGAATGCAACATCGGATATTCAGAAAATAAAATAAAAAAAACGAGTTTGATCTATATAAAAATGGGATACGGACTTAATCATAGAATGAGATGATCATAATCACAATCATGTAAATATCTTGATAAGGAACTCATGGAAAGGTTTACAGCGGTTGAGGGTAGTCACTTAATTACCACAGGTGCATACTTTAAAGAAAATTGTTGAGGAAATCAACAAAAGGTGAGGGTATCCCCTATCATGACGTATAATCTAGAAACACATGATGTAGAATATCCCCAAGCAAATTCCAAATTGCTGCACCATTGAGTCTCACGACTAATTAGGATATTCAAGCGATCAATAAGCGTTGAAAATGTTCTAATTGACTATGCATACCGACTTCTATCAAACTTTAATTCTTGAATTGTACCTAAACTCCAAAATAGTAAGTTTATCTCAATAAGAGTGTCTTTCCTGTGAACGGGTTGAAAAGTGTGGTTCTATATTACAGACAGTCCATGAATGAATGATTTAAGTTAATTGATACACAAATGAAGAAAAGAGATCTTCATCGCAAGGAAGTCAATTCGAGAACTAAATCAAAGTCAAGACTGCAATGTGTTGTTTAAAAAAAAAAATAAAAAAAAATGGCACATTGCATATCAAGTTATTATATCATGAAAACAAAAATGAAATCATGGAAGACGAAAATATCAAGGTCAAGATAATGATGAAATCGAGAAGAGAAGTCTTTGCAAGAATACAAATGAGTGTGAAGATTACCAAGAAGAACTTAAATCATTCATACTTCAACAAAACCATTCTATTGGACTTATTATCATTGTCTGTGATATGGGACTGTACCCATTAAGGCCTAGACAGCGAAAGATGTTTTCAGAGAGATATTCTGAATACTCACTTATTAAGAAAGCTACGTCTTTCATTCCGTTTCCTCCAATAACTTTAATAATAAAGAAGGAATGAGATTGATAGCAGTTGGTTGATTGCACGATTGGTAGAATATTGAATATACTATGAGATCCATCAGAATCATATGAATTGAAAAGTATACGTTACGATAGAAGCTAATGGCTGACAGGGATATTCCAAAATTACTATGAGAATCTTCCTGTTCAATTAGACCTATCGTATGTGCTTGTGGTAACGGAAAGCGTCAATAGACTTGTGCTCAATTGACTACCTAATAAATCGTGCGATCTCAAATGATGTCTAAGTCAATGATTGAATCTAACATAGCAATATGTTAATGTAATTAATTAACTTGATCATCAAAATGTCTAAGAGGAAAGTCTGTAAAAGTTTAATGAATCTAGAAACCATGTTAAAATCTTTTCTCTACTATTGTTTGCTTTTACTTGTGAAATTTTGTGTACATACTGTTGTCTGAATGTTAATTGAACATGTATACATTTTGATAATTTAGCTTCCTTAGGTTTATGACTTACAGAAACTGCTTCCTGTAAATAACATGTTTTATGCCATACAATCTTGGATCTTTCTTAACCTTGATCATTGACTTTCTGACATGAATTGTACTTCATTTGCATTGTTATTGTGAAATGTTTTAAAATCCTAAAAACTACAAAAAGATTTTTCAGTGTGTTGATATTTATTTTGAAAAATACAAAAACATTTTATTTGTTTGCTTATGTGAATATGTGTATATTTCCTTGAAGTTACAAATAGTGTCTCGACGTCAAAAAGAAACGAACTACACATCTCAAATCATAAACTTGTTAAAGTCTTCAAAACGAAAATGTTTTGCGTGTAAAATCAGCCAGTGGATGTGAATAGAGGGAATTATCGAGGTTTATGTATCGAAAAATAATTTTTTAATTAGGAGGAGACATTCGACCGATTTGTACTATAAGTCGGTCGACATTTAACAAAAATCGACCGACTTACTGGCTTGTTACATATGTCGGACGTTTGTTACATATGTCGGTCGTTTGTCACGTGTATCGACCGATTGTCACATATGTCGGCCGACATAATCACTTAATCGACCGATTGTCGAGCTGGGTATAAAAGGCCCTCAGACGGCCGATGTTCTTTATTTCGTGCGATTGTGTTGATTTACCAAATAATTCGAACTTTGTAAGGAGGAGTTTTTGATCGTGTTTTTCTTATACAACTTTGTTTCGGGATTCCAGCGCCGTAATCCAATCGAGGTAACTCCTTCAAAATCGAAAGTTATTGAGGTTTCTTGCTTATTTTTCTTTTTTGATTCGTTTTGTGTTGTTTAGGACTTGTTAATGTTAATTGTTGGTTAGATAATGTAAATCGGCCTCCTCTGTACTTGTATTAGTCATTGATTGAGACAAAACCACATTAAATCGACGAATTTGTGTTCCGATCTGTGTTTTGTTTCGTCGTTCAGTCGACCGATTGACCTCCTAAGTCGACCGACTTACCGTATGTCGGGCGACTTTATAAGTCGATCGACTTGTATAAATGTCGGTCGACTGTCCTTGAAAATCGACCGAATTACATAGTATGTCGACCGACTGTTGTTTCCTGTATTTTTTATGGTTTTCGATTTAACGTTTTACGATTATTGTATATATGTTTGTATGGCAGAATAAATGGCTCAACTAGGTAGTCCAGTGAACGAAGACGTACATGAGGAAGAGGTGATTCTGTCCAAGAATCTTCCAGGCCTGACGGCAAGCGAAAATGCCAATATAGAGGCATGTCTAAACGAGGAAGGACCTGAAGCAAAGGAAGGCTTCGTTGATATTATCAAATTCTTGAAAAGGTCCAGGATTCATACTGCAATAACTCTAGAATGCAAGGCATACTACTCACACCAACGAGAATTCTGGAACAATGCTTCTATTGTCACTGAACAAGGAAGAAAGGTGATACGAAGCAGCGTTGGTGGTACAATTGTAAAGATCTCGGCACAGACAGTTCGTGAAGACTTAGGTTTTCCAGATAATGATTCTATGCCAGTCACACTGGATAGAACTAAGGTCCGAAGGTGTCTAGTAAGATGTGGATACTCTGGTGATCCAATGAAAGGTGCTGTTAAGAGAACTCGATTCTGTCATCAATACAAATACCTAACTTTGGTGTTGTTAAGATGCGTGAGTCCAATGGTAGGCGGTTTTGATGAGCTGAATGAGACTTATAGCTCAATGTTTGCATCACTAGTTCTTCATGCGGACTTCAACTTCTCCGAAGTAATTTTCAGAAGCATGTTGGTGAACGTGAAAAAGAAGAGCCACTTAATGTTTCCTAGGTTCTTGCAGGTGATGATTGAAAAGCAAGTGCAAGGATTGAATAAGGTTTGGGAGGATGAGATTAAGCTGAATCATCTGAACGATTTGACTTTCAATCGAGTCAAGCAAAAGAGAAGTCCGGATGAACCATTCAAGAGATTGGTTGGCCACCTCGCAAATGAAAACTATGTATGTCCACCAGGTGCTGCCTGTCGTCATGAGAACAGTACGTCTGGTAATGAAGATGATATCGTCGCAGTTGGTGAAGACGATCAAGAGGTTAATCAGCCACCGCCAGTTGTTCCAATTGAACAGATACTGGTTGATGAAGACGATGAAGGAGATGACCTTGACCCTGATCAATTCGAGCTGAGAAAGCGAAAACAATCTGAGGGTCCTTCGGTTACGACAAAGCCGAAGCAGAGGCGCATAAGATTCATTAAGAAGGCAAAAAGGACTGAGTCGTCCTCCGCTACTGAACAGCGACAATCACAACCACAACGACAACCTTCAGCTGCTGCTACTCAAGAAACACGTGCTGAAACTGATACAGGAGTTCATGCTGCTGCATCCACGACTGCTATTACACAAGATGCTGCGGTTTCTATATTAAGTGAGAAGGTTGTCAATATGGCTTCTGAATTTGAAAAGTTTAAAGAAAAAGCTGATGAACGAGAGAGAAGAAAGGATGCTGAGATTGCCAAACTGACCAAGCAGGTTGAAGATCAACAGGTTGAATTGAAGAAGTTACAAACTAAGTTTGATGCTCAGAATTTGCTGATTGTAAAGGCTGAGACTACAGCGAACAAGGCACTGTCGAAGGTGCTTGAGTGGGAAAATAATTTCGATATTGAGGCTGTTGATCTCGAGGAGGATATAGACTTTGGTAATTTTAACGATCAAGGCGAGGATGAGCTAGGTTTGGATATTGCTAAAGGCACAAGCGAGAACCCACTGTCAGTAATTCCTCTAAATATTGATTATTCTTTACGTGATTTTTTGGCAAAGCAGGATCGTCTGAATCACTCAGTTGTATTTGATGATTTAGAAGAAGGGGAGATCCCACCGGATCTAAGCGCTGAGGAGCAGGCCGAGCTAGTGCGTCAAGAGCAACAAGCATGTACTTCAGCTGACGCAACTGCTAGCTCATCTTTTGAGAATCGTTACGATTCTAGTGATGATTTTGAGGAAATTGTCGTAAGTAATGAAAACGACAAAGATTTTGATGAAGTAATTATTGAAGATGAACCAATAGGTGATTTTCAGGAGTACGAATGTAATAACGATAAAGATCTACCTACATTTCAAGACTACTTCAAAATGAATGAAGAGCTTCTAAACCGTAAATGCGAAGAAAAAGAAAAGACCGAAGATTTGCCTCCAGAGTTTTTACCGGTCAAGATAAATAAAGAAAAGATAGAAGTTCTAGAAGCTGAGTGGAAGATCCTGTTGAGGATCAGAAAATATTGTGAGAAGCCAGCGCCGGAACCTGAATGGATGAATTACATTAATAGACCGGCGAATCTTTTGGCTAAAGGAAAAATAATTGCGTGGGCCTACATTAAAGAGTTGAATATATACGCAATAAAGAAGGAGTACGGAGTGGATTACATCAAACATGGATACGAGTTCACGTCTCTACCGTACTTTGAATTTATGCAGGTGGCTAGGCTCAAAATGTTATATAGGGATTATGACGGAATTCCTAATATTGTCTGCAAGAAGATAAGACACTCGTACTTGTCAAAGAACTTTGAGGGATTCGGCCCTCAATTTCCCACGATCACTTATCGAACAAACAAGAAAACGGGCGAACGAAGAAAGATTGTCAAATACAAGCCAGTAAATTATATGAGAAAGGTTCCTGTGATGAAAATGCCGCAGAACTTTAGCTCACGTTTTCGCTGGTGGTACTACAATGAACGCTCAGAGGAGGCAGTCATCGTTTTGGACAAATTGAAGGAAGATGAGACAGACTCGATACGGGTTTTAGATCCCGTTTGGTTGAGAAATTGCTGTGAAGCTGACATCTTCACATTGTACTACAATCGGATGCTGTACAGGCCAGAAAATAGAGTTCAAGCACAACAGTACATTCGTGTTGCAAAGGTTTGCTATTTGAATAATATGGTTACAGATCCGTACAGAGATTGAAGCAGATCGAAGACTTATGAGGAACTAGGTCTTAGGGGGAGTTTGTTAGTGCATATTTTGTAATCCCTAGTTCCATGAACTTGAGCGTTTTATTCGATCATGTTGTAACCTGTAATATTGTTAAACGTTGATTGTCGATGTGTTATGTTATATTTGTAAACGTTTAAATATAATTCGTAATATTATTCGACAGTCGGCCGACTGACATGGTCAGTCGACCGACTGTCATCCACTGTCGACCGACATAGGAACTGAGGTATTTAAGCCTAATTAATCTTCATTAATTTGGTTAACAACTCTGCACATTACACACGCACGAAAACAGTTCTTGGTCGAGTCTCTCTCAATCTTCATGTCCAAATACCACAGAATGTCAGTCTAGGCTTCGTGTTTATCAAGATCTAGTCTTGGTTTGACTTGTACGAACCCGAAAACCCATAGATATTCGTTTAAGCTCTTTCTAGTGTTATTCCGCCTCTAGATCGTGTTAGGTTGATTCTAAGATCCTCTCTCAGCGTCTACATGGACAATCATACCTCTCCCTTAGGAAAAGCTTCCTATGTGATTTTGCTATCGTCAAAATCATCGTTAATTATAATAGTTTATTAAGTTCACAAGGATTATGGTTTCAGAGTTACAATGGCTGACCACTGAACCTCTGATGATTGATTTTCATATGAATGACTAGAGGGAGACTCAATCGTTTCACATTAAAATGGACCAGTTTGGGTTGCATCTTACTGCAAACCAGGTTGGAATGGCAAATAGATGCCAATCCCTTAGTGTTCACAACTTACAAAATTATTTTGTTCGAAAGAATCTGATCGTTATCTTATAATAGTTCTTGTCAGCTTGTTTAATATGTTAATAATTAATTAAGGAATTTAATGAAGAAAAAAGTTCCATTGGGTCAACCCCCATTACTTGACCCACCTTTTTGCCACATAAATTAATATTAATATTATATTAATGAATATTAAAGTGGCTTGGTTAATAAAAGATGATGGTAAAACAAATCCAATCAGCGAAAACCATATCCAAAGGCATGTCTGCAATGCGTTCGGTATTCCTCCAATCCCAAGTATTCAGGTCCTAATGTTTACAACAAAGTCAAACCTACTGCTAGTACTGATCTTATAACCAAAAATTCATATGTATACAGTTAAATAATAAGATGTAATGCACATCCTACTCAATCCTCATAAATTAATACATATAATCTCTCTGCACAATAAAAAAAAATAGTGGGAGATTATTTGGCATTAGCAGTAGCCATTTTGCAGACTTAGATTTTAAGTAGATTACAAAGAAGAACGGCCATTTGCTAGAAATGTAAAGGTTTATTAAAAGATATCAGGAGGCATGTTTCAAAGTCACAGAAATCAATCTTTTACCAAAAATTAAAGTACGGTAGCATCTTAAAAGAACCATATTGATGCATACAGCTTCATGTATATTGCTCTTCTAAAACATAAATGGTTTCAGACCTTGTAAATTGAAGTAGAATGTAAGTTATTAAGGAAATCAATGACATCACCAAATATTTTATGGAATAAACCGACAAGAAACCGCACCAATATGGCAATGATTAACAAGTATACTACATTGACCATACGATACTAGACAGTGACTATACGATAGAGTTTCAACACTTACGCACATTACTTTAGATAGAAAAACACGGTTCATAATAGGTTACCTGTTCGTCTAAGGAAGGCATCAAACAATCAAATCAGAACGCTTTCCCTCCTGAAATAGAGTTTATCCTCCTAAATCATACAAGGCCAATAATTGATTACCTTAATCAACCTGATTAGTCATTTCTAATTAAAAATATATGGACCACAAAACTCTCAAAAACTAATGTACGTATCAAAAAAGTATAACCACATGTTTAAGAGTAATCTATCAAATCAAATTTCAAATTAAAGATATAGTATGCCGTAATAAATTTCATCTCCCTGAAAGGACCACATATAGAGCATTCTTCAACTTTCATGTAAATCATGACTAAACCAGAAATTTCTAGATAAATAAATCATAGGTAACTTCGCGAATATTTCCTAGCTTCCATTTCAACAAGAAATCCAAAAATATATACAAATAACTTCTCACATTAACAAACCATATCAACTGAAGTCCTTGTAATAAAACCAAATTGTAATGAAGAAAATAATGAAAGTATCTGTGAACCACAACTTTCAGGACACGTCAAACAAAAGTTGTTTAAAAGAAGAAAACCAAATTTGATCTAAATTCAAGCCTAATATGTTAGTATGTCCCAATGTTCAGGAACAAACATATTTCGTATTTCGTTATAGACGACTAATTACTTTCACCATGCTTTACCAGTTGACATGTAATTAATTAACTGAACCCACCTCGAGCATTCGGCTTAAGGCACTACTAATTGATTTCAACCACTAACTGTTACACCTCAGATGACATGGCAAAAAATGATGAGTACTCAAGACTCCTGGGCCAAGTGTAGAAGAACTCATACCTCCCTCAAACCAGACACATTGTATAGTTTAGCTACATAATTTAGTAGGGTACATTCTTGAATATATGACCATACGAATGATAAATATATATATCTTTCCCATTACTTTCATTAGTCACTTTCGATACTTATCATCCGCCTTCAAAATACAATGGGGTGTCCATAAATGCCAATATGGCCCAAATATAAGTTGTAACATGGATTGTAACCTATAAACCAATGACAATTTATATAGAAAATAGGATATGCTTCTAAATAAGAGGGGGAAAAAACATGTGCATCTTCAATAGTAAATAGTGAAATATAAGCATAAGGCATATGAGTAGGAATGTACCACTTTATGTTACCAGGGAAAACAGGGACGAAAATCGGCTATCAAGTACTCGAACTTCCAATATTTAGTCCACTCCTTACTTTTGCTAGTCGTAAATGGTTAATTGGATTACAAACCTGTCAGATACATCAATTAAAATTTTCAAATGAAGTGATTCTGACCGGTTCAGATGTAAATCGTACCTAAACTACCAAAATACCTATAAATCAAATGTGTAATATAGTCACTAAATATATCAAATATATTCAATTATAACTTACAAGTCATTGCAGATTGAAGCAGGAAAGATATTTGAGCTTAAGTAAATATGTAAGAGGATAATGTTAATATTAAGAAAAGAATACTGAATCAGGTAGCGATTGTGTAATGAAACCTAATAATAATTATAACAGAATAAAAAACCGAGTGCGACGAGATCCGGAATTGGAGTCGATTTTTCATCGTCAATACCTTTGCTATGTCGGATTTTGCTTAATATTATTTGAAAAGGATAGGATATGATTCATGTCTGTGATACTGTGACTCTGTGAATGAGATTGCTAACAATTTGGGGGTAAATTTGGCGCCAAACTTACGAACCCTACCACCATCAATGTCACTCTTCAGAATTTACACGTTACAAACTTTTGCGAGTGACATTAAATATGGTGGCCTTGGTTGGTGAGTTATATAATCAAAAACACATAAGTATATTGTGTTATAAGACTTGGTAAAACTTGGTATACTATATCTATCAAATTGTCTACTAAATATTTATCATTTAGTCATCTTAAATTAGTATAAATAGAGCAATATGTAAGCTCATTTATACATCCCAAAATCATTTCTTTCTTGTATGTACTAAAAGAGTTAAATAGAGAGTTTGTGAGAATCTTCTAATTACAAGAGATATAAAGATTAATGTTTATACTTGTAATTAGAGAGAAGTGTAATTCCTATTATTCTTATTAGTGAAACGTTTTCTTTCTTTGCCCGTGGTTTTTACCCTATTGGGGTTTTTTCACGTTAAATCTCGGTGTCTCTTTATTGTCGCTATTTCATTTATTACTAGCGGTTTGCTATAATTCGGTGTCGCTTTTCTCGACAAGTGGTATCAGAGCTAAGGTCAAATATCTTGTGTGTATTAATCTACTTACTGTATGCTCTGTGGTTGCCACGGGAGTGGATCGTCCACATCAAAAAATAAGTAAGATTAATTTCACTCGATAAAAGTTCCCGGGTACTATTTCTCAGAAATATAGTATTGTCGAAAACAGTGGCGGAAGGACGATTTTTCTTCACCGGGGGCGAAAAAATTTTTTAAAACCGTAGCAACTTTTTTGGGCAAAATACGGAGTTTTTGGGACAAAAATTGGAGGTTTTTAGGCAAAATTTTGAGGTTTTTGGATAAAATTTGAAGGTTTGTGTGCAAAATTTGAAGGTTTTAGGGCAAAATTTAGAGAATTGTGGACAAAATTTGAAGGTTTTGAGTCAAAATATTTAGGTTTTGGAGCAAATGGCTTTTGGGTTTGGGACAAAATGAAAAAAATCCAAATTTTTACACTAAAATTTTGAAATCGACTGGGGGCGGGCGCCCCCCTGCCCCCCTCGAAAAGAAGATTGCGATTATAGCAATGTCTACGAAATTCGAAATTGAAAAATTTAACGGGAGTAATTTCTCGTTATGGAAATTAAAGATGAAAGCTATCCTGAGAAAGGATAAGTGTTTGGCGGCCATCAGTGGACGTTCCGCCGAAGTCACTGATGAAAAATGGGAAGAGATGGACGGCCAGGCTATCGCAAATCTTCATCTAGCACTAGCAGATGGCGTTTTGTCTAGCATAGAAGAAAAGAAGACGGCGAAAGAGATTTGGGATCACCTCGTAAAATTGTACGAGACCAAATCACTCCACAACAAGATATTCCTTAAGAGGAAACTTTATGCGCTACGAATGAATTAATATACTTCAATTAATGAGCACATTAATTCTTTGAATACTCTATTTTCTCAACTCGCTTCATTAAGTTGCAATATAAAGCCAAAAGAACGTGCTGAACTTTTACTTCAGAGTCTACCTGAGTCGTATGATCAACTAATTATTAACTTAACCAATAATGTCCTCTCGGAATATCTAGTCTATGATGAAGTTGCGGCTGCTATTTTAGAAGAAGAAAATCGGCACAATAACAAGGAGGACAAACAGGCCGGTTCACGACAAGTAGAGGCCTTGGTGGTGTCAGGAGGGAGATCAACGGAACGTGGCCCAAGTGGGAGTCACATTCATGGTAAACCGAAGTCTAAAAAGAAGAAGACCTATACATGCTACAATTGTGGCAAGAAAGGTCATCTGAAGAAGGATTGTCGGATTTTAAATAACTCTAATCCTCAAGGAAATATCGCAAGCATTTCAGAAGATGGGACTGCTTTGATTAGTGAAGCAGTGGTAGCAAATGAAGGCAGAAAGGCATTTGTTGATGTCTGGTTATTTGACTCAGGGGCTACTTTTCACATGACCCCTAGAAGAGAATGGTTCAAACAATATGAACGTATCTCATGAGGATCTGTATACAGTTGCAGTGATCACAAACTAAAGATCATTGGAATTGGAGATATCATTCTGAAGATGCACGATGGTACAATTCGTACTATTCAAGGTGTACGACACGTGGAGGGTTTGAAGAAGAACTTATTGTCTTTAGGACAATTGGATGATCTTGGTTGTAAGATGGAGATACAAGACAAGATCATGAAAATCATGAAAGGCGCAGTTGTACTTATGAAAGGAGAAAAGGTGGGTGCTAATCTATACATTCTGAAAGGCGAGACGTTACGGGAAGTGGAAGCATCCATCGCTTCGAATAGTTCAAGTGATAAAGCTGCTATAACATGGCATCAAAAGCTTGGACACATGTCTGAACAAGGTATGAAGATTCTTGTTGAAAGAAATCTTATTCCTGGTCTTACAAAGGTATCGCTACCTTTCTGTGAGCATTGTGTAATCAGCAAGCAGCATCGCCTGAAGTTTAACACATCAAATTCTAGAAGTAAATTGGTTCTAGAATTGGTTCACTCTGATGTGTGGCAAGCACCAATTCAATCCCTAGGAGGAGCAAAGTATTTTGTATCATTTATTGATGATTACACTAGAAGATGTTGGGTGTACCCAATCAAGAGGAAGGCAGATGTGTTTGAAGTTTTCAAAGTTTACAAAGCGCGTGTTGAACTTGAATCTGGTAAAAAGATCAAGTGTTTAAGGACGGATAATGGAGGAGAATACACTGGTGATGAATTTGATAAGTTCTGCAAACAAGAAGGTATCAAAAGGCAGTTCACGACGGCATACACTCCTCAACAAAATGGAGTGGCAGAGCGGATGAATAGAACCTTGTTAGATAGAACAAGGGCGATGTTGGCAACTGAAAGCTTGGGAAAATCATTCTGGGCAGAAGTAGTAAGTACTGCCTGTTACGTGATAAATCGGTCACCATCAACTGCGATTGAGTTGAAATCGCTGATGGAGATGTGGACTGGAAAACTAGTTGATTATTCTGACCTTCATGTATTTGGAAGTCCTGTGTACGCAATGTACAATTCTCAAGAAATGACAAAGTTTGATCCAAAGTCCAGAAAGTGTTTGTTCTTGGGGTATGCTGATGGAGTTAAGGGGTATCATTTGTGGGACTCCACAGCCCACAAAGTAGTCATCAGCAGAGATTTTGTCTTTACGGAAGACAAAGATCTTGAAGATGTTAGCACTTCAAAAGAAACTACACCGATACAGGTTGGAAATGAATTTCATAAAGATTCTTCTGAAGCAGTACCAGAGCACGATGAAAATCAAGTAGTCGTTGATGAAGCTCCAGCGACTCGTATTTCTAATCGGGAACGAAAACGTCCAGGGTGGCACTAGGATTATATTATGGAAAGCAATGTGGCATATTGTCTTCTGATAGTGCTCTGATAATGCTAAAAATGAACATATATTTCATAGCATTATTCCTCAAGAAAGACAAGCTTTTAGTTGAAATTGTTCTATTTACAAGTGATATTCGTTTAAATAATAAAAGGTGAAGACAAAAGACAGATTCGACGAATTGAAGACGCAAACGACCAAAAAGCTCAAAAGTACAAAAGACAATCAAAGAGGTTCCAATTATTGATAAGAAACGTCTCGAAATTACAAGAGTACAAGATTCAAAACGCAAAGTACAAGATATTAAATTGTACGCAAGGACGTTCGAAAATCCGGAATCGGGACATGAGTCAACTCTCAACGCTCGACGCAACGGACTAAAAATTACAAGTCAACTATGCACATAAATATAATATAATATTTAAATAATTCTTATAATTATTTAATATATTATATTTATTTATAAAACCGTCGGTAAACAAAGAGCCAAACTTGTGTGAGCTGTAAAAGCAAACTCCGCGACTCGCGAAGTTTGAAGGCCAAAAGGGCCGCGAGTCGTGGAGCCCCAATTTCTGAAACTCCCTATAAAAGCAACCGAATTCTGATCACAAAAATCATCTTTTTTTCCTTC